>NW_026623078.1:66584391-67195527 GCF_023065955.2 Ursus arctos
AATTTTCTTAGACCAAAATGATAGGTCAATCCAGATTTATTAAAACATATGTTTTGATGTGACTATCTCATCAGGCAATGAATGACTTTCTCATGGAGAAGTTTAAGATGATTGTGCTTTGTTGGACACAATCCTAACTCTTAATAAGCTGCACAGGGATATTGCTCAGGGACCAGAGGTTTGACGATTGATCTTGGCTTGCTCACCAACTAGCTATGCGAACTTGGGCAGGTAACTACCTGTCTCTGAGTCAAATCAGTTTCCTCGTTCATGAAATGGGGAGAATAATATCTGTTTCACCTAGTTTTCAGGGTTTTTAGAAAGATCAAATTAGGTGATACCAATAAAAGTACTGTGAAAATAATAATTTAAATGCCTTCAATTTATATAAAAATTCCAGTTGTAACAAGGAACTCTACAATAAATTAACCAGGTTAAACAGCATCCTCCCAACCAACACAAAACAAGACATTTGAAAGATATGTGCCATATGTATAAATCAAGCTATATGGACAAAAAAGTAAGAATTTATGTTTGGCAAAAAACACTACAGAAAAAAACACAAAAATGACCGATTGTCAAATATAAGCAATGTCAAAAACCTTGGTACGTATTATCTTTTTAAAAAAGATTTATTTATTTGAGAGAGAGAAAGAGAGAGAACACACAAGAGTTGGGGGAGAGGCAGAGCATAAGGGAAAGAATCTCAAGCAGACCTCCCTCTGAGTGCAGAGCCCCACGCAGGGCTTGATCCCAAGACCCTGAGATCATGACCTGAGCCGAAATCAAGAGTCAGATGCTTAACTGACTGAGCCACCCAGGTGCCCCAAAGTAGGTATTATCTTAAATCTGCAAGAAAGTCAGGCAAGTAAACAGAACAAGAGGCAGGAAACCTCCCATCCTAAATAATCGAAGGCTTCAAACTCTAATCTTAGAATGGGGAAGTCTAACTGGTTAAGAAGTATGTTAGGCTATGCTCAAATTCCTTGATTATCAGAGAATGTAAGTTAAAACAGCCAGATACCAGTTTACACCCATCAGATTGGCCAAAATTAGAAGTCTGGATAATGACAACCACTCCAGAGTGAATACACACTGGTTCACCCTTAGGACCTGTAATCTGACACCACTTGGTGAAATCAGACACAAAGGTACCTTATGACTCAGGAATCTCCATCCCTGGTCCAGAGCAGATAAATTTTTCCCAGGTCTTTATATGAGGCAACCCAAGCATATGTAGGGTTGTGGCTAAATAAAACGTGATGGAATGCTAGGCAGCATTTAGGACTATGGAAGAGATATACATAAAACAACATGCAGAGATTTCAAAAATAGTATTGAATGGAAAAAAAAAAGAAACTAGGAGGTCTATAATGCAATATCATTTGTATGGATTATAAAGATTCACACAAAACAACAGTATATATCAATAATATGTCAAACACACTGGAGTTTTTGCTTAAGTAGGAGGGGCTAGGATTGGAAATGAAATTTGGAAAAACGGAGAGGTAAACCCCACAAGGGTCCCTTGAAAGACCTGAAAAAATTGTATGCCACGAACCAAGTAGGATGGTTAAATAATATAAAAATTATATACCCAGGTGAACACATACACCTGCAAAGTGAAAAGCATTTGCAACGAAATAATAACAGTGGTTATTTCTGTATACTTCTGGAATGGGATTCAACTATTATTTTCTTCTTTTGTGTATCTGCATATTCTACACTTTCCATAATGGACATACGTTCCTTTTTTTAAAGTTTCTATTTAAATCCCAGTTAACATACAGCATACTATTAGTTTCAGGTGTATAATATAGTGATTCAACACTTCCATACCACACCTGGTGCTCATCATGACAAGGATGATGACAAGGATGCCCATCATGCATTCCTTAATCTCCATCACCTATTTAACCCATCCCTCCACCCACCTCCCCTCTGGTGACCATCAGTTTATTCTCTATAGTCAAGAGTCTGTTTCTTGGTTTGCCTCCATCTCTCTCTCTCTCTTTTTCCCTATGCTCACTTTTGCTTTGTTTCTTAAATTCCACATATAAGTGAAACCATATGGTATATCTTTCTCTTATTTCACTTAGCATAATACTCTCTGTCTCCATCCATGTCATTGCAAATGGTAAGATTTTATTCTTTTTTAGGACTAATATTTCATTATATATAATGAAATACATATGTAATGAAATATATATATAATAAAAATAATATACACACACACACACACACCCCACATCTTCTTTATCCATTCATCAGTCTATGGATATTTATGCTGTTTCCATAATTTGGCCATTGTAGATAATGTTGTTATAAACATTGGGGTGCATGTATCCCTTTGAATAAGTATTTTTGTATTCTTTGGGTAAATACCTAGTAATGCAATTGCTAGATAGTAGGGTAGTCCTGTTCTTTAACTTTTGAGGGTGGACATACATTCCTTTTGTACAAAGGCAAATGACTTTACTTAAGAATCCTGAAGATAGGCGGGGGTGCCTGGCTGGCTCACTAGGTGGAGCATATTGACTCTTGATCTTGGGCTTGTGTATTTGAGCCCCATGCTGGATGTAGAGATTACCTAAAATTGTAAAAAGTTCTCATTTCTGGTTGTCCTCATAAAAATGGAGAGAGTGCAAAACTTCAAAGAGTTGAGCCTTGGCACTTATATTTACCAAAAGAAAGAATTCTGCAGGAAGAGAGAGAAAATGGCGCACTTGGGTAATGATTTTTTTTTTTATTGGCTCCCCCAAGAAACCCAAGTGTTAAAAGATATTGTCTTAGTCTAAGAGCTGCCAAGTCTTTTCTCCCTGTTAGAAGTCCATTGGCAAGTAACACATAAAATATCTGCCCTTCTCCTATTTGGGTGTCAAATAAAGCCATTGGCTTCTGTTTTGTAGTCACTGGAACTTTAGAACATTTGCAGTCCTTTCCATGGGGTGGCTCCTTCTGCATATTTTGCAGGAAAAAGAATCCACTCACATTTATATATGAGATGAATATGTTATTAATAATGACTATTAATAGCTGACATTAGAATTCTTCTGAGGAAGGGAACGATCCTTGTTCGATAAAATTTTTTGATGAGCTCTACAGGGAATGAGATTAGTAGTCAAAACCACAAAAATTGATGATAAAACACCCTGAACGAGATTTTGTTTTGTTCCCCAAAGGAAAGCGGAGAAAACACTGGGAAGAGATTATCTAGACAGGAACCAAGAGGTGGTAAGAAGGTCTGAAGGAATAACCAGGTAACAGCCCTGTGTGGGGTTCTAGAAACGGGATCTCTAACGATAAGTCTGATGTTGTCTGAGGTCGATAAAGAACTTCCCTGCCACAATTTAAATAAAGTTTATTTTTGGCACTAGGAGATGACGCTGAGTTTTATGTCAGGGAGACAGCATACGTAGGAGCCGGAGCCCAGAGATGGAGGAACTGTGGGGACACTTACAGCCCCACAGACTCCTGGGTGGTCCTGACTTTCACGCCATCCTATTTCTTCAGAGTGACCACAGCTGGCAAGCTCTTTTCTGCTTCACCAGGAAAACAAAACCAGGGTGTGCCAAAGTGGGCAGACACCAGCCTTTGGAGGGGGAACTGGAAAAGTTCTCAAAGTTTGCTATGGAGTCTCAAGTTCCCATGCTTAGACACCGGAAGAACAGACTAACCTTCAGTAACGATGAGCTTCTTCAATAGCCTGGATCACATGAGACTTGGAAAGAATTGGGGAACTGAAATTAGACGTACCAATACTACACTCTGGATGGCACAGAGAGAGGAGGGAAGTGACATCGACTGACCGTGTACTGTCCCAGCGACATGACACAGCTCCTCGGATTTAACCCTTATTACAATCCTGGGAGCTGAGTATTACTATCCCACTTTACACAGGAGGGGGCTGCGCTCAGGAAGATTAAATCACTTGCCCAACATTTCACAGAGTTAAGAAGTGATGGTACCAGCATTTGACCCAGGCCTGTTTGCAAACTCTAGTCTCTTTGTACTCTGTTATACTCTCTCTTTTGAAGAAACAATCAAAAGGTATATAGCAGCTACCTTCAGGGAATATTAAATAAAAAAGGACTGGCTGACAAATCATTCTCTTTTGATATTTCCATCCTTTGGGGTGATATGTTTGTGCATTTATCACAGAATCTTCAATTTGTAAGGGAAACTTTAGAGAGCCTCTAAACAGGAAGATCTTTTTGGAATTGGGATGGGTGTGGGTGCAGTTAAAGGTGATTTTGATTGAGAAAAAATAACCAGGATAAGAGAAGTGGGGACTCATTTTGAGCAGACTTTATATAGTGGAAGGGTGAGAAGTAGCTGCAGGAAGTAATCTGCACAGAGGTGGAATCTGCAGGGCTAAAGTGGGGAGCACGGATAAGGTGGGCATGGACACAGATGTGTTTTTCACCTCCAGGGAGGCTCAGTTTCCTTCAGCTAAGCAAATATGGATTGATGACCTACTCTGCTTAGAGCAAGCATTGTGCTACATATGGGGAACCCAAAGATGACTGTGGCAGGGAATGCAAGACCATTAGGAGCCTGGTCTAATTAGAAAACATAGTGAATATTGTTGATGGCCTCCAAAGTATCCTTTACCCCTTACCCTTTCCTACAAGCACCCGAACTTTTCAGCCACAGAGTCCTGGCCTGTGAGCAGACTCCCGTCTCTTTTTACCCATGATTGGTTGAAGGATGGGCACCAGTCTTTTCACTCACTCAGTGAAATCTCAGCTTTCATTGGCTGGTGAGGAGAAGAGAAACTCTTTCTTCTCATCTGGATATCAGTGAAAACATTGGCAATCACTTTGATACCATGAGGGACTAGCCTGAGGGTAAAGCCAGGAAGACAGGGCCAAAAGAGATACATAAAAATGAAGCCCAGTGACTCTACGAATCTCTGGATTCATTTATGTAGACCGATATATTCTAGTTTGAGCTGGATACTCTGTATCATGCAGCAAAACCACTATCATTTAAGGAAATATAAAAACAGATCATAAGGTGAATGCTATAATAGAAATATGAACAAAGTGACATGGGATTTTAGAGGAGAGGTGCTGACCCCAACTCTGGGATACAGGGAAGCATTTCTTTTTTAAAAAAGATTTATTTATTTACTCTATGCAGAGAAAAAGGGGAGGAAGGAAGGAGGGAAAGACAGAGAGAGAGAGAGAGTGCTGGGGGGGGAGGGGATGAGGGAGAGAAGCAGACTCCCTGCTGAGTGGGGCACCCTACATGGGGCTCTATCTCACGACCCTGAGATCATGACCTCAGCCAAAATCAAGAGTGGCTGGTGATGGGTAGTAAGGAGGGCACGTATTGCATGATGTACTGGGTGTTATATGCAACTAATGAATCAGCAAACTTTACATCAGAAACCAGGGATATACTGTATGGTGACTAACATAATATAATAAAAAAAACATTTAAAAAAAACGACATGTTACATCTATAATAGTTATCTAAAAAAAAAAAAAAGTTGGATATTCAACCGACTGAGCCACCCAGGCATCCCAAGGGAAGCATTTCTAAGGAAATGATGATTTAACTGAGCTTTGAAGGGTGAACTAGAGTTAGATGGGGAAGTAGTTTCAGGCAGAGGGAACCACAGGAGAAAAGACACAAAGGCATGAACTATATGATCTTTGCTGGGAACCTTAAAGTTTAGTCTTACCAAGATGATCGAGGACAATGCTTGGCTGGTTAGCAATGTGGCTGGACAGCAGTTTGGGTTTCACTCAGTGGGTGAAAATGAAATAAAGTTTTAGGCAGGAGAGTGATGTATCTAGATTTACATATAGCTGTAAGGTGGAGGATAAAATTAGAGGAGGCAGGGAGCTCAGTTGGGGGGATGAAATCATTCACACTCACTCACAATGCCAAATGGTGTTAGGCACTCACTACAATGAATGACAAGGCAAACAGACATGGTCCCTGCCCTTGACAAGCTTACTGTTGGCTGGGATTATTATAGAAGTTAAGGTAAGAGATGGTAAGTGGCAGACTGGGACAGGGTCTCTGCAGGTAGATGGTTAAGGACATTTCAACAGTGGAAGACATGAGGTCTATATACGGCAGGAACTGTGATTCCTTACCCTACCCTGACTCCAAACCATCAATTGTTTTCCTACACTGAAAGCTACTCTCCCACTTCTGATAATACAGGGATCACATGGTGTGATTTCCACAGTGACTATTTCAATCTTTATTATTCTACATGGAATCCTGTTCTTACTCTTGGCTACTCTTGTACGAACATTGGCTCCAACTACGGAAAGACAAAAGGACCGTTAGTCCAGGTTCAGACTGGTGGCCAACTACAATGGGTTGGTGGCTTTATGGGAGTGGTGTTGAGAAGAATGTTAAGATTGCTCAGATTGATTTTTTTAAACATTTTATTTATTGAGAGATAGAGCATGAGAGAGCATGAGAGAGGGGAAGGGCAGAGCGAGAGGGAGAAGCAGACTCTCCCACTGAGCAGGGAGCCCAAGTTGGGGCTCAATCCCAGGACCCTGGGATCATGACTTGAGCCAAAGGCAGACACTTAACTGACTGAGCCACCCAGGTGCCCGTTAGATTGCTCAGACTGATTTTTGATGTCTGCCATGGGCACAGGCAGGATGTGATGGCAATCAGACTGCATAATGGCCAACCTGGTCTTAGCCCACTGTTTTGACCACTATCTGATGAACCTATTAGTAAGTAGGTGACTTTGCTTTTTTAAACATCAGACGATATACACCTTCTTCTGAAATGTAAGTACAACAAATGGAAGCCAATTAAAATATGATCAGTACTAACAAAAAGCCCCCAGAAATCTTTCTTATTAAAACACTCTTTTAAGTTCTTAACATACACTTCTCCTTAAATTACGCAACTCACTAAAACAAATCCATTGTAAGATAAATACAGCTCTGAGCAACTCTTTATTCACGAGAATCTGTTCATGCTCAAGGACCATCCGTTGAATGGAACTGCTCTTATTGTCAAAATACTACTTGAACTGACAGTTATTTCATTTTATTAAAAAGAAATATACATATATATCCATACACACATATTTTTCTTCACCAGCAGTTTTCTGTTCTCATCAATCATTTTAGAAATCTTATACAACAGTAACTCCTAAAAGATTTTGTATTTTAGAAAGCAAGAAAGATCATTCTGATGGCAGCTAGCTTCTCCCTAGTAAAAGGCGTGCAGGAATTCCAGGATTTCTGTGCTGCCTATCCACTAGCAGGCCCCCTTCGCTCTTGCTTGAAGCAGCAGCTACAGTCCCTGAGAGTGATCACAGATGAAATGTAAACTTTAAATAGGATTATTTTTCAAGCACACTATGAACTTCTGATGGAGTCATGGGTGGAAGGCGTTTGAGGCCCAGCGTGCTGTTGGCCTCATCACTAATTGGGTGACCCAGAGGCTCTAAGCAAAGAGGCAATTCCACGCTCCAGGTGCTGGGGTGGGAGGCCTGATGGGAGGCTGCAGGATAAGCTCAGCAAATCTCCCCTGTGTCTTAATTTAAGTGGCGTGTCTGGCCTTTGGGGCAGGAGGGACAGGCAGTTAGGCTGACTAGGAATCTTCTCGATCACACAGGAGAGTGGTCTGCGTCAGCAGGCAGGGCATGCCAGGATGCCAGCGTGCCATGTGAGCAGCCAAGGCCTGGTCCGTGCAGGAGGCCGGGGAAGTGGGAATAGCGTGGAGCTGGAGTGCTCTGTTAGCTTCCTGGCTCATTATATACCTGCTAATCACCTTAAGCCTGCTGTTTGAACTCTGAATCTCACTTTCTTAATATTTAGATTGGGAAAAATAAGAGGGCTATGTAAGGATGAAGTAGAATATTTTATATCAAGGACCTGGAACAGCATGTGTTAGGCACACGATAAAAGGGAACAACTAAACTTGCTCAGTTTGCCGAGTGCCCCTCAACCGCCCCAGAACTTGAAGTGTGCATTGCTCGGCAGGTAAAACATTGAGATCAAAAGTCAGTCAATCAACTGTCTTTCCTGCTAAGCTGCGCTAAGCTCTAGAGTCAAAGGCAGGGTCTATCCTCCACAGCCCCGTGCTATTTACCTATGAGAGTTACTGCGTCTGCTAAGTACTGGTTTAAGTACTTCGCCCTCTATCCTCCTGACCCTATTATTATTATTATTATTATTATTATTATTTCCACTTAAAATACATAAAACTTAAGACACACAGAGGTTAAGTAACTTGTCTGAGGTTGCAGGGCTTAGGTGCGAGGCAACACCACCTCACATTCCGGCCGCTGTCACAGAGATGAGCATAGGGCCCGACTCAGGGCATCACAGGCTGGAACGGTCAGCTGGTGGTCGGCGAGTAGGAGAAACTAGGAAAGCCTTTATGGGGAAAGCGCTCTAGGATTAGTCTTTAAAACCTTTGAGTTCGGCCTTAAAATTACACCTTAAGGATGCAGGGCCGTCACATATAACATAGAGGGGCACCAGGTGTCTCAGATGACAACAGGGCCCCTGCTGCTGCAAGCAGGTTATCAACGCCAGCCCTGCTTTGGTTCTAGATAGGTAATTATCTGGTTTGAAAGGAGATGGCAGGGGTAATCTTGCACCTGAAGGTGTCTCCTCTGTCTAGTGCTCCCTAGATCTTTCTACACCCCCACCTTCTCTGTGAGCACCGAAAACCTTGGCTCTTTTGGTTACTCCTGCTTTAAAAGTTCTATCCGCAACTACTTCTTTTGTGGAATGGAAATTTAATCTTCAAAACTGTTCTGCACTGCTGGCCCCAGAATTAAAAGCAAGCACCTTCAATGGGGAAATTAAATTTATTTGATATACCTGTACATGTATAAAATTGGATCCAGCGTCCATCTGGTTTGCAGGCTCACACGAAATGCTTTTATCTATATTCTGTACCTAATACCTAATTCGAAGCTCAAAAGGGGCCGACCTCAAAGACCTTGTCTTGTACTGATCCTGAGCAAGGTGATCATTAGCCATGAGCAGGTGTCATTTTCTGTTAGAGTGTGTCCCCATGCGCACGATGTAATCGACAGCTGGGTCTTCCCTGGGGAACTAAATATTCAGTTGACTGAATTTTCATTAAAAAAGAGAGAGAGAGAGAGAGAGAGAGAGAGAGACAGAGAGATACCCAGGGGGAGAGATACTTCAATTATAAATATCTATATTTCATTTTACATTCTCCTTTCTGAAGCTTCTGAGTCGGGCTCTGCCTGGGTGACGCAGAGGGCGGGACCTGAGGTTTGCATTTGCATATATCTTGGCTTTAAAGAAGAGGCTAAAGTAAGATTTGTCCTCAAATTCTCTCCATGTGCTGCAGTTCAGCTCCTACGGAAACCGCAGTCGTGTTTCCTTCCCCATGTCGTTTATTTAGGGCACTTCTGCACCTAGTAAGAGATAAAGACTGGGGAGGATGAACAGAGAATGGGGCTGGATCAGAGCCCTGACTGCCAGGCAGCTTTTGCTGATCCATGGAGGACTAGCGTGGAGGCAGGGGTGCTCATGTAGAGAGGGGCTCTGGGATCTGGCCTGATCCCCTCCTGTCACACATTAAAGCCTTCCTCCATGGTCCACAAAGGCTGGTGACTTGTCCAAGGTCATTTCCCTTGGGCTCGGGCGTGCTCCTCTATCTGGATTAGCCTCTCACACCCTCCCTGTCCAGCCCCATAGCGCCCCCTTTTGCCACCTTGCTTGCTCTTTGGCCTCTTTCTCTTCTCTCCCCTCTGACTTTTCTCATTTCTCTATCTCCTTCCCTCTTCTTTCTCTTATCCATTCTCTTTTCCTTCACTTTTTCTACTCCCTTTTCTTTGTTTTTCTCCCTCTTGCACAATCTCTCCTTCCCCACGCCATCCTGCCTTCTCTTCCCCTCATCTAGCAAATATTGATCACCTAATAAGGGCTAGCAACTGTACCAGGCACTAGGAACACACAGGCGGCCCAAGCTGTCCCATCCCCACGCTGAGCTGGAAGCTGTGCCAAGCCTTCAGAGATAAGACAAGTCCCACCCTTTGTCCTCTGTGGGACCCCAGCTGCACTGCGAGTCCCAGGCCTGTGGGAACTGCTGCGGAATGTGGCCATGGGGTATGCAGACTGTGGTAGCACAGAGAAAGGAAGAGGGGCTCCATGCATTGAGAAGCTGAGCTGAGCGCAGGCACATCATGGGCAGCTCTGATGGGAGAGAGCTGGAAGCTCCCATCAGGGAGGTGCAAGAGCCCCTTAGCCAACGTAGCTGCTTTGGTGAGAGATGGGACCCTGGCTGGATATCTCTTTGTGAGCCAACTATAGATAATGCATATCCAAACATAGCCAGTCTTTTGTGTGTGCTTGGGAATGGTTGGTATTTCAATGAGAAACCTTGTGGAAGGGCAGTGTGATATTAGCACTCCGTCTTCATGGGAGTGCAATCTCGGGTAAGTCCCATACGATGGTTAATTTTACAAGTCAACTTGACTGGGCCGCAGGACCCTCAGATGTTTGGTTCAACATTCTTTCTGGGTATGTCAGTGAAGGTGTTCCTGGATGAGATTAACATTTGAATCAGTATGCTGAGTAAAGGAGACTGCCCTCCCCAGTGTGGGTGGGCCTCGTCCAATCCACTGAAAACCTAAGTAGAATATAAGGCTGAGTGGGAAAGATTCTCTCTTCCTAACTGTCTTTGAGTTGGGACATCAGTCTTCTCCTGCCTTCAGACTCTGTACTCGGACTAGAATTTATGCCATTGGACCTCCAGGGCTTCCAGCCGGCCCATGGCAGATTTTGGACTTCTCAGCTTTCATAATAGTGTGAGTTGATTTCTTATAGCAAATCAACTCCCCCCCTTCTCTCTCCTATAGGTTCTATTTCTCTGGACAAGCCAGACTAACACATCATGTTTCCAAGTTCTGAGTTACAGAACTCGGTTTTCTCAGTGCCAAAATGTGAATAATGACAGGACATATTTTGTAGCACTTTAGTGCAAATGGTTCAATAAATTATCTGTAGTAAAATATAATAAAGTTCTGTGCTATGTATTCTTATTTTAAAATAAAATGTCTTACATTCTTCTTGTACTTATGAGGATATCCTACATAGTCTTTGTATCTCATGGCCTAGCAAGTTGTCTTGCAAACAGTAGGTCCCCAGTTAGTCTTGGTGGTGACAGCAGGAGTTTGGGGATGTTTATGTTCCTGATGATGTTGCTGGCGCTGAGATGTGTGCACAGAGGGGTGATGCATTCTCCGTGCCCCACATAATCTCTGATGCTTAGCATGTGTTCAGTTAGTTGAATTAACAAATGAATGAACCAACTAACCTATCCCCCAACCAAGGCCAGGCCCCAGAAAAGGAAAAAAAATCTGACGAATGGATAGGGCACTAATAGGCAACAGAGAGGTGTATTATGTGAAATCAAAACCCACTATTCTTAATTCTAAAATATTTACCAAGTACCTGCTATGCACCAAGAAGGAAATACCCAGAATGGAAAATATAACACTTGGGCTTACAGTTTATAACTACCCCTTCTATTAAAAAGTTCTTACATTTCAATCTTGTTGAAAGATGCTATTGTATCCAAGAAAATTGTCTCACTTTCTAGAAATAGGTGAAGTTGAAATGACAATGACAACTACCACCATAACAATAACAAAGCTTAAACCATATTCTCTTGCAAGGAAAATAGATTCCATCTATGTGAAAATTGGCCACATCTGTTGTGGGCAAAAGATAAAAGATGTAGAGGAGGATGGTGGGAACAGGGGCCAGGAACCACTCATTTCAGAATATAACTTAAGTTTCGAAAAATCATTCAAGTCAATCCCCTATCTACCAAGTATTAGGTTGCAGCGAATGCCTCCACCCTGGGGTCCTTCAGGCTGGAGTTGACAGGAAGGTGAAGAACAGTTGCAAAAATGGCAGTGATGTAACACTCAATCTCCCCAATAGCCTTTATCAGTGCTGCATCCTCCTTGTTGGAAACAAGAAAGTTCCAGAGATGATGATTCATGCCACATGGAAAGAGACAGTGAGCTATGCTGGAAGGGATTTAAGTAATACCCTCTATGTCATCATCTGTCTCACCACACCAGGCTCTTTGGAGACAATAATTAATAACACGTATCTAAATTGTTTCCATTCCCTCTGTCCTGGGGGCCTTGCTCCTTCCTCCTACACAACCCCCCCCTCGCCCACCCCTTTTCTTCCCACGACAAATGAGTCATGAGAGTCCCTCTGCTTCCTACATGATCACACCACATGACGAGCCTTTCAAACACACCAGTGCCCAGTACATGTAGGTACCGTTCCTCAAACTTTCCACCACGCAGCTCGGGACTTGTCTTTTATTAGTCTCCTTGGCCTATGTTTTTCTATCTTTCTAGGGCCATTCTCTGAGATTTGCCCTTTGTTCCTCTCCCAGACTGACTTCAGAGGCTGTGACCGACAATTCTGGTGTTAGTTTCCCCTTGCTCATCCCCTCCCCCAAAATGATGCCTCTCGGTGAGGGTCTTATAGATCAGGCATTTCTATTCCTTCCCTTTGGTTTCTCATATTTCCCCTGCAGTGACTTCCCTGAATGTTTTTCAATCCTAATTATCACAATGGGCCCCAGTTATATTGAGTTGATGCTTTGGTAATCTTGATACCTGCTCAAACTTTAATAGAATCCCCTTCAAATTGATCACTTCTGCTCATCGTTGTGATGAAACCCATACTGATGGAGGAACAAACTACAGGAGGGAAAATCAAATACCTCTGAATGTAAAACGAGCCAGGTGTGTGCCTTCTTTATTTCTGGGCTCTAAGAAATATATTTTGTTCTCCACTCCCGTTACAGGAAAAAAATTTAGATTAGGAATAAACAAACACATAAATAAATAAAATGAAGTGACCCTAAATCCTATTTTCTGGAGACAGCTACTGTTAATGTTTTAATATCTATTCTTTCAGAATTTTTCTGGGTGTAGTGGGTACAGGATACATACATAAATAGGTAATTACATACATAAACACGTACACATGTATTTACTTACTATATACAGAGCTTATTCTTTATAAGGAGTGCAAACAAATGTGGTTAGCCTACAAGTCACAAATGGGCTACATGTTAACAACTTCCTTTTACATTTACTATGAGAAGACTTTTTTCCCCCCTCATTGAAACAGGGCTCTTCCTGGTGGTTAGTTTCCTAGACCAGAACTCAAAAACTAATTTAACCTACACAGGCTAAGAAGAACTTCGTCTAGTAGAAAATGGACAAAACAGAATCAGAAAACCACTTTTGCAATTTTAGTTCCACGCCTTCCAAATAAACCCTACTACACGTCAAGTTTCAGTCCAAAGCGTGTAAGACCAATGGGGAGGAAGCCCTCATCTATCCATCTTTAAAATAAAGATAATAATTCACATCTCAAAAGCTTGTAGAAATTCTCTGAAATCACAGATGGGAAATGGCGAGCACCCAGCAAGGACTCAATAAATGGTTACAAACTGGGCAGCAGGGTCTCTTCAACATCTCTGCATTTCTTTTGAGCCACAGACTCATTGTTCAAGTTTTTTTCAGGATAGTTTGGATTGGAGCAGATTGCAAGAATTCAACCTAGAATTTATCAACTGCACTGGTCCCACCTTTGCCTAAGCATCTCCCCTCAGCCCTCATTTCCTGATAGTTTACTAATCCTGAGCCCTGCCTCAGCTGCGAAATAAGTCTTTCACACCGCTCCCGTTTGCTCCCACTCTAGACACACTGGCCTCAAGACACCGCCACAGATTCAGTGTAATCCTTTCCTTAGAAAAGGCACTCAGAACCACTGACTGCTGCTCTTTGTTGTGAATGTAGACAAACAAAGCTAAGTTCCCACCATGTTCCAAAGTCACTCTGTGTAACCCCCCCCTCCCCCAGCCCGTAGTCTCTGGGGAGGCTAAATGCCACAGAAGCAGTATCTTTCACCCACAGCAGCCCATGATTTAATCAGGCCCCTTCTGCCAGAAAGATGGTCAGAAGTCACCATAATGAAAAGAACCATTAACCCAGCCCAATTAATCAGTGACCTATCTGAAATGTCGAGACTGCAGAACCCAAGGCACAGAGAGAGAGATGTTTGCTGACTACTGTTGCCTTTCTGAAAATGTAGATAGATGGTTACTCGGTTCTAAGAATTTATATTTTGAGGCCGGGCTATTTTCCTGACTTTGGCCGGGTCAGATCGTCTTGATGGCTTCAGTGGAACTCCTTACTGAAGTGATGGATACAATCTGCAAGTCACAGCATCCCTGGGTTCACTCATTCAGGAGGTGAGATACACTGGGGTTAGCACGGACTCTGGGACATGCTCTGAGGGTGATCTTGCTACCAGCGTGATATCAGGTTTCAAATTCCCCGGTGGAAACTGGGCAGTCTTGGCTTTCTTTCTCAAGGGTCTAGCTGGTCCAGAATCACCATCTGGAAACCTGTCACCCACGGGGACTGTTAAGATCAGTCATGACCTTGAGAAAATGCAGCAAATCGAATGCCATTCCTCCGCCAGTGTTTAGAGTCTTCTGGACAGCGATCCCTTTCTTGTTATGTACAGAACCATTTTTAAACAGGATGCTTTCCTCTGACCTTCCACAGCATTCAGGTACAAGTTCCCCCACAGCTTGCTTTATTCCGGCGTGAAGGATCATTCCTTGCTACAGGAGACAGAAATAGTCTAACAACGTGCACAAGTGCGCTGTGAGAGATAGCTGAGGTCCTACCCACGGGTGTCAGACAGACAGTGAGAGCCTTAACCTTTCCTCCTGCCCAGTGAAGAACACCAGCATCCACCACGGAGGAAATAAAGGGAGGCGGGTTGGTGCTGCAAGCTGGAATCTGCGGGGCCATCCCTGATCAGCACACTTTAAAGAGAGCTGCAGCAGAAGAGGAACCAGGCTGACGTTTAGTCATTTTATTTTCCCGTCCCTGGGCCTATTACAGCTCCCTCTTTATCTGTGACATGAGAGATTAGCCTGTGCTTTCGCGACAAACCACTTGCTTCATCTGGAGTTTTGAAGTCCTTATCTTCGGCTTGCCACACCTCACACGAGTTTTTTTTCCACTGACAACTGCAAAGTGAGGTTCTGTTCTTGTTCTTCACACATGTGGTTCCTCCACAAACAGGGCCTACTATGTGCCCGGCACCACCCCAGGAGACCAGGTGCTCAGATACTAGACTGACTTTGTTTCCGATATCACAGATGTCTTATTGGCTTATGTTATACCAGGCTCTGTGCAGCCTCAAAGATAACATGAATGATGTATTGCCCCTCCTAACAATTCTAGATGGAAGCAGGAGTGAGGAAGGTGGTGGGAAAAAAATCAAAGACTCATTGTTCTCCAAAGTGCTCATTTGCAACTGGCAGGAAGGTTTGAACTGTTATCAGACACCCACCCCCTTATTTCATCCTAAATCCAGGCTATGGGAAAGCTGATGTTCGAAACATCCTCCAGTCATATTCTAATCAGCAAGATGACACCGCGCTTACCTGGCAGATGTCCCTGACAGCAGAGGAGCTGGGAAGTGAGAACAGGAAGGCCTCTGCAAGGCTCCCACAGACCAAGTCCATCTGCCAGGCTCCTGCACACCCAAACTCAGGGACTGTTGATTCTCATTTTAGATGCGTTCTAGGAAAGCTGGCTCACTGCTTTTTAAATCCCAAGCAGATTAGAAATAGCAAATTAGTACACTTCGATGCTTACGGGAAAATGACAGCTGTCAGCCTCACGGGGAGAGAGGGAGGGAAGATAAAACGCATGAAATGCAGGCACAAGGTCTACAACATAGCAGACCAGGGGCGCGGGCAAATAATGCCGAGGCGTCTTAAAGATGTTATGATGGTGCAGCCAGTATTCTCACGTAGCAACTCAGGAGCCCACGTTTCATGGGCAGGGGTGTGATTAACATATTTTAGAAAGGTTTCCATCTAGAATGGTTAAGACCGAATAGGAATGTTCAATGCAGTGGTTCGCAACCAGGGAACAATTTTGCCCTCTAGGGGACATCTGGTAGTCTGGAGACATTTTTTGGTTATCACACCTGGTTGTGGGGGTGGAGGGCAGAGGTGGGTGCTGATGGCCAATGGGCAGAAGCCAGGGCTGCTGCCAGATACCCTGCGATGTGTAGGACAGCCCCCCCCCCCCCCCGGCCCAGAGGTATTCTGGCCCCAAATGCACACAGTGCTGAGAATGAGAAATTCTTGTTAACGGAACAACATTGCATTATTTGAAAAATTACCTTCTGTGGCTCATCTCAGAAGCTACGGATGCAGGAGGAGGAGGGATCACTGCATCTGATCTGTCAAGTTCTTTATACCTGTCAAGGCACCTTTGATCTATTTGATCTCCACGATAATCTTACGAGACAGCTGAGGCAGTGAGCACAACTTTCACTTTATAGACAGGACTGCTAAGGCACAGAAGGCTAAATGATGTTTCTAGTGAATAACAGATGTCCTCACTCCTCATCCCGTGCCTGCTCCAAAGCCACTGTTCTTTAGATCTACTTACTTCCAGAACGAAAAGGTAAGAGTCAATATAGTACTCACTTCCAATCAATATCGAATTTAATTGTAATAAATGAAAATGCAGTCCTGGGACTTAGGCTCACTTGTTCCTTCATTTTCTGAAGAGCTCGTGAGCAGGGGACGTGTGCCAAGTGCTCTCCTAGGCACTACATGCACCGACACCTCCTCTCTCAAAGCCTGCAGGTCCAAAGTCTCATCCTTGACATGTTGCAGGGATTCTGGATAAACTTCTCCACCGATCCAAACAAAGCCTTGCAGAATCTCAAATCCTTTCCCTGTGTCTCATACACCTCACGCTGGAGTCATGCTTGATTTCTAAACAGGCTTTGCACATTCGTGTGATTTACAGACTTGCCTTTCCCTCTGCCCCTTGTGCTATTCGTCCTTCTTCCTCTGTCATCTGGCAAACTTGTACTCATTTTTTGAGATCTGAATAAATGTGCCCTAGGACCAGAACTGGTAGCTTTGTCATCTGGGCTCTCTTATTATTCTGCAAATAGCAGTACCATGTTAATTACTATGGGTATTAAATTTATCTGCTTGTGCCTCAGTCTTCTACCGTTACACTGAGTCTCGATTGTGTCAATTTTTCCCTTTGCCCTTTCCAGATCCTTCTCCATTCTGTTCTGTGCTCTGGGAGGCTGACCTCTCTGAACTGCACCAGTGCGCTCCTTTCCCTCTGGCTACCAGGGGGCATCTGCCAACAGCCAGCACCGGCAGGAGCTTCAGGAGGCAGGAGAGGACTAATGGTGGAGTTTATTGCCTTCAGCTTCCTCCGGGGCAGGCCATTCGGGATTGCCTGCCATAGAGCTCCCTGCATGAGGCCTATGCATGTCCCAGAGGTGGCCAACTCCTACCGGCCTCTCTCCAGGCTCCAGGACTTACTCCTTCCCCTTGTTCACTGAGGTCAAGGGGTGGTCATGGCTCCCCACTATCATGATGCTTGGGATACAGCACCATCCTTTGTGACTTTATCTAAACCCAGTCCCTACATTTACAATGAGCTCCTTTTCAAAACTCTCCTAAAATTATAGAATTTAACTAAGCCACTTCTCTTCTTTTATAATAGTTTTAATTATTTTAACATCCCAGTATCTAACAATATACCTGGCCCACAGAAGATGTTCAATAAATGTTTGCTTAAAATGCAAATGCATGAATACAGATGGTACCAAAAAAATTTTTTATTGTCAGTCTTAGGATTTTTCATTTGTCAAAAGAGCTCCTCTCACCAAAGGCTTCGATTTCCTCAGAAGTAGTGAATTACATTTTTGAACTGGACTAGACACAGTACCACTTAGTAGCATTGCTGTTCTTTGTCATTTTCCACTTTCCGGAAACAGAAATACAGTGACGTCCGCGCCTTCCCTAGAGCATCTAACAATTCTCCTTCTGAATTCTTCATCACGAACCTCAAACACAAAACAAAATCAAAGCACGAAACTCCTGTCCTAACCAAGCCCTGGTCAGAAGACTTCCACCTCTGAGGATACACATAATGACAGCTGGGTAGACAAGAAAGGAAAAAAATAAATCCAATAAGCCTCTCACATTTCAGCAGAAGTTTTCACCCAAAGCGAATATGACACATTAAATGAGCATCAGCCTCGAAGACCTTCTTTTGGAGCCTCGTTGGTAGCTGTGTTTTCTAAGTTAGCGAATGCCTGCTGTTAATGTGAAAATTGGTTTCAACTTAATTTGGCAACCAAGAAAACACATTATTTTTTTTGTAGCTATTATGGTCCATAGTTAGCACTTTCCCATGCTGTCAGTGACTTGTAGAATTAATAGTAATTATAGCTACTGACCATTTCTGAAGTTTTTGCAATAGATGACGGGTCCTGTGCTGCGAACTTTTTAAAGCTGATCTTCATGACAATACTAAAGGGGGTATCATCACCCTGCTGCTCTACAGAGGACCAGCTAAGCCAGGGGAAGGCTACTTGCCGAGGTGGGATTTCGATCCAAGTATGCTGACTCAGAAGCCAAAAATTGGAAACTGCCCTTTCCTGATCGAGAGCTGCTCACCCGAGTATCAAATAGAGACATGTAGACCCATGGGGACCCTTGGATTTTCAGTCCATTATATACCAGTCCTTTTGGTGTGGAAGTGTTTGACTTTCAATCTGCCCAGGAAGACCAAGTTACTTAGTTCTGAGAGTGGGTTTGGGAAGAAGATAAAGAGAACAAGAATTTGGAAAGAATGAGAGAGAGAGAGAAAGAATTTTTAAAAAGCAGTTTCACAAAGTTTCAAAGGTAAAGTCATTTCCACCTGGTGGCAAAACACCATTTTTATTTCTGTTAAAATAGAAGAGACAGAGAGATGGAGAGAGAGAGAAAGCTCAAGGCTCATGCTCACTTGACTGTCTCTTTAAATGTTACCCAGCACCTAATATATTACAAAGAAACTACAATGTAGAACAGATGGAACAGCATAAAGCAGATGCAGATCTGAAGTCTAAATAGAGATGAACAATTCTTCAGTTAACAACAAGAAAATGAGGTGGCAGCACAGACTACATGGAAAAGGAGCAGTTTACACTGGAGAGAAGCTACAGGGAAATGTACACATTAGCACAACCGAACAGTGCAGAAACATTACTTCATGGCATTTGAAATGACATCCCCTCATGTCTTCCTGGGGTACAATACAGGCTTCCATGGAACACTTGGGAGGAAAGCTAAAGGAAATCTGAACAATTCAAGGCCATGGGCAGGTAATGATGGTTGGAAAAGAACGACCCAGGGTTTCAATGGACTTCTAGCAGAGAGCTCGACTATTACGAGTGTTTACCATAGCGTGGGGAGGGGGCACCCAAATCAACTTAACCATAGGTTAGATAAAGAAGAGATGTTTTTTTCCCCAAGGTTTAAATTTAATTAGTTGTATTTTTATAATTCTAACACTTTTACTTTACGGACCTTTCCAAACATATACAAAAGTAGCGAGCAGAGTGTTTTGAAACCACATTATAATCACAACCCCGTTTCCACAACCGTCACCGTCTGCTGCTCGTTTCATTTCTTTACTCTCTCTCTAGTTATTTTTCTTGGTAATTTTAAACGGGTCTGGATAAAATGCTTTGTCTTAGTTTCCCTGTTTGTACAATGTACCTACTTCCTCTAGTTGATGTTGGGGAAAAAGGCTGTAAGGTGTTACGCACAAAATCCTGCCAAAGGGAGGTATTCGATAAATGTTCATTTTAATTCTTATGTGTGGACACGTAAAAACAATGGCAGAGGGTATAGAAAGATGAGACTTTCATTGTCAAGTGTGGGGACAGAATAAAACAGGACAGGAATATTAGGTGCTTTTATGTTCTGGCATCATTTTAAGTGTTGGCTCTTGGAAAGTGTGAAACTCTTCAGACAAACGTTTCAGTGAAGTAACAGAATTCTGTTCCAAGGTGCAGAGACCTGTACCTCAGAAAAAAATCTATTAGTGGGTCAGTCCACACGTTTAAGGGCTGGCTTTTTATTTGTAGTATTGTCCTAAATGCCACCAAAAGATGGGGGGAAAATGGCTGCTAGCTTTGAGGAGGTAGGATGATGATGAAGCCAGAGCTGGAGCACTTCAGGAGAAAGGCCCCAGCAAAGAGAAAGGGGAACACATGTGAAAAGACACCAGAAGAATCTTCTGTGTAAATGCTTAGGCGATGCTGAGCAACGGGTCCCGCTCGGAGGCAGTGCTGGCAAGCGGAGAGCAGTTGGCCCAGCCTGTGAGGCGGTGGGGATGGAGGTGGTGTGCTCAGCAAGGCGCTGACAGTCAACGCATAAACACTCCTTAAAAGGCTTGCATAAAACGGCAATACACCGACCACTCCTCTCCTAATCCTCGAGAAGATGGTTTTAATCATGTAATTTGAGACTTCCTTTATTTTGTGAAAGCTAAAGCCAGATTCCGTGGCAATTGAAATAGTGCTACATTCTGTTGTTTCTTAACATAAGTTTCAGTTTTATTTTCGGGTTAAGTCCAATTTTCTTACTCCGTTTCTTAAGAACACCTGCAGAAATCAACACCATCTCCTAGTTAACTCGCTATCCGTAAGGCAAGTGGTTCCCAGGTGACCACCTCGGTGGCTTTTGTCCCATTGGCGCCTTCCCCACCCTCGGAGGGGTCTTGGTAATATCAGCACTGACACCACCTCGTCCACCTTCTGTCCCTCCTGAGATCCACTAAAGGATATGCTCACACCTGGGATTTCTGGCAATTTTTACAAAATTTTCCACCCTAAAACATGTCCTCATGTTTCAATTTTATGACATCAGTAATCATGTTTTGGAGTAGTCTTTTGGTTTTTATAACCAGAAAGGGAAGGCAAAATTGTTATTATAGAAAACATTCCAGTGCAGAGGACCATAAGGGAAGGGGGGGGAAAACTGAATGGGCAGAAATCAGAGAGGGAGACAAACCATGAGAAACTCTTACTTCTGGGAAACAAACTGAGGGTGGTTGGAGGGGAGGTGGGTGGGGGTACGGGGTAACTGGGTGATGGGCATTAAGGAGGACACATGATGTGACGAGCGCTGGGTGGTACACGCAACTGATGAAGTGCTGAACACTACAGCCGGCACTAATGGTGCACTGTGCATTGGCTAATTGAATTTAAATTAAAAAAAAAAAGAAGAAAACATTCTGCAAGCCTTGGTGACCCATCACAAAGTCTTCGGATACTCATAGCTGATTGTTTAGGATGACCACTAGCGTGAAAATAAGATTCTGGCCCTGTGCGCAGGGGGGAAACAGGGTGAAGGCAGAGGCCAGGGGAAGGAAATGAGCTGAATGGACTTGGAGTGGTCACGGGAATCTCTGGCAGTGTGACATGGGCGTCTGCCTGGGGTTCCATGTCTTCTCAAATCCAAGGCACACACAATTTACATTCCCCGCAGCTGCTCTTCCCTGGTTGGAGAACTAACTGATGGAGAAGGGAATGATGATGACATTTTGTGGAGCTGTCAGCACTGCAAGGTGAGGACTTAAATGGAGACACAACTGCCTTTTGGAGAACAGGAAGGACCACCAGCAGAATAAGGTTAATTCCTCAAGTACCTTCCTATGACCTCTACTATATTGCTCTTCACATGGCTATGGAAAGTTTTATTACCCCGCGCAGGGCAGGGCTCAGGTAATGCTGCCGTTCCTTCCAATGGTGATTACCTGAGGGAGTGGAAATGGACTGCAACGAGGCATTTTCCTAATGAGAACATCCGGAGCCCAGTTATCCCAGCACTATCATCACTACTCAACTTGCTAAGTATTCTCAACTCTCCTTAGGACTTGTACATCTTCAAAATGTCCACAATTGCCTAATTGATTAGGACTTGGCCAGACAGCTCCAGGTGGCTAATTGGTAAAGCAATGTCTCAAAGAGGATTTGTCTTTAATTATGGGCATTTGACATCTTTATGTAGGTTTTATGAGATATTAAATACATTTTCACTAGACATCCATTGGAGCCATATGGCAGCCTTGAATATGTGGAACAAATTGAGTATAATGCAGCTTTATTTATTGATTTACTTATTTATTTTAGAATAGCAACATGTACTGTTGAGGGTACTTTTTATAAGTTGAGGCTAGAAATTCAGGAGTCTAGGTAGTAGGCAGTGAAGACATTCTTTCTGTACTGCTTCAGGATAAATGGAGGAGGATACAAGGACCGACAGAGTCCAAAGAGCAAGGAGACAAAGAGATTCAAAACCATTTTTCCATATTCCAAGAGGAAAATCAAAGACATAAAATAAAACAGTGCATTGATTGTGTGTCCTTGTTTTCACCTAATAAGTCAGCTGGAACTAGAGTCCCTCTCTTTGGGTCCATTCATTCAATTTAACACTTATTTATAACCTATTAGTATAGCAAGTGATATGGATCAGACTCATAACAAGTTCATGAACACTGAAGTGATCCATGAATGGGCGTCGGGGGCTCTGTAATTCTCTGAAAGTGTATGTAAAATACGTCTACAGGAGTTTGTCTCAAGAGCCAGCCCACAGCTTTAATGAGATTAAAAGCCTCACAACTGAAAAAAGGTTAAGAGCCACAAAGCTCCACATCCAAGACTGTAAGACACACCAGGGTAAGTGAGCAGTGGCTGCTCCCTTCCCCACCCAGCCTTTTTAAGTAAAAGGCCTCTGTCCAGTTTATTCTGAAGGAAGTAGGTAAGTAGAATCCATAAGCCCCAGAGACTGTTTCAAGTCTAACGATGTTATGATTCTCAGAAAATAATTCTTACTATCTGTATGATCCAAAAATGTCCTAAAGAAATACAACCCAAAGTGGAAGAGAAATAAAAGCAGTTACAAATGAGATGTTTTGAGAAGGCTGAGGCCATCTGGTTCCCATTATCCTTAAGCTAGGGTACATCATATCATCCCCCCCAGACCAAGGCATCACTTGAATAGCACATGGACAGAGTGGGTTTGCTAGGAAAGACGTGAAGATGGAGAGAGTTCTCTGCTCCTCCTCACCTCTGGCTGTTGGAACAAACACTAAGCCGACTTTTCAGCACATACTTCCATCTAATTTTTATTAATTGGTTTGAAATCAGTAAATAATATATGGATTTGAAATCAAAGATATCTACTCCTAATTTTAAAGAACTGAATTGTTCTACAAGATTTGCCATAAAAGACACCCTATGGTGTTTTAAACATCCTCCCTCTCCCTAGCTCCCTCCTCCCACATCTGATTATTTTGCTATTTACTTTATCTCTAAAGAAACATACTTATATTGCTATTTTAAAAAAAAGTGTCCAACCTTAAGGGATGCCTGGCTGGCTTAGTCAGTAGGGCATGCGACTCTTGATCTCAGGGTCATGAGCTCAAGCCCCACACTGGGTGTGGAGCCTACTTAAAAAAAAAAAAAAGGATTGACTCATACGTGGAATTTAAGAAACAAAACAGATGAACATAGGGGAAGGGAAGGAAACATAAAATAAGATAAAAACAGAGAGAGAGAGAGGCAAACCATGAGACTCTTAACTATAGGGAGCAAACTGAGGGTTGCTGGAGGGGAGGTGGTGGGGGGATGGGGTAATTGGGTGATGGGCATCAAGGAGGGCACGTGATGTAATGAGCACTGGGTGTGATATGAAACTGATGAATCATTCAATTCCACCCCTGAAACTAATAATGCACTATATGTAAAATAAATTGAATTTAAATAAGAAATTAATAAGTGTCCTACTTTAAAAAAAATGATTTCACACTATGAACAGAGGACTTACCTCTCTCTCTTCCCTCCACTTCTACAGCACATGGTCTTCCCATCCCCTTTTCACCCCAATACAGTCATTTTCATTAAATCAAGATGCACTGTTTACATTATTATAGCATTCAGATGCTACCCAAAACTGAGCCATCACAATTCCTCCCCTGCATGACTACTCTTTTCCCGGGAGGTAAAATTATCTTGTTTCTTAATTTGTTTGGTTTTCTAAATACTTACGGCTCCCTCAGCCCCCAACTCCCACCACTTATGTAAATATCCTGTTAGGATGTCTCATACCAGGTATTCCATCAATTTCATCTTCCCGGAGAATCCTCTTCCAGAGCCTTGTGCTCATCTGTGCCTGGCGCACTCCATTCCCAGAGACTATTTTACCCTCTCCTGGAAATAAAGCTTCAGCCTTTGGCTGGGCTGGGAGCATGGCAGTCTCCTGAACTGAATATAAGGAGTAGGAGAGGAGGTCTGGGGATCTGGTTGTTTCTCAAACTTTTCAATGATCTTGATTTTAGCTCAGCTACTAATATCTTGGGTCTGCCAATGCATTTACCTTGGCCCGTCTGCTTTCCAGCCTCCAAAATATGCGTGCTGCCACCTTCCCATGTTTTGATAGATTTATGTCCTTAATGTTTTTCTTTGTTGTTGTTTTTCTGCGTTTTCTTTTTTTTAAGTAGACAACAAATGTAGAAGTGTGTATTCAATCTGCTGTCATTGTTTTTGACACTGTTTTAGAAATCAATATTAGCAAAAACCCAGGCACATACTTTACATAGGTATTTCATCAACAGCTCTTTATAAGACAATAACCAACACATGCTTATCTGTTAACTTCTAGGTAAAGAAAATGAAGCACATTCTGCTTCAAATATGTCACTTGATAGATTGATACAAATACAGAACACCTTATGCCCAAGTCCCCTTTTCGCTTCACTTTCCTAATTGTAGCCTTCTGTAGAGCATTGCCTTCCTGAGAGTCTATGGCTCCTTCAGGTCCCAAATACCTGAGAATTGCTTCAGTCAATCAATACTGCTGTCATGCTCTATTACAGCTGATCAATATGGACAAGGATGCAATGAGCTGGAAGCAAGATGTTTTATTCAATCAAGTTTTTGGTCTCTTTTATTGACCCTAATATAAAACTTCTCTGTTTACAAAACTTCTATACTCCTCTCATTTTATTCCAGCTAACAAAAATTGTTTGCATAAAAACACAGGCACATGCCTCCTTCCTCATGGTTTCAAACTGAGTCCATCATGTTGAACAGCTCTGGATCCTAGACTCACCTGTGCTCTTTGTGTGATTTGGGGTAAATCACTACCACTAGAGGTATCTCCCACCTGTGCCACGGGAGTTGTTAAAGCTCACAAACTGGTATTCCATGGGTCAGTTGGAGGCAGCAGACATGTTTAGTGTGGAGAGCACAATAAAGGAAGTTTTCGGATGTGACTGCCTTTAGCGAGAGTGGGGGAGGGGAAAGCACTCCAAAATTCTCTGCGGTAATAACTACTTCCTACTCTGGTAACATCACCAGGTTGCCTCGCAAAATCCTATGACTTTACCATTTCTTAAACATATTTGAGGTTTTTTTGCACAATGACTGTTCTGTCATATCCCCGTTAGCACTAACCTCCTTTGAGTTGATGGGCACTGCACACAGCGTTAGCCAAAATACCCCAGAACCCCGGGGGGGCAGCGGAGGTAGACCAGCTATGTAACCACCTAAAGTCAGAAGGAGAATTTTATAAAGTAAAGTGACCTTCCTCTCTTTCTATATGTGTTTTCTTTGATCAATGCCCAAGAACTAGCTGACTCTTCTTTCTATATATTTCCATTTCCTGAATAGACATTAGTGTCAGCAATATCATTACCACCCACTTTCTTTTCTCCTATCTCACTCTGTATGTATGTCATATTTAGATCGTGAATTCCCAGAGGGTAGAATGGTCTTGAGTTTTCATCTTTCTTTTCTAAATGTTTATTTGGATTACAATTTTTGCATTGTACACACAGCACACCGAATGGAAACATTCCTCATTTTTATTTGGTCTTTTTTTTTTGAGAGGTTAGGGAGTCACGGAACACACTGTGTGCTGAATTTTACTCCTTTTTGGAGCTTGGCTATTAAAAGGAAAATAAATGATACAGATATAAGGTAGTCTTTCCTAGCAATCTCCTCTGTACATCCTTGGCCATTCTCTAGATCATACACTTGGTCTTATAACCCAAAAGACAACAACAGTGACCTAAGTCCTGAATTATAGACAGAAAGGACACATAGCAAAAAAAGAAAAAAGAAAAAAACCGAGAAAACAAACAAGGATAAAGAAGAGATATTTATACCATGAGCAGGCCAACGAGTAACTGCATCAGTTGAATGTGATTACTGGGTAAGTGAGGGGGGTGTCACAGGTGTTGCAAGTCGAAGCCAAATGGAGCAGGGTTAAGTTATCACATCTCTCTTATTAGTCTGGGAAGCCATGATTCATTGTTGGAATCAACAACGCATCTATTACCAGCTCAAGATATGGAAAATTATCACGAGCCCTTCCTGGATCCTCTCCACCTTGTTCCCCGCCAATGTAATCAAGATTCTGAATTTTGTGTTAATCATTCCCTTATTTTTCTTTACAGTTTACATATATATTTTAAGACATACACTGAAATCTGCCTGCTTATGAACTTTATGTAAACTTCATGTAACTGGAATGATACTATATACATATTTTGTGATTGGCTTTTTTGCTCAATATTATTCATTCATGTGGACACACATAGATATGGTCCATTTGTTTTCCTGCTGTATAGAAGGCCATTGTATGAAGATGCCACAATTGATTTATCCATTCTAAGTCAAAGGATAATTGGGTAATTTCCAGTTTTCTGCTATTAAATTCAAAGCTGCTATGAACATGCTGGCTGCCTGTCTCCTCACATACAAAGTTATTCTCTAGGTCATGTGTCTTTAGAACTTCCAAAATTATGTGGAATAGAAGTCATGAGCTAGCATCCTCATTTTGATCCTGATTTTAAAGGGACTTTAAAAAATATTTCACCATCGAATATGATATTTGCCATAAGTCTTTTGTGGGTATCCTTTATCAGGTTAAGAAAGTGCCATTCTATTCCTAGTTTGCTAAGAATTTTTATCATGGATAAATTTATTGAATGATCATTTACTGAATGGTTCTCTTTTTGAGTATATACTGAGATGACAAATGGCTTCTTCCTCTAATTAGTTGATATGATGAGTTACATTAAATAATTTTCTAATAATGAACGAACCTTGCTTCCAGGGATAAACCCAAATTAATGGTATATCATTTTAAAACCCATTGCTTAATTTGGCTTGCTAATGTTCTTTTTACTTGTTGATGTTCTAGATATTTGAATGGTGTGTACTTTTATTTTCTTATACGCTGTCAAGTTTTGGATCCAAGGTTAATATTGGCCTTGTAGAGTAAGTTTGGGAATATTCCCACTTTTTCTGTTGTCTAAAAGACTTTATGTATTTTGGATTGAATATCTGGCATAACTCATATGCAAGACCTTCTGCTCTAGTGTTTTCCAGTAGGAAAAAAATTACCAATTTCATTTCTTTCATGGTTAAAGGATCATTCAGTTTTCTTCTCAAATTAGTTTTGATAATGAATATGTATTTTTAGAATGTCCACTGTGCACAAATATTCAAATTTATCTGTCTAGTTTATAATTTTGCCTTATTATCTAATTACCGTCATGTGCATGTGTAATTAAAGACCCGTGTACATCCTTAACGTTATTTGTGCAATTTCATTTTTTTCAATCTTTTTGATTCATTATTCTTTTCACAGAATGGACTTTTGATGTTGGCCATCCTCTATTTTTGTGTTCTACCTCATCGGTTTTTGTTATCTTAATTTTTCCTCCATTATCTTTGGGTTTACTCTGCTCTTTTTCTAAATTTTTCAGTTGATAGCTAATTTTTTTTCTAATATAAGCATTCAAGGCTATAAATTTCTCGTCATTACTTTAGCTTCATCTCACATATTTTGTTAAGTAGTACTTATCATTTGCATAGTTTCTATTACAATTTATTATTTGACCCATGGGTTATTTAAAAGTGGATTTTAAAATTTCCCTATGTATACATTTATCTTTTTATAACTGATTTGTTTATATTCTTATGATAAAATGGATTCCTTACCATTTGTTGAGACATGCTTTATGCCTTACAACATGATTAATTTTTATAAATTTTCTGTGTCTCCCTCAAAGGGATTTCCACTCCCTAAGTGTTGGAACAGTGTTTTACATATGTCCTTGAGGTCAAGCTTATTTTTTGTGCTGTTCTAGTTTTCTACATTTCACTGAAAACCGTTAAGTAAAAATGTCCTACTATGATGTGGAGTTGTTTTTTTTTTTCACTGTAATTCTGTTTATTTTTATTATTTGAAGCTATACTACTCATTACATATAAACTCAACACATTATATATTTCCTGAGAAGTGTTAACTTCCGAGAAAATTCACCTCTTTATCTCCAGTGCATTATTTTTTGCCTTTAATACTACATTTGTTTGATATTATTATTTTAACGAAGGCTTCCTTTAGGTTAATGGTTGCTTGGAAGACCTTTTTCAAACCTTTATTTTAACCATCCTATGCCTCTTATAAACAACACGTAGCTGGATTTTGTGTGACGGTGAGAGAGAGAGAGTGTGTGTGTGTGTTTTAATCTAGTTTGATAATCTTTGTCTTTTAACAGGGAAGGATAATAGAGTAGCATTGATTTTTGGTTACTGAAATATCTGGATTCATTTTTACAACTTTATTTTGTGGTATCTGCTCCACTTTTCGATATTTCTTTTCTTACCACTTTTCTTTCTTGACTTATTGAGGTTTTTTGTATTTGAAGTTTTTCTCTCTGTTTGTAGTTTTTCTTCTCCAAGCTTAGAAATTATAGACTACATGTACCCTCTATCACTTGGAGTCATGAACAGCAACTCTTCTGTGGTGTGGGTCCCCCCCCCCCCCCGCCAATTCACCTACTAAGAATGTCACCTTTTGGGGTCCTGGCTTTTTGTAAAGATGCAATCTCCCATTCTGCTCAGGGTCTGCTTTAACTCCTGCCCAACTCTCCCCCACACTGGTCATAGCTCTAACACCTAGACCACAAGATGACAGCTGCAGGACTTGCTAACCTCTATGAACTAGAGCTTTTTGGATGTTTCTTGACTTTGACTGTTCTCCTCTCAATCTCTGTATCTGTCCACTTATTTATCTATCATCTAGTGTATTTAAGTGCAAACTGAGAGAGTTTTCTTTCAACATTTGGTCAACCATCTTGCTAGAAATGGAAGACCACACTTTGGTTCTGATGCAATCATTTCCTTATGTAGTTTTGACAGGTTTGTGCAAGCCTGGGACAAAGGGGAAAAAGTACTATATTTGATTTGTATGTCTCCTGCAAATTTGCAGAAATAAACTCTCAGAGGATATTCTTTAGGGAATTAAGGAAACAAAAGGGATGAACCCTTTTAAAATGATTTCCTTCCACTACGCATATTATGTTCATATACTTACTTTATTTAATCCTTAGAACGACTTCATGTGATAGTTATTATTACCCTCATTTTATGGATGAGGTACCTGAGACCACATTTTAAGGTTATTAAATTACTGAATTGAGATTCAAACTCTTGCCTATCTAATTCCACAGTCTGTACCCTTTCCTGAATTATGCTGCCTTTCCCTGGAAGGCTCTGAGGGATTCTTTTTGGAGCTGGTAAAAACAATCCTGGTTAGTCTTTCCCTGGTAATTTTCATGGCAAACAATGCAGCTATTTACCCGGCATCGCTTAGAACTCTGCTAATTGCTAGCGCTCATTCTGTTAGCAAACATGGTATTTATGGACTCCTGAAAGAGTCCAGATTGTGGGAAAATGTAAACAGTGATAACACAAACAAATGCTTTCAAAGCAAGCCTTTGTTTGCGTCCTAGTGTCAAGCAATTTTTACTTTTAATTGTCATTTTTACTTTTGACCAAATATCTCCCATTTAACACTCTTTAAACCTCTGAGAGTAATTAAGCCCTCCATAAAATCTCCTGATGTCAGTTCATATACTCAATCTCATAAAAAATATATATCTGTTTATGCAAGAGACTATGCAGCCCTGCAGGCTAAGCCTAAACTGTTATTGAATGCCATGCTGCCAAGTCTAATGGATGACCCAAGAGTGCCATAGATAAGCTAATCTTATTTTATCTCTCTGCTTTATCACTGTGGAACTTACCACAGGCAAAGGGTTGAGGAAAAGGCTCTCTCTCCCTGTCTTTCTACACGTCGCCCTTTCTCTAGCTGAACTTGAAATGTCTAAAGTGGATCTAAGACAGCTCCAGCATTTGCGCAGCTTAGAGAAGAAACCATAAAGATGGCACATGGGCCCATTTCCACTGGTCACGTCACCAGACCATTCACTGGTCATGGGCTGCCTCGCCAGTGGCACATAACCATTTCTGCTCAAAACCAGGTTGGAAGCAACATACTCAGGCAAATCATGCTCAAGCCGTATGGGAAGGGGTTAGAGTTTGGATCACAATAATTTAGAGGTCAGTGGTCACAAATGCAAACCAAGCCAGGCAAGTTTTTTATTTCAAGGCTTCATACATGATCAAAGAGACCAACATGGCAGTGTAAAGTGAAGAGAAGTGAAGGTGCATTGTTTCCATTACATGTAGCCATATGTATCTGCAAAGTGGCTCATAAGATGTTGTCATTCCCTGGGTTATAAAAGGCTCTAAATCCTTCTTGTGCAAGGTTTGCCCCAAAATACAATTTCAAGGGGAAAAAAGTATTAGCATGCTCTCCCAGTGCATGTCCCTAGTTCTGTTATTAAAATGAAATGGGTGTGTTTACATAATCTGGGCATTCAGGGAAAAAATTACGCACTTCTGTGTAATTTTCCCTAGAGTTGAAATTGAACAAAAATCAATTGCACATCTGGGTCTGGGGCTGCTTCAGCCTCTGATGTAAAAATGAAGATGAATTCCAAGTGATCAAAATGTGCAGAAGTGCTCACCCCTGACAATTTTTTCCCTCCCTGGAATGGAAAGTATAACAACTGTTTTTCTGAAAGATAAATTACAATCAGCTGGTGTTAGTTTTATTATTTTTAAGACTTTTTACTGATCAGACTGATAGTCTTTTATTTTTGAGTACACATGAAAAGAAAAACATCCTAACACTTTCCCATGATTTTAACTGGAAGGAAATCTAGATCAAATTGGGTGTGCCTTGTGTATTTTAATATTAGGCAAGAATCATACACTATGTTTGTGATTAACATTAATTGGGAATGGTTACAGGAGAAGTGATGCAAACGCTATCTTTTTTTTTTTTTAACATTTAAGCAAATTTCCTCTTCGTATCCAGGTATTTTAAAGTACATAATTTCCAACTGAAGGTCACAAAACAGCTCAGAGAAAGAAGACAATTTAAAGACAGAAGACATTTCCATGGGCTAGAAAGACTTGGGAAAACCTTAAAGAAAAATCAAACACTGTTATCTTTTTAAGCTTGATTTTAATCACCCATTGCCACATTTGAATTATGCTTTGAACTATAGCAAAGACTACAGCTGTTAGATGCAGAACTGAAATAGTTAATTCCCCCACCATATCCTCATTCTGATAGTGTGGGGTGTATTGTCAGTGTTTTATATACATAAGAAGGAATACGTAAAGTCTATTTTAACATTGTAATCAAGACATGCATATTGCTAATTTCCATGTAGCACAACCCTGTTCCCTGTGTGTCTGAGATGTCTATGTTTCTTTGTGGGTCAGCTAAGGGGAGATGTACTGCTTGGCCCTGTGGGAATTCACTTTATCAAAGAGATAGTTGTGTAAGCAGACAACTTGAACCCAGATAGCAACACACATTCCAGCACATGGACACATGACTTACCCTGGCAAATTTCCCATCTGCAAATAATTCCCTTCTAAAGGATACTACTGAGATTCAGAGCTGACCCTTACACTTTCTCTCCACTCGCACACGGGACTGGGCCATTTTGCCATTTTAGTTGTGGTGATGGGGGGAGCACAATAAATGCTTGTAGGCTTTATTCTGTTGCAAGTGCAGAGATAAACCACAAAATCAACAGTCATAACATTTTCTTTAGCTCAACAAGGAATTCCAAAAACAAATCCCTGTGTAAATGATAGCACGATGTCTTCATTCTTAGTCAAAATACACTTTTGAGTCCAGTTGTTATGGTGTCAGAGCAAATGCAAAGCATTCTCCTAGTGCTGTCTTGTAGCCAAGCAACTCAGACAGGGGCATGGCCACTCAGAGAACATACGGCTTATCTTCAATCAGCTGCATTGCCCACTCTATGCTACAAGGGCAGGGTAAACTGGAGTTTGAAACAGAATCAAGGTCAAAATTATCATCATTGATACCTCTGGGGTGATTCTGTAATACAGTCCTCAATAGAAATATGGCAAAGGTGGCTTGAATGCTGTTGATGGTACTTAGTGACCTGGTAGGGGGAGGGCTATGCTTCTGGACTATCAAGCTTAGGAAAAATAAAGAAGTTGTAGGTTAGCTTTGAAAAAGCAAGCTCCAAACAGCAGCGAATGGAAGGAAAAGGTTCAAGGGTTCTTCAGGAATGAGAAGAAACTGGTTTGAGCCTAGCTTCTAAGGAACACACAGAAATGGTGGCAGGAGGTTATTTTCTCATTAGGCAAGAGACTTCTCTCAATTGTATTACTATAGAGGTACCGCGCCTCAAGCACTCTAAGTCCTCTGGATAAAAAGAAGAGCTTCTAATAACTGCAGGCTATGTCAGCCACCTGTACAGGGCAGGTATCTCCATGCTTTTAGTTTAAGTGGCAGATGTGTACCCTCTGGATTCCCAAGAAGAAATCACAAGGCTGCCCTTCTTCCTAGGTTAGTGATCTCATCCTAATAACAGTCTTCATAGCACCTTACATTTACCCACACACAGTTCAAACTCATTCACGTATTACCTAAATTCAGTTTCAGAAACAGCTAGGAGTTACAGTAGGGAGAATGTCAAAATTTCTCTTTAAGAAATACGGAAAACGGAGTACAGATTTTCCTAAGGTCAAACAATTAGCTTATTCTAGAACTGAAAGGGTCCTAAGAGAACTCATTTTGGCCTCCAGTTTCACAGACGAGGAAGTAGAGGATGAGAAAGAAAGGTCCCAATTAGTAAGAGAGAAAGAACTGACAGTCCATAAAGACTCGGAATCCAGTGCTCTTTTAAAACGTAGCATCACACATGTCTAGATGGGAGGCCCCTCTCATTCAAGGGCTTTGCTGTGTGCAGTGGATGTGAGTCTAGGAATGCAAATGCTGTGAGCCAGGGGCTCTTTCTATCTTGCTCACCATTTTATTCTTAATTCCTAGCACAGAAACCATCCTGTGATGTTAGGTGAATGAACAGATGTCTTCTAGTAGATACGAGGCATTTTAAAGAACAGATTGCTGACGTTTGGCACAAAGTAACAATCTCTTGACCAGAGATGATATGCCATCTATATGCCAATCATCTCTGTAAATGACACGAAACATCTAGAAGTACCTTAGAAATCTGCCTTGGATGGGGGAGGGGTTCTGAATCAGGCCCTGAGACAAGCTGGTGGAGTGCTCAGTATGACTCTCTTAGTATGACTCAGGAGACCCCCTACTGAGTAGGATTCCAGGGATGGTTAGAAATGGGTCCCAATTTCTAAACCCATATCTCCTCTACCCTCCCTAAAGTTTGCTCAGCATCCATTTTTCTACATTAAAGGCTATGATTCTCACCCAGGAGTCCTGTTATACTATATCTCCTATTCCACAATCTAGGTACAGAAAGCCACTGTTTCATACAGGAGTTGTATCCTTCAGTGCTTTCGGTAGAAATGAGGTCCATACACCCCTGAAGAAAGAGTTTAATGGTCTCTGTTTGAAGGCAAGTTATTTGGAGAAAGGGCTGAGCAACTAGGCTTGAGTGACACTGGGTGGTAATAGATTAATTTGCTGTGGTTATCGTTTGTCAAGTCCTCTGGCTTCCATTTTCTTATCTGGCCATCATGACCCTGTAGTGTAAGTAAAAATGACTATTCCCTTTTTTTCAGAGGGGAAATCAAGGTTTGGAGTGGCTCTGTCACATGCGCAAGATCAAACATCTGGGAGAAATTGAACTTAGGTCTTCTCATTCCAAGTCCATTGTCGTTTCCATTTTCCTAAGGACGTGCAGTCCAAGCCAGGTATAGGCTCCCCCTGCCTCTGCTCTCCCCAGAACGGCTGGTGCCAGCTATCCGCTCAGCAGTTGAAAGCTGGGCTCCGGCAGCTGCCCATTTCTCGTGTGATCTAAAGAACGTGACACTTCTGTGTAAACCCAACCTGTCCATCTTCTGCAATTTGTTTCTCTTGTTTTTCAAACATACATTTTGCTCTAAGCTTCCAGAAATCATTGAAGTTGAAATTCCAATTAACCCTGGCAGTAACTACTGTAACTATAGGGTTGTTTTTGTTTTTTATGAAATGAGAATGAACCTCAAATGTTACTGGAATTTGCTAAAAATGGACAGAGATCAGGATTCAGATGCTTCAGTGGACACCACCCAGTTGTTGCCTCTAGAAACTCAGGAAGAGGTGCAGGTTTTCAAAGCAAATATGACTATTTTTATCAGGCAGTCTGTTTTCATTAGCTCTGGTTCCTCGCCATATTTTCATTTTATTTTTTTCATCAGTCAGATATATTTTGTGTTTTTTTTCTCTTTTCCCTTGAAGCATATCATTTAAGTCCAAATCAAGCATCAGTTAGAAGGAGCTGGACAACTACTACCATGGATTAAATACACAAAATTAAAAATTCCAATGAGCCTAGACCTATTACAAATAAATCTAGTTCTAAGTGTGGTTGCATGTGGAGTTTCACTTTATATTTGGCTAGGACTCATGGAGAAAAATATCTAGTACTCCTTCTCTGGCACTTTACTTTTAGGGCAAGTGTTGTCTCTTGGTAAAAACAAGATATTGCTTTCCAGACTCATTTAGAACTTATTCCCTACTGTGTTGATGACAACTTTTGGGACATCGATCAACAAATACCATTTCAGTCCCTACCATGATGTCAGAACCACACTAGGCATGCAAAGGATATAAGCCAGAGTGAGAGATTCTTATTCCGTAGGTATTTATGGGCTAGTTTTGGAAGGGGAGATACATGACCCAAATGTTCTATTCCTCACTTGTATACCCAAGAAAGACGCTGTTAATCCACCACAGTATCCTTAGCCCAGATTTGGTAAACTGCCTTGGAATACTGATCTAATTAGCCATATCCAATCTGAATTGGCACAAGAACGAGAAGAAAAGCGTGCTGGCCATACCTGAGTGAGTCTGTGAGTAAAGCTAAAGACAAGAGTAAGAGAAACTAAGCACTGAATCCTAGGGAAGGCAGGTACATCCTAGACTCTGGTGATGAGCCTTCTGTAAAGACAGAGGGTTTCCATTGGGTCTTGTCAATATGGCTAGAACTTAGAGAGATGAAGGGGAACAGAAGTAACAGACTCCAAAGAGCAAATGTGTGGATAGAGGAGATGAATATATAATATGAATATGGAATAGGGGTTGCCTTGGGGTTGCAGAGCTGCATTCTGTTCTCATTATCCTGGAGTTTAATTCAGAAACTTCTCCTATTGTGGTTATGTTCCGATTCATAAATTCTAAGCATGGAGACATAGTGGTTGCTGATCTACAGATGCCCAGTGGCATCTGAAAGTATTATGTATCATATTCTGGAAGGTGTATTAGCTCATTTTCAAAGAACAAAGATGACTCTGAGTCATAGCTTTCATGTCAATAAAATGGGTAAAATAAAGGTGACTTTAAAAGTTTGCCAAATCTTCCATCTACCAATCTCTTTATTTTTTTCTACCAAGCTCTTTCAATGAAGCCTTTCCAAACATATATGCATTATAGTCAACCTCGATAGTCACTTTTTGCCCCCTTTATGATAAAATGAAGAAAGCACCAGCTTTCTTGCGCTGTTTAAAGGTAGATGAAACAACAAGCCAATCCCTCTGTCTTCTGCAGTTTGGGCGTGTACCTTGCTTGAGGCAGAACTGGCTAGGATGACCTCATAACTTCCCTTCAAGTGATAGAGTTCTATAAATTTTCCCACTGAATTGGACAAGAATCCGCATATCCTGTTTGGAACATCTGCACAATTAGATTGACAAGTGAATGATTGTGATTGCCCGACGTATCCGTGTTCCTTCCAACCTTCATCCATAAGAAGTGTATAATGGTTCCTCTTACCCTTTCTATCTAGACAAAAAAGAAATACCAAGACTGACTGGAAATGGTGGTGTAAAGTTCATTAAGTTCTCTTGCAATTATCAGAGGTGATGTATTGTATACTCAGCATCACTGTTTTCTAGAAAATGGGCATTAGCAGAATCTTGGAGAAGTAGTAGATAAAAATTCATCTGATGCTGAAACTACATGATTCCAGACTGATACATGACCTGGCTAAAGTTCCTTCTAATTTCCATGTGGGTTCAGAAGTCTGGGTTATGTGCTGCCTTATCCTCTTATACTCAGGTAGTATCCTCCTGCTTTCCTATTTGATTTCTCTGCTCTCAGTCATGTCCGTTCAGAAATGGTTGCAAGAAAGAGCCTGGACTGTTAGTTGCATGGGTAGACTTCTGGACTGCATCTCACAATTCTGAGTGGTTTCTAATCCATTTTGCCCAAATTGCACAGTGGGCATTCATGAGTCTTGAACCTTTCCATGGGAAATCTGATAGCACCCATGTAATAATGATCATATACACTTTGGGAGAACATAGGAATTTTTAAAAAGAAGTAGGTAAGCAGACAAAGCCAAACAATCCAAATAGCAGCTTGAAGTTTGTTGTATTTAATGAACTATGAATGCTGCCATTAAAAAATAAGAAACCAATGCTATTTTCTCAGGTTGCTGTGGCATCAACAAACTTCCCTAAAACCCTTTCCCTTTTCTACTTCTATCCTTCCAAAGGACCTACTAATCTAGAACGGCATGTTTGAAAATCTATCCTGCCATAGGTAATGTGGCATAGTGGAAGTGGACACAGGCTTTGGAGACAACATGGTGTCATTTCAACACCAGATCTGTTCCTTCCTAATTGTGTGATGGCAGGCAATTTGCTTACATTTGTTCAGCCTTGGATTTCTTGTCTGTAATCTGGGAACAATAATTCACCAATCTCACAGAGTTATTGCAGAGACTGAATGGGACCTAGTCCAGTACCTGGCATAGGGTGGGTGTACGATAATTGCTAGCAATTACTATTGTAAAAGTCTGACCCTGTGAGAACCCTTGTCTGACACTTGGATAAAGACACAGAATGGGTGGTTGTATAACAGTGATGCTTGAGTTTGGTGGGTGGGGACAAGCATATGTTAGAAAGATGTGTTGGGCTCTTCTGTCCAAGATGCAGTTAGGGATGGCAATTTTCTTGTCTTTGTTGGGGCCTGTTCATGTCTGAACAGGGTTTCCTGTTTCTCATCAATGTCTCTTCCTTCCCTCTTCTGAAAACCATCCAACCTTTTCCTTCCAGTATCTTTAAGAAAACTAATAAAGGCTAACACCACCACTCCCTTACTCTACAGAGATGAGAACATTTTCTTCTGTTACCCCTGAGGCGATGTGTCATAAGCTGGCAGGGTTCTCCTGCTCCATTTAACAAGGAATCCAGGGTGGTGGGACCAGGAGGCTGTGAGTAGGAAGGGGATGGATAAAGGGAGGAAAGGAAGAAAGCCTGAGTGTCAGCTGGATTTGTGACTCTTGATCAACCTACACACTAGAAGACCTGGGAAGATTCCAGTGAGAATGGTAAGAGAGGTTTGGATAAGTCAGATTAAGAATCCACAGTCTCAGGGTCCATCATAGCATCTACATTCAGAATCAAAATTTGGTTTCTCTGGTGGGTATTCCGTCTGAAATCACCAATCTGTGCCCACTACCATTCAGATTCCTGAATATGGCCAGGTGGGTAGCCTGGTTTCATGAATCTGAAATAACTCACTGAAACCATTGCTCTATCATTTACTATCTCTATGATCCTACATTTTCTTTTCTCAGCTTTAACATAGAGTTGTTTTAAAGACTAATTAAGATAATATATATGAAGCACCTTGTGCCTAGAATATAAGAAACAACCAGTAAACTCAGTACCTGCAACCAAGAAACGAAGGAAGAATGTTCTCTAAACTAACAACAAAATAAAAAATGAGCAGCCAGAGAAAAGAGCTAAGGACAGTACAAAGAAACAGTTTATCAATGAAAAGAGTTGGGATAATGCAGGGAGAGTCAGAGGGAAACCCTGACATTGACATTCATCATGCCCACCTCCCAAGAGAAACAGTTGATGCCCAGTTTTTACTCATCATATAACTCGTGATATTAGTTTGTAATAAATAAGAAAAAGGGGACTGGGGAAAAGGGTCACATATGAGGCATATCTGTAGGGGTTTTTCTTGTTGTTGTTCAATGTTCTGATTTACTATTACTGTTGTTTACCTTATATTTTCCTTGTTGTCCTAGGGAGATATTGGCAAAATGTGGACCTTCATGAAATTATGAATGGGTGGGGTTTTAAGAACTTGTTGGCTCATGGGAAAGCCCCTAATAGATTCACAGCCTGTACAGTCACACTTTCTACCCATGCTTATCCTGGCCTTGGATCACAAGGATAGGAAAATAACATGGAAAAATTCTGCTTTTCTGGATTGTTGAACTTAAATCCCTTGTTCTTGGTAGATCCAAGCTTGCCATTGAAAACAACACTGTCACAGGACGTCATGAACTGACTGTCCTGAAGACCAAGCTCTGGCCTCTGAGCAGTAGTACATTTTCCTTTCACAAAAATAACAATGGAAATGATGGTAAGCAATGATAGCAACAGTTACCATGGTGCCAACTTCTGTGCTAAAAATTTTATAGATTCTATCTTTAATCCTGAACACAAGGCTGCAAAGTAGATATTATCATTGCATTATTACAAATGCAAAAGTTGAGGGTTAGAGACATTAACTAACATGCCAGAGATCAGTTAGGTTCTAGTAGTGCTGGAATGAAATTCAGGTCCATGTGACAGGAAAGATATTTTAGGCCTTCACCCTGCACAGCTGTCCATAATGACCTTCAGAAAGTCATATATTTTCAAAGTTATGAAAATTCAGATTTTGATGGTCTTCGACCTTCTTTCCCATCATTTGCTTTTCCTTCGGAATTCAACTTGCAACTAGCGGGGACTGGGGCTCTAGGGCAGTGATTTCAGATTTCTTGTAGACTATCCTAAACTACAATTAGTTCGTAATAATTAGCAAGAAAGAAATGCTTCTTAAAAAAAATCCATTCACTTAAAATGATTTTTAATTTTATAATGACGAGTATATAATTATAGCAGAACAGAGCTATTTAGTTAGGAAAAAAAGAACTTCAAAGATGAGAGCTCATCTAGTGTTTATTTGTTCTTGGGTTCTAATTACTCTGAAAACTACCAAAACTTCGTATATGATTACTAACAGCATTCAATAGCAGCTTTGAGGGAAGCTGAACCAATCTTTTTCTTTCTTTCTTTCTTTCTTTCTTTCTTTCTTTCTTTCTTTCTTTCTCTTTTCTTTTCTTTTCTTTTCTTTTTTCTTTCTCTCTCTCTCCCTCTCTCTCTCTCTCTCTCTCTCTCCATTAACATGGTGGGAGTAAATGTCAAGTGCTAAATACCAGCCGTATGTATTCACTACGTCATGATTACTCTCCTGCTCTGTTGCCACTTCAGGTCTCCTGTGTTAAAAAAATAAAAAATAAAACCAAACACGTCTTCCTGGTCATTTTCAAGAGGAGACCAACCAAAGAAGACCAGCGAAGAACACTAAACATGATATTGTTTTTCTGTAATATATTAGCAAATCCTGGTAGGTTCAATTTGGCTTCATTACATTTCCAATATATGCATGCATCGATTCATCTTCTTTTTTCCCATAGTTAAGATTTATGCACTTTATTAATCACCTCGAGACAGCCATCTCAGCAGTTTCATTTAGCAGAGTACACCAGTCAAACCTCATCAGACTTCTGGGGATGTCACATGGCAAACTCTGGATTCCTGGCAACTTGAATTACTCTTGCCAATATGAGATTTTTCAGAGCGATCCATCTTAGGGCCATCTAATATATCACATCTGACTCTGCTCTTTTCCTAATTGATAGGCTGAGAGAGACACCCGCTAGATCTCGCAATTGTCCCCCTGAAGCCGCCTAGGGATAGAGATGCCTTGGCGGTAGCAGCTCAAAATGGCAGGCAGTTAAACATTCTATTTTCCAAATGTAACTTGACTGATGTGGGGGGCCTATGTGACATTCAGTGAGCCCACATCTTCCAAAGGGCTTTAATAAGCAATGGCAGTCTTCCACGCATTCACTGCATGCTCAGGTGGTCTAAAAATAGGATGTCACCAGGTGTGATGGACCAGCCATTCATTACGGCGTCCTAGCCTACAGTAGTGCTAACCAGATTCAGGGGCTGTGGATACTTCCCTAAGTTGCTGTCACCAATTTTAAGTCTTGGCTACATGGTATTTTTTTTTTTTTTAATGTGTTACGACTTTTCCAATGTCAACTCTACTCTCCCTAAAGTTCTAAAAGGACACAGTTCTAAACATCTTTAGTATGACTCAAATAATTTTCACATCATCTTTATTAAGTCCCCAACAGCACATGTGAGTTACTGGACAGCTTGCTTTGCGATACAGAGAGTATGGAATTGGATTCCAAATGTGGTTATAATCAGAAAGGAGCAATCTGAACACAATTAGTCACTTAAGAGAGAGGTCTTCCAAGCCCTTCCAGGTCTTACTTGATTATATGATCAAACGGAAGGGTTTGAGGGTGGCACTTTTTATACTGAAGGACTCAAATAAGGAAGATTCAATGATTTGCAAACTCTTACAGTGGATCAGCTGAGTAGAAATGATGACCCTTATGTAACAGTATGGCACATGAGACCAAAAATTACAAAAAAAAAAAAAAAAGGCCAATTTGATATTAAGAAAATCTAATGAGAAATCCCAAGAAGGAAATGGGTTAACACGGGGCTATTTCTATGGTCTTTCAAATGCAGTTGCACTTCTAAAATTGGAATTAACAGGACTCAAAACTCCTCAGCCTCACAAGTTTATAAAATGGCGATGTGGTTTAGCAAAGAAAGGGCTAGATGAAAAATTGGGAGCCCTGTATTTTCGCCTTGACCTTGTACAAAACTGCATGGTTTGAGGCTGAGCCATTAAACCCACGATGCAATAAAGGGGCTGGAAGACACAGTGGCTTCCAACCAGTCTCCCTCAAAGGTGGCAGTGGGCCTTCTTGCCCTATTTTTGCTTTTCAGAAAAAAGACTCACAGAAATCACACATATACCCATAATAAGATTACACGGGATAATCAAAATGTCACATTTATTTGCTTTTTGCTTAAATTATATTAACTGAAAGAGGTGACACTAGTTATTTCGTGCTAATCCATACTCTAATTGGAGGATCATGTTTTTACTTAGTGGGAAATCAAGTTAATTGGCACTTAATAAGTGCAAATTGTAAAGGGAATCTTTCAAAAAGTAAAACTCACAGGCAAAAGGAAGTTTTAAATGGGAACTTGGTGGTGGCCAGTTTAGAAATGGTTTCACAAAAATCCCTTTCAGCTCAGGATTTCTATTACTATGAATCTCTCTCTATATATATGTATATGTATATGTATATGTATATGTATATGTATATGTATATGTATATATATGTATATATATAATTATTTGGTCCTTTTCTGGTTGTCTTTTGACTTTTTGTGTAGGACAGTTTTTATCTATTAAACCCATGGCCTTACAACTTTTTCATTCAATTCTGTGTATACCTGCAGTGAGAGCGTTTTAACCAAACCTCACAATTTCCTTGGCTTACATGCTCCTCGCTTCACTGGCCTAATTATTTTAATAAGCAGCTTAACTGAAATGCTGGCTTATATTTATATTTCAATTTAATCGTGCACAGTTCCTCATATAATGAAAACCTTGAAAGTCTTTCCCCATTTGTGACAGTGTTTCACTGCATCTCTTTGTTAGAGATACTAACAAATTAAGTAACTTCAACTTTATCTCTAAACATACATCTTTTATTTCTTTTTCTTCCCCATCCTTTTTTCTTTTTTCAGATTAACGATGCAAAGAAAAGTTCCCCAAGTTCTACCCTTTTGGCTGCCTAGATGAAGAGAAAAGAGAGTCCCCATCCAGGCGTGCAGGAGAGCCTAGGTGTGCTGGATTGAAATGAAAAACCGGCAGCACAACCCTGGGTCAGCTGTCCAGCCCAGGGTACTTGGGTATTCCCACTCTACTCACTGCCATCATGAACAAACAATATTCTCAAAGGGGGAAAAAAAACCAGGAAGTGGAAAAAAGAATGACCTGGAAAGTCACCTACTAATCATAGTCTCTGGGGAATGGAAAACAGAATTCCCTTATGGTCTAATTATTCTTTGGTATCTTTAATGAAACCAAATCATGAGAGTTTCCAGTGTCCGGACGATGTTTCAGAGGCCTGATTTATTTTCACGTGTCCTGGGCTCAGAGAAAATAGTCACTAACTTCCTGAAGTTTCCTTATTATCCTCTATTTCCATTTAGTTCCCAGAAAAATGTTGGTCACTTTTCTCTAACGCAGAAGGAAAGAGCTGGAGGAACATAAAAGATGTTATGTCAACTGTCATGTGTTTCGCTTCTTGAAACCGCAACACTGTGACTTCAGAATTTGTCAACGGGGAGCAGGCAACACGGTCAGGCTGACACAGAGCACCTGACTCTCTGATGACAACTCCTTAGGCACATGTCAATGGACCCTAAGCATGCCCCTGCTTTACCAGGCAAAAGCGAGCATGCGCATCTCTATTCATCTCTGCTCCTGCACGTGGGCCTATAAAAAAAGAAAAATGCTACCGAGTGATGCTTTAGAAACCCAATTCTATTGCCTACTATAAACTGCGGCATGCCAGAATCAGGGGATTTTGGTAAATCTAATAAAACACATTCTGGAATCCTTGGATCAAAAGCAGTATTTACAGATTCACAGAAACAACAGCAACAGCACAATAATAGCTACCTCTGTTCTGCAATGCTGTTAGGCCAGGCTGGACTTTAATCTTCATTCCATTAAGAAACACAAAAACATAAACCCTTGCAAATTGGGCAATAGTTTGTTTTGTTTATGCAGGGTTCATGACTCAGAAATGTGAAGGGGCCTCAAGAACACACAGGTGCTAGTGGCCGAGGGCAGCAGAAGGTTTTCCACATACTTAAAGGGTTACCCAGACCCAATCCCCTGGTTTGACACACAAGACGCTGAAATTTAGAGCCAGAAGGTAATGAGACGAGGTAAAATAGTGGGTTTGAAGTTAAGGCTATGGATTTACACAGTCAACTCTGATGATTCACGGTAACTGAATGGAATGTTACTTTGACGGTGAGCTTCTTGTGGGCCAGAACAATGTCTGCTTTGCTCACCATTAGTGGTAGCACGCTCCAGGCATTTCATCAATATTTGTGAATGAAAAGCCAATATATAAAACTGAAAACAGAAAACATGGAAGTCAATTTACATCTGGTTTCCGAAATACGTGTTCTCTTCAGCAGATTTATCTTAGGAAATTATAGCCTTTTTAGGATTACCACAGCCAGTTTGCTTTTTTTTTTTTTTTTTTTTTAACACTTTGGTGAAAATCGGAGCCAGATGTGTGCTGCTAGAAACCAGCTGAAGATGTGAAATGCAAAACACCCCCAATATGCAGTCAGATCATAGGTGCCAGTTGATGCTTAGTTCCGACCCATGGGGCTCAGAGCCCGTTCCTTCAGGCAGTCCCAACTCCTGCTACCAACACCTGACCGGCACACTCAGGTCCCCAGCCACGTGTGAGGTGTAGCAGGGACAGGTGAGGGCTCGTGGGGTGAAAGGGCCGGCCCCTCCCTAGGTCTTCGGGCACAAGCCAGCTCTCTCCAAACACTCTCACCCTTGATTTCTTTGGCACTGAAGGCACCTCTCAAAGCTGGTCATAAACCCCACACCCAAGTAAGATTCAGCGCAACCTCCCCAGTTGAACAGAACTGGCCCCAGATTTGGGGCAGCCTAGCTTCCCAACCGGAGGGTAGCCTGCTTTTATGTCAGACACGTCTGCCTGTCAGGTTAGGTGGGGAAAATGCTCACTCAGCAATGAGGCGTGAGCTGACATTCGGGGACATGTGCAGGGCCTGCTGTGCAACGTTGGAGAGAAAAGCTCTTCCTTCCAGACTGACAGCCAGGAATGCCATTTTCTTGTTCGATGAGTGCAAATCTTTTCATTTCTACCCCAAATCTCTGGCGCCCAGCTACACATCTTGACTCTCCCCCTGAGCTGAGCAGGCTGAACGGACTGACACAGGCTTAACAAACATGCCCGACCTACGTGAGTGCCATTGTGGGCAAATGGAACATAAAGTTACTTGTTTCACTAGCAGAAAGAGCTTCATAGCCTTGCTTCACTGGGGGGCTGGGCGTGCTTCCGGTAGCCCGAAGCTCAGCTCAAATTACCAGTAGCTACATGTCGGGACGGCCTGTTTCAGAATGGTGTCTTACACTGTAAGATTAATAATTTACAAATAGTCCAGGACACAAATCTGTACTTGTATGAGGGACCAAGAGGTGGGGTAAACAGGAACTTCTTAATAAAGGAGGAAGGATGAAAAAGACAGCAACATAAGCCCTTGTAGGTAATATGGGAAGTAGAAATATTATCTTGTTTCTTCCATCAATAATTGGGGGGAACAAAGAAAAGACCCCAGTAGGCTCATGTAACAAAAGGTGACACTTTGTACCTTTCCCTCGGATCTGCTCTCTGAGCAACTGGGTTGGGTCTAAGTGCATGCATCTGATTCAAGGTAGTTTTTACATTTGTTCAGGTTCATGCACTTAAGGAAGACAGGGGTACATTCTATCCTGTCTTGTGTATTGTCACTAGAATTGTCAGCAAAGTGTGGAGGGAAGGAACTTTATTATGTGCTTATGGGAGAGAGAAAGAAGAACCAGCTTTACTTTGCAGTTTTGGCAGTTATAAAAAAGAAAATCTTGCCCCCCCCCCCACTTGAAAATTGGGAAAACAGGGCATACAAGTCATCTAGACACAAAAGAAATGGAGTCTGTCCAGGTCAATTTTTGGCATATCGATCCACTTAGACTTCTCCATCAATTAGATACAATATAACATGAAATAAAAAGAGAATTATATTCCTCTAATCAGCTGAATTACAAGGTCAGAGATCTAAATTATCGCTTTGTTGTTTGAGAGGCAAATTATTGATGAAAGGATATTTTTATTTTATGCATTCATTTAATCTCTGTATTTATACACTTTTCTAATAGCTATCAGAAAATGCTATGATGCAAATACATGTTGCAATTCAATATATATAGATTACATTTTTCATCATCCTAAATCTTACAGATGCTTTGAGGCTCTGAAATAACCAATACTCCACTTATTGGAAAATAAAACCATGTCCAAACCACACAAACCCCCAATATCAGTGGATAACAAAGATGCATAATTCCACATAGGAAAGTAGCAGATGCTAGAAACTCAATTTATTCCTATAAGTCCAAAGTAATTTTTATTAAGTAAAAACCCACGTAAGAAAATATATGTAAAATGCTGGCATACAAAGGACTGCTTAGCAATAATAATGGTAACCCAGCTGTCATGTACCGAGCATTTACCAAGCAGTTCACAGCCAGGACGGGCGCTAAGGGGATCCCCTGAAATATAAGACCAAATTCTTGCTCTTAATGAACTCAAGATACAGGTAATAAAAGGAAAGAATGAAAAAAAAGTGACCCTAACGGAGCATTTCCTAGGGTCAGACATTAAGCCAAGAGGTACACATACGTTTTATAGTCACAACAGACCTATCAGGCAGGTGCTACTAGGCCCATGCTGCTGGCAAAGGTCAGTGTATCTCTCCCTCATCACAGCAAAGGGCAGTAAAAATCTTCTCTCCAGCTTCATTGTTCAAAGCTCTCCACCCTCTCGCAGTGCTTCCCTATAATCATTTTTCCTCCGTTTCTCCAATGCACAGGGCTCTTATTTTTTGTCTTTGAACTTGTGTTTAAAATGTTCCCCCTGCCTCAGTATCTAGTTCAAATATCCCTTCCCCAGAGAAGGCAGCCTTCCCTGAGCTCTCGGTCCTGGCAAGCCTGTTCTATGCCAGGCACTTAACAGGGTCCGTTATTCCCTGCTTATCTAGGAACACTTGGGCTGTCCGTCTCTCGGTAGACGGTAAATTCCCTGGGGGCAGGGCCTGCGGGTCCCACTCCTGCTTCTCCAGCGGTCAGCCAGGCGCTCGGCAAGGCTGACATTAGCAAGATGGTGGACCAGCAGGCTCCAAGGTGCATCTCCCCAGCGAAAACAATAAACAAACAACTTCAAACGGATGAAAACAGCTCTGGGAGAGCAAAGGACTACAACGCAGAAGCAGCCAAAGGCCTGCGGAGCTCACTCACTGAAGGTGAGGACGGAGCCGTGTGCAGGAAGGACTTCACCCGTGTCACCCCATTCCCAGAACCAGAGCGGCTGCGCACCGGGAAGGAGTCCCTGGGGCAGGGAGGGGGATCGCACCCCACGAGGGCCAGGAGAAACCAGCTGATGGCGCTGCCTGGAGTCCTCCCCAGGCTGCAGCTGTCACTGAGGAGAGCCCTGCCTTCTGGGGCCCAAGTCGCCACTGTGCCCTGCTTTCAAGGACCGGGACGCTGTAGAACTTTGCCATCTATAGAGACCAGAGCTGTTGCTGCACCGCACCCCACCCCCTCAGTCTGGGTCCAGGGCTTTGAGCTGCCATCACCTGGCTGTGCGGCTGTTGCTCTGAGCCCCACTCCCTGGGTCCGGAGTCTGAGCTCTGATCCACCAGCACTGGCGTTGAGCTGCTGCCGCTGCTCTGCCGCCCGCAGCCCGGGTCCCGATTCGAGGCTTTGACATTCCATCACTGGGCCATTCTGCGGCCGCGTGCTGCTCTCTGGTTCCTGAGTCACAGATACCACTCACGATCACCAGAGCTGAGCTGCTACTGCTCTGCACCTCGTCCCCTGAAGCCTGAGGTCAGGACTCGGACTGCCATCCCGGGGTGCACTGTGGCTGTCCCCTGCCCCCGCAGCTTCCGGCCTCTGGTGGCCCCTGAGACCTCAAGAGCCCTACCTGCCGCTCCGACCATAGACACCTTGAGGATGCCTGCAGCTTTGGCCACTGAGTACCCCCCCCCCCAGTCTTTGCCAAAATTAACCTCAACTGATGGAGCTTCGTGGAGACTATGCCTCCGTGCTCTTCCTGACAGCAGAGACGCTATACCCCACCACAGCGGAGCACTGTTGGCAGGAATGTATTTAGTACAGTGATTATGGGAAAAAGTATGGCGGTTCCTCAAAAAAATCTAAAATAGAACTGCCATAGGATCCAGCATCCCTGCTCCTGGGAATATATCTGAAGGAAATGAAATCGGTATCTTAAAGAGATACCTGCACCCCATGCTCATTCCAGCACCATTCACAATCACTAAGATATAGAAAGGACCAAGTCTCTGCTGATGGATGAATGGATAAAGAAAGCATGGTATATAGACACAGTGGAATACTATTCAGCAGTAAAAAGAAGGAAATTTTGCTATTTGTGACAACACGGATGGATCGGTAGGGCACTGTGCTAAGTGAAATGAGCCAGCCAGAGAAAGACAAAAACGCACGGCATCACTTATGTGGATTCTAAACAAAAGCCCAACTCGTCTCATATATATAGTATAAGAGTGGATGCCAGTGACGAGGGGTGTGGAAATGGGAAGATGTAGATCAAAGGGTACAAACTTTCAATTACAAAAGGAATAATTTCTGAGGATTTAACGTACACCATGGTGATTATAGCTAATAATACTGTATTGTGCACTTGAAATTTGCTGAGAGGAGATCTTAAGAGTTGTCCCCCCGCCCCGCCGCTGCCCCAGAGAGTTACCTAGTGAAATGATGGATATGTTAATTATCCTCCTTTTGGCAATGTCTATCAAATTATCAGGTACAACTTTAAGTATAGGCAGTTATACCTGTCAGTTATTCCTCAATAAAGCTGAAGGAAAATAGTGCAGAGCACATAGTAGGTACTCAATAAACACTGATGGAGTGAGTGACTTAACAGCTACTCCCTGACAGGGCCAAGGTTAGAACTGAAGCTTGTCATCTTTCAGTACCGTTCAGCTTTCATCGTGTATTTCTCACCAGTATTATTCAGAAGAATTTGCCATCATGTGTTATCTTACAAAAGAAGGTAAACAAAGCTTGGATCTTGATGTCCAATTGTTGAGTGCTAGTTTGTTCATTCATCCATTTATACTTTCATCATGTATTCATTTATTCAAGAAATACTGGTTGTGGGGGGGTGCCTGAGTGGCTCAGTCGGTTGAGCGTCTGACTCAGTTTTGGCTCAGGTCATGATTTCACGGTCGTGAGCTCAAGCCCCGCATTAGGATCTGCGCTGAGCAGGGAATCTGTTTGAGAGTCTCTCTGTTTCTCTCTCTCCCTCTGCCCCTCCCCCACTCTCTGAGAGAGTGCACAGAGGGAGAGGGAGAGGGAGAAGCAGACGCCCCGCTGAGCAGAGAGCCAGATGCGGGGCTCAATCCCAGGACCCTGAGATCATGATCTGAGTTGAAGACAGACACTTAATCGACTGAGCCACCCAGGTGCCCCTAAAATAAATAAATCTTAAAAAAAAAAAGAAAAAGAAATACTGGTTGATCACCTGGTGTGTGCTAGGAACTCTCCTAGCTGTCTGGGATAGAACAGTGAATAAACCAGACAAAAGTTATTAGGACGAATGACATTCTAGTAAAAAATATGCTCAGTCCACAATCTTGATCCAATTTTTAAGTGTCTGCCATATATCAGGCTATGTGTATAAGGCTGCATGACACACTGACATACAGACTAACGGACAACTTTTGATTAATATATTAAATATGAAGTCTATGAAATGAGGTGGAGGTAGACAGTAGCCTTCAATAATAGACACTTCCAAATGACTGTGGCGCTTTACAAGAGCCAGGAGTTTATTCTGCTCATGTTCTCATGGCTCTAAGGACAGTTGTTTTCATGGATGGTTTAGCAGCACAAGGAAAACTGAGGTTATCATCACACAGTGGCTCTGCCATTTGTGGATAAAGGAACCTGACGATGTAACTGATCCTAAGGATATCCAGAAAAAGGTCACTCCGACTTTGATGGTCATTCAGTCAAAGAATTATCCAAATGTTGAAGCCATGGCCATGTCACTGGTACAAGGATACTGTGTTCTCAAGTGACTAATTTCACCGGGACAGCATACGTCGAATGCATGGGCTTTGGTATGTCCATTTTAAAGCCAAAAGAAGAAATCTAAACGGCCAGTAAATCAGATAGGAAAGCAATTCAACCTTATCAGTAAAATAAATGCAAATTTAAATTGCATGTCATTTAAAACCTAATTAGGAAATACTTAAATGGAAAAAGAAATATCTAGTTGTAGAGGCTTTTATAGGAAAGGAACTGTTTCACATTCTCGATGGGAGGGTAAATTGTTATAAATTTTCAGAAGGGCAGCCTGTTCATATGGGGATATTATATGAATTCTTTAAAATAGCCATACCCTTTTTTGAGGGTATAATTGTGCTTTACTTGGGAAGAAAAAATTTCATAATATGATATTTATTTTTAGTCATAATACAAAAGTAGAAAGAGTAAAATACAGTACTTATAATGGAAAACAGCATTAATCCGCCCATGTCCGCCCATCCTGGTAAACTTCTTGCCAAACATAATCACTTTTAACCATTTTAGCTCTTTCTTGTAGTATTTACCCCAACTGTTCATACACTTCTACCAAGGGCTTACTTTGCAGAGAATCTACCCTAGAGATACTGCCAGGAACGGCTACAAGATTTAGGTACAGGGATGTTCATACTCTTATTATTTATAATAAGAAAATCAGAAGAAACATTTGTTTGGATTATTTGAATAAATCATAGCCTAAACATACAACTGAATATTCAGTAGCCACTTATCTATAAATAGCATGGCAATAAATAAAAACACTTATAAATTACATAAATATATAACAGATTACTTTTGGGTAGAGGCTGAAATCAAAGATGAATTTTTTTGTGTGTACTTAATTTCTTTTCAATTCAAAATTCTCTTCAATAAATATGTGCTTTCTTATAATCAGAAAAATGGACACTGTTTTACTTTCTCTTAATTTTTTTAATATAAATTCAGTTAGCCAACATATAGTACATTGCTTTAAAATGTGAATCTTCTTTGTAATCCTGAGACTGATTTCATATCATGTAGTGTGGGGACAGTTTGTGAAAAAAGGGTTTGAAGGAAGTGCATGTTTTCATAAGACATATTTGGGAAAAATCATTGCTTTTGGTCCAATTCTCTGTGTGGGAAACATATTAACAAGGGCGATGACACAGCATCTGTATAACAGAAGGAAAAGAGTTTGATACAGTCTACTTTAGTCATGTAATGCTATGTATGTAGAGGTCTACACAGGAGAACTGACAGATGAACAGGGTACCAATGGCCAGCAGAAACCCAAGTAGGCAAGTGGTCAAATTCAGCAAGACTGGCAGGTGGAGGAAGGGCGACATGCACATCTAGGCAGGGTCCAAAGAAAGGGGGTGGGTCACATTCACCAAAAGTAGTACTAGCAATAGAATTAAGGAATAGGATTTTTTCTGGAGGGTCTCATGGTTTAGGGCTGTGGGTCCATGAAAGATGTGGGTCATTTGGGGCCCACTGGCCTGACTCTAAAGATGCCTAAGGGGAAAATCTGCTCCAATTAAGTTTGAGTTAGAAATTCTGAGATGATCTCCTTGGCAGAACTAGGTAGGGGAGGATGGAGGACAGAGTAAGGCAGAGCTGTCCTGTAATGGACTTTGAGTCTGCAATGGTCTCATCCAACCTGACGCAAAGGATTTTGGGGAGTATAACCATTTTGAGAAAGCAAGACTACAGGGGTTCCAGAAGCGGCAGGTAAAAAATTTCAGATGAAAGCTCACCCAAAATGTACTAAGGTAGATTTAGGAGATGTTCTGAAGGATTGGCAAAAATCTGTGGCCTACTGACATGTGGCTTTAGGTTAAGTATGTATAAACAAATTTAAACACATGTATTTTTTGGATGGGGAGAGTATGCGGTAGATTAATTTAATCTCCGCTCAAATTTACATAATAAAATTGTCCTCAGAGTTGGGCATCGTTCATCTCCTGATCACATGAAAGTCATGTATATTAGGGTAAATGAGGCAGTGCTGCCCCCCACCTCAGTGACTTACACAAAGGTGTATTCCTCTTTCACATGACACTTTTATGAGATAAGGCAGCTTTCCTCCATGCACAAACTCACAGATCCAGGTTCCTTCTACTTTGAAAGGCTGCCATCTTTAGTACATAGCTTCCACACAGCCTAGGAGAGGGGTGAGAGAGAGTGGAAGACTATGCAGGGGATTTTGTGGCTGGACTTGGAAGTGGTATACGCATGCCTCTGGCCTGGACACAGCCATTTGTTCCCACCTCACTACAGGTGCAGCAGGGAAAGGCAGTGTTTGTGTGTGCTCAGGGAGGGAAATGGGATAGCAATGGTTCTTGACATGCGGGCCTGGATCAACAGAATCAAAATCAACTGGGATCTTGTTAGAAAAGAAAATTCATAAGCCCCACCACAGACTGACTGAATCAGAGGTTCAGCAGTGTTTCCTCAAGCCCTTCAGGTGATTCTGATGCAATTAAAGTTGGAAAAAGCATGGGGGTAGGCATTCTTTTGTTTTTACAGATTACATCTAGATAGTGCATGTTCATAAAACTGTATATGCTTTTGAGCGTTTAGACACTTAGTCTACCGGGAAGTAAACAATGTGCCAACTTAAGCCTATCTTACCAATTATGAAATTAATACAATATACAAAGATATTCATAAGAACTGACTGCATTTTTGAGCATTCATAGATGGAGTCAAGTAATTTTATGCAGTTGGAAGCATTTATTTACTTAAAGGTTAAAAAGTTTAAAGATGTTTAACAACAGTTGAGCCATTTGCAGCAAGTCAAAACAAACAAGCCCGAGTAGAAATGCTAATGACAAATTAGAAGCAGGATCAAATAGACTGGCATGGGAATAAAACCCTGGGACAAAAATGACATAATCTTAAAGAGAAAGAAGAAAATTGGAAATGCAAAGAGTGCAATGTGGTGGGACCACTAGATGTGAATAATTACCAAGTTGTAATCATCATCGAGGACCCATACCATGTGAAATGTGTTACAACTGTGAACACGGCCAAGAGTAAAAACATGAAATAACAATATGAAATGCTTTGATGCAAGTGGTCCTCTTGAACCACTGACTCAAACACCTTCTATATTATTAAAATGCTCACTGGGGGCATGTCATTCAAAAGCTACAGATTCAAAAGCAGCTCAGCCATTGTCCACCCATAAATGGACCCCAGCCTGAAGCATGGGCCAGCACGTAATTACAGACACCTGTGAAATGCTTCAAAAGCTGGACTACTGGCTTAAGTATTGTATCTTAAAACAATGAAGCTCTTCATTTGTTTAAAATAAACATATAAACTGCATCAATATTTCATTAACACTTTTACCATCTGCTAGAATGGCATATGTCACGATGAATGTAGGTATTTTATTTCTAATTGGTTTATAAGTTATAAAAGTAACACAGGCTTGTGGAGAAAAATGATCCATACAGATGGTTACAGAATAAAAAGCAAACACCGTCCTCATCCACATTGCTACACTCCCCACACGTAACCACTGCCACTAGTTCCTTATGTTCTTCTTAGGGAAAACCTATCCAGGTAGACAGTCCCTGACCTGTATTTTAGGAATATCTCATTTAAAATAGGCATCTTAAAAAGCTGTCACAAATAAGGCAAAGACAACACACTTAAAATAACAGTGGAAATTGAGAGAACGAAAGAGCTCAAGCTAAGACCAAGAATAAAGCAAGCATACACACAGATGCTGGAATGTGGGTAACGCTCTTCACTATACTTTCTAGTAACACAGAGTTGAGTGTTTTTGCTGGGGTAGATTAAAAGGGCAAGGGATCAAAGGGAGAGAAATTAAACCTGTACATTATGCACGGAAGCCAGAGGAGGAAAATCTGGATGACTTCCAGGGAAGAATAGGGACTATCCTCACTTTGCACTGTTCTTCAATTTCTTAGGTCACATCTCAAATGTGAATGGTGGCATCTTGAATTCGGAGCCACATCTATTCCTTTGCTTGTTAATTTATTTATGGTATATTTATTGTCTATTGTGGGACATTAGCTCTGATCTCAAAGAGTTTGTAACAGAGATGGAGAAAACAAGATGAGCATACACGAAATATTTGGAGAACAAAGATGGTATATAAAAAGATAAACTGGATATAATTAAGTGCCAGCCTGCATGGTGCCACGAGCAACACTTAATTAAATTCAGGCCATAATCCATGTCCTAGTTCTAAGAAAAGAGCCTCCTACAATTTCATACTTTCCACTGTAACTAATACCTGGAGTTCAGTCCAGTAATGTGATTTAGCAATGACTATATTTCCATTCTCAAAAGGAAAATCTGTTGTTCTCAAAATGCGTATATGTTTATATGTGTGTGCATGTTTAAAAATACCTAGTTTCAGGGGGAGGCAGGGTGGATTTGATTGCATTTAGTGATTGATTGTTCAAATTTAGTACCTCTGGGAAAAGATGTCATAGGATCATAAAATCTAGAGAGAGAAGCCTGAGAAATCAACAAGGTCAATCCCTTGCCTCCAGGTGGGATGGAACTCCTGACTGATTGCCTAACCAAAAAGTTACAGTGACATTCTTTCATATATTTTCTTCTTGCATATATCGAATCAGAGTACAGCAAGGCACCTGGTATTGGAACATTATAAAGCCATATGTGAGGCTTACTAATAAAAAATGCCTGGAAGGAAACTAAGTTAATACATATGGCTTTACATTTACAAATGAAGACTCATCCATCATCAAAGACCCAGAATGATCACTGCTGAGACACACAAAAGAACTTAAGAGAGATATCTGTTTTCATTTGTGTATCATCCCTTCAACACAAGCAACTACGAGAAAGACATGTGTGCCTTTCCTGGACTTGATCTGGGGTATGCAACACATTTTACAAAGGGATTAAAGGGTCTGAAGTCTCTTAGACAAGACTATGTTATGCCAATTTCATATCAGAGGCAAGTGATGTTGTAGAGTCTGCAAAAGAATAATAGTTTTGCATTATGCTAAGGCCATAAACAGTATTGGAGGTGCTTAAAAAATTTTTAAGGGACAAAAGAGCAGACAGCTCTGGACTGGAACCCTGTGGCCACACTCCAAACGCTGCATCGTTTCCCTTTCCAGGAGAAAGAGCATGCAGCTCAGACTCCATCATCTCACATATCTGATCAGAGAAGACATAAACAAGAGAGCTTTTTAAAAATTCTACGATTAACAAAAGTGAAAGAGGAAACAGAACCTTCCCATGTTTTCAATGTTGGCAATATCTTCTTAGGATCTTAAAATCAAAGTTTCTTTCCCTTCTCATTTTGACCTTTTCTATTTGGCAGACGTTGATTTTTTTTTTTTCCAGCCTGTGTTTCTAATGGAGCTTGAAATTAACATGGCTTTTTGTTTACCTCCTAATTTGTGTGCCTCCATCATCAATGTTGTCAGCACAGTTCTGGGAATAGGGTTTGTTTACTGCTTCTGTTGAGCAAGCAAATAGAAAAATACAGAAAAGACTGTACTGCTCATCCCATCCCGGTTCAGATCCCCCTCCATTCACAGAAATGGCCTTCATCAAGCAGCCAATGACCTTCTCGGGTACAAGCGCCAACAACTATCTTCAAGTGCTTGTCCTCAATGACATTTCTGGGCTGTGTTGACATAGCTGAGTATACCCTGACCCCTTCCACCCCTTGGTAACAGGTGACCCAGAAATGGAGCCTTTCCCCAGTTATCTCCATTCTTCAAAGGATCCCTTGCAGGCTTTCTGGGTTCTTGCCTCTTCTCTTACTCTTTTGTGAGGTTACCTCTTTTTGAGTTTTCAGATGCATACTCTCTCTCTCTCTATAGGTGACATCCAATTCTACCTGGATAGATACTGCCTTTGCCATTCCCTTTGGACTTATGTCTGTGCTTCCTGACCACATCAAGTTCAGTTTGGGAAAGGGGGAAGTGATATTTCTCTCCCCTGAAAGTGCTATTAAAACTTCACAATGAATCCTGGAGACAGAGTTTTGGTTTTGTTTTTTAAATTCTTCATGGTCTTTTGATCCCACGCTTTTGTCCATTATTCAGCTTCTATGGCTTTATTGCCAACATTCACCTTTTCAGAAAGGGTTCTGCAATCAGTAAATATATTTGGGAAGCGGAAGGACCCTCTTTATTTTTGCTTTACCTCTGAAAAAGTTTTGCTTTTAAAAACTATTTTTCAGTGTAAAGTACAGTGCCACTAAGTATGTTGACAATATTGTGCAAATATCACCACTATGCATTTCCAGAATTTTTTCATCATCCCAAATAGAAACTCTGTACTCATTGAAAGATAGCCTCCATTGTCTCCAAACCCCCAGCTGCAGGTAACCTCTAGTCCATTTTTTGTCTCTGTGAATTTGCCTATTCAAAGTACCTCATATAAATGGAATCATATAGTATTTGCTCTTTTGCGTCTGGCTTGTTTCTACTGGCATAATGTTTTCAAGGGACATCCATGTTCTAGCCCTTGTCAGAATTACATTCCTTTCGATGGTTGAATAATATTCTATCACATATACATCACATTTTGTTTACCATTCATGTGTTGATACACGTCTGGGTTGTTTCTACCTTTCTGCTATTGTGAATAATGGTGTGAATATAAATGTACAAGCATCAGTGTGAGTCCCTGCTTTCCACAGAAGGACCCTCTTTTGCTTTGCAAACTTCTCAACTTCACCCAGGAATAATACCCAGCAAGGTCTCAATTATTCATTTATCCTGGTTCACAACTTGAGTTTGGGTGTTGCTCCAAGTCACCTGCTGGGATTTCAGATCCATGCTTGACTCTTTGCCTGCTCTGTTTGCATGGAACTACATTCCCCAGACTCTTATGCCCTCTAGCCTCCAGGCAGCCTTAACCAATGAGGCACTAAAAGGAGACGGAGGGACAGAAGAATGGAAAGGCCAGCATATCTCTTCCTCTATCGCTTTACTTCTGGTAGCATCTGGGCAAGGCTGCATCTTCTTCTGGCTCCAGCTCCCACCACAATCGCCTTCTGTTTCCAGCTCCCACCAGAAGAGGCCACTGGGGTTCCAAGTGCTGCCAGGCAACCCTGACTTGTAAGCTCTGCCTCCTCTTTTGTCCCTCCAGCCCCAGGGAAGATAGAAGCTTCCTCCTGTTGCTAATCTTTGTGTTGTCTCACTTTCACACTTGGGCTGCCAATTCCCTTCATGAAGTTCCCTCTTCTAAATATACATGGAGTAGTTTCTGGGTTCCTGAATGGAACTTGACTGATAACCATTCTGTTGGGGAAAGAAGATCTAAAATTTCTCAGGACGCAGAACCTGTAACAGTGACTCCACGCTGTCTTTGTGGTACCATTCCCTTAATAGAAGATTAGCTGCGATTCCATTTCTGTGTGGCCACGTGAGCAAGTTCTGGCCAAAGTGATGTGATCAGGTGTGTTGTGTGGCAAATTCTAAACCTTCTTTGTAAATGAGCGGCTCCATACTCTCGGGCCCATCGTTCTGTGGTTGGAGCATGGATACAACAACCAGAGTTCCATCCCTGGAACAAGAAGGCAGGGGCCCCTTCTGGGGAGAGCAGGACCCAAAGCTGGAAAGAGCCTGAGTCCTTGAGAACCCTGTAGGGTAAAACCACCACCACAGCCCTGCTCTGTCTACCTCTGTAATTTTACATGAGAAGCAAATAAAATTCTCTTTTGTCTCAGCTGCTGCTATTTTGAGTCTCTGTGTGTTTATTGCAGCCGATCTGAATCCTTACAGATTCAGAACCCATATCATGAGCCTGATTTCTGTCCCCCACTGCTGATGAATTTTCTTACTAGATTAAAGCAAGGTCCTTGATCCTTTGATCTTATTCTAAGTTTTAGACACCTCCTGTTTATACTTGGAATTGACCTATTCTAATTTACAAAGCTTTCGAAAAGCTTTATTCCCTTTAACAGCTTCTCCTTTGCTTATGAAATTTTCTCTGAAGGGGGGGGCGTAAACTCTAGCCCTTCACCAAGCTCATATCCAACCTAGAAAATGATTAGGGCCTTGGATGTTAGAGAATTTTTAATTAAAAGCTTGGGAACATTGTTCCTCAAGTATTAATAAAGCCAGTAAAATGGAGAATCAACACAGCCTAACACCACAAGACAGACCGTTAGTGTCCTGGTCTGATGGCCCCTCTTCATAGAGCTGATGGGCTGTAACTGTACCTAATGGCTGCCAAGCACAGATAAATCTCACCTATACTTTACCCAAGTGGGCGTCAATTAGAAATATGGACGTCTAGGATGATGGCTCTCAAACTTTATTGTGCATAAAAATCACTTGGGGAAACTTGTCTGAAATGAGGATCCCCACCCTTCTGCTTGTGATTTAGAGGGTCTGAAGAGGGGGCCACAAACCTTCCTGTTAAAAAGGACCCCAGGTGCCTCTAAAGCACATGGTCTATGGACCACACTATATGAGATGCTGCTCCCGAGGAACTCATGAAGGCTATAAAACAGCCACAAGTGGAGAGAGCTGTCATCAGCTGGGGGAGGGGCTGGAGAATATTAATTGACGTCTACTCTGTTCCAGGGGCTCTGCTAGGCATTTTCCAGACATCACCTTAGTTTATGCTTATGATAACCTGCATAACTATAACTATTAATAATGACTATTATTATTATCCTTGCTTTACAATAAGCAACCTGAGCCTCAGAGAAATTAAGCAACTTGCCTAAAGTTGCAAAGTGGCTTCAAAGCTGGGCATGTGTGTGCCCGGCACATCCTATCCATTCCTCTAGTTTTGCTTGGCATCTCTCCCTATCACACTCTGCACTCCTAGACACTGACCTGTAGTAACTACATCCCAGTGTCCTCTGCCCTCCAGTTGGGCTGGGTCCCGCCAATGGGAGGTGCTGGGAGAAGACTGCAGGGGGTGGGGGGTGTGGGGGGAGGAGACTGAGGTCAGGATATGGATCTCCCAGCCTCCCTCACTGCAGGTCATACCACAGCTCCTACCAGTGGCTCTGGCTACCTGACTGTCTCTTCCTAAGTTCCTGTAGCTGTTGCCTCTTCTTGCCCCTTCAGGTCTAGCACTGATAACTGGTGTCTTTCCTCTTCTAACTAGGATGAAGTAGGATACTGACCTTTCTCTTTCCCCACAGCCTGCCCATGGCTTTGTAAATACAATTATTTCTTTATTAAATTCACTTCCAAATCACCCCATTTGAGTGTTACATCTGTTTCCTGCCAGGAATCTGATATAGTTTGCTTGGCTCCAGAGTCTTCCTCTTTCCCCTGTTCTACATTGCCTACCTCACTCCCCTGGTGACGAGGATGACGATGGCGATGATGATGATGAAGCCGCTGATAATGGCAACAATGACCATAGGGGCTGGTTGCAAACATGCAAATTGTTGTGCTAAGTGCTTCCCATGGACATTCTTATTTAATTTCCACAAGTACCCTAGGTATTAGGTCCTGTTCTGCCTTCTCTGTACAGAGGAGGAAAATGAGGATCAGTATGATTAAGTAGTAGAACCCAGGGAAGCCAGGAAAGGGTGGTGCTGTGGAACATTGGCGGTATTTACTCCTTCTACTGGGTGTCAGAGCCATCGCGTTATCTCCCCAGCTAACTGTGCATGAATAACATTCATAAAAATAAAGCTGTTGAATGAAAAGCCTATGTCACTGATTTTTTAGACTTGAGTTTGAAAAAATGCATTTCACTCCAAAAGGGACTAAGGTGCTACGTGACCGTTTTCTTTCTTCTCTCTGAAGCACAACTCAGTTCAGACCCTTCCGCTGCACGTGTGGTGGGCTGTGATGGCCACCCCAACACCCTCCAGTATCGTACTCCTTGTATTCCTCAGCATCCCGCTTATCACGGCGCTAGATAAATGCACCTACAATTTATTCTGAGTATGGAAATTATCAACATAATTCAAAGATTACTGCTAAAATAAACCAGAATTCTAGGATAAGATCTTTCTTGATTCTGAAATTATTTTTCCAGCCTTAAATGCAACTACTCCCTTACATAACCAGAAGCCTAGAAAATCAAACTGTATTCATGATTAAGCCACACTCTTTGAATATGTCTTATGCTTACAACATACGGGCCTTCGCTTATGGATTTCTCTTTGCTTAGAATTCCACTCCCTCTCAAAAATTCCAGAGAGACATCCCCTATCACCTTTGTTTAGCTCTTGGGTCTCTGATGACATTACTTCCATATTTATTGTCTTGCTTTACTGCACTTTATGCTCATACTTAAACTAATTCTGCTCTTATCTGCAGAGCCCTGTCTCTGCTCCAGACACTCAGTATAGCTGCGCAACCATGGAACAAAACAGACTTACTCCCTGCACTCATAGAATTTACTTTCTGGTGGCAGGGACCACTGAAAGTACTTAAAGAATCATTTTTGAAGGAAAGAAATCTCTGACGCTTCTCCTGCCTTCCCTAAGGAAAAGTGAATCTTCATACTCCAGATGTTTGCTGTCACTTCCAGGGATGGGGATGGGAAGAAGCACTAACATTTTGCCTGGGCTGTTTCTTCTGCTCAGAAGTCTTGTCTTCTATCTATATGCCTCATCAGTTGCTTTTCATCCTTCCTCCCCAGCAACTGCCTCTCTAGTTTGAAAAGAAGCCCTCCCTCCTTTGTGGGCCCATTTCCTTTGTATAGTCTCCTTTAATTCCACTTATGCCTCAGTCCTAAAGATTGCTGGTTTATCTGCTGGTTTCTCCGGTGATGGGTATGAGGTATTCAGTATCTGTTCTACTTTGTTTCTAGCATGCTTCCTCCTACTGCAGAGGCTGTGAAGCTAAAGTACTATATTTTCCAGACTCCCTTGCAGCTAGATTATAAGTTTGACAAATTACTCTTTCACGAGATTTTGATGGAGAAAGTGAGTTGGAGGCTCCCAATGGTGGGGACACTGCATATTTCTGTGGCAGAGCTCCTAGGAACAGCCATTACTCCAAGGGTGTCCCGAAACAATTGCCATGATGGGTCTTCCTTATCCCTGAATAACAGCTAAGGTGATGTGCTCTTAATTTCAGTGATCTCCCTGATACTCTCCTGAATCCCTACCTTCATCACTGAGGCAGAGAGAGTAACTGACCTCATAAGGCCAGATGGGTGGTACTGTCTGGGAGTCATTTCTAGAATTCTCAGTGAACCTGGACCTTCTCTAGTCCATCCAACAATTTTAGAAGTATCTGCTTCCCTACATTAAATACTGTCTGCATAGAACAGTTAGAGCAGTTTTTATTTCCCACATTTGAGCCCTGACTGATATCCCTACCAGGCAGACAGCTGTTGATGGCAGGGTCCATGTCTTATCTTTGTATCTTCCGTGTCTGGAATAGTGCCTGCTGTCTAGTGGAAAGACTTTAAAGCATGTTGATGAGAATAAGCACTTTATGAGTCCAACAATGTGCTAAATATTCTCTAACTATGAACCCATTTAATTCTTATAACTGTTCTAAGGTGGGACTAATTTGTCTCATGTTACAAATAGGCTTAGAGAGATTTAGTAAATTGCTCAAAGACTCTGATACAGGACCTGGTATCTACTGCCAGATTTAAACCCAGCTTTTCAGTTTTTAAAATTCTTGTTCCTTCTACTACGCTGCTGCCTTCTTATAAGATAAAGGTATTTCACATGAAAAAAACAGAAAATATATGACTGATTGCCTTACTGATTCATTGAAAACTATCACAGAGCTGAAAAATTTGACTCTTGAGGGTGACGATTACATTCTTAAAATAGTCTGTTTCCCAATGTGTATATAAGATATTGTAGGAAGTGGTCTATAATGTCCCCTGGAATATTAACTCACCCTCATGCCTTTGCAGTTATAGTCACAAAGTGGTCAATAGAATGTTTGTGGGCAAACTAAGATGTTACTAAAGAAACAGATCTCAAAAGTTTAATTTTCCCTTTATTAAGAACCACTGGTACAAAACCATTCATGGAAGTATTTAAGAGATTCCTTCCTGTCACATGTCTTTTGTGGGATTTAAGGCAGACACTTTGTATCATGAACATTTATGCATCCAAATTAGAAAGCCCATAGAGAACATAAACCACTTTATGCCCCCATATTGACATATTAATTAGTTCCAAACACTGATGGCATGCAGGTGTGAGAACAGCAGGGAGGAAAATCAGATAATCTCCTGGTAATTTGCTAGTTTACAAGTTGAGAGAGGCATTCTGGCTCTTCTTCACTTGTATTTCTCCACTTGGCCAAATATAATACAACGATCGAGATGGTGATCATGGCATTCCTCCAAGATATTAAATGTGAGACCTGGTGATTTATTGGTAACCTGAAAGTGCCAATGTTTATCACGAAGTATGTGGAAATTAATGAAGTCCATCTTTTTCTACAGAAAGAATGTTATATTGAGACCATTTGGGAGAGCAGACAGGACGTATAATAAGTAATTTCTAAGAGCAATATGATTCCTCCACATGGAATGTGGTGCCCAGGGACGGGGTGAAGCAGAGAGGGTTAGCTTACACATCTTCTTCAGGAACATCTCCTGTGACGTCCTTTATTGCATTTTTCCCCCCTCAGTCTGAAAATATTCACTCCCAGTTTATATGATTAGATGGGAAGAACAAATCCTCTAATTTATAAAGCCAAGCCTAGGTGACTGAAAATAAGACATGAACTCCGAGGTTCCTGAGTACTTGGAATCGACGTAGGGGCTGCTCAGCCCTGATGAAGGCTCCCAGAAGACATTCTTCTTTTGGTTTCCTTAGTTGGCTGATCTCTCTTTTCCTCCCTCTGACTAGGACCCTCCCTCTGTGGAACCATGCTTTTCTTAGCTCTTATCTTATCTCTGTCCCTGGGAGAGCCACCTTTTCACCTGACTTCAAACAATCTCCTCCGCATTTTTAATCACAAGGTTTTTTCTCTGGTTCATTCCCTTTGACATCTACAACCAAATGCCCAACAGCGTGTCAGTCGTCTTTGCTTTTATATCTTACACTTAGTTCAAACTTATTATGTCCCAAAGGCAATTAATTATCTGTCTTCTCTTCAGTGTTTTGTCTTTAGTACCATCCTATGATGCTTCTTATATTTCAGCTTGAAATCAAGTGGCCTCCTCAATCTTACTTGTCTTAGAAAGGGCTTGCAATATGCTATTTCTTCTTCATTCTTGAAATCACTACTCCTTTACAAACATTCACCCTCTCATACCTGGATTATTATTATTTTTTAAAGATTTTATGTAGGTATGTATGTATGTATTTATGAGAGAGAGAGAGAGAGCATGCAGAGGGAGAGAGAGAATCCCAGGCAGATTCCACACTGACCATGGAGCCAACGTGGGGCTTGCTCCCATGACTCCAAGATCATGACCTGAGCTGAAACAGAGAGTTGGACGCTTAACTGACTGAGCCACCCAAGAGCCCCTGGATTATTCTTTTTAAGTAATCTCTACACCCAAAGCAGGGCTCGAACTCACAGCACCGAGATCAAGAGTCGCATGCTCTACCAACTAAGCCCAGCCAGGTGCCCCTCCAGATTATTTTAATAACCATTTAGAGTTCTCACAACAGTCCATGTTGTCAAAACTCCTGCTCTTCCCAGACTCCACTCCCAGATGACACACAGAATGAACACAGGGAAACTTAGTTACCTTAGTTTGTTATTAAATAATAATATTTCCATATTACTACTAAGGAATCTTGTCCTTTCTCAAGATGACTGAACAAAACTGAGAAACAACCATGAAATGAAATATTTAGAATTTGCAACTATAAAGAATAGACTATACCACACAGATCTTTACTCCTGGTAGTAATTTAGCAGTTATCTAGGATTCATATGTGGCATATTGTTCTTTGATACACACAGCCCAGCTATGGAGGAGGAGCTGACTAAGGGAGGCTTGCTACAGACCACATGTGAGCAGCCACCCCTGCCGGGACTGTCTGACACCCTTCGGGGGTCAACATCCACTGAGAGGCTCACCCTGAGAGCTGCAGGGCCAACACCAGAATGAAAAGGTCTAACTGCTTAGAGATTTCTGGTACCATCTTCTTTTTTTGTGTAATTTACCCTCAAAATACTGGCATAGGTGTGGAAGAGCCGAATTTCAAAATAAATAATAATAATAATAAAAAAAAAGATACTGGCATTGCCAACTTATTTTTCTGCTTCATGATGTAAAAAAACAAGTAAACAAACATTCTAGAACTAGTTAACATGATATTGGGATGAAATTTTCCATGAACACAACAGATGTCACAAACTTTGCACATATATAACGCAAGGTTTGCAACAGAGCTGTGAAAACCAGTTCCATTACCTTTACCTTTCGGTCAGATCAAGACGGTATAAAGGTTGGGAGCTTGTGTTTGAAAAATCAAGTGTCGGTGAGGATGTGGAACATTCAGAATTCTCGTACGCTCCTGGAGGGAATGTGTATTGGTACAACCACTTTGAGATGATGGAAGAATCAACTAAAGCTGAATATGTATGTACAGATACATACCCCACATTTGTATGTTGGAAGTTCAAACCATCATTACTTCACAATGTGACCATATTTGTTGATATGATCTTAAGGAGGTCACTACGGTAAAATGAAGTCATATGGGTGGGCCTAATCCAATATGACTGTATCCTTGTAAGAAGAGGAAATTTGGACACAGACACATACAGAAAGAAGACCATGTGAAGACACAGGGAGAAGACAGCCATCTACAAGCCAAGGAGAGAGGCTATTGAAGAAATCAACCCTACTGATGCTTTCATCTCAGACTTCCAGCTTCCAGAGCTGTGAGAATACAAGTTTCTGTTGTTTGTGCCAGGCAGTTTGTGGTACGTGGTTATGGCAGCCCTAGCAAACCAATGCATCACACCTCCCCAATGACTCAGCAGATCCACCTCTAGGATGCACCAGCTGACACATATACTTTTATCACTTGAAGCCATGTTTAATAATATTCAGAACATCCCTTTTCACAGAGCGGTCTCAAACTGGAAACTACCCAAATGCCTGTGAACTGCAGAACACATAAATACATTGTGATATGTTCACATGTTGAACAATTTAGAGCAATGAGAATAAACAACGTAAAACTGCAGACAACAATGTGGACAAATTTCAAGGATCATGTTGAATGAAAGAGGTCAGACACAAAGAGTACATAATGCATGATTCTATTTATACAACGAACAAAAACAGATGATGCTATTCTTTACTATCAGTATTTAGAATACTGTTCACCCTCTGGGGGGAAGCCACTGGAAGGAAGCAGCAAGGAGGGCTGCTTCTATTTCTCGGTCTGGGTGCTATTTCATGGGTGTGTTCCATTTGTGAAAATTCAGGGATCTATACAGTGTGTGTGTGTGTGTGTGTGTGTGTGTGTGTGTGTGTGTGTACATACACACACATACATGTAATTCAATGGAAAAGTTTTAGAAAGAGGTTTTCTATTAAGAAAGCTGGGCAGGAGTCCATGACAGCCTAACCTGCCTCTATTTGCTTGGGGGTAGAGGAGAGAGAGAGAGGAAGGGCTGCTTCCTGATCCCAAGTCTCACAAGGAGGTTTCAAAAGAACTCTTAACCTGGAGTGTGCTTCTGGGGGACGAAATGAGACATCCAAAGAGCCAGTGCCTGTGGCTCTGGTGGCAGACCAAACAAGAGATTCTGATGCTAGGGACAGTCTGCCCTTGTTTCTCAAGGCAAGGACTGCATAAGCTTTTCCCAGGGGCCAGATCTGGGCCATTCTGCAGGAGAGAGCTGGTGTGGAGGAGCTAAGACCTCTCCAAAAGGGCACTTAAAAGGAGAAAACACAACTCCAGCTGAAAGGCTGATGCATTGCTGAGATGCTGTTGGTTGAAGAAAAATAAACTTGTGGAAGAACACGGATGCATTTTCTCTTGTCAAGGGAACCACAAGTGAGCCATCCCTAGCAATGCGGATGGTGGGGTGGTGGTAGTGTCTGAAGAACCCATCAAAGACTAAACACCTGTCAGCTCTTAAGAGTGAGAGTTGGCTCACACCAGTATTTGTCAAATAAGAACTATCCTGATCCACATGCCTCCCTCACCTTGCTCTAATCAGGGAAAGGCCAGACACCCCTAGTCAGCAAGGGAAGGGGTTCTATGGGACACCAGGCAGAGGAACGTGACCTGTTTTTCCAACATGATCCACACTGAGAAAAACCACTACAATTTGAATTTTAAGTCATAGGTCAGTCATCAGGCTCCTTTCCAAAGACAGTTAAAATCACAGAGAAATTTTCAAGGGGTTGTACACTGATCTTATACTCATAAAACTTACACTTAGCATGTCTGCTTCTCTCCCAGAACTTAGCCCAGTACATCACTCTTGGGCTAAATCAACCCCACATCCTCAATAGAGTAGACCAGTGTTCAGCAGAGGTAGAAGTGGGGGAACGGACGACAGCCCTGAAGTGCTTCACTTGGGTGATCAGAAGATCTGATGTCAGTAATCAAAACACGGATGCAGGTGAAAAAAGCAGGCTGGGTGGTAGAGGCAATATGTGAGTTCAACTCGGATATGCCGTGTTGGTGATGTCTCTGGGCTATTAAGGTAAAAATTTTCCTTGTATAGCTGGGAATGGAGGAGGGAAGTTTGGAAGAATTAGCTCCGATTAGAATAATTGGTGTAGAGATTCAGTTCATGTCTGCGGGGTAGATGTGGTTTCCCAAGGAGAATATTTGGAACTTTATTGTATAAGGAGTGAAGAGTAGAGCAGCCCGTAAAGACAGAATGAAGTAGGTAAGGAAGGAAGAGTGATTTTCCTGAAGCTGAAGCAAGACAGAGTCCCCTGAAGAAAAACATGATCAACAGTGGCAGAATTCTACAGATGTCAGGGAAGAGAGACTGGGAAGTAGTCACTTAACACCAGAGGACTCCAGTGATCTTAAAGTGATCATCTGTGAAGAGAAGGTGGGGAGCAAGCCAGAAAACAGAGAACTACAGAATCAATGGGACATGAGAAAGTCTACACAATCCACAGACTATTCTAGAAATCTGGTGACACGGGAAAGGAGGGCAAAAGTTTAAACACACAGGGGTGCCTGGGTAGCTCAGTCATTAAGTGTCTGCCTTCGGCTCAGGGCTTGATCCCAGGACTCCAGGATCCCAGAGTCCTGGGATCAAGCCCCACATCAGGCTCCTCCGCTGGGAGCCTACTTCTTCCTCTCCCACTCCCCCTGCCTGTGTTCCCTCTCTCGCTGGCTGTCTCTCTCTCTCTGTCAAATAAATAAATAAAAATCTTAAAAAAAAAAAGTTTAAACACAGAAAAGGTTAAAGGGAAGGGACTCTTTTTGTGTGCTATGCACTTCTTTTCAACATGTTCCACACTAAGAAAGAGAGAAACACCATTAAAATTTGAATTTTAAGTTGTAAGTCAGCCTGATGGCTCTTGGTGGAAGCTGTGGCCTGGGGAAAGAGTTAAAATCACAGAGAAATTTTCAAGGGGTTATAAATTCATATATATTTGGCAGTCTGGGGAAGCCTATGGATTCCTTCTCAAGAATCTATTTAAATGCAAAAAGGAAAATATATAAGATTACAAAATAAACAACTTATATTGAAAACACCTACCAAAATAGTTTTAAAAATTTGTGGGTGGACCAATACACGTGTTTCTTTATCAATGCATTAAAGAATAAGATTTATTGACAAATAATAACTTTTATAATTTGATAGTAGTGATGAGTGCAAATGATGTTTCAAGAATTCTTCAACAAGTGTTATATGATTGAGAATTACTTGGGATTCTAGTGACAAAGTCACATAAACTGCTAAGAGTACTGAGGTTTTGTTGTATTTGTGGTAGAAAGAAATGTTAAATTTCAGTAAAAAGTTGACTAAAGTATGTCCTATATATAATATATATTCCTTACAATATTATCTATACATATATCCAAATTTATCAGTCCCACTAAATTCTGTTCATGGTTCCCTTGGAGGTGGGAGGGATCCAGAAATCTTAGGTTCAGAACATTTAGCCAAGAGAAAGAGGTGGTTTGTTGCTTTCCTTTTCTTTCTTTCTTTTTTTTTTTTTGTAAGATAGATTGATTGGTTGATTGATTTGAAAGAGAGAGAGAAAGAGTGAGCGAACACACGGGTCGGGGAGGGGTAGAGAGAGAGAGAGAAATCCTCAAGCAGATTCCCAGATGAGTGCAGAGCCCCACACAGGGCTCGATCTCATGACCCTGAGATCATGACCTGAGCCGAAATCAAGAGTCAATGCTCCACTGACTGAGCCACCCAGGTGGCTCTCTTTTAATTAAAAGAGAGAAAAACTGTTCATGGAGAGTGAAGCCTCAAAAACTTCCTCTGGCAGTGTGACAGTATGAGGCAATGGTACAGGTGTATACTTTGTAACTAGACTCCTTGAGTTTAAATCTTGGCCCTGTTTAACAGCTGTGTGACATTATGCAAGTGATTTAGCCATTTAACTTTTTTTTCTTTTTTTAAAATTTTATTTATTTATTTGACAGAGAGAGAGAGAGCACAAGTAGGGGGGGCAGCAGGCAGAGGGAGAAGCAGACTCCCTGCTGAGTAGGGAGCCCGATATGGGACTCGATCCCAGAATCCTGGGATCATGACCTGAGCCCAAGGCAGTCACTTAACCAACTAAGCCACCCAGGTGCCCTAGCCATTTAACTTCCTTATGACTCAGTTTCCTTATATGTAAAATGGGGTGACAGCAGTAACCCACCTGACAGGTGGGTTGTGAGGGTGAAATAAGCATACTTCAGCCATGATTATCTTGACCATTTTTTACTCACTCAATATCCCTAGCCGCAAGGGACATCTTCAGTTCTGTGAAGGTGCCACGTTCTTGCTCATACCACTGCTCATACTGTTTTTCTGTCTGAAAGTCTCTTCTCACCTGCTCTTCACATAGCTGACTCCTTCTCATCCTTTAAGACTCAGCTTAAATACTACCTCCTCAGAAATGCTTTCCCAGAAGCCATCTCTGAAAGAGGCCATCCGCCATTATTCTCTATGATGAGCTCCATAATGGCTGGACTTGTGTCTGTCTTGATCCTCTCTGTAGCCCTGTGCCGCCCACATAATTAGCTCTCCATAAATGGTCTTTGAATGAGCCACTGGATAGGGAGCATCTGAAGTGACCGGGCTCTGTTCTCGCCCGTGAACAGTGCTTCAACCTTCGGTGTGATATGGATTTTATTAAGACCGTTCTCAGACTTGTTTTGGAACTGTTGGAAAGCCAAACGCACTGCTTACGTTAAAATGTCTGCAAGGTAGCATTTATCCTTTTTTCAAACATTAGGAGGACTCCTCTTTCTGGTCTCGACTGCATACAGTAAGACAGGAAAGACAAATTCTGGGCTGAGCTATTCACAGTCACGTAGTCTGGAGGCAGTGCAGAGGAAGTCCACAGGTGGTGTGGCTACAAAGCCAGTATTCAGCCATCATTTCATTTCTAGGCAACACAAGTGATGGAAGAGATAGTCATCTAGTATTCAGGAACCTGACGTCTGATTCTGATTTTTCATGTTTAACTGAGTGATCTCAAGCAGGTCAACCTCTTTGAGCCTTAATTTTTTTCATCTTGTAAGTGACAATTTAAAAATATCTACTGTGACAGAGACCGCAGCTACCAAGCAAAATCCATTCTTTCCTCTCTCTGAATATAAGACTAGACTACAATTCCAAATTTCCCTCGAGGCTCCTGTGGTTATGTGATGAAGCTCTCGCCAACAGAAAGTAACCCCAGTGTTGCTTGTAACCTGTCTTTACTTGGTTCAGCCCTTTACTTCCAGGTTGGAATGGCAAGGACCAGAGCAACCTCAAAAATGGCTTATTGAAGGTGGCAGGGCTGCTGTCAGCCTGGGTCCCTAAATGACTGTGTAAAATAGTCATTCCCTGATCTGTAACCTTCGGCTAGGATTGTTACATAAGAGGGAATTAAGCCACTAGCTTTTCAGAATATATTTGTTACAGCAGCTAGTGTATTTGTGACTAATACACATGCCCTATCTACTTTATAAAATTGTGAGAGAGAGTAGTTCTTTTTTTTTTTTTTTTTAAGATTTTATTTATTTATTTGACAGAGATAGAGACAGCCAGCGAGAGAGGGAACACAAGCAGGGGGAGTGGGAGAGGAAGAAGCAGGCTCCTAGCGGAGGAGCCTGACGTGGGGCTCGATCCCAGAACGCCGGGATCACGCCCTGAGCCGAAGGTAGGCGCTTAACTGCTGTGCCACCCAGGCGCCCCGAGAGAGAGTAGTTCTAATGTATGGGAAAGAGCTTTGAGAGGTAGCAAGTACTCTGGAAGTTTGGCATCATTATTATTTTTTCTAGCTTTATTGAGATGTAGCTGACATATAACACTGTACATTTAAGGTATCCAATGTAATGATTTGATGCACGTATATATCGCAAATCATCATTACTGTTCATAGAGAAAGTGCATATTAGTGTGCCTGACACATAGTAGATATTTATTTGTTGAATGAATGAACATCTTGCTGATAAAAAGCCTGAGATGAAAAACAAATTCCATCTGCACAACAGCACTGGCAAAATATTTGTTTGGCCAGGGAAAACCTTTAATTGATTCACCTGAGCTCATACAATAAAGCAAAATTCCTAGATATGAGCTTCTTTCAAGAAGATTCTTGTTTTTCTTTTTAATACTTTTCCCATCACAATAAATTATAAAATGTTAAACATTTTGAAAAAAAGAAAAGAGACCCTTAATCTCACCATCCAAACACACTGTCTTCTAACTACACGCATGTCTATTTTTCACAGACGTAAACCTGTTTCTTATTATTTTTAAAATAAATTTTAATTTGTCCTTGGTAAGGAAAGCACAGACTTGGTAATTCTCCAGAAATGATTCCAACCAAAAAAAAAAAAAAGAAAGAAAGAAAGAAAGAAAGAAAGAAAGAAAGAAAGAAAGAAAGAAAGAAAAAACCCACCTAATATTTCTAACAGTTCCAATTTAATTTTGCCAAGGGGTTCCATTCTTATTAAAAAGTATACCAGGGAGAGGAGGTGATTTTCCTAAGAAAGTACATGGGGGTGTTAATTCTCACTACAATTAGGGTGATCAAGATTACAAATGTCACAATCTCTCCACTTGCAGATTTAAGAGCTATCTTGTGGGTCTTACAAGTTACATGGAGGGCGAATGAGTACATCTGGATCTTTTTCAAGGATATAAATGAATTCAATGATTAATCCAACAAATATTTATTGAGTTCCCACTCTGTGTTAAGCAGAATGTGGACCATAAAACATAGGCTCTTCCCTTGAAAAGGTTAAGGTAGGGATGAAAGACAAGTAAACAATACTGTGGTGAGCTCGGAGGATGGGTGAGGCCAGGGGCAGTAGCTGCAGGAAATGAGACACGACATCTGGCTGGGAGTTAGGGAGGTAAAGGGGCAGAACATGGTCCAGGCTCCCCAAGCACACAGACCAGGATGAATGGAAGCAAGAAAAAGCACGATACTCACAGGAATGCAAGTTATTCTACCTGACAGGATGTTAATAGAGCACACTGGCGGTAAATGGGTAAGAATGGAGACGTAAGCAGAGGTCAGATCAGGAGGCGTGGATAAGCTTCCTCGGGGTAGGGATGGTGTTTGTTCTGTGCCACCTAGGACAGCACCTGGCAAACAGGCACGCCATCTGTATTTGTGGCATGAATTAACCTACATCATGCTACACAGTTGACCCATTAGTGGTCATTGAGATTGGCCTCTGGTTACAAAGGAAGCTATTCCTTTCTCTCTAGAGACTGCATCTATGATGGTGCCTATCACCATGCTGGGTGAGCCACGTGACCACCACTTGCTCCAGGGATGCTGCTTTATTCCTGGTGGTCCTGAACTGCTAAATAGCGGGGTCAGACACACTGAACCCTAATCTGAGGCATGCCCCCTTAGCTCAATTTCATTTTGTAATGGCATCAAGGATGCCACACATGTAGCTTCTCGGGCCATGCTTGCAAAAGCAATATATTAATGCCACTTCCACTTCCTAATCCTAGAGCCAGAGAATTGGGGTGGGTGGGGAGAGATGCAGGGGAGCTGTGGAGGGAAGGGAGCTAAAAGGAAAGGCTGTGCATGCTTCTACTCGTTTCTCCATCCTTGATTCTAGTCTTCTCTATGTTTTGAAACTGCTTTTAGTTGAAACTGAGCATCAATGATGTAGAAGTACCAGAAGTCTTACCTTCTAGGGAGATTAATGGATTAATAAACCAGATCTAGCAATACTGAATAATTTGAAGGCAAAAACAGATTTGACTCACAGCAGCCCAGCAGGGTGGCTTACTTTGGAAACATTTTCCCACCGCTCTGCTGGGCATACTAAAAATGCACAGTGCAGGCTGACTCCATGGGGGTGGTGGTGCATGGATTCAGCTGCTTAAGAGTGATGTGAAATTAAAGAGAGAATGAAATGTGTGATCTTATTTAATCACACCTGGTGCTTCAGTTTCTCAATAACAGCACCCTGCTCCACTGTGTCAAATTGGTGTGTGTGTGTGTGTGTGTGTGTGTGTGTGTGTGTATGAATTACAGCTAGAGCACAGATTTACTCTCTGATGCCTGCCAATCCATTGCAGGGGCTCTAATATGCAAATGACAAATGAGGTTTCCTCATAAAGAATTTGAGAGCAATTATCCTTTGGCCTGGACTGGCATAAAACTACCATAACTGAGGGGTAAGCAGTGAAATGTCATCTCCTAAAAGAGGCTAAAACCTCAGGGTCCCAGGCTCAGGGTGCCTTGGGGAAGACGATGTATTTTAATACCTACAGTGTATTCTAGGTCATACACTTCTTCTGCCCTGATGGCTGAGTGCGTGACTTATGTTGCTTCAGATTTCCAGGAGGATGACAGGCACCAAGAAGAGGGAGAATGAACCATTTCAGCTTATTTAGGAATGTATGTTCATGAGTTTAAAAGTTCATAAATTTGCACTAGAACTGGTATTTAGGGAGATCACCTCTTCTCTGGCCCTTCACTAAGGAACTGCTACTTCATAGCTTTGGTGGGTTTATACTGAGTGTCAAACACAATGTATTTCTGTTGCGACCTGTGCCTGTTTCCCCTGCTAGTCAGATATTTTATGGCAAGGAGGTCCTAAAGGACAGCAATGTGCTTCCTTTACTGTAAAAATGGTTACTGTAATTAAATGTTCCATTTTATGCATTTTCTGCGGTGGGGGGGTTGTCTTCTGCACGATTCCATTTAGCAGCGGAAAATAAGTGCTTACGAATAATTAGCTTAACATTGTCAGCTTTACATCACATTTACGCTGAGGCAAATAAAAAATGACAACTAGACAATAGCTATTTTGACCCCTTCCAGGGAGTAACCACACGGTTGGCCTGCAAACCTGCACATCAGTGATCCCCAAATATTCCATGCTAGTTCAGAGAAGATTTATTTAAAGATCTTGATTCAGTGAAAGGAATTACATAGAGAATACATGAATGGACTGCTCAGAATTCTGACATAATCAATTTTCAGAACCATGGGCTTTCAATATATATTTTTAAAACAACCTTCTAAAAATAATTCTTTACTGCTGGAGACCCAAGTAACTGAAAGTCCCCCTTGTTTCTCTCTTGCTTCTGAAAATCCTGAGGTTGTTAGCCATCTTGATAGCCCTTAGATCACAGTCTGCTGTGATCCTCTGATGTTCTCTGAAACTGGAGGCCTCTTGAAGGTAGAAAACCTGGCTCATTCATCTTTGTCACTCATTTTCCATGTCTATGATTTAGAACCTCCATGCCATACGTATTCAATAAACAGGTGTGAAATGGACCATTCATCACTGTAGGTCACATTATTCTGGAAAGTAATTAGTTATTTCCCAGTATCTGAGGAAACAACGGGTAAATGTCAGAGGAAGTAAGGGTGGGAGGAGGGATGGCAGACAATCAAATGAAGTTATACTGAAATTAATTCTCTGATATTAAAAAAAGATCTACGGAATGGACCCTTTACAGTCACTGAATGAGAATCTATAAAAATAAAATGCTGATTTAGAATAAAGTCCCATCCATTTTGCTATGTGGTATATTTCCTTGGCCTCTTGAAGACCTAAAGCCATTTCCAGTTCATGGCCCCGACCTTTTATTGGCAGGAAGGCAGGCAAGTCTGACCAGCAGGGGTAGGCTGGGGCACTATCCATGGGACTTCACCTATTCAGAAGACACCTCTTCAACTTGAAAAACTGTGAACATGAGGGATATCTTTTAAGGTTGGCCAGATCTACGTTCAATTTTTTCTAAAGATTTTATTTATTTGAGAGAGAGAGAGCACGAGCGAACACAAGCAGGGGGAGCAGCAGAGGGAGAGGGAGAAGCAGGCTCCCTACTGAGCAGGGAGCCCGACGTGGGACTCGATCCCAGGACCCTGGGATCATGACCTGAGCCGAAGGCAGACGTTTAACTGACTAAGCCACCCAGGTGCCCCATGTTCAATTTTTAATATGTAGACCGAGAGTGGCATATTTTCATCCATTTAAAGAGTCTTTTAGATACCATATATTTATAAGCAAATCTACAATAATGTAATAGGTTATTAACCATTCCCAGAGATATTTTGGCTCCGGAATAAGCTGGTCGGATCTTTTCAGCCTCTTTTTAGTAGATAATACAATGGATATGACCATGTCCCCTCTCCACCTTTTAACCCCTGCAGAACTTGCCCTAACTTTAGCGTCACACCCAAACCCTGGTCATCATGGCTTACACAGCTCCGCAAAGTGTGTGGCCCTGTCATCTTTGGCCACCACCCATCTTCCTCACTGTGCCTTTATGCTGATTTCTTTAGTTCGCAAAGTTCTTCCTACTGGCTCTGACTCTATTGTATCGCTGTTCTCCTTGTTTCTTTGTTTAACTTGTTTATCAACTGGGGTTCTTATTATTGGTCACTTAAGAAATCCTTCCCCTGGTGCTAGTCTGGGTTCCCTCCTTTTTACTATTCTATGGTAACTTCTTTCCAACTGTCACTTAATACTTTTCATGCAATTCTTTAATGTCCATGTTCCATTCTATATTTTAAGTGTTATGACAGCAGTGAAAAGATATGTCTTGTTCATTGCTGTGTCTTTAGCACCTGGCCCAGCACATAACAAGTGCTCAATATATATTTGTTGAGTGACTGGACATATCTTTCAGCTTGAGTTGACTGTAGATTGAAGCATCAGGCATTGTGATGTACTGGACAGTGAGCTGACTCTGGACTCTGTTTAAAGTCAGCCTCTGTCTTTAACAGCAAGAGGGATAAGTCACAGTTCACCAAGCCTCACTGTCCTCATCACTGTAAGGGTACTGGCGCTAACGCTACTTCTGAAGAAAATGTATTCATGCACCCAGTGCTGCTTGCAAATGACACCGTCATGCTGCTGGGAATAATGCTCTGTGTACAAATCTAGCCATTCTTTCTGTGTTTCTGCGGAAAGAGTCTCTCATGAAAGCAAGCTCCCTCCCTTCCTCCTTTCAGGAATCCCAAGAGAAGCAGGGATAGGGAACAGCCTCTCCTTAGTCTGAACTAGGTCACCTAACAAAGCCATTGTACAAGCATCTAGAACCCCGCATCTGATACCTTGTAGATGGCCTCCAACTGAAGGAAGACATACAGTGCTCTTGGTGTCTTCCCCTTGACTCTTCGTTCAACTTTGTTTCTGACGTTTGTCTATATGTCAAAATAACACGTGGCTGCTCGAGTTTGCATTCCATGTACAGCTGCACAACTTATCATCCATAACTGCCGATGGCTATTGAGCTTACTTCCACGTTTTGGCTATTACTTGCCTTTTTCTGTGGACTTACTCTGACATCTAGGGGAGAGGTTCTTCCTATGGAGGGTTGAGATCTGAAGCCAACTGCAGTCTAGGAGGTAGAGGGACTCACTGATAAGGAACAACGTGGCACACGCAGTGGGGGCTAGAAACGTACATGGCTCAACCCGCAACTCCAGGGAAGGTGGGGCTTTGTCTCTAGTCCAACTGTCACCAATGTGGCCATTACTAAAAAAATAGGAAAGATACCTGGAGCTAGACGGGATACTGCCTCAACTCATGTAAGTTCTATCCAACTCAGATAGATAGACATTTCACGTGACATAATAGAGGTGGCCCTGCTCAGTGCACAGAATACTGGGCAGGTGAAGGGTACCCAGGATATGAAGAGGTCGGTCTTGATGCAAGAGCTCCCAGATGTGTAGGAAGTGCTGAGTAAGGCAAAATTCTACTGCTGGGTCTCTTCATAAAACTGGCTCCTCTCCGTACTCCTCAGGCTGGATAACAAGACTCATTATATGAAGACGTATCATGCAGCCCTCAAGGGAAGAGGGCCTGGGGATGCAGAGAAGTCACCTGTGGCACCCTGAAGAGTAAGCTACCAAACAGGCCCCAACATGGGATGAAAAATGCTCCACAACACAAATTATAAACATAATATAAACACCAGGAACTAAACATACGCATAAAGGAGAAAAGAATAGCACGCTCTAGAAAAGATGTGCCACGAGACAAAGACAAAAGTTTAATAGTAACTACTTTGTATTCTCGAGGTAATTACTCAACACTCCAAGTTGCTATAAGAGAGGTAATGAGGCAACAAACAGAGATAAAAAAGGGATTTTATGAAAAGAATACAAGCAAGCAGATAATTCCATTGCAGAATTTAAAACTGCATGAAAAACAGTAAAGAGCAGAGTCACTCCTGAATCAAATGGAATTAGATTAGTGAAATAGGACAGTGGTTCTCAAACCCAGCTAAATAAGGGGGGAGGGACACTTAAAATACACATTCCTAGGGTGAAATATAGCAGATTTTGAGTCAGTGGGCCTTGGGTGAAGCTATGAAATCTGTATTTAGAAAAAGCCCCTAAAGTGGATCCAAAACTCAATCTAGTTTAGAAACTATTATGGTGAGTGCAAATTTGAGACAATCACCCAGAGTTCAGAGGGAAAAAAACAACAAAAAAAACCCCCCAAAACCAAGCGGAATGAAGAAGAAGAAATAGACAGACTAGAATCACAGACAGAGGATCTGCAGCAGATGCCTAATGTGAGTAAACGAGGAAACACTCAGAAACAATGCAACAAAACCAATCAAAAATGCATATCGAGGGGTGCCTGCGTGGCTCAGTCGGTTAAGCATCCGACTCTTGATTTTGGCTCAGGTCATGATCTCACGGTTGTGAGACTGAGCCCTGGTGTCAGGCTCTGCACTGGGCGTGCAGTCTGCTTAAGATTCTCCTTTCTCCTCTCCTTCTGCTCCCCCGCCTACCCGCTCCCTTCTCTTAAAAAAAAAAAAAAAAGTATATTGAAGGAAATTTCCCTGAAATGAAAAAAATATCTCCAGTTTAAAAGGTTTTTACTGTGGACTTAATGAAAACTGATAAACATTTGGATCCACTGAATATTAAGTCTAAAAAAGAATCTTGCCCAAATCCAGGAAAAAGAAATAAATCCCCTCTAAAAGAAAAAAATGTCAGTGGAATTTGTCTATGTAGTTTTCAGGGAGAAAACTTAGGCTATGATTCCCTAATTCTATTATCAGCCCAAGCTGCTGTCAGTACTAAGTGAAAGCAACAAGAAGACATTTTCCACTGGGAAAGGGTTCTAGAACACTGATGTTCTCTATGGTAACTGAGATTAACCAGCAGCATGGAAACTGGGCAATGCAGACATTGCTAAATAGCAGCATTCCTATGAAGAATGTAAATACTGTCATTCTTGAAACAAGAGGTCCAATTACATGAGATTCAAGGATTTAGCTACTGCAGACGGGGATAACAATCTCGAAGAATAACACAAACCGGGTGGGAGGGGTATTGTGCGTGGGGAGCTGGAGGAAGGAGCCCATGGCCATCTTCCATTTCTATACAGCGGTGTGCCAACAGACACTGCTTCACTCTTGACATTAATAATTTGAGAAACACAGGTTTAGAACATGGGTGTTAAACATCACTATTATTTAAACATTCAATAGAAACTATCAGAGCGACTTAAGTACCATGCCTTCCAAATTCCTGGAGTGGGATGGGGAAGGGGAAATGAATCAAAGATAAACGCAGATCATACGGCAAAACTGGCCGCCACTTAAAAAAAAAAAAAAAAAGGAGGGGAACAAAAGAAAGAACAACAGAAAGTCCAATGTAAACTAAGACAACAGAAGAAATAACTAAATAATCAGTTTTCATAAATATACATATTTATGAACGTCTGAAAGTATATGCACCAAAATGTTGATGGTCATTTCTGCCTGGTAGGTTTAGAGTAACTTTTTTATTTTTGCATAACTAAATTTTAAAAAAATTTCTGGCAATGATTGCATATTACGTATGTGATTGAAAATAAAACATAAATCTAAAATTCCTCTTCGTTCATCTGAATGAGCACTGATCACGAAGCCACTCATTAAAACTAGAAATGACCGGCATAGCGGCAACGGCTGAGATTGGCATTTGCTGTGATTATGCAACTTGTTTCACTAATTTGACTCATTTCCCCAAACAGGATGCACAGGTGGTGTTCATTTATTTAGTCACAACACTAATTACTCTTTACAACTGTGCTCTTCTCTGGGTTTCTCAACATAACCATCGCAACGGTAGGAAAACGCCCTTGAATGATTGCCTGAGCGTGTGTGTGCAAAAGGTGGGGGACCTTGGCTTCCAGCTAGATGAGTCTGGGTCCTCTGTCCTGTGAGGGCTCGGAGGTGACATTCCGGTCCCTTAGCACCATACACTTTTATCTACACTGTGGTCTCAGCCCCCGCCACAAACAGCAAACTCCAGCCATAGCTGAGCACGTCATTTCTTGAAACTTGCTGCCATGCCTGGAACGCTCTGCCATGTTAGGGGGAGTTAGAGGCCCCTCGAAGGTCACAACATCCTCTGCTTATTGTCCTATTTATCTCATGTTGTATGGTGACTGCTTAGTCAACTGTTTTGCAAAGGAAATGTCTGCCCCAAAAGGAAAACCTGGGATGCCTGCTGGTCAGGAATGCATGGTATTTGCCTTCCAGCATTAGCAGGGTGCCTGAAAAGGAGAAAATACTCAGTAGATGGTCATGCAGGGAGGGCTAGTCTCAGAGCTGATTCACCTCAGCTTCCACCCCCCGCCCCCCCCCCCCCCCCCCCCCCGTTCTTCCCTCGCTCCCATCTCCTTTCTTGGTGGGAGAGATCGGAGGGTCTAAGAGGCAGCATTTTGCAGGAGCGTGTCCCCTGAGCTTCTGAGTTCTGCAGAGCCGCCCTCTTCCTGTGCACAGAGATGTTCCTACAAGAAGTTGGCAAGAGCTAAATGGCAAGTTCTCTGGGCTCTGTGGCTCCAACCTCACCGAGAATCCCAGCTAGCTTGTGCTTTCTTCGCATGTACCTCCTACATGAAGCCCCACCACTCTCTGAAAGAAGCCGATGCCAGGCCTGTTCAGCTCTCTGTACCACGATCACAAAACGTGTCACTACTGAGAAGGAATGTTCACAAATCCCAAGGCTGAGGTCAAATATTCCCAAAACGAAGGCTCACCTCGCTTATGTCTATTTTTAGAATGTGAGCCAGCAACGATTCTTTTGTTTTACAAATTTACAAATGAAGCTCAAAAAGTGCTTTCCTATTTTCAGGACAGGCCAGGAGAGTATTAAATAAGGTAGGACTTGACTTCTAGTAAATAAAGCATGAGAGTCATTAGGAGCTCAAGAGACACTGAAGAAATGGGGTTTGTGTACTTGATTCTACTCCCGCCTCCTCTCTGATGACTGGTCCTCTTGTCTCTACTATGTAACCTCTACTCCAATCACACTGTAACCAGTGTCCAGATAGCCCAGCGTCATGCCTGTGTGCGTCCCAACCTTTCGTGCCCACCTCGCAAACTAACAGTCCTCTTTCAAGATGCTCAAAGGCCAAGTCTTCTGCAAAGCACTACTTACTTTACCCATAGTTAGAAATATAATCTCAGTACTGGGATAGCTGTTAGTACTATGTCATTGTATTAGAATTGATCTATTTATACATCTCCATTTATGTATTTATTCAACAACTAGATACGGAGCGTGAAGCATGAGTCAATGAGCTCTATGAAGACCTGGCCTGTGTCCATCATCCCTATGGCCCTAGACCTCAGTACTACATCTGGCATGGCTTATGCACACAATATCTCTTTGGTGCATGAAAAAATGATGGGATCTTTGAAATCCAGGGATGACTACACTTGTCACAGAGAGACGAGTGTCTTCGTATCTAAGATATGTAGAGAAGATACCTTAATTTCTTTCTTTTTTAAACAGGTTACTTTACTAATGGGAATTTCTTCTCTGATCTGATTCACATCTCCTCTAATTCAAGCCTCCTCCTGATTCCCCCTTGCCTCGAAATTACAAAATGTTGTTCTTCATCCTCTTCATATATGTGAAAATTATTCTAAATGTTTCTCAGCTAGACTCAACTTCCAAAAATGTGGCACTAAGAATCTCAGTTCTCTTTATTCTTTTCATAGAGGCAAGTTTTCAGGCTAGAGTTCTTTTTATTTTTATATACGATTTATTTTTTTGAGAGAGTGTGTGTGCAAGCAGGGGGAGGGGCAGAGGAAGAGGGAGACAAGCAGACCCCCTGCTGATCATGGAGCCCAATTCAGGGCTCAATCTCAAGACCCTGAGATCATGACCTAAGCTGATCATGACCGACTGAGCCATCTAGGTGTTCCAAGTTGGTTTTTTTTTTTTAATTTTTTTAAAGATTTTATTTATTTGAGAGAGCAAGCATGAGCAGGGAGGAGGGGTAGAGGGCAGAGAGAGAAGCAGATGCCCTGCTGAGCAAGGAACCTGATGCGGGGCTCAATCCCAGGACTCTGAGATCATGACCTGAGCCAAAGGCAGATGCTAAACTGACTGAGTCACCCAGGTGCCCCAACCCAAACTCTTTTTAAAATATTTTCTCCTTGGACTGTTGAATGCCTTTGCAGCATGCTGCAGCTGTGGGGCCAAAAGCTTCTCAGCCCTGGTGGGGGCACGGCCCTGGCTAGAGGAAGAGAAACCTCCCAGATCTGAGCAGACTGCACAGCCCTTGCCTCAAAAGCTCTTTATCATGTAACATTCCTGATGAGGCTCAGCCAGGATCTCTATTGCTGTCTCACCCTTCTGCGTCCATGCTTTCTCTCTCCTCCATCTGCACAGGTGACTCTGGGATTCTCCACTAGGACGTTTCCCTGTTCTCCTCGCATGTGAGGGGCTTGAGATTGGTTTTCCAAAGAATGGTCTTCCTGCACTATTTGGGGGGCTGGCTGCAAAGCTACTTTGTCCTAAATACCAAATATAATATCAAATAGAGCCTGACAAAAGATTTTTAAGAACTACTATCTCACAACCTAGTGTGCCAAGTGAACTGTGTACCCCCAAAACCCCCAGTAAATCAGAATGTGATCTTATTTGGTGTTGTAGATGCCATTAGTTAAGATGAGGTCAAACTGGAGTAGTGTGGTCCCCAACTGCATATGACCAGTGTCCTCATAAAAATGGGGGCTCTGGGCACAAGACACACACACACAGGAGAATGATGCATGAAGACTAGAATTATGTAGCCATACAAGAAGCTACCAGAAGCTGGGAGAGGGGCCTGAAACAGACCCTTCCCTGATGCCTTCACATGGAACATGGCCCTGCTGGTATCTTGATCTCACATTACCAGCCTTCTGAACTGTGAGATGACACATTTCTGCTGTTCGAAGGTATCCAATTAGTGGCACTATATTATGGTGGCCCTAGTAAACAAATACATGGCGATACACTAAATGCTTTCTCACTCTATCTTGCTATCCAGAAAGTGGTAGCAAGCCAGCTTCCCTTGAAAGTTTGTGCCGAGTCTCCCGGTTATGTCATGCTATCTACTAGGTTGGGGAATGATTAGACATTTGACATTGTCTCTCCACATGGAACCAGAGGACACTAGGAACGCAACAGGAGTGCAGTTAGGTGAAAGAGGAACAGAGAAGTAACATGTGTTCTCTGTGCTGGGTACTGCATGTAGCTCTTTACTCCTAAAAACCGTCTTGTGATGCAAGTAGACTGTTATTTATTCCATGTTACAAATCAGATTTATCAAGATCAGTAATATGCTGACAGTCATACAGCCAGAGAGTGACAAACAATCCAGACATGTGAATCCAGTTGACTCTGAAGCTATTCCAGGATTTTCCTTCAGGGGAAGGTAATTAAGCGTCTTACCAAAGAAAGCGGACTACTGTCATTTTCCTGAATGCTTAAAAACAGGTGCATTGTTTTCCTTTATGGACAGGTTGTGCTTGGTTTCACCTGCAGTCAGGAGCATGGACAAGTACTCTTTCAAAGTTCCTTTTGGGTCTGTGATTTTTATGATTATAGAATAGTCTTCATGAATTGAGGAAGAACAAGCCTCATGCTTCAGAAATTTTATCCACGTAGTCCTCATTTAAAATGCTCGGCTCACTAGATTAAGGGGACAAGACTACACAACCAAGCAGGTCCCTCATAATTGCTGGCTTTGGGCCGGTAATCCATGTCACCTGCCATTTCTGCTTTTCCACATCAGTGAGCTTCCCTGCCCTGGGTCCCCAGGTACTAAGTGTTTGCAATCCCTTCAAGGCAGGGAGACCAAGCATGCTATCTTCACATTCTTTCTTTAACCTTATTTTACCTTCTAGTCACCTCCTACAGGTTAGGCAATAAAACTTTCATTCACTTAATAACGTACTGCCTATCAAAAGACAGGAATCTTGAGATGTGAGAGTCTAGATTTAAACGTACTGGAATCACCGGGGCTAGCGGGTCACACAGGAGACACCTGAAACAGCTAAGAGCAATGCACAACTGACCTACAGATCAAAGAGAGCGAGTGACACTTCAAAGAATGAAGTCAAAAATTAGCAAGCAAGGTCGGTTTTCAGGAAGATACAAAGTCCTTCCCCCTTTGAGAGTGGATCCCTTCAGGCAGAACTGGGTAAAGCTGACGGTCAGCATCATAGCCTATGTGAGCTAATCGCGACTTCCTGTCGATATTTCCCCCACTTGCTATTTAATTTTAATAATACCTTGATTTGTTTTGATAATTTTACCTAATTCCCAAGACAATGAGTTTATATTGACTCTGGATTACAATACTGAAACGATGAAAAAGCTACTTTTTAAAGAAGAAAATGACCCTTCATAATATTTTCTCCTTAGAATGTTAAGATGTTGACAGTTTTAAAAACTATAAGAAATTGGAGGGAAACCTAGGTCCCATGGTTCTGGCTTTTACCTTTCCTTCGACGATTTCTCCTTGGAGAAGCTCAGAGTCCACTGAACAAACACAGCAAATTAACTACTGGTGAAGTATTTCACCGGGTTCTACTTTACAAACAGAAAGTCACTTCCACCTGCGGGGTCTGGCCTCCCTGGGCGTGAACGTGGCTCTGCCACTTGGAAATCAGTGAGACAGCACCAGCCCTGATGACTTCCTGACATCCTCATGGCTGCTATTTAACATAAACAACAAGAAATCCTCCAAAACCCAAAAACATTTTATTTTCATTTATTTTTAAGATTTTATTCATTTAGACAGATAAAGATAGAGCAGAGGTAAGGGGCAGAGAGAGGCAGATATTCTCAAGCAGACTCCCCTCTGAGCTCAGAGCCCACAGCAGGGCTCAATCTCATGGCCCTGAGATCATGACCTGAGCTGACATCAAGAGCCGGATGCTTAAATGACTGAACCACCCAGGGGCCCCCAAAAAGCATTTTAATCAACACGCCATGCAATGTTGATCATATCAATATATTGACACTGATACTCAATCTCACTGGGAGAATGAAGAATAAGAAGACTTAATCTTTCATCTTTAAACAAATGCTTTTGTTTCCTCTCTGTCCAACTTCATAAAGTCCTCGACTAGAACGAAAGAAAGGGGGAAAATGCACAAGCTGACACTCTGCCCAACATACTTGGGAAGGAAAAAGAGAATTCCTCAAAGTGCATATGGGGCAGGCTGATCAAACCCAAGGCCTTCCTCCATCTCCTTTAAGAAAACAAACCAAAACTTTGGTGTTTGCCCTGAATCTTTCAGCTCACTGCAGCCTTGAGGAGTGGTGTTGGCCGTGCAGCCTCGCTGCTGTTTCTGCAGTCTTTGCAAGCAGAGCCTGATGGAATGACGCGTCAGTGATTCTGTTCTTTTCTGATGGGCCCCTGAGGGTGCTTCTGAGTGATTGTGCCCTGCTTCTCGCAGCTCTGATGGGACTGAGCTCCCTTCCTCCTTAAACTCAGCACGGGGAGGTTGTCTCTTCAGGGGAGGTGGCTTGCAGCCCCCGGGTCTCTTTCAGGGCTCCTCCGCCATATGTGGGTTTTTTTTCCTTTCACTGAGGTATAATTGACATATAACGCATTAGCTTCAGGTGCGCAGAGTAAGGATTTGATACTTGTATATCCTGCCAGACGAGCACCAGCACAAGTCTCCTTACCATCTGTCACCATACAAAGTTATCAATTTTTTTTTTCCACGTAGCTTATTGTTTCATCTGGCTATGGTGTGGACAGCCGAATAGCGGCTAGACACAGATGAAATGGTGTTTTTGAATAAAAGAATGTGCTACCCAGGAGGCATAACTAGTATTTAATTTGCTGCCTGTGTTCGATAGAATGTGAGCTCCTCAAGGGCAGGGACCGTGTCTCATTTCTCTTCGTATTCTTGGTGACTAACACACATTCATTTGTCCATTCATTTATTCAACAAATATTTACTGAGAGCCGGGAGTACGAGATGGGAAAGGCACAGCCTTCAACAAAGAACTAGACATTTCTTTTGCCCCGCAGGCTGGAATGCCATGGAATAAATATACTTTCTGATATATTATAAGATTCACAAATACACACTCAAAATAAATAATACGAAAGCTGAGCTATCCTACTCATTGAATCATCGAACGTCAAAGATGAATGGGACTTGCTTCTAAAGATACGGAAGCCAACTCTAAGAGAGGGCTGACAATCCTTGATCTTGTGCTCTTTTCACCTTGAGCAAGGTGGTTCATTGAAGTTAAATTTCTACTTCAAGTAGAAATTTCCATTTTTCTCTGTATCCCTCCTGCCTTCAGTACATAATTTTTCATATATATTTTTAATATTTTAATTTTCAAAAGTTCAAATAATTCAAGGGTCTCCAGACCATGGTTTAAATAAAGATTATGAACCCAAATTCTGAAGGGGGCCAGGATATACAGTAATTGAAGCAAGTGAAGCCAGGAGAAAGAATGGAGGTCAGAATAGAGCACACAAAACTCAAGCTCTTGTTCAGTTATCTACTCCACATTGATGGCTTAAAGCAATTATTTTATTTAGCTTATGCTTTTATGGGTCAAGAATTCATGAAGGGCTCAGCTGGGTGACTCATCTCTTATCCTCATGCTGGCCCCTCATGGGGGCGGAGGATGTACTTCCAAGGGGGCTGCCTTAGTCGTGTGTCTGGCACTTAGATGCTCTTCTGCCTTTGTCCATATGGTGCCTCTTCTTCCATGGCCTCTTCAAGTGGCTTGGGCTTCTGACAGCATGATGGTCTCAGGGTGGCTGCACTTGACATATGGCGGCTCATTTCCCTGAACCAGTATCTCAAGAGACAGGAAGTAAATGCTGCCAGTTTCTTAAAGCCTGGGTCCAAAAACTGTCCCAGTAGTACCTCTGCATATTTTACTGGTCAGAGCAGTCACCAAGCCTTCCCGGATTCAAGGGGAGGATACCTAGACCACACATCTCAATAGGAAGAGTGTTAAAGATTTTATAACATCTTTAATGCACCACAGTCTGTTACAGAGAGTAGCTACCAAGATACCAGGTTGTTGCTTCTTAGGACTGTAGTCTGGTATGAGAGATTAGGAATACTTAACATGAAGACAGAAATTTAAATTTTAAAAATGTGCAATCCCCTGACTTTTTAAAAAAGATTGTATTTATTTGAGAGAGAGAGAGAGAGAGAGAGACAGAGAGCACAAGCCAGGGGAAGGGCAGAGGGAGAGAGAGAAGCAGACTCCCTGCTGAGCAGGGAGCCCGCTGCGGGGCTCGATCCTTGGGACCCCGAGATCATGACCTGAGCTGATATCAAGAGCCGGATGCTTAACTGACTGAACCACCCAGGCGACCCTGTAATCTCTTGACTTTTCTTTTCTTTTTTTTTCTTTTAATTTAAATTGCAATCTCCTGACTTTTAAATGCTGGCAACAGATTCAAATTTTCTGAGAGACCGTGTCAGGCACACACATTTGCGGACACCACCCATGCCCATCAGCATGTCCCCTTTCCTTCAAGCAATAAACCAAATTCTTATAAAGGAGATTGAAGAAAGTACTGACATGCATTTGGAAATATTTTGCCTACAACTGAAAAATGAAGACCTAAAGAGCTTTTTTACTATCTTTGACAATAGACTTTTATTGAAAAAACACCAGTCGTTAAGTGAGGGATCTTTCTATATAACTACCATACGCCACACGGGAAAATTGAATGTCTCCTATGCTGAGAATTCCCTTCTCCCATTTCCATCTTAGCCAAATCACAGTTTGATGAAAAGTATCGTGACTTTTATTTCTTGAATTTGAGAACTAAAAATACAACATGATAGAGGCACTGACTTCATGCCCCAAAGGAAAGAAAACCGAAGAGGAGCCAAGAAACTAAATAAGAAGTCAAGACAGAAACCGTACAAACTCCACATTAGTGTCTCAACTTTAGTGACCAAACCATGTTCTGACTCAGAATAACCAGGTCATGTCCCAAGCCTCAGCATTACGAGTCAATACTTGAGAGGACCCTGACATGGGTGGTCTGTGAACCACATCGCTGGTACTCATGACAGGGGTGAGTTTTGAGGGAGAGCTACAGTACGAATCATGCCACATGTTGTGAGTTGGGGCTAGCTTTGGTAATAACGGAGCCAAGAGAAGAATGTATACAGTGGGTCCCACTCTCTGAGTCCATCTCAAAAGCATGTTAGGAGTAGGAGACTGGGTTCCTAGCTCTGATCTGCATGAGCTGGCTTATGGAGCTTAGGGAAGTCACTTCCCTTATGGCCTCAGTTTCTTCTTCTGTAAGATAAGGAGGGTTGGCTTGGATTCCAACAGTGGCAAGTACAACTGCCCATATTCTGTGCCTGATGGAGACCCTGTTGTTGGGAGAGGTCATTGAGAAGACATGACTGCTAGTTGACCTGCAAACCGGACCCAGGGAATCCAAGGCTCCGCATCTCCCCCTCCCCCCACCACTGTCCTTGGAATGTGGAATTTATGTTCTGCGCACTGTCTCCACAGTGGGAGCTGTTTCAAAGACCGAGCCTTAACAGAGTAAGGTGTTGTTGAGACCATCTGGATGAATATGACTGAAACCCATGAGGGCCTTTATATAGACTTTAAGAATTGGGAGGGTGGGTGTGGAGATCCACTCATCCTGCAGTTGCCCAACACAAGCCTTGTGTGTAAGTTCCCCTGCTTATTAACACTGCTACCTACCAATCTGGACTGGACTGCCTCTTTCTTTGGTCTCCCCATGCCCCCCTTGAGCAGAAAGGCTGGTTTGCAAACCAACATGCACTCACCCAGAGCACCATGCTCTCTGCAAAGCCCGGACCTGGCCTCACAGGCCTTCTCTCCCAGCCACTTCCAACAGACAGGAGTTAACATGGGAGTAGAAACCCACTCAGTAGCTGTGGTGGGGGATCTCTGAGTTTCTTCTGCTTGTGTGGCGTGTTACAGTTTTGCAGGGAAAGTCAGGCAAAAAGAAGTCACGAAAGGTAGTTTTGAAGGTGGGAAAAGAGTTTTAGGGCAGGAGCGATCCAGAAACAGAAACATGGGATCTGAAAAGGGTAGGAGTGCCGGTATGCCAGCCAATCTCGGCTATCTTGGCGATGGAGGTCTTGGTGTAGTTGCCTCCGGCAAATCCGAGCAGCTACATCCCGGGACAAGCAGTGGGAGGAGCAGGTCTGGGATCTGGCTGAGCAACACCGTGGGTCTGCACGTACACGAACCTGGCAGTGAGTGCCTCCTTACACTAGGCACCAGGCACCTTGCTTGCCTCAACCTGCCCCCAGCCCTGAGGAGGGGTATTACAACGATGGAGTTGGGGGCTTGCTGCGAAGCTGTCCTCTCTCCCACAGACCTGCTGAGCAGAGTGGGAGTGGGATGTGTAGAAGGGCCAGTGCAGATGGACCAGGCCAGATGAGGTCAGGAACCCCTTGGATCGAATTTCCCAAAGGGCATTTGATGGTAAGGGCAGAGGCTTCAGATCTTCGTTGGGTTAGCTGTGCAACTCTGTCAAGTTACTAAACCTCTTTACGTCTCAGTTTTCCAATCTGCGAAATGGAAATTAAGAACAGCTTCTTGCCAGAGATGCTGTGAAGTTGGGATCTGTGAATGGGGCACCTGGCACAGAGCCTTCAGTCACTGCATGACAATTTTTTTTTCTTTCTTTCTTTCCAGCCCCCATTCTGCCTTGAGTGAATGTCAGGAAATGAAGCAAGCTAGGGACAGCAAACTTCATGCCAAAAATGGATGTAGAAATCCACATCCTTGTGTAGAGGGAGCCTGGCGGGTCTTCACAGGCATTGCTGACTTTCTGACTCATAATTGCTTTCTCTTTTAAATCCACCCATTCTGCTTGGATTCGACCTTGTACAGGAAGGCTGTTGCTACAATGCAAGGATCTTGCCTACCAGGAAAAGTCTCCGGTGCTGCTTGGAGGCCAAAGTTCTAGGGGAAAAAAGTGACAAACCTTGTGTCACAGGCTTGCCTAGTAAGAATTATAGCTACCATCCACTTAAGCCATTAGTATGTGGTTGGCCCAGTGCTAGGCACTTACGAACATTATTTAAGTCAGCCCTTCCGGCATTATAAAGAAGTAGATACAACTAGTCCTAGTTTGCAGATGAGGAAATAAAGGCTAATATGGTTCATAAACTGTAGAAATGAATAGAAGCCAGACCTTTTCCTGAGTTCTTACCCACTATTTAGAAATGAACATTTGTCACTCTGGAAATGCAAAAAAAACCACAAGAGGGATTCATTGCTCTCAGAGAGTTTAGAGATGCAGAAAGGAATCAGGACCAGCATATGAGAAAGAACAGTACGGCATGCCACATGGCAGCTTAACCACACTAGGAGCTCTTTGCGGCGGGGCGGGGGGGGGGGGGGGGGCGGCTGTGTTTCATTCTTTTTTTTTTTTCTTTGCCTTTAATACCCCTATTTTCTAGGGCAATGGATGGCCCTTAGTAGGAGCTCAATCATTGGGTGCTAGGTGCATAGGCAAAATAAGGGCTAAGGTGTGTTCTACAGACCTGAAGATTAGTAGGGATTCAAGGTCCAGGGAGGTCCATGGGGGTACAAGGGAGAAGGCCAGCTTCATGGAGAACAGACTGGTGACCTGTGATGGGATTTAGATGGGTTGGAAAGAGCAAAGACAACAGAAGAAACACATGAACAATGGCATGAAGCAGCACAAGCATGGGGTGCTGCGTTGACACAGGAGGGCGAAGTGCTTAGAGAATTATCCGTGTGCTAGTTGCCTTGGCAAAGAGCCAGCCGAGTCATACCTGGCGGGGCCTTGGTGTAAGACTGGCCATTATCTGGAAACGGGTCCACAAGGGCTGAAAGAACAAGGTCAAAGGAAACACAGGGTAGGCCGGTCTAGACATACAAGGTAGGGAAGTAAGCTGGAGCGGGCTGGATTGCAGGAAGCGAGGTTCCCCACCCATGGTAGAGGATATGCAAATATAACTTTTGGCAGCTGTGAAAAGCATAAGAGGAGGACAAGTCAGCCCTGAAGAATGAGAAGGAGGAGGAGTACCAGGAAAGGCCTTGCAGGAACACACGCTGGGGCTGATCGCCCTCTCCAGTTGGATTTTCAGGCACCACAGCAGCCTCCCTGCTCTCTGGGAGACCCTCAGTGTCTCTGTGTATTCTGTAAAATGAACTCCGGGAAATCATGTTTACTAACTTGTAAGTCATGATCCATGGGGTTGAAAAAGCCATAAAATCCTTTTAGTAGGGTGGCCTAGATAAATAAAAAAGTCTCCTATACACATACATAATTTTATATAATTTAATACATTTTCACCTAAATGCTAATATAACTTTATATAAATTTATACAAGTAATTTTATCCTGGGCTAAAGAGCTAAGTCTAAAAATGGAAGAATGTAACAGATGGCTCTATCTCGAGGCTATTGGTTCCATCCTTACCCTTCCCACCCAATTGTTCCAAAAGAATGATGGAATTTTATCAGTCAGTTCTTCTCTGTCAGTACGTATTTAATCCATGTGTCCCAGCCAGGAAGAAAATCGTTATTTGGTAATGACCTCCACGTGGGCCTCAGGAACCCTAAAATTTTTCACCAGGAAGCCCAGGGTGGTGGTGTGGGGCGATCTCTGCCTCCGACTCGTGGGCCTGAGCAGCTCATCACCACCCACACTGTATGCTCTAGAACCCCAATGGCTGTGGGATGTTAAAAAACATCGTGAGCAAAAGGATTTTCTGGTTGTGACAGGGGGTCCCTAAGAACATCCCCAGGATTGCTGATTTGCTGGGAGAACCCACAGGACTCAGCAAATACTTGTACTCACAGCTAGGCTTTATTACAGCGAAAGGATGCAGAGCAGAGGAACAGAGAGAAAGAGAAAGAGAAAGACGCGCAGGGCGAAGCCTGGAGGAGAGCAGGCACGGCTTCTAAGAGTCCCTCCTGGGAGAGTCACACAGGATGCATTTAATTCCTCCAGCAATGAGTTGTGACAGTGTTGTGTGAAATGCTGTCTACCAGGGAAGCTCACGAGAGACTCACTGCCCAGGATTTTTATTGGAGGCTGTTCACATGCACATCCTCTGCGTCCATGTACCCAAACTCCAGACTCCCAGAAGGACAACAGGTGTTCAGCATCAATGAGACTGTTTGTACAGCCAAGTGCAGGCACATGGGCCATTATGATCAGGGACGCCGGGAACCTTCCTGAAATCCCAGTTCCCAGACACCAGCAAGAGCCAACCTTGCAAGCAGGAAAAGTCTCGGGCCTGCTTCATGAACTTTTTCCTCCACGATGGTCTAGTAAGTCCAGAGAACCCTGTATGCTGTGGTCACCTTTTGAAAATAAATAATGCACATTAGTATATTAAAGGATCTGAGAAGTATTGTGGTATAAAAGACTTTTTTTTAAAGGTTTTATTTATTTATTTGACACAGAGAGAGATAGAGCACAAGCAGGGGGAGCGGCAGAGGGAGAGGGAGAAGCAGGTTCCCTGTTAAGCAGGGAGCCCGACATGGGGCTCGATCCCAGAACCCTGGGATCACGATCTGAGCCGAAGGTAGATCTTAACTGAGCCACCCAGGTGCCCCTACAAGACTTTTTTTTACACCAACATTTCTCAAAACTTTTTGATCATTACACCTTTTTTTCTTTTTTTTTAATGGAAAACTTATTACATCCTCCGGACACTACCATTCTATGGAATATGGTTTGGGAAATCCTGGACTAATGTATAGACTTACATCACTTCTATGGCCTCAGCTTTTGCCCTTTATTAAACGTACAAATAACATAGACTGCTCTCAATGTACATTAGCAGCTTTTTAGGTAATAACTCATTTGACCAAGGAAGAGGCTGGCCGAGGTAGCCGGTGAGCCTGGAGAAGCAGCCCAGGAGGGGTTACAGGTGGAAACCCTGACCTAGGCAGCTGTGCTCCTTTCCTGGCTTTGCCAGTTATCGGCTGCAGGACCACTTTCCTAACCTTGGTGTGTCTCGGTTTCCTCATCTGTGAAGGGAGAAGAGGGCTTCATACACAGAAGAAGCTCCAAATGGGCTTGTTCCTTTATTTTTTTTTTAAATAAATGAAGTTCTTTATAGCTTGAGAAGTCTCGATCCTTTGCTCTATGCCATGAATCATGGCAGGTACAGAAACAGACTCCAGGGGCTTCAGAGATGACAGGATGGGATGTCAGGTGAGGGCAGCCTGGGGGACCCAGAGGGGCCCCAGGTGGAGTTTGCTCTGGGTCCCAGGAAGGCTTAACACCCAGGCCAATCAAAACCAGGGCCACTCCCGGGAGTAAATGCAGACTGTCACAGGCCAAGAGGCACTATGGGTTTCCTGGGAGTCTAGGACTGAGGCCAGCAACAGAAGTGATATGCTTTTGACTGTCAATAGAGCAAGACTCGAAACAAACTTCGACCAAACCTGGCAGTTTGATCCACCTGCTTGAAGAAAGGCACCTCGCAAGAAAACCCCCTCCGATTCAAGGCTCACACAGGTCTACATGGTAGAAACAAAGAATAGGGGAAGATGCCAAATTGAAAAATGACAAACTGCCACCAGGAAAAAGCCAGTTTTTAATATGCCTCAACACTGTTTCTTTATCCCTCCTCATGCTATCCGCAGTTAAGGAATGTTCTATGTAACTGAATAATCCTTCACCGAGATATATGAAGAATTAGCAGTGTCATCCTGGAAAACGAAGGACAGTGATATATTCTGTAATGCGCAGGGACAGGTGGGTGTAAAAGTGGGGGTGTGAGGGGAAGACCCCTCAGTGCGCTAGGCTGTGCTAAAGGATTCACTGGAATGAAGAATTTCTTAAGGGTTCCGTGAGAAATTAGTCTGATATCTCCTTGAGACAATCCTAGGCTTCTCATGTCCATAATGCTCTCACAGATGATTCCTTGTGGCCATTTCCCATTTTCATCTCTTTTTTGAAGTCAGGTTCTAGAATATTCCATATACTCTCTTAGCACCATATCTCTCTATCCCAAACTAATACTGAGCTGGGTGCTTGGCACATGTGTAGGCTCAATAAATGTGGGTTGAATAAATAAAGGCCTTTGCTCACAGATCCTTCCACTTTAAATGTGCAACATCTGCCTCCCGACCTGGCAACATCTGATATGTCACAGTCTGTTTCCTCTCTGAATCCTGGCTGACTCCTGCAGGCGGTAGCAATGCTCACAGGACACAGTACTCCGTGGACAGTAATATGAGCTACCATCGTGGGAGCACTTACTTTGCTCCTCCTACTGCTGTAGGACCTTTACATGAATCAGCTCTTGTAGTCCACATAATACCCACAAAGAAGTTCTTTTTACCCCCATCATTTTCATAGGTGCAAGACAGTGAAGCTCAGAGAAAAAAGAACTTGCCCATGGTCCCATAGCTAGCAAATGGCAGATGCCTCCTGTCTCGATGTCTCGGTCACAGTATTTACCACATCACGTTGTGACTTATCATGGTCTAACCATTCACCGGTGCACGTCAGTGCTAGCCTGGGAGCTACCTGTGACAGGGCAGGGGTGTTCCTCACGCCATTCTTCAAATAATCAATAGAACAGATTGAATAACGCCTGACAACACAACTCAAACACTCAGAAACTGAAACCAAGGATCTTGTAGTCAGACAGATCTGGCTTGAGCTCCAGCCTCTCCGAACCCTAACCTTGCGACCTTGACTATATTATTTTAGTCTTTCAGAGTATCAGTTTCCCCTCCATAAAATGGAAATTACAGAACCTACTTCATGGTATTTGTTGCAAGAATTAAATGAGTTAAAGAACACAAAGTGCATACCCCAGTGCCTAGCACACAGTTTATCTAATACTAACACTCGCGGAAAGGTTCGTTTGATAACCATACTGCCTCAGATTTGCCTGAGGCTTAGTGGGTGTTCCACAAACATCTTTCGGATGAACGAATACCTATCTGTCTCAATTTGGGGATGCAATGCAGGAGGATGCACATAGAACAGCTAATTGTATTTTGGTTGCCATAAAACAGATCTTTATTTTTTTCTTTCCAGGATGCAAGCTTCATAAAATATGCGTGGGTTGCTGTCTAGACAGAGCCTAGTGGATTCGTCTATGTGGCACCAAAGCAGCCATCTTCGCTCCGGCAAACCTGCCTGCCTCCTGTGGGACAGCTTTACTTTCCCGGTGTCGTTACTAGTTCTGATACTTTACTTCGGTTCCTTTGATCATATGCCATCATCTCTCTGACATTACTCAGTAACAATCCCTTCAGTTGAAAACACAAAACTGCTCTTTCTTGCTATGTAGGAAAGAAGTCTTGAGAACTCACTTTTTCCACAGCCCCACCTTCGTGAGCTATGTGCTGCTGCTTCTAAGTATGAATGCACACACGTTAATCTGGTAGACTTCTCTCTGTGTCATTAAGTGCAATAAAGGCATCACGTACATGATAACAGATCAACACACTGTAGGGTGCCTGACCGCCTCGCAGCGGCCACAGGGGCTGTCTCTGGGCAGCATTAGTCCCTGCGGCTGGTTGTTGCGGACTGCATCAATGCGGGGCCAGTCAGGGTTCCTCTGTCCAGGGATTAGGGACTTGGGATGAGGGGGGGCAGAAAGTAATTGGGAGCAGAAAGATGAGAGATTGAAAGAGCACTCGAGGGCCTTCTGAGCTCTCTAGCCATAGTCTGTAAACTCGAGAGGGGTAAGAAATCACCCACCATTCTGTGATTTGAGCCATAGAGATAATGTGTTATAAAGAACAAAGTAGGGAATGAGAGTGTCTGTTGTCTGGATTCTTGCTGGCTTTCACAGTTCTCCTTCTTCCTGAGCTGTTGCTGCCTCTTTGCTCTGAACCCTGTCAAAGACTTTTTTTTTTTTTTAAGATTTTATTTATTTATTCGACAGAGAGAGAGACAGCCAGCGAGAGAGGGAACACAAGCAGGGGGAGTGGGAGAGGAAGAAGCAGGCTCATAGTGGAGGAGCCTGATGTGGGGCTCGATCCCAGAACACCGGGATCACGCCCTGAGCCGAAGGCAGACACTTAACCGCTGTGCCACCCAAGCGCCCCTCTGTCAAAGACTTTTGTCTGGGTATTACGAATACCCCACCAAGCCCCATCGTTTGGCTGAAGCCATCTCCAGATTTCTGTTCCTTGCAACCACAAGAATCTCAACTTAGCCAACACAAAACTATGATTACAATTAGGGTTATCAACAATAATCCTTACAAGCATTTAACACCATGCACATTTACTAGCTGCTTATTATTATTAATATCTGCTACAAGCAAGTGCTAGAATAATGCTGCGGAAGCAGCCATCCAAGAAGTAATAATTGGGTAGCAGCTGGAGGTTAAAAAGCAAGCCACGGAGGGGGAGCGGATTTATGGAAATGATAACCAGTATGAGAAGTCATCAAATCACTGGCGACGCTTCTCCTTACAAGAGTCCATCAAGGTTGGATGATTGTAGATCAGTAAGACAGTGGAGGGAAATGTTTTTCTATCAGGAAAGAATGAAACAATGAAACAGATGGATCGCTGTTTTTAAGATGAAAATTACAAGAGCACAAAAAACTGGCTATGCTTACGTGGTTCTGAAAAAAAAAAGCCTGGCCACCGTCACCATGGCCCCAAAGAAATATGCTTCCATCTTACAGATGTCAATAAAGCATTACTCGAGTGTCAATTCAATAATGGAAGTGCCACCAAAGATTCATATTTAACAAAACCAAATGTAATAGATAATGAGGAAAGGTGGTTGGTGGGGATCTGAATTAACTAACCATGTTTGATGGAAGAAATAAATGAATGAAAGGATCAATAGGAAATCAGGCCATTCTGCAGGACGTAAGAGTTTCTTGGTGGAACATTTTAGAAGAAGAGCATTTTATTGAGTCATCCCAGTTTTTATTGCACTAAGAAATGCTCAGGTGCCTGTCATTCCTGCAGAAAGGGGTAGGCGATGAACTTTAAGCTAACTGAATGATAAAAAGGAACTTAGTCACATACCTCTCTCTACTGAGTATAGCCCTGCAGATCTACCCTGCAGATAGATCAAGAACAACAGAAACATTGTTCCAGATCAGAAATAGACAGTAATTATGTTGCTTTAGAAAGTCTGGAAAGCCCAGGAGGATGCAAAGAAGAAAATCCAAACCACCATGCAGATATACCACTGTTAAAATTTGGGTGCATTTCTTTTCAGTTTTTTTTTTCCTCCCATGAGTGTGAATAACATGCACTTGTATTTTACTGTGTAGACACTAAAAGTAACATTTGGGGGGCACCTGGCTAGCTCACACGGTGGAACCTGTGACTTTTGATCTCAGGGTTGTGAGTTCGAGCCCCATATTGGGTGTTGAGATTACTTAAAAAAATAAATAAATAAAATAAAAAAAAATAACATTTGGATCTTCCTGTATATGATCTTTTCATATTTGTCTTTTCACTTAATATCTAGTGAAGATTTTTTCTTGCCATTGTATATAATTTCATTGCTGCACACTTTCAATTGTACAAATTTGTCATAATTTAACCAACATATTAGATATTTATATGGTTTCCCTTTTACTATCAGCTACTGACTACATGTTTGTGTCTTCCCAAAATTCATATGCTGAAGCCCCAATCCCCAGGGTGATGGTATTAGGGGGAGGGGACATCTGGAAGGTAATTAGGTTATGAGGGTGGAGCCCTCAGGAATGAGATTAGAGTCCTTATGAGATGAGATTCAAGAGAGCTTGCTTCTCTCCCTCTGCCCACCATGTGAGGACACAGCAAAGAGGTAATCATCCACACACCCAGAAGAGAGTCCTCACCAGAAACTGAATCATCTGGCATTTTGATCTTAGACTTTCAGCACCCAGAACTGTGAGAAATAAATGGTGTGTTTAAGCCGCCCAGTCTATGGTGTTTTTGTTTTAGCAGCCCAAACTAAGACGCTATTCTTTCAACATCAGGAAAAAAAAAAAAAAAAAAAAAAAGAAGAAGAAAAAAAGAAAAAAAAAAAGAGCTGATTTATTCACACTTCCTTTCCCAGCCTTTTCCCACAATCCATTCTTGCCTTTTCTGTCCATCTGCGCCGTGGGAGGCTGACCCCCGAGGACTGTATCACCTGCGACCCCCTGCCCTCTCGTCTCTGGTTGTGTTTAGCTAGTGAGAGGCACCAGTGGGAGGTAGCAGGCAGGAGGTTTGACTTCCTTCCCTGCTTGGACCTGGTGCTTGTGGCAATGGCTGCACCTCTCCACAAGATTCTCTGGTCAGCTGACCCTCTTCACAGCTCCAGCGCTCTGGCCCCTCCGGCTTCTGCTGTTGCTCGTCCCTTGGTGACTCAACCCTTGAAGGTTCCTTTAAGCTCTGCTACATCAATGCTTTCTTGAATTATCTTTAGATGGCTTTCTCACAGGTATGGAAAGCGTCAACGACCAACTTGTACATTACATGGTATAACTCTGTGGACTTTACTCATTTATCAAAAGTATAACAAAATCAACACTATGTAATCCATCCCAAATAATGGGAGGCTTACCACAGCCAAAAAAACTCATACAAAGCTCATAAAATAGAGACATGGTCTAGATTCTAGAAACATCTTCCCTGACATTTCAGAAAGTCCTTCTCATCAAATTTCCTTCAATTTCCTTGCCTGTGTAATGTTCACAAACCACATGCTTTCCCCTTCCTCGCAGCCTTTGCTCATGCTGGTACTCTCGATGGAGCATCCTCCCTACTTCTAAGCTCTGCCTGAAGCCCTATTTCTTTCCTGAATTTTTGGAGCCCACAACCATCTCGCCTCAGAATTGCTGGAGCTGGGAGTCACAAATGGCTACTTCAATTTAAGTCAATTAAAATTAAATTATAAATTCAGTTCCTTAGCCACACTACCTACATTTCGAGTACTCAATGGCCACATGTGGCTGGTGGCTACTGGACTGAACAGTGCAGATCAAGACATTTCCATTTCAGAAAGTTCTATTGGATGGCATTGTTCTAGAGCACTTACTTATATGCGATTCCAAAGAGTATTGAATCATAAATCTCTGGTAGTGTTCTCTAGTTGTAGAGTCAGTATAAGGAATAACAAGGAAGAGTCTGCCTTCTTCATTCTCAGTCCCAGTAGTGCTGGGCATGTAAGAGATACTTAGTAAATACAGTTGCTGACTTGGGTAATGACCATGACTATTTCTCAGTACAACATTAAAACAATAGTATTAATAATTGAAGCAACAGTATAACATGGGTATCACTGGACGACTTGCAGGTAGTGGTGGTAGGGATTCTTCTAGTCCCATGAAAACACAGGTATCCTAGACAATGTCCTCTATGCACTCGCAAAGAACCTATCTACATTAGGGATGATTCTTCAACAAGCTACGTAGTCTGATCAAATGAAGTCATCAAAAGGACCCAAATGCACAGCTGTACACAGAAACTTCTATACCATCCTCCAGACTTGTTCACAGACAATGAGTAATTGTCTTCAGATATTGGTATACTTTTGACTGTGATTCTGGTTGACAAACTGGCCTCTGTCAAAAGCAATTTAATGGAAGTGATAAAGCTATCTATCCTACACAATGCCCTCTCTCATTTCTCTGCCTTGAGATGATTGCAGAATTTTAACAAAAATTCAGTGTTTGACTTACTGAAATAGCCTTATGAAATCCATATTTCAGCCTTAGCTAATCTCGAACGTCCTCTTAGATATGGATCCACTTCCGATCATTTATTCAGATCTGTGCTAATCATCACTTCACAAAAATCTCTTTTAACCCACATAGGAACTCTGAGCTAGGTATTTTTGTTCTGATTTTACGGTGCAGAAAACTTGCTTGCGGAAAGGATAGGTCATTTGCCTAAAGTTGAGTGGATAATGAGGGACAGAGCTGGGGTAACGACTTAGATTTTTTTCTACAAAGGTCATGCTCTGGGTGACTCTGTCATAGTTCCCCTGGACATCTGCAGAGGCGATGCTGCGAATGGGGAGCCTGGCCCAGGGCCGGGCACGGTGACACGTCACAACACCGTTTTGTGATGGCTCCCCTCGGGACAGCTTCTTGTCCCTCCCAAGGCCTTTTCTGATGTGCATTTGGACAAACCACCAGAAGACACTCAGGAAGTACACAAAAGCTGATGGGCAGCTCAGTGATGGAAGCATACACAGGGCCCTTGAAACTTGCCCCTCTAGCTCTCCTATTTGACATTAAACAAGACCTGCTGTGAATATAGGTCAGAAAGGCTTAGTGGTCAAGCAACTGAACCACCCCCATGGCATCTTTGACACATTTTTTGAGAATTCCTCAATTTCCTGTTCAGGACAGATCCCTCATGAGACTGTCATACCCAGGCATCTAACTGCTTTCTTCAATGTTTCAAAGGACTGCAGATATAACATGTTACAGACCCATCTCCTCATTTCTCTGCCTCACACTCCCCCTTCCAGGTTCCTCCTGAGCACAGACTGTTCTACCCTGTAGCAGTTCAGACCAGGAATCCTGACTGACTCTTGCTTCTCCCTCTCCTGGCTACATCTAATCCATCATCACACCCTGTGGATCCTACCGGCAAACAGATCTGGTCCTGTTCAGCTCAGTGGCCACCACCTTAGTTCTGATCATCACCTGTTCTCACCTGGGCTCTGGCAAAAGTCACTGGTGGGCCTCCCTGGTTCCATCTCTTGTCTAACCCATTCTCTAGACAGCTGCCAACATGATCTTTTAAAAACGTAAGTATGATCTCCTCACTTCTCTGCTTGAAATCCTCTAATGGCCTCTCACTGCACTTCTTGAGACCCTAATTCCAAACCCTCTATGTGACTTTGAGCCCCTATGGATCTGTCCCTTGCTGTATGCAGGCCACAGGGCTCTCTTTGGAGCTCTGAGGTCTCGCCTGTGGTCTGTGTTCAGTTCTTAGATAATGCTGAACTCTCTTGTGCCTCAGGACTTAGCACATACTTTCCCACCTGCCTGCTTGCTCTTCCTCTGTTTTCACCTGGGAACCCTCATTTCTTCTCATTACCATTAAATGTCACTGCTACCCCCAGTCTAAATTAGAGCATCTCCTTGCATTTTATATTCTTCCTTCACTGCCCTTAACACAATTTTGTGGGACACACACACATACACACCCCTCATCTCCTGTGGGTAGAACTCTAGAAAAGGATGTGCTAACTGAACAATTCTGCAGGGGCAGTACGACATAGCTCTCACAGAGTCACCTCCCTGACATCAGACAGTGGTGACAGCTCTTCCCAATGTCATGAGTGCATTCACAGAGTTACAGCAACAAACCTAGCTGGTGTCTAGAACCATGTGCTTTGGAGAAAACTGGGGCTCAAATCCTCACTCCATCACTTCTCAGACTGAGTGACCCTGTTCTAAAGTCACTTCAATTCTCTGTGTATCAGTACTTTGATCCAAACAGGGACACTAACAGCTCCTGTCTCACAGGTTGTTATAAGGATAAAATGACCCGATTACTGCTCTTGTCGCTGTTCACCCTGGCCGCATGTGGGACTAAGTATCCTGGGTCTTAGAACCGATTCTGATCAGATTTTGGTAAAAGTCTAAAGTTTTGGACTAATCATTGGAGTGAAGGCTCCTTGAAGGCAGGGGCTGTCTGGGGTCTTGTACGGTTGCCAGCATATAACAAATGCTTAATAAACATTTATCCAAATAGTCCGTCAGCTGCCCTTTGAGGGTCTGGGACGCGCTGCCATCCTCTCTCTGGAGATACCCATTACCTTATTCTCGCCACCTGGGCAGTGGGGTTTCGGCCAGAATGAACGTGCTCAGCATCCCCATCAAGAGACGAAGAAGTCAACTCTTTTTCAACCTGTTCTTTCTAAGCCCAGGGCTTGAATAGGATAGGTTCCCTGGAGTCTAAGTAATATTTATTTCAACTATCTTTACTGTCACAGCATTTAGAAGCTACCAGGAGCTATTTTAAGGATGAAGAAACTCAAGTACTGGCATTTCCTAACCCCAGTGCCAGGTTAACCCAGGAGACGGACTGACTCCCAGCACAACTGCTTCTCCCCACAGAAACTGCGAAGACATCATAATTTTAGCTCTTATTATGACACAGAGAAGAAAACGAAAGGATGACTTATTTAAAGATTAAAATTGTGCTTATTTTATGGAGTAACTCTTTAAGCTGCTGGAAACTCAACTTTCAAGCCCTTTGAACTCAATTTTGCCTCCAGATTATTTAAGGCAACAAACATACAGACAACCCACCATCACCACAAAACAGATGGAGTTAAAAACCTGCTTGAATCACAGGAGAGACAAGAGCAATGTGTATATGAGGTGCTCAGTTTTTTTATATAGTTTATTTCAGTTTTAAAAAGATTTATTTATTTATTATTTGAGAGAGAGAGAATGAGAGACCATACAAGAGCAGAGGGAGGGGCAGAGGGAGAGAGAGAGAATCAATCTCAAGCAGACTCCCCACTGAGTGTGGAGCCCCATGAGGGGCTGGATCTCACGACCCTGAGATCACGACCTGAGCCGAAACCAAGAGTCGAACACTTAACCACCTGGGTCACCCAGGCTCCCCAGGACCGAGGTTTTTTGGCACAGCACCTTAGAGATGCTCTTTGTACCCACAGGGATTTTGCCACAGGGTGGGTGATTAAAGAGTTCGTATCTGTGGCTGTGTGATCACCAGAAAGTCTAAACCAAAGTCTCCTCATGCCAGGCGGGCATCAGTGCCCATTTCCACCCTTCCACTAAGGTAGAGAATTGCTCTAACGGCCCTTGTTTTTTTCCTGGAAAGAATTCAAGGTAACATTTACACCTTTAAGTATGTGTCTGGAAAAGTGGAGTAGGAAGCCCTAGTGCCAGCCTTCTGGAAGTGGAACATAATTTGCTCGTGCCACAAAGACTTTGGCAGCTAGCCCATTTGTCAAGTTCAAGGATTATACTGTTCATCATAGAGTCCCAATGCCCAGCCTGACACACAGTAGGTACTCAAAAGTTGCTGAATGGGTGAATACGTATGTTTGTTCCATTTTAACATGCTATTACAGTGTTAGCTATGTAGACCATAGTCAATAAGTAATCCTTTAAAAAATATGAAGTGATGGATTAGGTAGCATTTAAACCTTGCACCCCCAATTAGCATTTTGAAAAGGCAAATAAAGACACACAGATGGTTCAAGGATGGCCTTTGACACTTTCTTAAATCAGAAGGGACTGGGGTGCTGGGTACTCCTCACTACCCTACATACATACTCCCCACTACATTCACATATCCTCAACTATGCACCCCTACATGCGCCTAGATAATGTCTACACAAGAAAACAACCATTCGCACATTTGTTAATCACAGTTTTGTTTACACAGTGCTTCTACTTGGAGGAGTAAACATTTGCGAGCTTTTTAAACTGCTGAAAGAGACATTTTTCAGTTCATTGTGTGAACAAATGTGATGAGCCCAAGTCCCTACTAAGAAATTCAAGCCTGGAGAACTGGATAAATAAATATAAATGAATTCATTTGACTGAATGACATTTTCATTTAATTAAAGCAGAAAATCGGCTCTAAAACAAATGATTATCCCTGACAAAGAAGCAGAAACTGGTCCTTAATTAATAAATTTCTAATAATTCTTCTGCGGGCTGAGCAGTCTTTAGTGGAGAAGTACACTGGGGAGAAAAAAAAGAGGGAAGTAGAGAGAGAGAAAACCCAGAAGATAATTCAAGTTTAAAGTTTTAGAAATAGAAAGGACATTAGAGGCCATTTATTTATGCTTGAATACATGTCAAATCCTGCTAGACCAGAAGTATTATTATAGTAAAACTCTTTGTATAACAAAACAAATATTCAAGTCTCAGGAGAGGATCAATGTTTTTAAAAAAAAATACAAATCCAGGTCAATGAAACTTGTTCTGTTACTATTTCATATCTTCCTCTTTTCCATGGCATGATCAAATGACAAAAGAAAAATCAAACTTCCTGATACTTAGATGGATAAATATCTATACCTATATCTATATAGTTTACAGTAGACATGAACCATCACAACCAACCAATGTGATAGAAATGGGATGAGCCAAAACATATACTCAAATGCTTCTTATACATTTTCAGAATCCCCATATACTACCTTCATCAATATTCAAAGTTTAATAGTTTTTAGTGCTCAACAACTGTGTTGTTTCTCTGATACAATATGGACAGAGTAAACCTTCAGATGTATACATCAGAGCCGCATACCCTCTTATATAGCAGACACATGAAACCTTTTAGGTCACTGTTTATAATTTTCTGTGCATTCATTTATGTTGAATCAATATCAATTAAATCAATTAAAATGGCAACTAGCAAAATTTCACATCACTGATCGAACAAGATTCCGACTACTCAGGGTATTTGGGGGCATCAGGAAATGCTAGGCTGGCATCTCTGGTTCATTATGTCGTCAAGTTGGGAGATAAATTTCTTGTGTCCCAATATCTCGGGTATGCAGGAGGGGCTTAGCAAAACCACACACCTACCACCATTCCCAGCAGCCCAGAATAACAGAAAATGGAGGATGGAGAGTGAAAACCACGTGTGAGAAGCAAGGTATTAAGAGAAAGCTTTTATGTAAATAGTCTTAAGCATTACTTTTTTTTTTTTTTTTTAGAGAGAGAAAAAGAGAGCATGTGCGAGTGGTGGAGGGGGGAGTGGCAGAAAGAGAGGAAGAGAGAGAGAATCTTAAGCAGGCTCTGTGTCTAATGGGGAGCCTGATGTAGGGCTCGATCTCACAACCTGGAGATCATGACCTGAGCCAAAACCAAGAGTCAGACTTGCAACTGACTGAGGTACCCAGGTACCCCCTCAAGCATTAATTTTTTAAAAAATACATTGGCGTCTTAACCATTTACGTCGACGTGAATGGAACTGGAGGGAATAATGCTGAGTGAAATAAGTCAATCAGAGAAAGACAATTACCGTATGGTTTCACTCATGTGAGGAATATAAGAAACAGCACAGAGGACCACAGGGGAAGGGAGGGAAAATGGAATGGGAAGAAATCAGAGAGGGAGACAAACCACGAGAGACTCTTCACTATGGGAAAAAAACTGAAGGCTGTTGCAGGGGAGGTGGGTGGGAGGACGTGGTAATTGGGTGATGGGCATTAAAGAGGGTGCTTGATGAGCACTAGGTGTGATATGCAACTGATGAATCACTGAACTCTACCTCTGAAACTAATGATACACTCTATGTTGGCTAACTAAGTTAAAGAAAGTACTTTCATGTCACCGTTTTTATATAAAAAAAAAATGTATCTTTGAAAGAAGAGAGACTTAACAGCAGGCAGGTAGGTCACCAGGAAAGAGCACTGGTTTTGAAGACAACTAGTTACTTGCCCACTGTGATAGTTTTATGTGTCAACTTGACCAGTCCATGGGGTACCCATATATTTGGTCAAACATTATTTTGAGTGTGTCTGTGATGGTGTTTTTGAAGGAGATTAACATTTGAAGGGGTGGCCAGAGAAAGCAGATTGTTCTCTCCAATGTGGGTGGGCCTCATATGATCAGTTGAAGGCCTGAAAAGAACAAAAAGGCTGACCCTCCTTCAAGTTAAAGGGGGATCCTTTCTGCCTGTTTCAAATGAGGGCATTGGTTTTTCCCTGCTTTTGGACTTGAACTTCTTGGGTTTTCGGCCTGCTGGTTTTCAAACTAGCCCACCGCTGGCTCTCCTGTGTCTTCAGCTCGTTGACAACAGATCCTAGGACTTCTCAGCCCCCATAATTGTGAGAGTCAATTCCTTACAATAAGTCTCTCTCTCTGCAAATATATTATAATTAAAATATTAAGTATCTATCCCCTAATGGTTCTGTGTTTCTGGAGAACCCTGATATTTGCACTTTTTTGCTGTGACCCTGAATGAGCACTGCAGTTCTCTGGGCCAAGTTTCTTCATCTATAGAATGGGGCTCATGATATCCATCGTGCAAAATTATTGTGGGAGCTAAATATGGAATTCAAAATGCCAAATGTGCAAATAGGTGTACAATCAACCTTAGCTCCAGGCTGCCCTTTTGTAATAAATTGAAGATTTGGTAACTTGTGCCTTTGTACGGAAATAAATATAGTATCTAATGCTGATGTTAGATATTAATGATTTTGAAATAGCAGCTAAACTTTACAAAACCTCCACAGTTTCAAATATGAATCCCAAACTGCTCCTTTTAGAGCTGAAGCAACCACTGTTCTTTCTCTTCTTCCCCCTTCTATCGTTGGAAGAGGTCCTATCATGACAGCCTCGCCTTTCCCCTGTCTTGCACAGGAAACGGTAGGGTTTCAGTATGAAGTACCTTCTTTATTGCCCTAGAGAACCTATTTCATGTTGCCTGGGGAAAGGGGAGAGGTGGGATTTCAGTGGCGGTCTCCTGGGAACTATGGGGGTAGGCCAATGTCTTGGAGCTTGAGGACATCACCGGCAAGGTAAGGTGAGAGTGTAGGACGGATTCCATTCCAATTTGGGTTTTATATGAGATATTCTCATTCACCACAACGGCTGAAGTCTTTGTCTGAGTTTACCTGGTCATGACAGGCAAACTCATTAAGCCAAGAGAGCCCTACTCACGCTGTGAAGGGGTGGAGTGCCCGGTACACTGTGCGTGTGAGGTCTGTAGAGTGTCAGGCAGTGACACACTTTCATCTGCTTAAGCATTATGTGGGGGTGAAGCTGTGGAAAATACAAATGCCTGGGCTGGAGAGCCTAATTCCATAGGTTCTGGGGTCAGGTCCAGGAATCTAGAGTTGTGAAGAAGCATGAAGAAAATTCTGCTGCAGCAAGCATGGATCTGGGGGAGGAGAATGTGGTATAGAGATGTGAAAGATGATCCTTTACCATCCTCCTCCTGACTGTTCCTCACTCTGTCATCATGGGTTGTCTCGTCTCTGGAGTTGACTTCTCTCCACTCCCACTGGCCACCACCCTCCTTCAGGCTGCCTTCATCTCCTGCACAGATTAATGCAAGAGCTTCCTCACTGGAGTCCTGCCTCCTGTCTTGTCCTTCTTCAATGTATCTGCCCTTCTTTTGTTATACAAAGCTGATCAGGGTGGTCTCTGGTTCAAACTCTTTAGTGGCCCCCCACTGTCTCTAAATTCCTTAGGAAAGCAAACACAGAAGGTGTTCACTTCACCCCTCCCTTACCCTTTCCCTTCTCACTTCCCAGCACTGTCTCCCCTCCCACTCACTCTCTCCACCTTCAACCAGTGAGCCTTCCTTCTGGCTTTCCCCATGTTCCTGGGATGCACCAACCTCCTTCTTCAATGTTGGCCACAGAACAGGCTGTTCCCTCCCTCTTTCCATAGTCCCTAAGCCCCACCTGCCCTACTCCTTGGCTACAGCTCCTGAGGGAGATTTTCCTGATCACTCAGAGTCAGGGGAAGTCCCTCTGCTTACTCACTCCCAAAGCGTCATTAACATCTCCTTTTGGATCATTCACCACGTTACAAAGATTATTTGCTTGGAAGTGTCTTCCCTATGGAAATGTGAAATCCCTATATCTGAGAGCCATGTCTCTCTTACTGAATTTCACCAACACCCAGTAAAGGTCAGGCACTCAGTAAATACAGATTTTTTTTTTTTTTTTTTTTTTTTTAGTAAATAGAAGTTTTACAGCATGGTATATCTCTCTGAAGCTGTGATCATCTTGGCAATTTTATATTTGCTTGATGACTAAATCAAAAATTAACAAACCCTGACTAAATATCTGGCTCAGTTTAGAGGTCACTGCCTCTTGGAACCTTTCCTGATGTATTCTTTCTGGTTTAGATGCACTTCCTAAGTGATCCTTGAATTCTATGTTTACCTCTGTTATGCCTCTTTCACTTGACTTCCACATCAAGGATTGTTATATTCATCCCTGTATCCCTAACACACAGCATCGAGTGCTGGATGCATGGTAGGATTTTAGTAAATGTTTTCTGGATGAATTCCTGAATGAACAGCTGTGTAATTGCTACTATATAAAGTGATCGAAAAAAAAGGGATACTAATAACAAAGGTGTTATTTCAGAGAAGGAGAGATTTTGTCTTGTGGCAGGGGCACATGGTTGGGGCAATCACAGTGTAGACTACGTACGCAATGGCTTCTGGAACTGGTGGGTAGATACATGGCTGCAATGAGAATCTTGAACATCTACCCTTTGTGAAATTTTACTCCAGGCACTGAGAATTGGTGGTCCCAAAGAAAAAGGCCACAGAGAAAGTAAGCAATAAATAATATTAGGGACCAAAATTCTAAAGCGTTCAGATGGTATATTTCTCTGTTTCTTCTTAGAAAAGCCAAAGCAGCTCAGTGCATCCCTGAAAATGGCTTTGATTTTCTCTCATCAGGTCCACATGCCATTGTCCTATTACAACTGCTTTTCTAAATGAAGCCTATAGGAGATTCAAACCAAAATTGCAGGGTCTAGCCTTACCCTGAAGAAAGGAACCCAGTGTCAGTTGTAGAAAACAAACGTCAATACAGTATCCGTCATTCAAGGTCTTTCAAATTCACAGTCAAGCCACAAGGTGAAATAAGAATGCAATCCCACGGCCATCTTGAATTGTCCAAACAACAGATATCAAATATATTTTTAATTTCACCTAGAACACTGAAATGCAAAGAGATGAAAAGTAAAGAATTCTGAGGTTGGTGGTTTCTGCAGAGGCAGACATGAACCATTTGGCGTCCCTAACAGTTACTTTTCAGCATGGAAAAATGCCATTAAGAAACAGAGTCGTGCAGAGGTAAGGACAAGGATAACTCCTGCAAGAACATTTCCAGATTAAAAAAACATTAATGTGTGGATACTTCTCCTTTATGCAGGCTAGAGGGACCACTGGCACAGTCGGAATAGATATATTCCTACCATGAAGAATGCAGCAGATAAGAAGGTCCATTTGAAGCCTCACTGCAAACACCTTCTTGAATGACCCAGCCATAATGGCCTCCCACAATGAAAACAAAATTGGAGTGGGTGCTAACTAGGGTATACGCAGCACAATGCTAACTACTGATATACTGATGTGTGAGCTCAATAATCCCCCAAATAGTCTATGTATTGGCCTTTAAATATAAAACTACACCAAAGAGAATTTCTCTGAAGGCTCAAATACTTGATAAAATTAGAACGATTCCTGGCCACACCACTTGTATAACAGGGTATGGAGATTATGAAACATGCTGGGGAAAAGCTCAAGAAGGTAGCAGATTGAGGAAATGCTATCTTGGATGCAACTTAGAAGTGACATGTGGTTGGCAGCTCCTAGTCAAATAGCACTGGATGCGGAAGTGGTAATGAAAGACCCCAATTATGGAAGAATAATCTCCACAAATTCCTCTAAGATTCCTGATCCAACATTCTCATCTACCATGAGCTACTAGGCAATTCACTGGGTCTTAGGAGAAAAGGCTCAATTTATAGTTGCTTGACAGTATCGCTCAGAACATTTAAAATAGAAAATAGTAGGAAAAACAACGCAATGAAGGAGTGGCTTATATATTTAAGAGCGCTTGTGAGAGGTGCATTTCTTTCAGAGCCAGCACCATCACCTTTACTAGTCAAAATAATACAAAAAGATCACAACAGGATGAAAGAGATTCTGCACAATTTTGCTCAATGGCTCTGTAGCTACTCTTATTTTTATTAGGAATCCAAAAAAATTGATATCGCATTTATTGCTTTGAGAAGATTGAGAATAGTTAGTAAATAAGAAAAAAAGGGAACAATTAATTTTAAATCAGTAAAAAGAAATGGAAGATCCACTCTCTGCTAAATAATATGCTAGGAGGTAGGAGAGCAAAAAAAATAAAAAATAAAAAAAAAATCAGAAGACAATGAGGTGTCCGTGTTCTACAGGGGAGATGGACAGACTTCTTGCTATCATGCCTTTGTATAGGCTCTTCCTTCTGCTTCATGCCAGCCCTTGGCCATCTGTCAAAACTTATATCATTCAAGATGTAGTTCATGTATTATACCTTTGGCAAGTCTTCCTTTATCCCATCGATTCCCAGGTGAGGCTAAGTTCCAGTTCTTTGGCATTACTATACATCCATGTATTTCTATGAGGGCATACACATTCTATCCTCATTGCTAGATTGGGTGTTCCTTCCATCCCTAACACCACAGAAACTGGTGCTCAGTGGATGAAAGAATAAATGGATACTAAAAAGATACTATGTAATCAATACATTATCAGTATGAACAAAGTACTTAGTAATGAAGAAGAGAGAATGATTGGTTCCGCTTGAGAGAGGAGGTAAGTCTTCTCAGAAGAGGTGATATCTCATCAAGCCTAGGTCCTTTCATGAGTTTTATTATACCGTATTCTTAACAACTCTGTGAAATAGGTCTTAGTCCCATTTTTACAACTGAGGAATCTTAATCTCTGACAAGTAACTTGCCCAAAGTTAATACATCTATGAAATGCCCAGAATGGCTTTCTGTGGAATGGTAAAAAGTTTGGGTTTTATTCTGTAGGCAGCTGGGAGCCATCAAAAGTTTCAAGGAGGGATATAATGTCATCAGAAATATATTTAAATTAAGTCTGGCAATAGAAGTAGGAAGTTAATTAAAGGTGAACGAATGCGACAGGGCAGAGATTAGAGATCAAATAACTACTATGTTATTCTTACGGCCTGGGAAGGAGCTTAAGAGGAATGGTTTAACACAGTGATTAGCATGGTCATGAGGCAAGAAAAGACTGGAAACCCATTCTACAAACAGAATTCAAAAGATATGGTCACTGATTACATATGGATGGTAAGGGAGAAGGAGTAACCACAGGTCAGGTGATTCGGAGCCTTCTACATTAGGTGATAAATGAGAAACGGCATTAACCTTGAGAAGAAACACAAGGGGAAGAATAGGCTGGGGAGATGGCGAGAAAGACAATGGAGTTACCTTAGAACATTTTTGAGATAACAGAATATTCAGAGTTCATGCTCTTTAGGGAGATTAAAGTAAAGATCTGAAGCTTCATAGTGATCTAAGATGTATTTAAGAGTCACTATGAAGGAGGGGATGGTTAAAACTATGGCAGTGCATGAGATTCTCCAGGGAGCATGCACAATGAGAAGAGCTAAGAGGACCCATTCCCCAGGTGGCATCAACATTCAGGGAGTGACAGAGGAAGGGGACTTGCTATCAAAGAGAAGGAGCCACTGGAAAAAGAGGAGGAGAACAAGAGGGTCATCACCATGCTCACGCAAACAGATGAGCACCAGGGAGGTAAACTCAATGTCAACCAATGATAAGGCGGAAGAGCTGAGTATGAAGAGAACATACATGTGAACAACAGATCTGTAACACCAGTGGCGCAACTAAATAAAAGACATGGAAAAGCCTGGAAATTCAAAGAGTATAATTTGGAAGATACTAGAAGGGGCCATCAGACATACCTCACGTATGCATAAAAGGGAATCTGATTGGTTCAAGTTTTCTTTCCCAGGAGCTGGAAATATTACTATAATTATCTTCCTCAGAGGAAAGACAAAGAAAGCATTTCTTTTCTTTTCTTTTCCTTTTTCTTTCCTTTTGTTTTTTAAAGATTTTATTTATTTATTTATTTGACAGAGAGGGAGAGAGGGGGAGAGGGGGAGAGAGGGGGAGAGACAGAAAACACAAGCAGGGGGAGTAGCAGGCAGAGGGAGAGGGAGAAGCAGGCCTCCCCACTGAGCAGAGCGCCAAACATGGGGCTTGATCCTAGGACCCCAAGAACATGACCTGAGCCGAAGGCAGATACTTAACCGAATGAGCCGCCCGGGTGCCCTGGCAAAGAAAGCATTTCTTAATGACAACTGAGATGCTAAGAAAATTTTAGTTAAATGAACAAGTGAACCATAAACATTTTTGACCTTGATTTATGTTGAGACAATTCACTAGAAACTCTCAGGAAAACAGGGGCTTCTTAAGATGGTGGTGGCTCAAGAAAGTGCTAGGTAAGACTTCTACGAAGATGGAATGATTTTCAGAAAACTTGTAATATTTTTGCATGTATGAAAGCCAGCCTCTAACACTGTTTTTCTTCTTTTATTATCTTAAGAATACTGGGCCGGCAGTTTCTTAATAATCATATAATTATGATACGACCCAGCAATTTCTAGATATTTAGCTAATGAAATGAAAACTCATGTTTATATGAAAACCAGTACATGAATCTTATAATAGTTTTATTAGTATTTACAAAACTGGAAACAACCCAGATGTCCCTCAGCTGGAGACTGTGGTATATCTAACTGTGGGATATCCACCCAGTGGAATACTAGGCAATTAAAATGAATGAACTGGTGATATACACCACAGCTCTGATAAGTCTCAGTGAATCACAGTTAAGTGAAAGAAGTCAGACTCTCTGATTCCACTTATGACACTCTGGAAAAGGCAAAACTAAAGGTACAGAAAACACAGCAGTGGTTGCCAGAGGGTGGGGGTAATGAGAGGAGCTGACAGCAAAGGGGCACCAGGGAGAATATTTTTTGGACTTACAGAACTTTTATTTAATATCTTGACTGTGGTGGGGGCTACACAACCATACGCATTTGTCAAAAGCTGCAGAGCTGTACACTAAAAATGGTGCATTTTACTGTATATAAATTAAACCTTAATCGAAAACAATAAGGAGAAAAGAACAGTGGTTTGGGAATTAGGAGAACAGGGATCTAGTTTCAGTTATGCTACTAACCAGCTGTGTAACCATGAACTATTCTCTAATCCTCTTTGGGTCTTGGAGCCCAAAACTGTAAAATGAGATTGGAAAAATTTTCTCAAAGAGTCTATTGCTATGTTCTACAAAGACTTCCTTCTTTAAGCAATGTGGTGGACCAGATGGCCTATTTCAGATCAGATGGCCTACTTCAGTTGCTGAAGTATCACTGTGGGGGTGACTGGACTAAAATACCCACTCTGTACACATGGTTCTGAAAAGTCTTCTTGGATTAGAAAGTAGTGTTTCTAATTTGTGTCATTCGAAAAGATGAAGCTCCAGGAAAGTCCTCTGGTCATGCAATTCTTAACTAAAATTTGCCACATATATTTGGACAATGTGGAAGAAGTCCTTCGGGAAACACTAATGTTTAATGAGCTCTAAGTGGCCTTGGTAAACAACCGTGGTCGTCTTTCTTTCACTCTGTAGGCACTCATTAAAAAGGCATTTGGAGATGGTGGCATTTACTGCCTTCATCTGCTTTATCCTCCAGTTTGGATACTGGTTTCTACTGCCCAAAGTAACCCCACCCTCACAGCTGTGATGACATTTTTACACTATCCATGTACTTGTAGCCAAGGAAGACATTGAAAAGGACACCCCAGGAGTGATATATATATACATCGCAAGATGAGGGAAGCATTTACAACTCAAAAGGGAAGATACTAAGAAAAAAATAATATTGATAATGCTATTAAAAGTTTACATTTTTGCCCCTGTAATGCAGGAGTCCACAAACTATGGCCCACCAACTATGTTTGTAAATAAAGTTTCATTGGTATACTGCTATTTTCAATCACTTAAGAGTATCTGTGGTTGCTTTTACATGATGTAGTAGTTACCATAGATACTGCATGGCCCTTAAAGACTAAAATACATACACGTGGCCCTTTCCAGAAAAAAAAAAAAAAAAGTCTGCCAACCCCTTTTCATAGAATATGCCATAAACTATGCTATATGGTTTCCACATAAAACTTCATTTAACCATCACAGCACCACCATGAAACAGGAATTATTACCACCATCTGACAGATCAGAGGTGCTGAAATGTAATGGATAGAAGTTTGCTGTTGAGTCGGACAGACCTGTACTGTGCTCTTTACTAGCTGTCTGACTTTGGGTCTATTACTTAAATTCTTCATCCTCTGTTTCCCCATATGTAAGTTGGGGCTAACAATAGCACGGATCATGGTAGGGTAACTCTCAGGACTGGATGTGACAATTAGTGCAGTGATTTGTATATTAGGCATACGAGAAACAGCTTTCAGTATCCCTGGGGTCTTTTTCTTCCTACAAATATTGTCCATTATTAAAAAAGCTAAAGATGCCCCTCATATATGCTTGGTTATGAATTAATTTGATACTCTGCACCACCGCTGTGTGCTACATAAGGAGCCTTTCTCCCATCTCTCATGAATCAAGCAGGAGAGAATGATGATGTTTCCAGCTCTGTACTGCATTCCCCCAAACAAGTGGAGATGCCGTAACATGGGTGAGTTTTCTGCAGGAATGAGCAAACTAGCAAGCCCACCAAACTGATGTCTTGGCCACCTCATGGACAGGACACACAGGACCAAAAGACCATATGGAGGAAGAAACCACCTCAACGGTCTCCAGGGGAATGCATTCAAAGGGCCAGACGTGGCTTATGTTTCTGGCAAATGTCAGGTAGTTACAGGGCCATGGTGAACAACAGAAGGGAAATCAGAGGCCAGCATTTTAGCTGAGGACAGTTCCAGCTTTAGATGATGAGCTGTTTTCTTTTTGCTTTTTTTTTTAAATAATATTTTTTTATTATGTTATGTTAGTCACCATACAGTACATCCCTAGTTTTTGATGTAAAGTTCCATGATTCATTACTTGATGATGAGCTGTTTTAAAAAATTGTTTGTTACGATTCATTGTTAGTGCCTATAAACTGATGTATTTACTACGACTCCACCATGCACGTTTTTAAAATACCTTATAGTTTCTGTCTCTGGGTCAGCATCCAGAAGGAGGAGGGTAAAAACTTCATGGCTCCTGTGTTCAGATGACCCACAGTAGTCAGCAGGAGCTTCCCCAGTCCTTTTGAGACCATCTTAGTCCTATTACTGTCAGGGGGCTCCTGGCCAACAATGTGAAAATGACTGGTACAGAATCAATAGCTTAAGACCCAGTTTTAAAATAGCCATCAGAAAGTTGGAAAAGTAGGCTTAGCTATTATTTCTTTTAGAAACACGTTCAGGGATTTTCAGAAGCTAAGTAGCATTCTAAAATCTTTGTTTGGACTTACTCAGCGTATTATTTCTACTGATTAATATTTGCAGCGATGGGGAATCAAATATTCAATACTGAACCACATATCAACCCCATGGTGAATTTCCCTATGATATACATGTTACGCCAGTCAGTTACTTGGGTAGAATAGCATTCCAATTTTTATTATAGCAAACCCAGACCCAAAATATTTTAAGCCTACCCCAGCTGTCTTTAGAACTTCTATTATCAGTCATAAAAACAACTTGTCAATTTTTTTGTTTCACTTTTTTTAAAAAAAGAAACCATCACTTTAATAAGGCTATAGATTTTTCTAAAGTCTGCCTGGCATGAAATGAGTTCGAACATTAACATGGAAAGGACAAGCAATAAAAAAGGTAATATGAGTGCAGACAGAATATCCAAGAGCTAGTGAACGTGATCTCTTCTAAAGGGAGTGGAATGAAAGAATGCAAAATGCACAGCTTTTCAAAGCTAAAGAAAGTGACAACAACTGAATTGAAAAGGCTGAACTTAGCATTACCTTCCCAGAACACAAACATATATTTAGCTTAATAGACTTGAGTACTATCTCAGGAAAAATCTTATATATTATGCATCTAGGGCAATGAAAGCTGTAGAAAATGATTTTGCAAAGCAAACACACTGCAGGCTGACAGTGGCGGGGGGCGGGGGGAAGAGTCTAAGGCACACAAGATGAGTTTAGGTCTCATTTTCTATATATCATCATAGGAAGAAAACAAAAGAGCAGAGAAAACCTCAAGACATAACCAGAACCTGGCAGGATGATGCATGTGATTGAAGCTTAAAAAATGTGCATGTATTTTCTGATTATAACCATAATACAGATTTAAACAAGAAAATTTGAAAAATATTAAAAAAAAAAGAAAGAAAACAATTAAAATCACCCCCAATCCCGCCACCTAGAGAGAACCATTATCAAAACATTGGCACATTCATTGGCACCCCTTTTTCTGTGTACATATAAAAACATGTCCTTTTTAAGAAATTTGGTTCATATTGTAAATAAAAATTTTTACATGCTCTTTCCCCCCACCCCCACTTCCTATTTTTTTCTCAAGTACTTCCCCATGTTGTTGTACATTCCTTGAAGATTTAATTTTAATGACAGCATTATATTGTATCTTACGAATATAAGCAGAATTATTTGTTTCTTTCCATATTGCTGAACCTCTAGGTTGTTCATAATTTTTCAGTTTTATAAATAGCACTAGGATGGACTTTCTTATAATAAATCTTTGAATCTCTATTTACTTCTTCAAAGAAACTAAAAAATATATCAGTATGTCAGATTCAAATTTAAATCACTCAGTGTACTTGTACCGATAAATTTACCACTGGAAGCCTCTGGAGACAAATGCAAATAATGCATATCAAATAAGCACACTATTTTCGTATCACTCGAAGTCTGTATACATCCTTATAGAGCAGTCATCTTTAGGCAGTACATCACTTCTCTAGGCAAATGGTCTATTACTGGGTTATAATCTAAATGCAATAACATGAAACTTGGCTGACCCAGATTTCTCCAATATCAGTATGCACGCAGTTACAATATTCTACAGATTGAAAAATACCCCAGGCTCTCAGAAATACGTATTTTATCATCCTTTCACTTAAAAGGGTGTGTAATGGACATTAAAATAAAATAAATAAAGGGTTACAGCCAGTAGAGATTGATAGCAACCAAATCTTATGTAGACACATGAGTTATACATAGTGCAACTTAAAGTTTTCTTCAAATTCCAGCTTTTTTCTGTCACTTCCTGGTATAGGTCCCTTAAGCGCTTCCAACATATCGAATTTATTAATGATTCTTGTTTGGAATTATATGGTCATAATATTCCAGGCTTAAATTCTTTACAATCTATTTTTTTTTAAATGATTCTATTTTCAGGATACTAAATAACGTTCTCAAAAATCTCTCAAGAGCATATGTGTTCATATGCTTATATATACAGACACATACCTTTAAAATGTTTTCCTCCCATTAATCAGTGAAAAGCAAAGTAAAATGAAACACAACACAAATCCCACTTGTATCATGACTGTATGAACTATGGAGTCATGCAAATTCCAAGGCTCCCTCAGAATTGGTGGCCAAACTAAGGCAGCTTGGGCCACACTGTACAACTCTAGGGGTGCAATTGTATCCATATCTCTGGAGTTGTGCAGTGCACAACCTATACAACTCTATGTGAGGTCCTTGATATTAGGTCATCAGATAATTCCATCTGCTCACCCATTACTTATTTGTGCATCCTTCCCCCAGTGACCGATGAAAAAGAGAAGCTTTAGGAGGGAAGTGGCCCTTAAATCTCTATATATATTTTTTTAAATAAAAGAAATTCTGCAAAAACACAGAAATGGTTTCTCCCTGGCTCCCCTTTGTTATGATGGTAAGGGTTTCTTTCTTCCCATCCTCCCCTTCCATCCACCCACTAGGTAGCAGCAGGATACCTTGTGTGAGTAACTGTAGGTTTCTGACTTCTTCGCGCACCTTCAGCTGGAGCACCTGTTGTAAGATATGCTGCCGGAGGTTCTCCTGGGCAATCCCCATTCGCTCGAGCTTTTTGTCAGTCAGTCTCAGCAGGGCTCGCCCTGCAGGGTTTCGAGAAATAAAAGAAAAAGCAAATGAACAATGGCTGGAAAGGATTTCCATCTTCGTTTTGGCTAATCCTGCTGGAACAGTACTTTCCTTCTAAACAGACACTTTAGGAGAGAGGGTCCTCAATTATTCTGACAAGAATATCATCAGGATAAAGAAAATGCACACATTGAGAAAAGAACCCCTCTTTTTAATCTAAATTTGGCCAGCCTCCACTGAAAACACACAGAGTCAAATAGAATAGCAGAATTTTAACCTGGGTATTTTGGACCCAGATTGCAGGTTTCCATAGAAACAATGCACTTTGGCGGGTGATGGGTCCTGAGGCTGGCCCATAGGAACTCATGTACTGACAGCCCAGCAGAAGACCGGAATGTGGTAGCTGTGGTTATAGAGAAGCTCACCAATGTCTAACCCAGGTTACAAGAATGTTTCTGTGAAACACACATGTAAAGTTCCCGTTGTCACCTGCAGGCATTTGCCTGCTGCCCCCTTCGTGCTAGGCTAGACTTCCATTTCCAGCTGGTGGGAGCTAAACCTTGATCCCAATCTCCGGCCTCAGGCAAGGGCTACAGCAGCGCTGTGGGCAAGGGGAGCAGGGTGAATGAGGGCATCTAAAGACTGCAAAACAATGAGTCTCCAGGAGCGAGTGCCTGCGGTGTGCAGACACCCCGGACCCCAGGCAGCCTGGCATGGCTTCCTTTTCCCCAGGACGTCTGCATGACTCCCTTTCTACCGTAGTTTCCATCAAATTCCCAAATTCTCTCCCACTCTGTGCTTGCCCTGAAAGAAGCAGACTTCCATTGCGAGGGCTTAGCACAAGAAATAGAGAGCATGATTGTGGTTAAATGCTGTAGCACCATCCTGTTCTCTCCGCCTAGTACCCCATCATCATACTTGCAGAGCTTTCTCATTTCAACTGATGTAGTCAACTATGTGTGATCAACGGTACACCTTTGGGTTTATTATCACATACACTTCAGAAAGTAAATTCTCTACCTCCTCAGAACAGAAACCCACCAGCCAGGAGATGGGGTTAATGGACATTTTCATCAGAGATATAGGGAAGTGTATGTGGCCTGTGAATAGAGACAGGCAGATAGAAAGGGTCAGGTAGGAGCGATCTCTGCTGTTTGCTCTTCTCTTTTACCTCCTGTTAACCCTTACTAAATGCATTAGTTGGGATAAGTAACATGTTACAGTAACAAATGATCCCCAAGTATCAGTGGCTACAGTAAGGTTTATTTCCTGCTTCCTGTACACATCAAATGTAAGTCCATCCACCTTGAACATTGCTGGAAAAGACAAGGACGTGGATTCTCTCTCCTACTCTCCCATCAGGAAGCATCTCTACCAACACCTTGATTTTCCATAAGACGCATTTTGGAATTCTGACCTCTACAACTATAACACAGTCCATTTGTGTGGTTTTATGCCACTAAGTTTGTGGTCATTTGAGAGAGCTAAGGGGTTGTGAGCCTGAGTTCCGGGCCAGGAATAGTCCTGCTTTCAAATGCTCTCCTCACCATCAGACCTTGGTGATGAAGTTTCATTCGGGAAATACAGAATGGGATCGGGTATCCTTTATGTGGATAATCTGCTTCCAAATAAGACATCCAGCTCATTATACCTGCTCTCAACTTACAAATACTGCATAAAAAACTCCCTAAGTTCAGATGATCTAAATTCCTCTCAACACCAAAATATAGATCACCCATCCTCCTTTCTGTTCCCCACGAATTGAGCTGTGGTTTCATAAGCTGTGACATTAGGGAGGCGGTGCTGCTGAGGTACTGGTAAGACACATGGGAGCTGGGTCATGGTAAGTCGGCTGGTCTGTCTCTAGAGCATGGTGCTAGTAAGTCAGGATGAGGATTTTGTTTGGTGTGCATGGTTCAGCTTTTCTGTTCGTGGCCCCCTGAGAACCTCTAGCCTCAGTCTTCCCAGTAATATACCTGACTGAGCAAAGTGTGGATCCATAAGCCCTATTAGAATGTTATCCCCTACTTGCGTGGGTTAATGGCTTCAGCTCTGAAAATGCAAGTTACAAAATTCTACTAGTTGTAAAAATCTGTGCATTTTAGACTATGCGGTGCAAACACTCGTGCCTATCAAACATTTCACATGCTAAATACTCAGCTGTTCAAAATGTTGTTATCCAAATCCTGAGAAAATAGATAATATTTCCATTTTGAAGAAAGGAAAATTGAGAAGTTGAAAAATACTCAAAACACAAGAGCCTTTCCTAATTCCTACTATACCTTCAGTTGTGCTTTATCTTCCGTGGGAGGAAAAGACAAGGCTCGGACTACAAGAAGAGAGATTATGGGGAAATTGTATAGAACTTCCTGATAAAACAACTTCTCGAAAAGATCATGATCTGCACACTGAGGATGTTATGAAGAAAATCTGATTCACCGTCTTCCTTGGATGGTTTCTACAGAGCCACTCAGGTCCATGGTTCTGAAAAATCTGCCCAATAATTAGATCATTTCCAGCAGCAAATGTCCCATTAATCTCCTGTCCCACCACCTACAGCTGACCACAAAATAGTGTCCAAATTAAGTGTGGTGCTGCTTTTGATGCTGGTGTCAGGGAAGTGGTAAGTAGTCAATCATCAATCACATTTTTTCTTTTTTTTATGTTGTCATTTTTTGTTGCTTAGCATAAAAATGCAATTGTTAATTCGACAAACACTTATTGAGTACCTACTCTGTCCCTGTCACTCTGTTATTCACCTTGAGTATAATGATGAACAGGACAGACAAGGTTCATTTTGGTGCCTTCAGAACGGCAAGGCAGGCAGCTAATGATAAATGTTGATGGGCTTGTGATGAGTGCTCACAAAGGCCAAAGATCGCAGAACTGCGTGACCTCACCTAGGCTGGGTAGCAGGAAACTGTCACTGAGTTAAGAACATTTAACCTAGGACTTCAGGAGTAAGTACGAGGTAGTCAGATCAAGACAACTGGGTAATGCAGAGACTTTTTTGAAAGTCCAGCAACCACGTGGATGAAGAGGGAGACCACTACTGCAGACAGAGACTAGAGGCATGCTCTGATGGCTTTTACACTCCCTGCCTTTTCTCCAGAGAGGGCCTTGGGCGCCTTGCTCTGCGCTCAGTAGTCCTCATAGGGAGAAATCAAGAAGAGAAAAATCAATTCAGTCTCCAAAGAGGAGCACCAACTAAATCTCCTAATACTCCAACCTAGTTATAAATGGCACTTCGTTAATCCAGGCTGCTAGGCCTTCACAGGCTCATAGATTCTTGGAGTTGGAAGAAGCTTAAAGTCCTCCACATTGATCATATGCTGACCTTTGACTTCTTTCCTTTATGAAGCATGTATTGAGCACCACTGTATGCCTGACACTATTCTGGGTACTGAGGCTGTGGAGAGGAGTAGTATTTTCAGTCTTCATGGAGCTTACCATTTAGTGCCAGAGATGGGTAATTTACAAACGAACTGATATGCAGAGGCCGACAGGGACCCCTACCGGAAGGATGACATGTTGTAGTTTGGGTGGTGAGACAAGGCCTCCCTCCACAGGTGACCCTGGAACATTCAGAAGTGTCAAAGCAATGAGGGGAATGGCAGGAAGGCTTGTGTCACAAGGGCGAGAAGACAAGAGAATGATAGGAAATGAGGTCTGAAAGAAGGCAGGTGCCAGACCACGCAGGGCCTGCTAGGCCTTGGTGAGGACTTTGGATTTTATTCTGAACATGGGAAATTTTAAGCAAGGGATGACGTGGGTGTGATCTTATGTATTAAAAGAATCCCTCTGGTCCCTATGCGAACGGTCTGGGGGTGTGGAGGTGGGAGGGTAAGGAGCAGTGGGAAGAGTCAGCACACAGCACGGTAGTCAAAACATGAGGGGCTGGTGCCTCGGACGCAGATGGAGGGGAAGAAGCAAGCAGCAGCTGAATTCTGAACTGCGATACCTCGAAGTGGGGGGGGGGGTGTGAAAAAAAGGCAGACCCCAGAGATGATGGGGTTTCCACCGGAGCCACCAAGGGTTGGGGGACCATTTCAGTGCAGGAAGCTGAGTCCCCATGCCACGTGAGGATGTGTTGGAGGTGGAGGAAATCCTGGCAGTGTGGGTGCTATTTTTTCTCTTGAGGTCACTTGGGATACAGAGAAGTAATGGAAAGAACAGAATTAAACGAAGGAAGATTCAAATATTTTTTTCTTCCCCATAGTGCTTTTAGTTCTTCAACATTCTTCTCAAATCCCAAAGTTCTGAGCTGACTGGGGTAAAGGGAGCACAGGGGCACATCCTGGTGGAATTTGGAGAAATACGCGGGACCAGTTATGACCCAAACTCCACACTGCTTCTCCCCCAACAATGTCCTCAGGGCTAAAAATGCTTTCCCAGGACCCTCTGCAGAAGCTCAAGCCAGGGAACAGGCAATGAGGAAGTTCACCCAGCAGAAACATGGGTCTGATGCTCTGCTAACGGGCCTGGAAAATTAGTACTTTGCTGCAATTTTGTAGACACAAAAGCTTTATCAAGTGTGGTCCTCCACAATGCTAGCTCCGTAAGAATAAGGATCTGTCCTGTCAGCTTCCCTACTGTCACTGTCCCTACGCTTGCACATAATGCTCAAATATTTATTGAATGAATACACTTAGTGATACTAAATGAATGTTCTCTTCTTTACTCACATACTGATGATCTCAAGGTCATTAACTGACTATCTTTCCTGATGCAAGAGACTTGGCTGGAAACCGACTCCCGGGATGAGGAGAAACTGAAAATAGCAGAGGGTGGAGGCTGTATTGTGTTGGTGGCGACCGCAGATGCCAAGTTGAAAGGAACAGAGAACTTGACGCTAAATGAGTACTTTGCCTTCCTGCAGGTTTAAAGAAGGACAAGTGTCTCGTTCTTCTTTTGAACAGGCACCAAGTGAGACTGCCAGGCTCAGTGGGCAGATGGGCAGCAAGAACGGACGAAGGCCCATGGACACAGAGGGCAGCGTATTCGTTTCCTACAGTTGCGGTAACAAACTGCAAACATGGGGACTTAAAACAACAGAAATGTATCCCACATACTTCTGGAAGCCAGAAGCTTCCCTGGGCTGAAATCAAGGTGTCGGCAGGGCCACACTCCCCCTGGAAGCTAAAGGGGAGAATCTGTTCTTGCAACTTGCTGCTTCTGCTGGCTGCCTGCATTCCCTTGCTGGTGGCCGCGTCACTCTACTCTGTGTATCTTTGTTTCACCTCCTCTTCTCTTCTGTGTGTGTACTCTCACTTGGCCTCTCTCTTGGAAGCACGCTTTGATGTGACTTAGGGCCCACTGAAATAATCCTGGATAATGTCTGTCTGTGAAGACCACATCTTTGAAGATCCTTCTTTATAAGGTAAGCATTTACCACTTCCTGTCTCTGGGTGGCCGTCATGCAGTCTACTCCAAGCTGGAAGGAATCTTCGAGATTTCAAGTGAGGCTCAGGTAGGGGAAGCTGACTAAAGCCACACAGGAAAGGGGGGAGGACTTAGGTCTAGACATGTGTTTCTGAGCTTCAGGCCCAATCCAGGCTTTGGATTGAACTACTCTCTAGTTCAGGTGTTCCCTACCTTCTGCTCAGAGAATTATAACAGAAGCCCTGTCACAGCTTCTCAAGATGGGTGACCGTATGCCATAAGGCACAAGGGGAAATTTCTGGCAGGAGTGCCAAGGATGTGGCTTCAGGCCCTACCCTACTGGGAAGTCTTCGTGCCACTCTAAGTGGTTGGGGACTGCCATTCTTCCCAGAGAAGAGGCTGGGCCACAGGGACTCTTTTTTTTTTTTGCTATAAACAGAGGTCACTTACAGTTCCCCCAAGAAAAAAACCATTTGTACCCTGGGCTAGCTCCAAATCTGCTCTTAGGAAAAGGCTTGTGCCATGCACCAGGTAGATGTTCCCGGCTCTACCCTACTCTTGGCTGGTTAAGAGCAACACAGTGATGAGTGCTGGACACACAGCCAGTGTCCCACAGCCTGACCCTGTATTTCCATCTCCTCATCATTCCAAAGTTGGAATATCTGGAGCAAAGAAATAGGGAGAGAGGTAGAATGGCAAAAGCTAAAAGGTTTAGATAAATGCCCAGGAAAGCATACGTGAGACTTAGCTTTCTCATCTCTGCAATGGGGATGAAAAAGACACTACTTCATAGGGTGACTGAGGATCAAATGACATAAAACAAGCACATGCCCTTTGCAAACTGGAACCACTAAGATCATGTAATATGGGTCTTATAGTTCTTTGGCTGGCTGAGAATGCTTCCTCCTCCTCATAGCAAGGATCATGACAGCAAACATTTATCAAACAGTCACTGAGTTAAGCACTGGAGAGTTTGACACGGATAACCTTACTCTCTGTAGATACTATCTATACCTGATGAGAGCGACTATACCCAGCTGAAGGTCACACATCCACTAAGCTTCAGATCTGGGACACCAATATACATAAAGACCATGCTCTTAACCACCCCCTAAACTGCCACCCAAGAATCCTTCTAATAGACTTTATGTGACCCCAAGCCCGTTTCTCCTGATTCCCGTGTAGGGAGCACCAACAGGGCAGGTGAGAGGCGGAGGGTCAGAAAGAGGTCATCATCCTTGACAACTTAAAGGCAAGCAGTGCAAACACTGGCATAGCTTCCTGATACACGAGGCCGGGATGGCCTTCATTCTTTGGTCTTCATCGGTAGAGTATCACAGCGGACTGAGTGGTCTTGGAGAGCAGCCGTTAAACAGATTCATCCTCCCTGCCATACCGATCTCTATGTCTGTACCATGAACTGAACAGACCACTAGGAGCTACAAAGGGAAAGATAAGATGATTTCCCTGCCAGAGAGACAAGCATAGGTTAAGAGCCCACAGGAGGGACACCTAACTTAGCTGGGGTCCTTGAACAGCAACAACAAAAAAAGCCAAGATGGTTTGAGGACGAGGGAGAAGGGCATTCAAGGCACAGGGAACAGCATAAGCTAAGACAGGGATCTGAGAACCAAAAGGTGTATTTAGGGAACTCCAAGAAACTTGACAGTGCTGCTTGTGAAGCAGGAGGCAGGAAGCACATCACGGCAGGGTCATGCCATTTCATGATGTTCGACCCTACAGAGGAGCCAGTCTTACTCTTTCTCTGTCCATCCCAAAGTAGCACATAGGAAACACTAAGGGATGATGTGCACAGTTCAAAACACTCCCATTTACAGGACTAATTTACGAATACCTCATTTTTGCCTACATTGTATCCCTGCCCATTTCTGGTAAAAGAATCTCTCTTGACTTTTGGGAGCTAGTCCTCCTCACCCGGTGGGCCTTTTAATAATAATAATAATAATAATAATAATAATAATAATAATAATAATAATAAAAGAAATTCCCATGGTACCTTTTACTTCTAAAGTACTATATGATGTTCTTGATTATGTTTATTTTTCATTTTCTGATTCCCTTCCACCTCCTCCCATACTGTAAGATCCACAACAGCAGGGTTTCATGGATGTTTCCAAGCACCTAGCTAGAAAGTAACTCAAAGTAGGCACTAAATATATTTTGGTTAGGGGCGCCTGGGTGGCTCAGTCAGTTAAGCGTTTGACTCTTGGTTTTGGCTCAGCTTATGATCTCATGGGTCATGAGTTTGAGTCTTCCATCAAGTCCCTCATTGGGCTCCACACTCAGTGGGGAGTCTGCTTGAAGATTCTTTCCCTCTGTCCTCTCCCCGATTCATGTGCGCGCACTCTCTCTCTCAAATGAATAAATGAAAAAAAATAAATATTGGTTAAATTAATGATGGGTGTTTACTAGAATTCATTAGAATTGCTAAATTTGCTAGAATCGCCATGGTTTCTAAGAGAGAAGTTCTTTTTCTTTCTTAGATCATGTCCCAAGGGACAATATGAGCCTAGACTTGCTGTCAGTCGCTATCTTTGCCAACATATGGAGAGAACTTGCTAGAGAATTAAGCCAACAGAGGGAGCAGAGCTGAGAGAAAAAGAAAAAAGGGGAGTGAGAAAGGAAGATGACAATATGGGATTTCCTGAATACAGCCTTGCCTGAAGTCAGATACCCCTGGGTTTCTCATTTATGTAACACAATATTGGGGGGGGGGGCAGGTTAGCAAGCTGAGCTCATTTACGCCATTTGCATCCAAGGGAATCTTGACTTACAGGTCCAAGCTCATGTGTGATGCTTAGTTAGAGGCACTGCACCATCTCTCTTTTTCCCATTTTCAAGAAAGCCCATCATGGTGTAGGTAAGAATGATATGAACCTATCCTATAATATTTGGCTTTCAATAAGTTAATCATCGGCAAAGTTTGGTATTTTAATTTTTATTCCTTACAAATGGTTTGGAATATATCTTAAATCTGACTGCATATTTCTATTTGATGCACCTGGGGCAAACCCTTACCCAGTTTACAACCGGAGGTCACAAGCTCAAATGCTGTCAAGTGTGTGAAGAGAACACTCTAAGGGACAACAGGGAGTAGGTGGACCACAGTGGATTGGACAGTTTGGTTTTTAAATTTTTCTAAAATGAGCAATTCCAACCCATTTTTGCTATGCTAGAATATAGGCTGAGTGTTGCTACTTCTACTATTTTTAAGTTAAGAACAACTTAATGCAGAAGTTTTATGAAGCCTCCCAATTTAAAATTTGCCCATTTCCCCCCCATACTATGAGAGCCAAGCAATTATTGCATATGGGTCCTATTTGGCTCACAAGTTGCCACTTGCAACATCTGACTTTTAACCTTCCCTCCCCCACGTCCCTCCCACTTGCAATGGAAAGTGATTCAGGAACCTCACCTTCAGCGTTTCCTCAGACTTTAGAAACAGACTCCAAGTTTGGGGATTTCATTCTCTACAGACTATTCCAAATTAACAGCCAACCCAGACCAAGGCGAGCTGAAGACTAGTGAACTGGCCCTCTGTTTTTTATAACTTGGATGTGCCTTGCAAATCCATCTTCTTAAATAACCCTTACCCCAGTGCTAGATTTCCTAAAGGTGACTGCGAACAACCAATACCAGAGTAACAAGGACTCTGAGGTCAGCCAACCTATTACCTCATTTGCTGGCAAGAATGGGTACAAAACCTTCCAAGACCAATAAATCTCTTCTCCCCTCTACCTGAGATCATAGCCCACTGCCACGCCTGGTCACTCACTTGGTTACGTTAAGAATGATTAGCCATTAATTGAAGGCTAAGAGAAGGATTCATGGACATTTATTTGGACTGTAGTTACTGTAAGCAATTTACCATACTGATGGGAACTGGACGCATTGGTTGTTTTGTTTGTTGTTGTTATGTTTTTAACCAGTCTGGGGTAAAAAAACTATTTTAGACAACCTAGTTTTTTTTATTTTTAATTTAACCTTATTTAAATTCAATTAATTAACATATAGTGTATTATTAGTTCCATAGGTAGAGTTCAGCGATTCATCAGTTGTATGTAATACCCAGTGCTCATTGCATTACATGCCCTCCTTAATGCCCATCACCCAGTTACCCCATCCTCCCAAACCCCTCCTGACGATCTAGTTTTTTGGTTGAGTATGTTCAGGTGCTTATGATGTTAGTAGGAAGAAACTGGAATAACGTTATTTCCCATCTGAAATATAAATTTAGAAAGAAATTATAACGCTTTTCCAACAGAGTGAAAAAGTGGCCTTGCACTATTCTTTAGCCCTCCAAGAAGGAATACAGATCTTCAAACAGTAAATTAAAGGTTAAATCCTTTTATGTTGTTGGTAGTACATAGAGTTACCAAATTCCCTCCAAAAATTAATTTAAGAAACCCCTAAAACATTTTGTTTGGGGATTCTGTTTTAGTCCCTGGTAAGACTCGGTAATTACTTCCCTTGTACCTCAGAGCAGATTTTTCAAGCAAAGAAACCTAGTACCAACATAACAGAGACTAGAGCTGAAGATTTATGATATCATAAACAACCTTCAAGGTCTTTTCTGTTTTTGGTAGGTAGACCCAACCTCTTGGTATGTTTGCTTTTATCTATTAGCATTTGTATGCATTGTTTTGGGATTCTCCGTTAATTGAGTGTCACTAGGAGAGCAACCCACCGTGCATTAGGCATCTTTTAAAATTAATTGCCAGGAAGCATGTGAGATGTCTATCGACAAGTGTCCTCCCAGCCCTTGATATTCCGCTGATGGCCATAACAGCCAAACATGTAGTGTTCATATGCTGAAAACAGGCACTAGGCATGCTGGCTTCTCCATGTGAATTAATTTGAACTAGTGACTCATAGCCAAAGTAATGTTTACAAAAAAGTTGTGAAGCTACTTTGACTCTCTCTTCCTGATGCTTAGGGATTTGTTTTTTCTTAAACTTTTAAATGCTTAACTTTATTAGCATCAGGGTTTTTTTTTTAGTAGACATATTAACAAGTGAGTTCTCTCTCCGGTCCAGATACAGTCAACAGAAGACATGGAAACAATACTCTTGCCTTCAGGGAGATGAAAAATTACCTGTGATGTAAGCTCAGCAAACATTAAAGAGCCTTAAAGCAATTATATGACAAAACCTGTAGCAATGACCATGAGGACCATAAGATCTTGAAAGTCAGGGTTGGATTAACCAGTTATTAGCTACCTGGTTATTGCTCTGTGATGATTAACATTTTTAGGCTTCAGTTTCTTTACTGGTACACTGGGGATGATGTAACACCCTCTCTGCCATGTTGTCCTGATGTAAGCAAATAGAAAGTAAGCAAATAGAACATAACGTTGCCACTTATAGAAAGAAAAGTAAGGAGACCACTCAAGATCCTATGGGGAGTGGTGTAGCTCGCTCCAGAACTGACGGGCTCCCTGAAAGGATGGGACCCTGATGGTGAGAGCGAGAATCCTTTACCAGGAATGAGGGGTAACAAGGAAAAGGAAATTCTACTTATGACATGCCTTAGACTATTTTGGCAGTATTGACATTCGAGCCCGGATCATTCTTTGTTGCGGGGGTAGGGGTGTCCTGTGCATTGTAGGATGTTTTGCACAGTCTCTGGCTTCTACTTGCCAGATGCCAGTAGCACCTGCTCCCAGCTGTGCCAATCAAAAATGTCTCTAGAGTTCTGCCAAATGTCTGCTGGAGGGCAAAATCCCCCTGGTTGACAATCATTTATCTGGATGTTTGCATCCAACGGAGTCTCAAAATGCTAATCTCCAAGAGACAGACTACTCCTCAGCATCGAAGGTTCCTGGGACTCAGGTGGTTGAGGAGGCAAATCAACCCAAAACTTACTTTTGGGAAGAGCACCAACTGTGTGTCAGATCTTTTCCCAATCATCGTCCCAGTTAATCCACAAAGCACCCTGGAAAGCATTCTTAACTCTATTTTAAGAAACTAACCCTCATGGAGGTAAAGCACCAAAGCACCCAAATAGCAGAACAGGGATTTCAACTCACTTCTACAAGTAAAAATTTCCATGCATTTGATTCTGAACTGTCTCAAACCCATAACCCTAGCACTTCAAATGAGGTTTGACTTAAGGGGCCTCATTAGTAATAAAAGTTGACTTTAGTTTCCCTGTTTGATAAGTAACCAAAATTTGAGGGAACCAAGACCATAAACATTGACACTGGGATTGCTTCAACACTGAAGAAACAATTAAAATACACATCCACATAATGTTCTCTTTTGTATTCCAAAAGGGAGTAAAAATAAGCTCATCAAGCTTGAAGTCCAAAATTTGAAGTCAACAGGTTACATCACTAAAAGTTATGTTATATCAAGATAAGCAACATGAACAGATTCTCAGTGTCTTGTTTATCCATGTCTCCATACATGCTTCCCCTTCTAATGCCTTCCCTCCCTTCCTTTCTGATGGGCTTCAAGGACTGGCTCAGGTCTGTCTTTCTCAGCAAGTTCCCCCTGATTCCCTCTGCAACCTTACCTGTGGGACAGGTAAGATGTAAGGTGGTAAGTGCTACCGCAAAGGTCCCTTACTTAAAGGTCCTTAAAGCAAAGGTGTATCCTTTCATTTATATATTGCCAACATTCAGGAAACTGCTTAATACTACTGAAATAATATTTGGACAACGTCACAATAAAGTTTGTCAAAGGAAACCCAAGTTAGAGAATGCGGCAGACTGTAAGGATAACAGCTCCATGTTGCATTGTCACATACATTTGAACTAACTGGCTTTACCATGTCTGTAACATCAATACCTTGACTTTGCAAAAAGACCTACAGGCTTGCAAGAGCCATCTAACAGTCCAGGCTGGTGATGGTGCTAAGGATTGTAGGTCTTGAGACAAAATGGATAACAGCTTTCTTCTCTTATTCTTTCATCTCGGAGATTATAATGCTAGAGCAGGAAGAAGATAGAAAGAACAGAATGAGAGAAGGGAGGGAACTCATGCCATGATGAATTTGATCACTCCTGTACAGTGCCAGCACAAGGGGAAGGGGCACTGGATGGCCCCGGCAGCATAGACAAATGGCTTTATGATGCCTAAGGGCATAACCCATGGAGTCAGATGCTTGGGTCCAAATCACATCTCTACCACTTACATGACATGCTACCTTAAGCAAATTACTTAACCTGATTTAAGTGTTCATTTTTCCATCTTATCAGTGATTATGATAAGAGTACCTCTGTCATAGAAATATTTCTAAAGAATAAATGAGATGATACATGAAAGCACTTAGCACAGTACCTGACACATAAGCAGCTTTCAGTAGAAGTTAGCAATGGATGATGATCTAGACTGAGGACTAGCCACAGGTGAGCCAATGATCAGCAGTGTGGCTCCTTTGTTCCCACAGATGAAATGTATGATAACCTCATGCTAATTACAAACACCAATGCTTAAGTAGCACACCTCTTTACTCACTGTTACTCTCAACCTCTGCTTAATGGCTCAGATCACTTAGCTGCCCTCAGTTTCCCTTTCTATAATTCTACTTTATATGATGTGTCTCAGATATTTAAAGTAATTTCAAATTGAAATTTTTTCTAAAGAACTCTAAGTTGCAATGAGACATTTCAAGAATTACTTGGAAAGAAAGCAAAACAAGGTCAACTTGGGTTTTCTCCAACAAGCGTGCTACAGCCAGTGTTCTGGAACCAAATGGCTACATATGAGGGTTCTCCAACCTCAAAAGGTTTCAAATTATCATTGTAAGTAACAGTTTGTTCACTGTGGGTACAAATAAAAACATGCCATAATCAATAATGAACTCTTTACAATCAGTTATAAATGATAATCAAAGAAACCCCGAATAAGTTGGAGAAACAGAGGAAGTTGAAGGAAATAGTGAGATTCTTTGGTATGATTTTTTTCCTTCTGACTTGGATTTGGTTATAAAATCTTCAGTTCATCGTTAAATAATGTAAATAATAACTTATATTTTAATCATGTTAATTTCTGGGGGAAGGGACCTGAACTTGTAGTAAGAACGCTTGGGTTTGAAGCTTGGTGCCTCCATACTGTGGGTGTTATGCACTTGGACAGCTTAATGCCACTTAGTCACAATTTCGTCATCTGTAAAATGGGAATGATGATTTTGGTCACTTGGAGTTTTCTATGTGAAAGCTAAATTAGGTAGTACATGTGCAAGTGCCTGGCACAGTATCTAACTCAACACATTTCTTTCAAATTAAACATATAAATTACATAAAGATGTGCCTCAGGTGGGCTTCTGTCATTACACTTACTATATTATAATATAATCATGAATTTGTTCACACACTTGTCTTCCCTTCTAAACTCTGGGCTCTTTAATGAAGAGAATATGGCTTTCATTTAACTGAGTAACTCCAGCACTCAGAAGTTGGTGATGTTCATTAAAGTGTTGCTAAATGAATGAATGGATTTCTCCTGTGAGAGAGGGAGAGCAATGACATCATCCCCATTTTAAAGAAAACAGGCCCAGAAAAGGGGAGTTGCTCAAGGTCACATGGCTAGTAATCAGCAGAGCAAAAACCAGAACCAAGACACCTGATTCAAATTCATGCTAACTCTATTTAGAAACATTCAGTGTTCATTTAATAGACAATTAGTGATCTTCTAATGTCAGCCATGAGGCTACATGCTGGGTATAAGCCTCGAATCCAGCCCATGTGGTTGCTGTGCTCATAGAATTGCAGTTTAGTGAGGAAGTACACATTAAAAAAAATTAATACCCAAATAAATACTTTCAATAAAGGAAAAGCCCCAAAATGTTCTTCATGAGAGAGACAGTGGAAACCCAAGTGAGACTGAGATATGGGGAAAGCAAATGTGAAGGAATCTTCTGGCTAAGAGATGAAGGATGAGAAAGACAAGAGTAGAAGAGTGAAAACACTCTGTGGTAGAGGAAAAACTATGCAATGTTCTGTGTAGAGTATTACTTCCAGAGAAGACAAGAAGGCCAATGAGGTGGGCTTGTGGGAAGGGTGGAGGCCAGCAGCTAGGGATGAAGACAGAGGGGCAGACAAGAGCAAGATCATTCATGGTCTTGGAGGCAAATCAAGGACCTCATTATTTACTGCAAGTGTGATAGGAAGTCAGCACAGAGTTTCAAGCAGGGCAGTGACATGATGCAATTTATATTTTAAAACTCTCCCTGATTCATTAGTTGCGTATAACAACTAACGAATCATCGAACTTTACATCAAAAACCAGGGATGTACTGTATGGTGACCAACATAATATAATAAAAAAATATTATTATAAAAAAATAAAATAAAATAAATAAAACTCTCCCTGTCTGCCTATAAAAATGGTCTCAGTTAAAGATCTAAGTGACACCTGGAAGTAGAGAAACTGGTCAGGAGACTGGAGCTTTTGTTGAACCCACAGATGGTGGTTACTTCTAGAAAGGCAGTGATGGAAAGATGTGCGTTTTGCATGTAGAATCAGAAGGATTTGGTGGTAGATTAGGTATGCGAGGCAGCAGAGAAGGGACTGTTAAGGATGATCCCAGTATTTCTGGTTTGGGTAATAAAAGAAAGTGCAGTTGCTGACATGGGGAATACTGAGTGAGCAAATTCAAGGGAAAAGATCAATGCCTCTGGTGAGGACATGCAATAAATCTGAACTATGAGATATTCAGTAGAAATGTGAAGTTGGCATGTAGATGTACACAATGGAGCTCCAAACAATACTCAGGTCTGGAGTTGAGCTTGGAGCTGCCATCATAGAGTTGACATGCAAATCCACAGTCAAAGAGAAAGGAAGCATGAACGGGGGAGTGACCCGAACACTGATCTTTTGAGGAACTCTAGCATTGAGTGGGTAAATCAGTGAGATAAGCCAATGGGGATGCTCCTAAGGAGTGGCTGGAGACATGGAAAGAAATGTGGGAGCATGAGGTGTCAGGGAGAGAGTAGTTCAAGAAAGAGAAGGGGCCATTTGTGCTGAATGCTGAGAAGACCAGCAAAGTGCACTCATTAGAACATACCATAGGATCTAAGGTCTTCGATACATACTAACCCTGGGTGTACACACTGTGTGAAAAGTGAAGAGTCTAATACTTCAGGCCGCTCAATAACTTTTCTCCCAGGTTAGATAGCTTTTGTTTGAACAAAAGACAAAGGTAAAGGAGTCACATGGAAATGGATCCATAAACCTCTGACACCATCATCAATAATAAACACACCATTATCAACAGTTTATTGCACAGTTATGATGGGCTGGATGTTAATGAACAATTCTTCATTCTTCAGTTTACTCTTTGGGACAGCCCTCTGGACAGGTTCAATTATTATCCCCACTTTGCCCGAGGTCACACCCCTCTTCCTGAGAGCAGCCTGCATCCAATGCCTGGGGGACAGGGGGTGGAGGGAGAAGGTATAGAGATCCAGGCCCCAAGGTAACTCAGCCCTAGCTTGGGACACCCCCAAAGGCCAATCCCACCTTCAGGGCTGGGGTTGACCGTGGTCTTATCATGACCGAATCACAATCTGACTTCTCCCCCTGCCCAGTCCTGCTTCTTTCACTTCCTCCACAGGTTTTGAACCTGAGGATACCACCCAACACACTTCCAACATACAGATCTCTGAGCCTGCCTTCTGGGGAACTGAAACTCTGACAGGGTTTCATTGGGCAAAGGGGTACCGGATCGATTCTCTGACATAAACATAACATCATGTGTTGCCTGTGGTGATTTTCAAACAGCCCGGGTGGTTTCACTGTACCATCCAGCATGCTTCGAGGTCACCTACCACCACTGTTGGCAGATGTGTGTGCAGGGAATGAAAATGAATTTTAATAGTGGCCTCTGCAATATATAATTAGTAAGACAATCTGCTAAAAATCCTCTGTGCACACCATCTATTGATTTTATAAGTGTGCCTCACTTTCCATAAAACACTAGTAGGGGCGCCTGGGTGGCACAGCGGTTAAGTGTCTGCCTTCGGCTCAGGGCGTGATCCCGGCGTTATGGGATCGAGCCCCACATCAGGCTCTTCTGCTGGGAGCCTGCTTCTTCCTCTCCCATTCCCCCTGCTTGTGTTCTCTCTCTCGCTGGCTGTCTCTGTCAAATAAATAAAATCTTTAAAAAAATAAAAAAATAAAACACTAGTAACACTGTATAATCATAATGTACACTGTATTTGAGCACTCCGTAAATCAAAATACACAGGTGCATGTGCCTACACATGCACTATATTTTCACACGTACATGAAAACCTATGTACAATCCATCTTACTGAGGGCTTGCTATATGCCAACCACTGTGATAAGTGCTGGACATGAATTAACTCACTGTATTTTCACAGGCAAGTACAGTTCTCTCATTTTCCAGATGAGGAAACTAAAGCCCAGAGAGATTAAGAATCCCAACAAAGACTCCCCAGCTCGAAGACCTCATCCCTTGAGTCACTTCTGGAATCACCAGATCTTTTCAAACTCTGTACTTTTTTTTTTTTTTAAAGATTTTTTATTTATTCAACAGAGACAGAGACAGCCAGCGAGAGAGGGAACACAAGCAGGGGGAGTGGGAGAGGAAGAAGCAGGCCCACAGCGGAGGAGCCTGATGTGGGCCTCGATCCCACAACGCCGGGATCACGGCCTGAGCCGAAGGCAGACGCTTAACCGCTGTGCCACCCAGGTGCCCCTCAAACTCTGTACTTTTAATCACTGTACCACACTGAACATTAATTTGAGCAAATTTCTTATAAAAATCTGTGAATGTGATAAAAGGATAACAGAAACAAAGTAAGACTCACTGATCCCTCATTGTGTAAAGCTGGGTTTTGTATGATGGGTTTCCTTAAACCGGGACACACCTAGATATACAAATAAGTCGAAGTCACAAACAACAAAGCCACAGGGAAATGCAGCATTGTCCTTTGCCCCTACATCTTCTCAACAATTGAAGTAAGCTTGCTTTTACAATCGAAATGTTTTCCTTTGCATGCAGAGTAATGGAGCATAGCAGAATACATGCCTTCAGCTACAAAACCCTGTAAATCAACACACACTCCACCATGTTGTGGCTGTGAGAACAGACACCCTCACAAGCCGGGAGACAGCCTCTGTCAAAGGAAGGGCTGACTCCAATGAATACTGAACAGCCACTAAAAACAGAAGTGAGATGGAAAAAACACCTTATAACTGATAAATGTATTGCTATCATAACATCAACAGCTTGAATTCAATGAAAACTATATTGGTTAAATTAAGTCTTCTACATAAACATGTCAAATGTTACAACTTCACTATTACAATGAAGAATAGCTTCAAAATGTGCCTAAACTGAAGAATTAGATGATACCATCCTTAGAAATGACTTTATGGAATTGTTAGGTCTAAAATCATAAATCTGTGCTCAAACATCAAATTTCTCTTGGTTTGGGTTGTATAATCCAAGCCACCCGGACCATTTTCGTATCTTGCTTCTAACAAAAATAACATACATGTTTCCTGAATGTTCCTCAAGTTCTCCCTTAATCACAGAGTGGACACTGGGCACATCTGAAAATTTGAATTTATTACCATTTCTTTCAGATTTTGATAGTGAAGCAATAGTCTTCCAGACTGCTTTTTTCCTAGGTCCCATATGTTTTCTGGATTAATTACAGCTTTGGGCTTTATTTAAAACACCAAAATGGGCACCTGGGTGGTGCAGTCAGTTAAGCATCCAACTCTTGGTTTCAGCTCAGGTCATGATCTCAGGGTCATGTGATTGAGCCCCGTGCTGGGCTCCACACTCAGCACGGAGTCTGCTTGAGATTCTCTCCCTCTCCTTCACCCCTTCCTGCTCATGCTCTCTCTCTAAAATAAATAGGTCTGAAAAAAAAATATAATACCCAAACATTAAAAACTCTTCAAGACACAGAAGTCAGAACCCATGAGAATTCACCTTTTAATGAGTCAGGAGATCCATTGCTGGGATCACAGACGCACACACAGAAGCAAAACTTTTAAAGATATTAGGATTGCTGAAATATATACTAAATATGCTTCCACATTTAACCTTGAGATTTTATTTTCGGAAAGTCTTTTCATCTCTTACAAACGTATCCACATGATTTTTCATTCCAACTTTTGAGATGAAAGTAAGCCTTTCTTGAGCATGATTTACATTTCCTTTATTTGTTCCTTATAAATTATATTTTAAGCTCAATATTCTGATTTATGAAGCTCCACTTCCTTGTCTTTCCATAAGAAAAAAGGCACACGTCTCCAAGATTAGATTCTAAACAATCCTCTGCATGTAATTATGAAAACCTGGGCAACACAGGAAAAAGTTGGAGAAGATAATCGTCTGCTCACAAAAAGAAATAATTCAGTATTACAAAATCACTGAAATTAGAGAGGAAAAAGGCTTATTCGGTCATTTATCAAAGGAGGTATATGCCTTCGACATCCGGATTTAATATGCCAGAGATGTCAGGTCACCCCAAGGTGCCTCCAATCTTTTGATAAAGTGGAGAAACTAAAACAGAACATTTAAGAATCAATCCTTAATCAAAGGCAAGTCCTCACAGATCAAAATATCAGAGAGAAATATGTAAGACGAAGACGAGCGGCAAATGGAGAAGTAACGCTGAAATGTCAAGGAGATGAAACTTTGAGATGCCAGTCCTGTAACATCCATGCTGACAAAGTGTCCAGGGATTGGGGCTTAAAGGGAATTTACAGCCAGAAAAGCCAGAGGGTCAAAGGCTAAAGGATATTATTGTGTCCAAAACCCCAATCTTTCATCTAAGGAATGTACCTTAACCCTCAGAAGTCTGCTCTGTTTTCCTTCTAGCAAAGAGCAAAGGCTAGTCATACACACTCTTCTGAGTGTGTTGGGGAGGGAAGTGATACAGGAGAAGGGGCTCTGGCCGATAAAACAAAAACATTAACAGAGCAGATGCTGGGATTTACCAAGATAATCAGATCAGAATCACCTCAAAATTTTAAGCATCTTCAGATTTCACCATATGACCTCTGATGACACAAATCTTTTGTAAGGTGCTATCTTGTTGATATTTTGTCTCTTCTTCTTTAAATCAAAAAACATATGGCACCACTAACTAGTTGCTGTAAGCCACTTAAAAGAAGTCTACCAGAAAGCGTAGGAAAATGAGGTACGAAGAGCTTGCTGGTGAGCAATCGCTGAAGTTTATCAGAATCTGCATCAAGAGTCCACCCACACACCCTACACCGGGGAGTGGGTACAAAGCTTCTCTCCTGAGGAGTCGCGTCTCTGCGCACAAACACTGAGGCCAGCATCTGCCTGTGTGGGGGGCGCTGCACCTTCATGCCAGCCCACCAATTCTTTTAAGGCAACTCTCAGAACTCAAGAGAGTTTGTTCCTTTCAAGCGGGTTGCTGTTGCAACTGGGCTAATGAAAACAAAGGGAAAGAGAAAAAATGTGCCCTAACCCGTTGAGCAAATTGGGATATAATTCTCAGTGGAAATGGGGAATAGAGTCTGCTCTAATTTTATAAATATTACATATAATATACAATCTCTCTGGTCGTGGTAGTATTTTTAAATTGAGATACAGTTATAGAATGGTTAAAAGTAGGGATTTTTCTTCTTATATCAAAACATGAAGTTATATACCTCGAATATATATAATTTTTATTTGCAATTATACCTCAATAAAGACAGAGGAGAAAGAAAATAGCATTTCTGGAGTCCAACTGCCTGGGTTTCAATACTAGCTGTTTTACTTATTTGCTTGGTAAATTTAAACGATATTTTAAGTTCCTTTATCTTCACTTTCTACATGTATCGAAAAAAAGAATAGTATCTTTTTAATAAGGCTGCCACGAGAATGAGGATACAATGAGATGATACACATATACAGTTAGTACCCGACCCTCAGGAAAGACCTAGCAAGAGACGCTATTATTAAATTAAAAACAACAAACAATAGTTTCTAAAAAATAAGTTGTGAACATTTGGAGAAAATGACCTTAAAGGGTCCACTTTAAAGACTGGCATCTGACAGGCGTATCATGGACGAATACTAAGTGCACCATGAGAAATAAATCCGAGGGAGGGGAAGTTCAGGTGAGGTAGCTGAATGACAGAAGAACCTATAAATGGAATTCGGAGGGCCATGGGGTGATCGATGATAAAAATGCTTCCATGACTTTGGAATACAGACAATATCTCTCATTCGGTCTTTAGCAAAAGGATAGGTCTCTGCATGATGTGCTTGCTTGATTGATTTTTGGTATTTATCTTACTTGGTGTTCTAGGACCTTCTTGGATGTCTGGTTTGGTGCCTGCACTAATTTTGGATAATCTCAGACTCCTGAAAAAAAATTTAAAAACTTCCTCGGCTTCATTCTCTCTTTCTTTTCTTTCTGGAATTCCAACAATTTGTATGTTAGAGCATCTGATACCAAGAGTGGCTGAAATTTTCTGAGACTGTCCTGATTTTAGATAACCTCAATTGTTGGAAGTGCAGTCAACATAGATTAAATTCAATGTTTCTCAGTTGCCTTTTGAGGTTCCTGCCATTCGAGTATATATGTAGTGTTGTACATGCAAACCTTAATGTCCCTAAGAGTTAACAAGGGGGCTTTGCTATACATGGAGAATTCTGGGAAAGGAAATCTGACTCAGTGGACCAGGGTTGAGGCCAGGAGTATGTATACTTACCAAGTGTCCTGAATGAGGCTGAGAAAAGTGATCTGGGTATTATATTTACAGAAATATCAGTTCAACAAATCCTTTGCTATTTCTTACTTGTGGTGCTCTAAGGAGCTCTAGAAGATTAATGGTCCTCTGCTTGAATCTAAACTTTCTTCTACGTACTTTAAAATTGCCTTGAGTTCAAGAATGAACCATTCTTAAAACTCTCCTAGACTGGCTAAAGTTAAAAGCACTAACAATAGCAAGTGTTGACAAGGATGTGGACGATATGAACTATCATGAACTGCTGGTCAAAGTGTAAATTGGAATAATCACTCTTAAAACCTTCATAGTATCTATTAAGCTTAATATACCGAAGACCCAGAAATTCCATTCCTGGGTATGGAAATGAATATTCGTTTCCACCAAGACACGTACATGAATGTTCACAACAGCCTTATTCAAAACAGTTCCAAACTGGAAATCATCTAATGTCTCTTAGCAATGGAATAGAGAAATTAGGAAATATTCACACTATGAAATATCATTCATCAACGAAAAACCAACCACATGCTACAGCTACATTTGACAACACGGATAAATCTCATTGAGAAAATATTAAGTGAAAAAAGCCAGACACAAAGAATTAAAAAAAAAAAACAACAAAGAAAAGAAATCTCATCTATGGCGGTAAATCAGAATTGTGGTTCACTCTGAAGACAGGCAGCTGGCAAGAGGCAAAAGGGACTACAGCAATGATAGAAATATTCCCCGTCGAGCTGAGTGAAGTTTACATGAGGTTACTGAGCTGTACATTTACAATTTGTATTCTTTACTGTATGTAAGTTACACCAGAAAAACAGAAAAGGAAGGAAGAGAGGAAGAAAGAATATAGAAGAGACAAACTGCTTTGTTCTAGAATTTGAAAATCTGGAAAATAAGTCTAGCTTGAAAGCCCTTTGGTCCTTGCCACTAATGACTTCACAGATTTTATGTTCCTTTTTAGCCATCATGTTCCTAGACTATAAAGGAAGTCTGGATGGAGAAAATACCTCTTGTTAATAATATTAACAATCGATGGAAATCATATGGGCACATAGATAACAAGGAAAATCTTGCTGACTTCTTTTTGGTTTTCTCTCCATGGTCAGTCATAAAAAAAAAAAAAAAAAGATTTCCCTGGATAAATACAAGGTTCAATACCTTCAGGAGGCTGGGGAATGTTGATTTAACTAAGTTATTACATAAACTGGATTGAACCAGATTTAAGTATTTCCCTCTGACCAGAAAAGAGTCTTACAGAGGAAAAATACACAAGGCTTTCCCTGAAATTCCTGGCTCCAACATTTCTTATGTGACAATTAGGTTAAAATAAATACTATGCATTCTTAAACTCAGCAGGGAAAATGTGAAGGTAAAAGACAGAGGTCAGTCCTCTATTTCTGCATTCATTAAACTAGAAAGGACAACACATGGATCGAAGTCTCCATTTTATTTTCCAATTTTTATTATTTTTAAAATAATCAACTAGGAACATCCTCCTTCTTGCCTCCTTGACCAATGTCACTGGAGAGGCAGTGAGGTGGGTTCAGGGTGATTGTTGGCAACAGCTTGCTCTTGCTGCTTCTAAATTACTACTAAATTACTACTCTCTTCTTTTAAAAGAGATTTTTTCCCTTTGATGTTTGCGCCATCCTCCAATTGCATTTTTAACTCTCTTGTCATTACCCACCTTCTCGTTCACCCACATCCCTAGAGGACTATGGCACCTGGATCCCAGACTCGGTTTTTACTTCAAACCCTACCCTCCACCATACGAACTAATCCATTATCCAAGTATTACCCTACTTCAGTCACCACCCTCACAGCCACACTCTACACTTTGTCATCACTGATTATTTGAAGAGTTCTTAAAGTTTAAACTTCATCACCAACCTCCTCTTTGCTCAGCTGCTCCCTCACTCCAGCTATTCCTGTCTTCCAACCCTTATGGACACTCAAGTTCTTTGTACCTTCCTTTTCCCCATGCCCATCAATTCCTGTGTCTATTCACTTTCACTCCAATGCTGCAATCAATTGCATACCAGACTCCCTTGACACTATCCTCAAATCCAGTGTCCCTGTACCTATGGTGCAAAAGACTGGCTACACTCAAAATCACACCAACCATCTGCCTTCCCAACTGACACATTACCAGAGAGACGCTGCACCAGTTTGTGGCCTCTTGCCACTACACGCTAAGTCATGTTCTCCATCCTCACCTGGACCCTCAGACCCATCCAACAGTTCTGGGAATCTGTTCTCAACTGTGCACCACTGCTATTCCACATTCTCCAGGATCCCAGCCTCCTATTTGAACAACTACCCAACATCACCATCAGAGGGAAGTTTTGCTTTGCATAGAAACCCGGGAGGGTAGCAGAACACTTTCACTTTTATACTCTAACATCTGCCAACAGATTTATTAAAAATTGAATAAATCTATAGTGGTAGAGGTCAGAAAACTGGGAGGGGGCACAAGAGACTCCACTGGAATGACAGAAATATTCTATGTCATGAGCTGAGTGAGGTTTACATGAATGTAGACAGATATGTAAAAATGTGGGACAGAGGTAGATACATTTTCATCTTCCACCTTCCTCAAAATGATTCTGAAAGCACCAAAACAGTCTGCTATCTTGGTTTTTCCAACTTAATAGGCTTGTCTTTTAGCAACTCCATTCCACAAAATATCATTCATATTGAATGTGCTTTACTAACTGCTTTTAGTTTTGAAAGCTCCATTATTTGCTGGTCTAAAATAAAGTCCACTTATTTAATCATCAAGAATTCCTTTATTTCAAGCAAAGATCAAAAAGCCACAGTGGCTCAGAGGAACCCAGGTAAAGTTTCTGAGCGAGAAACTTAAAAATTTAATCCCAGCATGGTTACTGATGCTCTGTGAGGCCTTCAGCAAGACATTTCAACCCAATATGCCTTAGTTCTTCCATTGTAAAGAAAAGGATATTAATACTAACTCAACTCTGCTAATTGTTGAAGGAAATTAAGTGATTTATGAGCCTGTTAGGAAATGTAAAACCCCAGACATCAAGATGAAGTTACAAATAGGAAGGGTGTGAAGGGGAGGAAAAATTCTTAATCTTCACTGATACAGAAGCTTAATTTTTCAAAGCGGCCTTCAGTGGGAATGTATTTCATAGGAAAATAAGTTCTCATCTTCCACAATGTTTTGACTAGCTCAAGGAGGAGGTGAGTTGTTGAGAACAAGGGAGATTTTTGCAATTTTCTTTTTTTTTCTTTTTGTTGCAGATACAAGACTATCATTCCACACTCAACAAATACTGAGTGCCTACTTCGTGTCAAACATTTTTTAAAATTAGTGCAACATATTTATTAAAGGTCCTCTATGTCAATTGCTTTCATCGTGGCATGTTTGGCTCGATCCCAGAACGCCAGGATCACGCCCTCAGCCAAAGGCAGACGCTTAATGACTGCGCCACCCAGGCGCCCCCAGCTTATAACAATTTTAACTAAACTGCCTTACCTAAAATATAAGACAAAAAGGTTAACATCATTCTGGAAAACCAATAAAACGGTGAAACTGGCACTTTTTACTCCAATGAAAAACATTTAATCAGCTGCACTCTGAGGTAAAAGCCAAAATAATATACCATTTAGACAAGAAAATGGCTCCTGAATTCCAAATTATTGAGAAAGACCAATTCGAATATATATGTATTTATATTCTCTATTGTTAACTATGAATGTCATTTTAAGTATATCTTTCTGCCTTGAAATATAATATGAAGTAATCATAATTAGCAAGATATTTAAGAATATTTTATATTTGACTTTACCAGGTCCATTTTAATTTTCTATTTTATAGTGAACATAATCTTTTTATAAAGTGTATATGTGAGAGTATTTACAAATATTGGGCATACATGTTCCAAAGTGTTTTACATTGGGACATGTGATAAAAAAAATTGGAACTGCAAGAAAGCAAGATTTGGGGAAATGAAGGTTGAAAGAGAGAGAGAGTCATGCTATGTCTAATTGAATACAAAGGAATATAGACAGTCCAAGCTCAAGTTCAAACCCTTCTGCAAGGGATATGAAAAATTTCTCATATGAAATATTACCTGTGTTAATGGTCCCTATGGTAGTTTGAAAAAATATGGACTTGAATCTTTTAACTCTCCTCTCATTGACAGGTAGGGACTATGTCCCTTCCTCTTGGATCTGTGTCTCTTCTGACCAGTAAAAGCCATTAATCATTTTCTTGGCACCTGAAATGCTTGCTCTTCTACAGAGGAAGCTACCTGTCACATAACAAGTTCAACTTCCCTAAGCTAGTCATGTTAGAGAGGCCATGTGTAGGTGAATGGTTCAGGTTGAGCCAAATCTTCTGAGCTGTACATGTAAGGGACACCATCTTGGACCTTCTGAATCAACCTATCTACGAGGTGAATACCAGTGAATGACCTCAACTGATATCACATGGTGCAGAACAATCACCTAGCAGAGCCTTGCCCATGTTCCTTAAACATAAAATCTCTGAGATATAATAAAATGGCTTTTTAAGGCCACAAAATATGGGGGTTGTAATACAGCAATAGATAACTCTAACAGAAACTGTTACCAGAAGTGAGGTGCTAAAGTAACAAAGTAAACAAATGGTCGTGACTTTGAGACTAGGTGGTGGGCAAGATAGAAAGTCCTGAAGGAAGTTCTCAGTGATGTAAGTGAGGAGGATATAGTTGGCAGGTGGAGGAAAGGAAACCATCATTCCACGGTGGTGAAAATCTTACTAACACCGTTGCCTGCAGTATTTTCGAAAACAAACTGTACTAATGAATTGAAGAACCCGGGTAAGGCAATTTCCAGCAGAACATCAAAGTTTCAATTGGTTTCTTTTAACTGTGTTTCAGAAGTTACAAAAATAGGGAGATGAACTAAAAAAGGAAATATGCTGTTTTAAGCAGAATTTAGAGAAAATATAAAGGAGTCAGGACTTGCTTAGTTCAAAAATGAAACTATTTCTCAGCCCCAGTGTCTCTAAGCAGAACGTTATCAAAGTAAGAAGGTAAGGAAAGGTATAAAAGCAAAGACCCAAACCAAAATGCTGTGGGGAAGATGTGGTCTCACGGTAAATATGAACAACAGGTGTGGCTATAAAACCACTTTTTAGCACCTCAAAAGATTTGAGATGCTGTATCCTAAATCATTTTAGTAAAACAAAAGAAGCATAACAACAAAAAAATCCAAGTTTTGGAAAGGTGTGCATTACACACTCTCTTTGATAAAGAAATCTTAAGGGCATTGTCCCTCAGTTGTCTCAGAGGACCCACAGTAGAAAAGGGCATATTTCAAAGACTTTTATGCATGTGACTTTTGTCTAATACAATGAATTCTAGTAAGATTCTAGAAAACCCACAAAGCTTTTAAAAGAATTGTATTGGCAGAATACATTGCCAGCTTGGACCTAAAAAGTCAGATAAAGAGAGTGCCCTGCACTGTCCAGAATTCTATGAGCTGGAAACGCACTGAAATAATTACTCAAATACAAACACAGGCTATTTCCTTTCTGTTGGAAAGGAAAAATGACTCAAGGGTAGAATCGTAAGTATACAGCACGGGTTGGCAAATTATGGCCTACAGGCCTGATTTTATATCTCCAGTTAGCTAAGACTGTTTTAAATTTTTTTTTTTTGAAGATTTGAGGAGGCAGGGAGTGCATGCACACATGTTGGTGGAGGGGCAGAGGGAGAGAGAAAATCTCAAGCAGACTCCCCAGTGAGCATGGAGCCCAATGTGGGGGCTCAATCCCATGATCCTGAGATCATGACCTAATCTGAAATCAAGAGCTGGATGCTTAACCAACTGAGTCACCCAGGCGCCCCAAATGTTTTTATATTTTTAAAGGATTGTTTTAAAAAAATACAATTAAACAAAGGCTATACATGCCAAGTGAAGACTATTTACTATGTGGCCCTTTACAGAAAATGTTTACCAACCTTTACCTAGAATTTGATGCCAAGAAATATGGAGGACCATTCCCAGGAAGCAATAATGGGCCCTGATCACAGAACTGGTAGTATGGTCCTGGCTATATTTTAGAACTGATAGGGATTGTGTTTGTTGAGGTTAACCATTCCTGTTCTACCATTTTACATTGGAGAGCAGATAACTAGCTTCTTGTGTTCACTTATCTTCAGATCAAAACGAATCATACCCAAAGAGTGGCACTTGAGGTAGGAGTTTCATCTGCACCTGATTTAGATAATAAGATTCTGGCTCATGCACCTGAGCCTTATATCATAATGGGTCGTGTCTTTGGGTATGTGGGTCTTATAAGGAGTTGAGTATGATTCACAACATGGTAAAAATGTATATAACTTGTTGCCTGCAGAAAGACCATGTGGTTTTGAAACATATCTGCAAATTCTTTTATATTTCCCATAAAGAGATGGGGTTTGTGTCCCATCTCCTGGAATTGGGGAGGGCTTGTGTCTGTTCAGTCCCACAGAGTAGAACAGTGCTTACTGCGTAAGTTCGAAGATTAAGTCAGAAAACGCCATGTTGTTTCTGCCTTGCTCCTTTGGGAGACTGGCTCTGGGAAAAGCCCCTGCCATGTAAGGACTTTGATTACCCTAAAACCTCACCAAATGGAGTGGAGTTCAGCCACTCTTGACAGTCCAGCTGAGCCTAGACTTCTGGCCAAGATATCAGTCACATAAGTGACGTGTTCTTGGACTGTCCATGTCAGTCCATCTACCAGCTGAGTACCACTAATGTCATGAGGATGAAAAGAGCTAACCTAAGCCCTTCCTGAGCTCCTGACACAGATTCTAGGAAGTATTATAAGTGGCCAATACTTTAAGCAACTAATATTTGGAGTACTTTGTTAAGCAGCGATAAATAACTGAAACAATTCACTATGTGTATGTGGGATCCACTCCACGAGGAAGTGACACTATGGACCCCGCCATGTGACTTGCTTTGGTCAGTGGAATGTTAATAAACGTGACATGAGCAGAAGACTGGAGTTCTCTTCTCTTGCACCTCCACCACTGCTATGAGAAGATATGCCTGGGCCAGTCCACTGGCAGGCAAGAGACATGGCGGCAGAGGTCCCAGTTGCTCCTGTCATCCTGGTCAAGTCTGTCCTACACAAATGAGTAGCCAGCTGGCTCACAGACAAGTGAATGAGCCCAGCCAAGAGCAGAAGGACCACTCATCAAATCTAGCCCAAATCACCAGGCCATAAACTTGTGAGCTAATGTATTGTTCTATGCCATTCATTTGGGGAGTGTGTACGCCTGTTGTTAGGTACCTTTAGTAGCAATAGATGACACAATAAGAATTTTCATTTCAAGGCACTTCTTTATTAAAAACACATTGTTTCTAATCATACACTTTTGTGTACGGTCCCTGAAACACTTGGCATATTCATTCTAGTCTTTTTTTCTTATTACTCTCCTTCCTTCCAGAATGCCTTCTGCCCTCTTTCTGCCTCTCCTAATCCTGCATATTCTTAACAGCCTGGCTTAAATTCTATAACCGTAGACTCAATCTACATCCCTTTATCCCACAATAGCTTTGCTTCTGAATTTGTGTAGAATTCACTTTCTGTACCATCTTTGCTTGACAATTAACTATGTTGCTTTGTGATGCTACTTACCTCATTTCTCCCTACCTATATTTTGAGATCTCTGAAGGAGTGATTATCTTGTGTCCTATTGCTTCTTACCATCCATCTCAACACCCTACACTGCACAGCCTAGTTTCATGCAAATAATAGGTTTTGAGTAGGAAGTAAAGAACACACCATAGATTTTGAAAGGGTCTTGCACAGGCAGAGACAACAGACTACACAGTTTGTAACACAGCTTATAACCATTTCCTACTGCAGGTATTCTCTGGCTTTTCGAAAGTTCCCATTAAACCACTTCACTTTTAAGAAAGACCTATGTTAACGTACCTGGTTTCCCTGACTCAAATCTGGAGAGGGTTTTCGCTTTACAGAAAAGAGGCAAAAAGCGAAAACAGCATTCAGTGTTGGTTTTGCAACAACCATTATAGAGCCCCCCCCCCCCCACCATCAGCTCCTTCCCCGAGACCTACACTCAGCATCTCAGCAACAAGCCGCCAGAGCTTGGATTTGTGTCCGTGAGCATCTGTGCTTTATCTAGATTTATTCTGTGCATCCATTAGGAAGAGGTGTCCTAAGGTATCAGAAAGCGTAAAAGAGATGATTTTTTTGGGTCTGAGAGTGTTCAGAAATTTTTCTGTATGAATTAATGGTACTGCTCTTCATTTTACATCATTTCAGCTTAGGAAAGATTTCTTAGGAACTTTCTACTTTCAGATAACAGGGGGAAACCTATACTTCAAATCTGAAAGAATAATAGAACACTTTATGGGAGATAATTGAGCAATTTGGTGCAGGGTCAGGGGGTGGGAGGGAAATATGCTGAAATCTTGAATGTTTTCAGTGAATCAGAGTCTTTAGGGGTAAAAAGGTATTAAACAATTGTTGTCAGGCTTGACTATCTGCCAAATGACTGATCATAATGGCACAGCCGTATTTCCTAACTTGGAGGTTTTGCAAGTCATTAATAGCCTGTGCAACATTTACCAGGTGTTTGGTTAAAGCATGCTTACATAAAGAGTTTGCAAATATTTATATCCCACAGAAATCCTCCCACTGTATTTAGCGTTAAAACAGAAGAATCATTTTCCTTTAAAAGACTGTATTTCTCATGAAAGAACATTATTTTTCTAAAAATTGTAAAGAGAAGTATTACTCAACTTTTCCCCCAGGGAAATTATCCCCCAGGATAATGGGGAGGCCAAATTAGGACAAAGAATCACCTGCCCAAAACCACATTTTAGTGACAATTTACCATATCTGAATTTTTTTCTTGAAAATAAAGCAATAGGAAATAATCTTTTAGCATTTGTGGGGAAAAACTAAAGTCTTCTTTGTACCGTCATTTCAACTACAATGAGAGGAAGCCCAATTATTATTTTTCCTCTTGGTTTTGCAAAAGAAGGCTTACAATGTCTTTTAATGTCTGTATGTAAGAGTCAGCTAAACAAGTCCTTACATTCAGACATTAAAAATGAGGATAAAGGGGCACCTGCGTGGCTCAGTTAAGCAAGCATCTGCCTTCGGCTCAGGTCATGATCTCAGGGTCCTGGGATCAAGCCCCACATCGGGCTCTCTGCTTGGCAGGGCGTCTACTTCTCCCTCCCTTCTTCTCTCTCTCCTCCTCTTCTCCCTCTCTCTCAAATAAATAAATATTTTTTTAAAAAATGAGGGTAAATAGACACTCTTCACTGAAATAGATTTATGTTCAAGGGACAGGATTTGGAGGTGGGATAGGGAATATCTCTTGAGGTCTATTAGAAGTGAGAGCAATCTCTTTTGTATCAACCATAAACTGGCACTGCTTATGTGGCTATATGAATAACCCTAGCCACAAAGAATGTTCTAATGAAAAGTATATGTCTAAGGCCCAGCTGTCACTGCTTTCATGTCCTAGTGGGGACACTGCCCAGACTGTCCACTCCCCTTACATACAGGACACCTAATAATGAAGCTGATTAATTCATATCCAAGTACAACTTGACATAATTATTTTAAAGATTGTAATTGGCTGGCTGTCATCTCCCTTCATGTCCATTAAGAGGGCAAAACTTGCATATCAAAGGGAGAATCCTTTTCAGACTAAGTGGATGGATAAGGAAGTACCCACTTAAAAGTCCAAGTCAGACCTGAGAGGTGAGTGCACTAATTAGCTTGTGGGAGAGCTCCCCCTTGAGGAGCTCAAAACAACTGCAAAACTCAACTGAGAAATTACATCGCCAGCTCCTGTCCTTCGGAAGAAAAGGCTAATAAGCACTTTAGGACAAAGAAAAAAAAATCCTTCACATATATGTCTGCCAAAGACTATTTTAGTAAAGGTCCCCCTCCCTCCATCCAAGACATTATTTAACTGGTTCCTCTAACATGAAATACGAAACATACAATGAACCATACCGCCATGTTTGTTCTGTCTCCAGCCAGGACTCACCTCCTTCAATAAACTTGGGGAAAAACCATTAAAAAAAAAAAAAAAAAAAAGGTAAAAGACAACCCTGTTCTAAGGTATTATTTTTTGTGTGTGCCGACTGCTACCAGTAATTAGTTGCTTTACGTTCTGAGAATAATGTGAGGGGTAAAAACAAAAAAACAAAACAAAAAAAAAAACCCCAAACACATCTTGACCAGAGATTGTAATTAATTGGAAAAAAAATTTGGCTGGCTGAGTATCTGAAGATTCTGCTTTATGTTCAAGATGAGCATAGCCCAGAGCTGACTCTACTGAGGTTTTGAAAGAGAGAGAAAGAATGAGGTGATGTTATAATGTCTTCAGTAACCAATCTCCTCCAGGGTAAACAGGCTCCTTTTCCAAGTATGTTTTAAGAATGAGCTATCCAATCTACCCACATAAGTCAAATATGCAAACCTCCAGGGCACATTCCACAGGCAGAAGGGGGGACTTACAAGTCCGGATCTGCTCAGTTAGTGCGAGGACTGAGGAGTGGGCTTTATCAGACCAACCTCCCCTGCGGCCTCCGATGACTTGAACAGATCTTCCGTAAAAGCTGTCTCAATATCCCCATTTATCTAGCGTGGCTTTACCCCTTGCCCTTTAAAGTTTCTGGAGACATTCCCCTCAGCACAATGAAGAATAGACACCAGTGCTCAGTGTTATAAAAGGAGAATAGGGTTTTCTCTCTATCAGATCAGGGCAGGTCAGTTCCAATAATAGTTTAAGTGTTCCCACTGAAGCAGAATCGAGGAGGAGTTTGCAATACTGTCCATCTAAGTCCCAGGACGACGGCGTTAAATGCTGGACGTACGGAAAGACAGAAAAATATCGTACAAAGTGAGAGAAGCTTCACAATTATATCAACTACATTAGCTGTTATTAGCTATAATGATAAGTTAATCAGAACAGGGAAAGAATTTAGGACAAGGGGCATTAATTTTTCCTCCCCAGGGCATACTCTTCAAATTCTGGCAAAGGATAATCGATGATACTACACTTCTACTTAGTATACCTCCGAAGTGCCCTCGGGAGTCAGCCGAAATCGAGGAAATCTTTAAACCTGGGCAAAATCAAATAACAAAGACTGGGTCTCATCTCAAATAACATTGAGCTTGTTGAACTGAATGTTGCAGCTGCCAAAATTCCAGATCAAAGGGAACGTCTTGTGTGAAAAATCAAACCATCTAGCGGTATAGAGTTTCATTGGTTTGGGCTTGATTAGCCTGACCCTGTTACTACCCATGATAACAAGCACAAAGATAACACAGGATAACACTTAAACCCCACTTAACTCTTTCAGGCTTGCCCCCCCCCCCATCTCCGTCCATCTCTCTTCCATCCCTCAAATACTTAACATCTATATTTATACTAATATATGTATAGTATTTGTGATAAATCTGATTTTCATGATTCCATTAACTTTGTGCATTTTGACTTTTCAAAGTGTTCCCAGATTATTAAAAGGTTTTTTCATTTGACCAATCTTGGGGGGAAAAATGCATCAAATAAAAGTTTCTAAATTTCACCTGTTTCTTTTCGGATTTTTTTTTTTTTTTATATGGAGCTAAACAGAATTAGGTTAATGAAGAGATGTGAATATATGGGCTTGTACTAAAGAAGATCCAGTTTCTCAGAAGTAACATGTAGTGAATTCCTTCTTTAAAGGAGCCCAGCTTCCTTCTCAAGCTTCTTCGTGTCTCCATTCTGGTAGTGTTGGCCATTTAGTGATTGCTCAGCAAATGTTTATTGAGTAAATTAATGAGCACTAATATAAAGATAATTGAACAATTAGTAGGTAATGAATGATCTGCAAATTGGCAATTTATAATAAATTACAAATTATTTAATCCATAAATAATTAAACTTCAATCGAGATAATGATAAATATTCAGTGAGTAAACAAATTACTGGAATGAAAAAGGAAGATTCTACTAAAAAATCTGAGGCCCAAACTACAGAATACTTGCAATAAAAAAGAAATGCCATTTTTTTTCAGACACTGTCAGCTGTGAATGGGCACTGAGACAAAATGAGATACACTGTGAGCAGGGCAAGTCACTAAGCCATCTTGCATCATCACCTGTTGTTAACAAAGATGTCTTTAATAGTCAACTGCTCAATGCCCAACAGAATCTCACTGCGAAAACATACTTGAGAGGTTTTCTATTCAAACTCCACCATTTTGCAGATGAGAAATCTGAGCCCCATTTTCAGATGTACGACCTGTACTTGGCTAGTACATTGCTGGCCTTCTTTCCAGTTGGTGCTTTTCTTTTCTTCTCTCCTACCTGCCATTAACTCCACCCCTATTTCTCCAGTGACTACCATGTGTCATTTCTCTGAACTAGTCCGACTTTTGAACTGAGAGGTAGTGGGTTGCAAATAAAGGAAGGTATATTTGTCACGCTTATCCTTTTAAACTACGAAGTTTCAAAGACAGGTACTATACTATTGATTACCTTGGTGACCTGGTTTTACCTGTAGTGGTGTATGCAACAGTTGTTTCTATTGCTGCTGCGCCCAGGAAGTGGAGTAGTCCTGCTGCAGATTCAATGTGTTTCTTAGTCTTTTTGAATGTACTAAGAAAATCCAACTCAAGTGTGTGCAGTCAGAGGTGATGAAGAGGGAGGGATACATACGACAAAAACTTCTAAAAGCAAGCCAGCCAGTTTCTTAAATAAAAAGCAGAAAAAACGGAAAAGGATAGTTTTCCAGCCAGGAAACAGGCTTTTGCCATTATAGCATCCAACATATGATCAAAGAGAAAACATCAGTAAAACATATGTTTTTCCATAGCTTCGAGTCCATCTGTCCCTGACATTTTGCTAATTATCTCAAAAATGGGTTTTGGTATAATTTTCCTTTCCCTTCTATTTCTAGTTAAAGGTAACGCTATCTCTTGGTGAATAACAGCTTCAGTATTAAATGATCTTGAACAACCGTGCCTGGCATATACCCACGCCATTCTGGAGTTCCTGATCTCCTAAGACAATCTTCTCCTCGGTGTCCAAATCTTCCCTTACAGTTTGCGTGTTCTGTAGCATAGAACACCACAGCACGTCTTATAATAGAGAAATATGACCGTACTGAGCATGCAACACGGGCAAAATGATGCGTAAAGAAGGCAAAACTTGCCTTGGACGGGAGCAAACACTACAGCCTTAGGTGTCAGGAGCTGAGTACTGCCATCTACTGGCCACGAGGTCTGGGTCGATTTTCCTCACTTCTCTGAGCTTCAGATTCCTCATCTGAAGAGAGACTCACACTTAGATCAACAGGGTTCTGAGGTTAGATAATGTGTTTGAAACATCACTTCATACATTTCAAGTGTGATACAAATGTCAGTGGGAAATTTCTTATGAGTAAAACAGTCTAAGATTCTAGGGACATCCACAGAATGGCTAACCACACACATTCAGGAAACTGCTTAGAGAAACAAAGCGGCTTTTCCCTTTCCCGTTCTACGGCAGTACTTTTTGTCAGCACCCAGCCATCACTGCATCCGTAACCCCGGAGCCGTCTCCATTTGCTGGGAGAGAGGCCAGTCTCTGACCTGAACTTCACGGGAGCATATTTTGCAAAAACAGAGGTAACTCTCTCTTGTCCCCCTTTTTCTATGGGCTCAACTGAACATCACTGTGAATTTACTGCCAAATGGCAGATGTGAGGCTAAGATCCTTCTGGAATGACTAGAGCAATCCCATCTTTCCCCCTCTAGATACACCTCACCGTCCTCTGAAAGATTTATAAAGAAGGACACTGTGGCAACACGCGACCTTTCGAAACTGCTCACACTATGTTCTCTCCCCGGAAGGAATTCTAATGTCCTCTTGTCTTGTGTTGCCTGCCGCGTACCAACCACAGGGGAAAGACACTGAAAATTTAATGAATTTAAGAAAAGCTGTGCAAGCTTCTCTTTTGGAGGAGCCTTGGGGAAGAGGGAAGCAGAAAGAAAGAAAACATTCAAAGAAATTACACTGCCCCCGAGGGCGGCATCTACAGAGGCTAGTGACAGGGATTTGGAGATGTATTATTTTTCTAGTGCCCATTTACCTACAGGGCTGGTTTCACTACCGTTGCTGGCTACCACCAGGGCAAAGGTGAAGGGATAAGATCAATATCAGAGGGAAAAACACTCGAGAAAGAAAACTGTGACTCCAGAGTACAACAAAGACTAGAGGACGGACATAGCCAGGGAGGGGAGGGTGGGTGTTAAAAACAGAAGCATATGGAACTAGATACACAATTTGTCTGAAAAGCATACATACATACAACACCCAGAGAATAACAGCAAAGAAAATGTTTCGCATTTAACTAATATAGAAACATATTTGCCATATATTTTTAAGTGGAAAAGAGAAGGCTATGCCACTCTCCAAGGTATGACACTGTTCTTATAAGTGTGCACGGACAACAACCTGAAAGGATACACATCGAAATCTTTGGGATTATTTCTGAATGTTGGAATCCGAGGGGGATTTTTTACATGTTTTCCTTTTTCATATATGTATACTTTCTTATTTTTTTCAACATTGAATATACAAAAAGGAAAAGTAATACATGCTTTTAAAAAATGAAGACTTCTAAATTTCTTTTATAACCATCACTGAGAAAACATATTTGGGTGTAGGGAGAAAGAGGTTAGAATAGGGATCTACAAACCATAGCCCATGGGCCATATCTGGCCTGCTGCCTATTTTTATAAATAAAGTTTTATTGGAACACAGACACCTCATCCATTTACATACACAGGCAGAGTCCAAGAGTTGGGACAAAGACCATATGGCCTGCAAAGCCAAATTGCTCTACTTGGCTCTTTACAAAAAAAGGTTGCCAACCCCTGGGCTAGAAGAATCCTTTCTCTGCTATTGAATATCCATTGCACACTATTAGCTGTGAGGAAGTCATAACCTCTGTGTCTCAGCTTCCCCATACATAAATAGAAGGATAATACGTCTTACAGTCATCTTGAGAATTAAATGAGTTAATGCATAAAAAGTACTTACTGCTGGGGCGCCTGGGTGGCACAGCGGTTAAGCGTCTGCTTTTGGCTCAGGGCGTGATCCCGGCGTTGTGGGATCGAGCCCCACATCAGGCTCCTCTGCTATGAGCCTGCTTCTTCCTCTCCCACTCCCCCTGCCTGTGTTCCCTCTCTCACTGGCTGTCTCTATCTCTGTCGAATAAATAAATAAAATCTTAAAAAAAAAAAAGGACTTACTGCTGTGCCTGGCCCATTAAGAAACTCTCAAAAACATTATTCTACTTATTACCTACTTCCTTTTTAAACAAGATACATTATTCCACTATTAGGTTAAACCTAATGAAATTGCCATTTTGTTGGTGAAATTGTTCAACATTGGCAATCTTATATGGTTCAATGTAACCATCCTTTCACCACTTGCTGTTCTCATTTCTCCTGTGTAAGTCATAATCTCTGAGACAGTGTCAACCTCATTAAGGCAGTTTGGGGTTAGCTAGTTTGCCATGAAGAACTGAGAATAAAAACCTAGCACTGTACCCAAATCCAGATGTCTGAAACAATAATGCTGCGTTTGTGTTATGCTTTGTTACTTGTGAAACACTGGCAATTGAGCACGAAAGGTATGTATGGTGTGACAGATTCCATGCTCCTGCCCTGCTGCCCTAAACAGAAGCTTTTCAGATAAAGGATAGTCCTCCCATCCTCCAAAATAACACCTGTCTCTTGATTTTCAGCAGGCCCGGGGAAGCTTCCACCACACTGTGACAATCACTCGTGGTGCTGAGCAGAAATCCAGACACATCCTGTTACAACATCCAGGAAGACCTGCCCCTGAAGGGAATAGGGGACTCTGGTTCCCACAAAATTTCAAGAGTCTGTCATTCAAGTGCACTTAAAGATGGCATTTTGGGGCTTGGTACAGATTCAGCATGGGAGTTCTTCAAAAAGAAAAAAAAAAATCAAATGGGGCTTCTCCAAGAATGAGACGGGAAGACAGATTGGAACATCGATGGAAGGGAATTCTCAGAAGCTGCAGATAGAAAAGTACAGGATGAGGTTCCTGAAAAGGAAGCAGATCAGAAAACTGAAGGACTGGGGCGCCTGGGTGGCACAGCGGTTAAGCGCCTGCCTTCGGCTCAGGGCGTGATCCTGGCGTTGTGGGATCGAGCCCCACATCGGGCTCCTCCACTGGGAGCCTGCTTCTTCCTCTCCCACTCCCCCTGCTTGTGTTCCCTCTCTCGCTGGCTGTCTATCTCTGTCAGATAAATAAATAAAATCTTAAAAAAAAAAAAAACAGTAAAAATGATTAATTTAAAAAAAAAAAAAAGAAAACTGAAGGACTAATCAAGTATTCTCGTCAACGTATATGAAGAAGGGCTTTAAGTTCAGTACTAAGCCTATCAAAGGAAGAACAAACTCAATTTAATCCAATCAACATTTATTAACCGCCTATTTTATGCCAGGCACTGAGTTAACGCAGCTAGAGCTAGTAAGATAAACCAGATGCTATTTCTACCCTACAGGAGTTTCTGGGCTGGTGGAAGGAAGATAAACACATAACCAAATAATGTTAATATAATGTGATCAGTGTTCTAACAATAATAGCAGTTATTCATTCACTGAAAAAATTGTGAAGGAAATACAGAATGGAAAAATTAATTTTGCTTGGAAAGGCCCAGGGAGGGTAAGGAAGAGAGAAACAATTGGAGGTGTGCCTCACAAATTACTTAAAGTTCACTAGGTGGACCCCGGGGCAAGAATGAGAGTGGTCTGCTGCAGTCTCAGGATAGGAGGGATACAAGGAATGGATGCAAATGAACCTGGGGAATGTTTATCAAGGGCCTCTTGTGCCAAGCTTAAGAATCTGGACTTGATCCAGTAGGCATTTAGTTTTTTTAAGCAGGAAGAGATCTGGTCAAGTCTGATTTAGAGAGACAAAAGAACAGATGCTTTCCCAGAGAACCATGAAGTAAGATCATAGGAGGCTGTTCAGGCCGAGACTAGGGAAACTTAGACCAGAAGGATTGCAGTAAGAGTAGGAAGGAGGGAACGTACACTGGATACAGCAGGGCTTCAAACTAGTATGCAAAAGTGGAGGCAGAAAGTCTGAAGACCCAGAAGGGAAAGAGACGAAAAGAATTCTGGCGTGGGAGGAGGGAGAGTCATGCAGGCAGGGAGAAGAGCACAGGTTAGGGGACTGGCCTTCGGGGAGATAATCTCTCTTTCTCAGGGACATAAAGGAAACCAATCAGAAGGGGGTAAAAATAGAGGTGATACTGCAGGGAGGAATGTTAAGAAAATTTATCACCATTGGTGCCTCCTCAGAATAATGAAAGGGGAGAGGGATGGGGGCTTGGTGGAAAGGGAGCTAGGAGTAGCACCGCTGTTGGGAGACTGGGAAAAAGGAAAAGCCAGACATCTGTAAAAACAATAATCCAACAGGATCCTGACTCAGGATCCACTTGGGCCAACGACTCACACATTGGTGGCCTCTATCATCCACACACTCCATTTTTTCCAAGACTGTTCTGAGTTTGTCAGTCCACTCACCACTGGTGATGCTATTATCACTGATGGGTGGTGAATGACATCCGAGAGAGGAAAATTAAGTGTCCTTAATCCCAGAGAGGAGAATTTAGTTTCCTTAGCCTGACACTCAAAACCTCTTCTCATGTAGCCCTCAGACTACTCTTCTGATCTATCTTGACCTCCATCACTCATCCCTCCTCAGGTTCAGAAACCCCAATGCTTTCAGGCTCAGGCACGTAATGCCCGTGTGGGAAGAGGCAAGTGTCTGATGCAAGAGGGGTTGGTGAGGCCTATGGCTTAAAAGCTGTAACATTTTCTTGTTCTCTAGGGTCAGACAAAATTCATAAATACAACTTGGTATTTCGGGGACTTTCTCTTTTAAAATCCTACATAGGACAAATCCAGCCTCCTCCAAGCAGACTTCCCAATTGACCAGGCTCCTAGATAGGAGTTCTTTCTCAAGTCTTCTTTGGTGGTTTCCCTCGTGTTTTCTTTCTTTCATCACTTGCTTGTGCTTATAAGATGGTATCTTTCATAGCACAGAGGTCAGAATGTGAGCTTTGGATTCAGATAGCCCTAGGTTAAAACCTTGACTTTGCCATTTTTGGGTTTTTATGACAGAGACAAGAAACCTGTTTTCTGAGAGTCATTTTCTTCATTTGTAAATTGGAAATAATATTACATTATGGGTTATTGTGACAATAAATTAAATAACTATGCAAAGTACTTACTGGAGTGCCTTGCATGCAAACACTAAAATATTTTTTAAAATAGTTTTCTCCAGCCATATATTTTTATTTATATTTAACAATAAAACAAAACTACACATGTGTGTATATATATATATATATAACATACACATTTATTATCTTTATCTTTCTCCCATCCTTAAGAGCCCCAGGGTACATGTGCAGAACCTCTGTCATGACACTCAGTGGGGGGGATTGGGAACCATGCCCTTTAGAGGCAATCCAAGGGGCGTATATTTATGTTTATTAAACAATGAAATAAAACTATACGTGTGTGTATATACATATATACGCATATATATGTACCCACATTTACATAATTCTTCCCCATTTGAAAAGTGATTTCTATACTCTCCTTTGCTTCTGATAAACCCATGTATGGAGTCTATATAATTACAGACCGACCAGTAATAACTAGTAGCAACTTTGTAAGGTACACTTTATAATATTTTTGAGAAAGGGGAAACTGAGGCTCAGGGAGGTGAAACAGACTTTGCCAAGGCCACACACAGTCAATAAGAAGTCTCCACAGTCCAGGCTTTCTCTAATCTTTATAACTATCCAAGACAGGAAGACTGTCAAGAGCAATTAAACACTTAACAGTCACATTACCCCAAAGTTAGTATGGAAATTGAAAAATATATTTAATGAGACTCTGAAGGAGGAACATGAAAGCCCAAACACAATGGCCTAGAATGATATTGGCCAAGACCTCCTGAGGACAATCGTATTTCATCATAACATTGCCATGGAATCTTAAATATAACCAATCCCACATGTGTGGACTGCTATTTCCTCCATCAACAAATATGGCACCACAATCACCATAAGTGATGCCATTTGAAGGAAGGGCCATTGCTCCACAAAGCAGATTGCCTCTAAAGGGCAAGATTCCCAACCCCTTCATTGAGTGTCATGACAGAGGTTCTGCCCATGCACCCCAGGGCTGTTAAGGATGGGAAATTTGACTTGACAGGATGAGTCCACAGTGTATTAATGTTCAAACAGGGATTGGGAGCAAAATCAAGGGAAGGGTATCTCCAATTTTGTAATCTGACTTCAGTACTTCCCCAAACTACATAAAACAAAAAGCAAAACAAAGCAAAACAGAGAGTAAAGTTATCAATAAAAGGGGCGCCTGGGTGGCTCAGTCGATAAGCATCTGCCTTTGGCTCAGGGCATGATCCCAGGGTCCTGGGATCGAGCCCCGCATCGGGCTCCTCTGCTGGGAGCCTGCTTCTTCCTTTCCCACTCCTCCTGCTTGTGTTCCCTCTCTCTCTGGCTGTCTCTCTCTCTGTCAAATAAATAAATAAAATCTTTAGAAAAAAAGTTATCAATAAAAAAAGGAATGAAACAGACACAGAAGCTAAAAAGCAAACAGATTTATCCAAACAAATCATGTTTCATCAACTTCATTTCTGTGACAGAGCAAAAAGCTCAGTGTTCAGAGTAAGCAGCAAAGGAAGCTGGACTTTTGGTCATATTGAGTAAAATGTGACAGTCTCATAGGGGACTAGAAAGGTTGAATTAAGAGGGAGAAAAGGAAGAAAAGATGGATCTGGTTAAAAGAAAGAATGAAATTGAGTTTGTGGCTATAAAACCTTCATTGTGCTTCTGGAATTTGGACTGAGAAAATAAGCTAGAAGGGTGTGTTTTAAAAAAAATAAAAGGGTGTATCTTGCCCATTTTTGGCCTCCCACTTCTATCTGTGAGGCAACCTGCTGGACTTCCCTAAGAACAGTCTCCTGTTCTCCCATAGTAATGTGATAGTGATAGGTAACGGTTACTGAGCCCCTGCCATGTGTCAGGCACCATTTTAAGTATTTTCTAGGTGTTCCCTCCTCTCACCTGCCAACAGCCTGTGTGGTAGGTCCTGCTGATGTGAAGTACTCAGCAACTGTACTGACCCGGACTCATCCAGTACGCTCTGAACCGCGCTTCCTCCTATCTGTAACGGCTTGCAAGAGAAGCCCCATGCAGATAGAAAGCCTCTAAGACACAGCAAGTATGATTAAAACTGTCAGGGGTTTTCTAAAGCAGGAAGGTCCCATAAGTTACAACTTTGATAAGAACACCTGGCTGGCACTGGCATTTCTCAGGTCCCAGAAGCCTTTGGCTTGGGTCTGTTAACAGGTGCTGGCTGGGAGAAGGAGCAGGATATCTGGCAGGCGAGGGGAGTACTGGATAAGGGTGCAGAAAGCTAGCTCCTGACCCCAGCCCTGCTTTCCCTGGCTGTGAGAACCTGGTCAAACCTTTCACGTTTCATTTCCCAAACTACAGAACCTATAATAGTGAGGGGCTGGGGGAGAGGGGGAGATCACCGAATGAAAAACGGAATCAGGTAGCAAGTAAAATCCTCCCCCCTGTAAGAGTAGTCTTAGTTATTTAAGTCTAGGCAATTGGTTAAAAAAAGAAAATCCTCTAGTTCTTTGATGGATGAAACAAATAGTTCATTTGTGACAAACCCCACTCTTATTTTTTCAAGTAGAATATTAAATAAATGCTATATTTAGAATATCAATGTCCCCTTAAGAGCAGTAGTTTCTTTACAAAAGCCAACAAAGTGGCACTGTTCTGTGATGAAAATGGGAGACATGTTTTTCTTAATGTAAAATTTATAGTATTTTTACATGAGATTTTGGGTGTTAAAATTCCTTTGGTTTATAAAGTGTGGCGAGGGTAATTTTTAATTTAAAAGTATGAATGAGTAAAATACGAAGGTGGCAACTAGATGCTACTGCAAAAATATCTTCTGAAATTGAACTCATCTGTGAAACCCAAAAGCCTTGGCTGCATGAGCACAGCTCAGACAAGCAGAATTGCAGTCAGGCAAGAGCTGCTCTTTTGTCAGCTGTCATCTTCCACCAGTTGGTAAAACCATACCTTTCTTTATAAGAATGTTCTGCTCTCTTCAGATTATCCTTTCAGTGAAAAATGCATAAAGTGGATTTTCAAACTCAATTTCTTTAAGTATAACATATACATTTCCTTATATTTATGTTATGCTATATTAGATTGTTATATATTTATACCTATATATTTATAATATAGATGAATATAAAACCTATCTCCTATCCATCACTTTTTAAAAAATTATTTGAGAGAGAGAGTGAGAGAGAGAGAGCATGTGCGTATGGGTGGAGAAGAGGGAGAGGGAGAATCTCAAGCAGACTCCACACTGAGCCCAGAGCCCAACTCAGGCTCCATCTCACGACCCTGAGATCATGACCTGAGCCAAAACCAAGAGTCGGCTGCTTAACCACGCTACCCAGGTGCCCCTCTTCAACATCTTTAATAGAAATGATCCTACAGCCCGTATGGAAAGACACAGGATGACATTTTCATTTTTTCCTTTTAAAAACACTTTGCCATTTTAGAAAATTTGGAAAGCACACAAGTCTCCCCAAACCAACTCTGAGATATAATTTACATACAACACATTTCACACATCTGAGGTGCCAAGTAGAGAACTTCTGACAAAGATATAAAGCATTTTCATAACCAAAGAAAGTTCCTTTGCTTCTTTTTACCATCTCCCCTCCACACTCCAACCCAAGCAACCCCTGACTGGACTGCCATCACTGCCAATTTTGTGTTTTAGAATTTCATATGATGGAGTCACACCATAGGTACTCTTTGTGTCTGACTTCTGTCACTGAGCAAAACGCGAGGTCCTTTCATGTTACATGCACCAGGAGTCGGTTCCTCTCCATTGTCGAGTAGCACTCTTGGTGTGAATACAGCACCGGTTCCTTTCCATTGTCGAGTAGCGCTCTTGGTGTGAATTCAGCACCATCTGTTCAGCCACGCTACTCTGGAGGGACCTGAGGATTGTTTAGAATTTTAACGCTCCTTCGGATATTACCAGACTGGAATTTTTATGAATATATGTTTCCAATTCTCTTGTGTAAATACCCCAGAGTAGAACTGCAGTATCATTGAATAGTTGTGTGATTAACCACATAAAAACTTCACAGTTTCTGAATCGGGTGGCACCACTGCGCCCAATAACAACATATGAGAGATCTCATTGCCGCGCACATTCAGCAACCCTGAGGACTGCCAGTCATTTGAATTTTAGCCATTTTACGGAGTATGAAGTGGTATCTCACTGTGGTTTTACTTGCATTTTCTGGGTGACTTAACGTTGCTTAGCGTCTTTTCACGCACTTATTGTCCATGCTTTTATCTTCCCTGTAAAGTGTCCAAATCTTCCGTCCATTGTTATTGGACACACCTACTCTTCTAGATTTCAGGGTGATGATCTGCCTTGTGAAATCAGTTTTTGGATGGGTCCCAGCAAAATCATTTTTATTTTGTCCAGCTTATTCCTGTTGTAAAGATTGCAGTGATGACGTCATGCTCTTCACCTATCAGAGCTGAAATCCTAAGCTTTCTGCATCTAGGGAGATGATCATACGACTTTCTGCATTTATTCTATTAATGTAGTGAATCAAGCTGAATTTTCAAAAACTTAACCTTGAATTCCTATGCACACATGATCATGATATAGTATCATTTTTGTCTATTGCTAGATTCAATTTATTTGTATTTTGTCAAGGTTGATGAAGGACAATGGTCTATAGTATACCATTCTTGTAGTATCTTTGTCAGGTTTTAATGTTATGGTTATTCTGACCTTACGCTTTGGAAGTGTTCCCCTTTCCCTCTCTTTTCTGAAAGAATCTGCATAGGTTCAGTTATTGATTACTTCAATTTATTATAAAAGCCTTCAGGGCTTAGGTTGTGTGTGTGTGTGTGTGTGTGTGTGTGTGTGTAGTTCTAATTTAAAATTTATTAGGAGATATGTGGCTATTTAAATTTTCTAGCTTTGAGTTGGTGCTAAATTAAGATTTTTAAGGAATTTGTCCATTTAACCTAAGTATATTGTCATAACTCATTCATACTATTTTATTATTTTTTAGTGTACATAGAAAATTTAATGATACCCCCAACTTTCTTTCCTGACATTGTCTATTTTCCTGGTTCAGTCTAGGTAGATGTTTACCAATTTTGTTATCTCTTCAAAGAATCAACTTCATTAGTTTTCTTTATTGCTTGTATGTTTATCTCATCAATTTCAGCTCTTACTTTCAGATTATGTGTTCTTTTCTAATGTCTTAAGGTAAACATTTAATTTACTGATCTCGAGTCTTCTTTTAATAAAGGCATTTAGTGAAACAATTTTCCTCTCAGTTGTACTGTAGCTGCACACCACCAATGTTTGGAATATTCATGTTGCTATTATTATTCCGTTCAAAATATTTTCTCATTTCTGTTGTGATTTTTTTTCTTCACCCATGTGGTTCTCGGTTGTGTGTTAAGTTTCTAAATATTTGGGATTTTCTGGATATCTTGTTAATGATTTCTAATCTAATGCTGTTGTGGTCAGAGAATATGTCCTGTAAGACCTCAGTGTTTTGAAATTTCTTGGATTTATTTATACCCTTACGTGCAGTGTATCACGGCGGATTATTCTCTGGAACTTGAAAAGAGTGTGTGTCCTGAAGGTTTTGGGCGTAGTGTTCTGTTTGGCATGTGGTAGTGGCTATATAAATTTTTTCAAATACATGAATTAACTGTGATTTAACAATTCAGAGAAAGGGACTGGTCTAGAAAGGGACTCTTTAGAGAAAAAGGAGGGAGCCGGTATAGCCAGATTGAAGAGGAGAGGATGGCTGTAACAGGGAGCGAGTACCCAGGCGTAACAAGGGATGACTGGTTCAAGCAGAGGCAGAAAAGGTTATTTGCAGAAGAGAACAGAGGCATGTCTTCTGGAAGAAGAGGAAGCAGCAGATGAAGATGGGGTGGAGGGGAAAAATATTCAGGGAAATCCCATCAGATAGTCTATACCTTCTCAGTGTAGCAGAAGGAGGACATCTACTAAAGATGAAGGAACTTGGCAGCAGACTTTTTGAGGTCTCCAAACAACAGTCTGCTGGGCTGAAGGAAAGGATGGGGGGGCTATGCCAGGGCTCCACTGGGGTCCAGCAGCAACAATCTGTCTTGGGGGCAGCAGCCATCAAGGGCTTTTCTCAGCAAAGGTTTCTAACCTAGGAACCTAAACAGGACCTACGGGTGGGTTTTAGTTAAACCTCAGCAGAACTTCCTAATAATTACATTTTCACCTATCAATGTGAAAAGTCCTATAATAGGGCTTACCATGGGTAGCAAACCAGTTTGTCTGCAGACCTAAATGACATTCTCCAAAAAGCTTTATTAGAAATGAAGCTGACATTCTGGTCTCCATTTACTCTTTTCATTCAAAGGGGTATTCTTTTTATTGACCTCATAAAACCTGGGATGACACTGAAAGCCCTTTCCAACATTTAGAAGTCTATTATCCTGAATCATCAAAGATGATCAAATTCAGCACCCCTGGTTTAAGAAAGCTGAGGAGTGTCAAGGTGATGTTAGTAAGCTTTCCATCAAAAGGGGTTAAAAACAACAAATTCTGTTGTTGGAAAATTAACTTATGGGAAACAGGCCCTGATGATGTCGGAAACTTTACTGTGCACATCTAGGCTGCTAGAGGTTTAATAAAAAATGTAGAGCAGTTCATACAAAAGAGAAATGTAACAAAACACAAAGACATAGAAAAGGAAACCAACATCCAGAGGGAAACCAATAATGACAAGAAAAGGCACAGACGCAGTGCTGTGATTGTTACGTATGCCCAGCTTTATTTGGCTACACTGGATTCTAATAAGTAGCATACTCACAGTAGATCACATAAAGTAACGAGCTATTCCACTTCTTCTGGTAACTTGTTAACTACATACCCCACTGGTCTCTATGGGTAACATAATAAAGACATGGAAGACAATAGCAGAAGGGTAAAGGGGTGGAACAGCTCAGAGATCAGCACTGAAGGGAATAATGTTAGCAAACACACAGATCCTACAATCCAAAGGTCCAAAAGAGAGAGGTTTCCCTTTTATTCAATAACATAAACAGAACTGCCAAATTTCAGGGTGCTACATCTCAGCAGAATATTTTGAAAACGGGAAAGAGGTGGGGGGGGTTGAAGTACAAAAAGAACCAGAAATATATTCATTTATTTTTCAGGAGACCAGTGGGAAATACTACAAATCAATACTGACCATTTGCAGGGGATATTCGTATGATAACTATTTATTCCTGCAGACTTCTGGACATCTGAAGAATTCCCATTGCTGTGCCACAAAGCAAACTACGTGGAAACCTTTTCCACATTCAAAATGGCTTTTAAAAATATTTTATATTCTGGGGAACTCTGAGTGCTTCACCCATAAAAATAAGTCTTTCAAGTTGGCAGGGGAAAGAACCCTTTCCAGATGGAGAACTTGATGCCGAAGGAGGTAAACTCACTTTAGCAGCCACGGAAACAACACAAGGCACAGCCAGGGGCTGAAACTGCCTCCAACCTGAAAATATTCTTAAATGTGCATAAAAGAGAATCTGAAAGTTGCCTGTGAGCTTACACCTGGCCCCAGTAGAGCTTCCTCATCAACATTCCAAGCCGGCCTCAGAAAGCTGAAGAGAATCTTGCAAGCACAGGAAAATAGACAAATTTCTTTCCTTCAAGCCTAATCTGATGATTTAAATCTATCTATCCTAATGCCTCTCAGGTGTTCTAACCATCTTATGCCTTTTAAGAGCCCTTCTGCGGGGAGGTAACACCAGTAGCTTCTCTTCTGATTAAACACATCTGCCACAAAATAGCAGGTGCCGTCTGGACACAATGAAATTCTCAGAAATTCCAACAGGAAACTTGCAAAAGGTTTTGAATGCTTGTATATGGTAACATATCCTAACGTTTCTCAGACTTTGGAGAAAATGGGGGGAATGTTTGTGTAGAATTTTAGTCCTTCAAACAAAGGCATCAAAATGTTAATAGAGCGGACTTGCTGGCCAAAACATTAAAAAAAAAAAAAATTTAAACTACTGAAGTTAAAACAGGGTGATTTTCAAAAAAGGTTAAAATCAGGACTCTCATCAAATACAAAAATGAACATGTTTAAGATTTTTTTTTAACTTGTTAGTGAAGAAACCAGTAAGATGTAACAACCAGGAGAAAAATACTACAAAGGAGAATCCAAAGAGCACACGCCCACAGATCAGGGAGAGTAACATTAATGTAAAAATGTCAGGCAAACCTCACCTTTTCCGCAGTGGCTAGCAAAGCCAACTGAACCTCCATGGGACAGAATTTACACATCCACGCCAGGATTATTTTGTATTGCTTTAAGTTACCTACAACCTACTGAGCTGTAAAAACAGCGCTATGGAATTAGACAGCCCCAAATGGTGTGCTATTGACGATGCATAGTTTCTCACGGAAGCACAGATTTTCCCTGCACAGATCGCTGACCGTCTTATTTATTGCTGTATTCCCAAACCCGGTATAGGGTAGATGCTCCATAAATACTTGCTAAATGCATAAATGTCTACTACGTATCAGGCATTAAGCTAGGCCCTTCATGGGCATCCTTCCATTTAATTCTCCCAACAACACCCTTTAAAATAATTATTCTCATTTCACCGATGAAAAACTAACTTGTGTAATGTTATACAGCTATTACTTGTCAAAGGTTGGAAGTGGAGGATAAGCAGGGAGGATCCGACCCAGGTCTGTGAAAGCCCTATTTCCCTTCTTCTTTCCACTTAATATACGTCCTTTTTATTTGTCATCACTGTATCATCTGCCTCTAAATAAAGGGATTGTTTATAGGTTACACTGGCATAACAAACACACTTGCTTGATGAACACGAATCGGAGATCCACGCATTGAAAAAAATAAATGGACAACAACACTCAAGAGAATCTAAGCATAAGGAAGAGACACATGAACATCTCTGTTGCAGCCTTGCAGGTAAACACAGGATATCTACCAGCCCAGACACCCCCCTGCCCCACTCCACTCCACCTGGGTGCTCATTTCCCAATTTTCAGAATAATAAAGATAGATGAATTCAATACTGTTTATATGTGGTGTTTGTTTTCATAGAGATCAGAACAGCACTTAGGAGATCGGCAGCAGCTCACATTCGATGCATGCTTCCTAGGACCACGGACCACTCTCACAGTAACACTAGGCAGCAGGTACCATCTCCTTTCTGCAGATCAAGCTGAAGGGCATGAAATCACACAGCAAAGTTGAAGCTCTGGGCTTTAGCCTGGCCCTTGTCACCACCCTCAGCACTCCACTGTTTATCAGGGCTGGTGAAGTGGGCTTTGTCACTGCAGGTCTTAATTTTTCACAAACCTCTTTGCCCTGTTTTTCACAGCCTAGCCTCTAAGGGCACGGCAAGCCCCCACCCCAGTTTCCAGCATCCTGGGGCTGGTAACTGCAGGCTGACTGAAGTCCTATTCTCTGGCCACTTGTGACCACCTGGGAATTTCACTTTCACTCTTGGAGAGGCAAGGGCCAGAGAACAGGGGAACAGAGTGGTTTTCTAAGGTCTCAGTGGAAGGTCAAAAAGATGTAGGCCAAATGTTCATGTGAAATCCTCCTCTGTTCCCTAAGCCCCCAATACTTTTCTGATTTCTTTTCTTGCCTGAAAACAGGCTGCCCTTAGAATGAATAATATGTTTTTAGACACCTCCAGATGAGTCTTGACAAGAATAATAGCAAAATGCTGACAGGTAGAAGGGGCCAATAAATGGCTAACTTAACGGGTCACTTAATATTATTTCATTTTAATCTTCACAACAACTCCTGGAGATAGGTAATTATTATCTTTATTTTGGAGATGAAGAGTGAGGTTGAGTAATTCATCTAGCTTAAGCAGCTTGCCCAAGATTCCAAGAAATTTGTGGTTGACCTGAATCAGTGGTGTTGCCTGAAGACCAAATGGGCCACCAAAAGCAATAGGATAGCTGTTCAAAACCTGTTATCTCAGGCCCACGCCCTCTTTCTTCACGTCCCTTGGCAGAAAGCCTTCGTAAGCGGTATACCATGGACTCCAAGCCAGGAAGCATGAGACTTCATCCTCTACAAACCAGTATAAATAAATGCCTACCCTGCCCTCAAGGGCATCTCACAATTCCTGCCCATAATAAAAGATAACACTACTTTCAAGTAAGATCACGAAAAAGCCTTTGCCATTATTCTATCACACAAGCATTAAGAAACATTAAGCACACATTATCAGATGAAGGCGACCATGATCAGCCAAATGGTGACTGACTGACGGATTGCTTTTAGGGCTGGAATAACTGACCCCGTATGGGATTTCCTCATATTCTTAAGGGAGGGGCTAAGAAAAAAAAATTAGACACCTGGAATCTAAACAAAGTTCTGACACTGCCTTCACAACTTTAGGAATTTCATCTAAAAAGCCATTATTCCAGTTGGTGGTGGGGGAAGCAAAGTGCATTAAGGACAATTTTAATAAGTTAGGAGATTTTCATTCCCTGTTAATTCATCTCGAGCTACACTTGTGTTTCTTACATTTTAAAACGTGTAGGATTTGGTCAGCAGGAATCTAGGATAACCTAGCTCCCCATTCGTTTGTATTACAACCCTTTTTTCCAAATGAAGTTTTTTGTACAATTTGAATATGTCAAACAGATATATAGGGAGCTGCTTTACTTGACACACCCATCTCAACCCAAAGCACACCCCTGTCCCTTTGGCAATCTTTAGCGTACCCAAGGGCTCCGAGGAACACACTTGGGAAACGACCCAGTTGGGGAAGAGGCTTGGCATCCACAGAGCTGGGCTACTCAAGCACAAGTCACTTTCCCACTAGAGGAATAGTTTTCTCCTAGAAAAAGGGAAGACTCTGGACTCGAATCAGGACTTCTCAACATGGGTTCCCTCTGGAGCACAGTGCTGCTGTACAGAGCACGTTGTTCAGTCCGGTCGTTCACATGGTGCTTGTGAAGGGGGAGGGGGGCGGGGGAGGTCTGGAGAAGATCTCCTGACTCTGATGGGCTCCCCAGGTGGCCCCATCCGCTCCTTCTCGCCTACCCTGTTCTCCAATGGAGAGACATGATCCTAAGGGCATTTGCAGTTCATTATACTGTCATAGTTTCTGCTTCCAAGTGCTTCTTGACCTCCACATATAATACTCAAAGCCCCTTGCATCTGAATGGAATCCTCATTTTTGTGTTGAAGGTATTCATCTTAGGAGAAGTTAGTATTATCATGCTCACTTCAGAATTTTCCTATTTTGAAATCTTCCCTACTTAGAACATCTAATCCTGATCCTGTAACCCAGCTAATTTGAAAGACTTCCTTCCTTTCTTTTCTCTAGGATTGGTACACACTCATTTTCTCTAGAGTTCCCCCAACCCCTTACCCTGATTCCCACATACTTGTCCTGGATACTTGGAATCCATGCTTCTCTGTTTAGGCTTATTAAGTAGCATAGCTTGCATGGATCTGGAATCCATCCCCCCTTTTAAAGTAAATCCACGCCAGAAAACTTCAGCAGGGAGATGCATTTCATTGTAAGGGTATGGGAAAGGCCACCGTGGTGGGGAGAGGAAGAGGGAATAAAATAGTTTGGATGCCGCATACTTTACCAGTAATGTCATGCTGTTTGAATGACTCACTGTAGATCTGATACTGATTCGGACAATGTTTCTTCAACCACTTGCAGACATCCTGCTGAGTCCACAGAGCCACTGGTTTTGACAGCTTCACCGTAGCCGACTATGAAGCAAGCAGGAAAAGGTCTGTTAATGCCAGCCCCATGTCTAGAAAGGCACTATTGTTAGAAGTCCTAGCGTGTGTGGCAAGGCTGCAGGCTGGAATTCCTGAAGATAAGTCTCTGGCTGTTTTCCTCCTAACCTCTACAGACCTTTCTCCATACCCGTGAAAACCAGAAGAAAAGATTCAGGTGGAAAAGACCATGAAAACTATACTTATTCTCATGTGATCATCTCTACTGGAAAAAAAGTCCCCAGGAAGTAGTGTTTTCTGACAAATACTTCAACAAGACAATGCTATTGCTAAGCAATTAATTAAATTTTAGGGGTTGGATAGCTGCCCCCCAGTGGCCTTTCTCTGTACTCCAAGAAAGTGTCCATTTCTCATTACCCTCTGAGACCTCTAAGCGTCTAGTGCAAATTAGCCCTGGTGGGTGCTAATAATTATTTTTGGAACACACGTTATTGGATTTAGATACCTACATACTAAAGAGTGCAAGTTGGCCTGGGGGTGGTCCCTTAAAGTCTAGGAATTATGCCACAGTGGGGAAGCAAAAAGTCAATTTCGACAGCACGTGGAGAATGGTAAAAAGGAAACGGGGTGGCTACACCTGATGGAGAAGCCAACCCATCAAGGCCTTTTACTGCTTTCTAGATCTTTCAGGGAGGGGTTTATGTAACAACATAAAACAGAGGTGAAGGGGACCCAGCCTTTGACAGATGGCAGGTTACAAATTCATTCATTCATTAACATGCATCAGCTCTGTGCCAGATGCTGGTCTTCCTCACGGATCCCAGCAACTTGGACGATGCAAGATGAAAGCTTAGCTACTTATAATTTTTTTTTTCATTCCGGATCAGTATTTCTCAACAGAATAGGATTATGATATCAAAAACTCTTTAAAGGATGTTAGGCACCACACAGACCTGGCCTTAAATATCACTGACCTTCTCACTAGGGATCATTTGCTTTTATTTCTCTTTCCATCTTTCAGATTAAGGCCAGGGGAGAGCCTCAATTTTGAAGGACTGTGATTTAATATATTTCAAACACCTGCTAACATTTTTGACAAGGAGGGCTTGCTCCAGCCTCACAATCTTCATCGGAAAGCAACATACCTAACAACAACTGTTTGATTTTATTTTGATTACATTTAAGGTTACTTTTGTTTTATGGCAAATAAATTATGGTAAAAAATAAAATTTCCAGTAGTAATGTCTAGTTTGCTTTTAAAACAAATGTGAGTTTAAAAACAGTTGGTCAATTAAAAAAAATGAAGAGAACAGTAATACAGCTGGTAACAGGATAATAAGTGACATGCACAATTCACATGTGTGAAACACTGCTCAGGTGTTTCTTTGCTTTATTAGTAAATTTCCAGTTGTAGGATTCTTTGGGACATAACTTACAGAACCATCACAAACAATATTTTTTCTTCATGCTGTGATAATGTTTTTCACTCTTACTGTGACAGATAATTTTATACATATACATATATACACATTCATATATATATATCTGCTTTTCATTCACTGTGATTGACATTCCTACACTGATATTTGGGGTTGATGTTCCCTCTCCTCGAATTTCGGCAAGGTCTGTGATGGTCCTGGCCAATGGAGCACAGCGGGATCGATGTTATCTATGTGACTTCCAAGGCAAGGTCATGAAGAGACAGCTTCTGCCTGGCTCATACTCTTTGGCACTCAGCTTTGGAACCCAACCACATGCTGTGAGGAAACTCAGACCACATGAAGACACAAATGCAGGAATTTTGGCCCATTCCCCAACTGATGTTTCAGCTGACAGCCACCCCCAACCCTCAGACAAATGAGTAAACAAGTTGCAGATGATTCCAGCCACCAGTCTTTGAATCTTCCAACCGAGGCTCCTAGACACCATGATGCAGAGACAAGCCAACCCTGCTGTCCCGAGTGAATTCCACTGAATGTAATCCACGAGCATCAAAAATTGTTGTCTTTCACCACTAAGTCCAGGATAATTTATTCTTCAACCCTAGTCACAATTGGAACACTAAGTTACATGCTGGTAAGGACGGATCTATTGTAACTGTGGTCCCAGAATGCCTTGCATTTAAGAGGTGCCACAGAGCCACAATGAATAAGTCCACGTATTAATGAAATGAACCCAGCAGGGAATTTCACGTGTAGCCCTTTGCTGCTCTCCACCCACCCTGTTGTGCTCATGTGGCTCCTAGTCGAATGTGTCAGCCTCCTCCTTCCACCTCAAATCCCTGAGTCACAGGCTGCCAGCCACGTCCCCTGTAAACTCTGTATGCAACCATATCAAATCTTTCCTAATTTTGATGAGCGAGGAGGACCTCGGGTGTGGATGGTGCAAATGAGTGAATGTTGTGTTGTTCAGTTTCTTCCTTTTTGCTCATCATTACCTCCTTTCCTTTACATGATTAGGAGACTAGAATTTTGGCTCTTCTAGCTAGAAATGCACTCACCGTCGTGTTTCACAAGTCAGCACCACTGAATCTGGCTCCTTCCTGCTCTAAAAACTTTTCTTCACATTAGCTGAATGAGTTCACAGCTGACACATCATTACCCTGAAACCCTTTACAAGCTTCCTGCAAGTAAAGCTAATCACATCTTTTGAAAACTCCTATAAACCAGTCATAGATGGCTGTAAATTAGGAAGGCAAAGACAAGAGGATGAAGTTGCTTGTATATCAATATACTAAACTTCCTGGAAGATCATCTTTAACGTGTTCATCTCCTAGGAAACAGAGGACCCTCACTCAGCACCAAGTCAAGCCCCCTCAACCGGGCTTCAGGTAGAGATCAACCCATACATGCCAAGTCAACTCGAGGGGCACCCTCATCAGCCCATCAAATATGCTTTTGTTACAGATTTTCCCTTCGTCATAAATTCGGGTGTTCCGAGGCCAATACTCAAGAAGGTGCCTTGCCTTGCCTTCAGAGTATACTCTTGCTAAGCGTAATTCGGTATCACTTGCTTGGACAGCAATTAACTCAAAGCTGTAGGCATAGATTTTTCAGACTGCAGGAACCTACAGGGATCTGCCCCCATGTAAACTGGCATAAATAAAATGGGGAGGGATAAAGAGTCCTATCATTAAGCACTGCTTGTCTCTTCTTAATCAGAGAGTGATAAAAGTACTGGCCCCATTCAGTAGCTGATTCTTAGCCTTGGCTTTATTATGAAATCGTTATTAGTTTGCTACACATTAATTGTTAAGAGCCATACTGACTCCACTTGCCCCAGTCTGCGGCTGCTTATGGATTCTCAGAGCCGACTTTATTTTTTCTGCCTGAACTGCTCTTTGTGTAGCACGCAGGTGAACCTCAGTTACTTCTCCTCTCACGACTGCCCCATCTCCCCCCATCTCCGACAGCAGCCTAATTGGGGGAGTGAGGGCCATAACCTGATCCTTTTAAAGAGCTTACACCTCCATGTGCAGTTTGGAACAACAAGGAGCCTATGCTAAACTCAAGTCAATCCACGCATCATTGTCCCACTGGGAGGGGCAGAACTGTCAAACTCAGAAGCTCCACAGTGTTATTTCAACCACCCTCCCTTCCTCTGCTCTCCTCACAGCTCTCTTTACACACAACTCCAGCTAAAAATTTTCTGATACGCTCTGTTTCCCCCACCCACCCCCAGTGGGAGCCAAACCCGAAACAGTTCACAAAACAAGCAGTATTTCATATTTATTAGTAATAGTAAACTAGTAAAAAACAACAACAAAAAACAAAAACCCACCCTGCCCGCAAGCAAACATTAAAAAATATTTGCCCCAGTTCCCTTTCTCCTGGCTCAGGTCTACCAAACCATTCTCTGGATTTACAACCCTGGAGACAGTTTGAGTTTGTTGCCCTGAAAGAAGCCAGAGGCAGTTTGTTATCTTAACCCCATGCTTTGTGACACCGAACAGAATCCCAGGCATTTCCTCTCTGAACTGGGCCCGGCCTTTCTCCAGACAAGCTGGAAAGGCACCACGGAAGCTTTCAGGGTCTGTTTTACAAGGAGACCTCCCTTGATGTGGAAGACACATCCCTGAGGGAAAGCTTGTTTTTTTTTTTTTTCTCCCCCAAATGATTCCTTACCCTAATTCCACATTTTCAGCCATGTTTTATAGTAATTTTTGATTTGTATTTAAACGGAGAGAACTCTTAAGTTTTGAGTTCTTTGATGTGAACTTGGAGCTTTTCCAAGTTATAAAGTAACTAAATGCTTTAAAGAAGTTTGATAGTGAACGAACATATTACAAAAAATTTTTCAAGTTAAATTTTATCTTGTCAATTATTCCTTATTTGTTTTGCAATATAAAATCTCTTTAATTTACTAGGTTTTGATTTATAAGAGAACACTGCAATTCTAAGCTCCCAGTGCCTTTATCAACTCAACTAGGTAAGCTTACACGAGGCCCAGTGGGCTGACTGGGGAAAAGCAGGGAACTCAGAGATCATTTATTCCACTGGCAGGTCAAAGTGAGCTTTGTGCCCAAATATCAGAAATTGGCAAACACATTTGCAGCCTCTCATTATATGCAGGTGTTTGCAAGCTTTCCCTTACCATCCTGCAATGTATTTCCCGTTAGCTCACAGTCTTCTCTTCCATTGGTTGAACCATTGCGTAATCTTACTCAAGACTTGGGGGGGAGGATGAGGAGAGTGGAGGAGGAGAAGGACAAACATGCATTCATGTCTCCTTTAACAGCTTTTGAAGCTTATTTACTAACACCCCTCCTCCCCCAAATGGAAGGATGGGCTAGTTCATAGAATCTTTGGCTTTGAACTCATTGATTTTCAAGTAGTAACAATGCCCTCTTCTGCCACCTTAACTATTTCAGGAGTTGAGGAGGTGGTTAGAAAATTTTAATGATTATCTCTCCTGTCTTAGTCTGTTCCCAGGGTAGCTTATGAGTTCTACTTGATCATTCTTGGGTTTAAACAAAAATAGGATGAATGAAGCTCTTAAACTTCATGCCTCTCAAAGAGAAGACATCTCACTGGTAGAAAGTTTACAGATAAAAGTAAAATCTCCTCTTAGATGAGTGGAAGATACATATATGTAGTGCTATTTTACATTCTTCTGTCTTTAAGCATTGCTTTAACATGACCAGGGCTCTCCATGCTTCCTCAGTTGCGGTGTTCATCTCTTCTATGCAGTGTAGCAATAATGGGTAAGCAACTTCAGGAATTTTTCCAAGTAAACAGTGTGGCATTACGAGTTTCTTCAACTATTCGTCACATGGCATCTGTTTTAGACCTTTAAATTTCTAGTCTCCTCCACAGGCCGCTATAGCTTGTTAGTATTGACTTTCAAAGGCAGGATCTTGAATGGATGGACTACAAAAAGAAATGTATTCTTGAAACCCAAACCTCCCTTCCTCCCGTTTTTTGTTTTTTTTTTTTTAAAGTCACATCATTGGCTTACACTGAACTTAGAGGAAATCTACAATCATGAGTCTTCTTCAAAGGAACTTCTGTCAAAGTAGGGGGTTCTCTTTTCCTGAAAGTAAATTTTTAAGAACTTCAACTTTAGTTTGCAGGTTTCAGTGCATCATCTGGAATTTTAGTGATGGCCTTTTTTATTCCTAAATGCTCAGAACCACAGTCTCACAGAAACTCAAATTTTAGAGGACTCTAAACAGTCAGTAGGTTCCAGTTTAAACCTAAGGCAAGACTCGAATCCACCTTACGACATCTAAAATAGTGGTAAGCCAGGACGATGACAAATACGTCAAGGTATGTGAGTGTGTGAACTACCTGGATAAAGACCAACGTTAACCCCCTAATGGAAAATAATTACTATTCTTCTCTTTTTGAGCTGTATAAAATTTGGAAAAACAATGATCTAGGTTCAAGATTCTCCCTGAAAATTTGTAGCATCAAAAAATGTATCCCGAGAAATGGGCTATTCCATTGCTAATAAGCTCTAAGAGCTTAAAATGGTATTTTTTGTATTGAAGCCAAAGTCAGACTTCTATCCTCTTTCTCATGGATTCTGAGTCCTGCCTTAGAAGCAATGCAAGACAAAGCTCCTCACCACCCAGTGCACTGATTTCCATTTTACACGTTGTACTGGTGCTCTTCATTGGGTCTCATGCTTTATTTTTTTCTTTAACCGGAGTATTTGTTGATAAATCCCAAATTGTATCTCCAGCCCAGTCTTCTCCCCAAACTAAAGACTCATATACAACTGAGGATTTCACAGTTCCATTTGAAGATCTAGTAAACATTTCAAATTCAACATGTCCAAAACTGACCTTCTATCCTTCCCCTCAAAACAGCTCACCTCATCTAAGGTAAACTCTATACTTTGAGTTGCTGAAGCCGCCAATCTTAAATTCACCATAGACTCTTCTCTTTCTCTTGTATTCCACATCTAAGCTATTGGCAAAACCTGAGGGTGTCTACCTTTAAACACATCCAGACTCCAATCTCTTTTCATCACCAACGTTGCTATAATCCTGATCAAAAACGCTATCACGCCCCACCTACTTCATCTGGAAACCTAATGCACCTAATGGGTCAGTCTGTTTTTCTCTTACTTTAAATCTTTGAAATGGCTTACAAAGCCTCAAGCAGTCTGGTGACCCAGTGTCTCTGATGTCCAGCATTACTACCTTCCCCTAGTCCTTACTGCTCCTTCTACCTCAGCCTTCTTGCTCTTGCTCACGAAGGCCAACTATACCCACGTCCTATCTAGCCTGAGAGGCTCCTCTCCCAGACACCGACAATGCTAATTCCCTCACTTCTCCCACACCTTTGCTCAAGTTCTTCCTCCTCGGTAAATCCTACCCTGATCTCCTTATTTAAAAATGCAACCCTTCTCCCTCTGACACTTCTGATGCTCATTACCTTGCTTCAGTGTTTTCTTCTCGAGAGCAAGTACCCTCTACCATACTATACAGTTCACTTATTTTGTCTATTATCATCCTCATCTGTCTCTTCCCTCTGGCCTGCCATCTCCACAAAGGCAGGGATCTTTCTTACTCCGTGAAGAGTCCCAAACTTTAGAACAGTACCTGGCACATAGCAGGCACTCAATAATTATTTGTTGAACGAATGAAGAACTGTCTGGTCCGTCATCATATATCACAGCTCCTATATCCTTGAGTGTCAGAAAGATGATTCAAGTTCCAGCTGTGCTCTTGACATTCCCAGGTTAGAACTACAACAGCCTTTTCTCCAATTAGATTTCTCTTATACTGAGCCAAATATGCAGAGACATCCTAGCACTATAATTCTTAGCAAGACAGCTCACATTTCTGATCCTCGATTTTTCTTTACCAATTGACACAGAGAGTGATGTAATGAAGCAAGCTTGGCATTTGGAATCATGCAGACCTAGACTGAAAGCTGGCTCTGGCATTCACTAGCACTGTGACCTTGGGCAGGTCACCGAACCTTTCTAAACATGTCCCTCAGCACCCTGAAGATAAAACGAATCTTGTCACTTGTGGAGATTAGAAATGGTTTATCCAGAGCACTTCAAGAGTGCCTGCCACATACTATGTGTTCAGGAAAGTAGATCTTCCTAGCTTGTGAATGTCAGCGATGGGCTCTCCTGCTGGATTCTCAAGCCTGATCTAGGGAAGAGCAGTGTATTACAGCAGACACAGGTGGTCTTTGCAGTCCAGCTGCCTCGAGCTGAGTTGCAGGCCCTGGGAGGTGGTGTTAAGATTAGTGAACTCAAAGACAGACAGCTGAAGGAAAGGGGAGTATTCAAAGGGACTGGTAAAAAAGGCAAGCATAGGAACAAGAAATGAGAAAATATAGGAAAAAAGAAGTATGGAGAGGAAAAGACACCAACCTAGGAGAGTCAAAGGGATGGTCCCGTTACTCGAACCCACTTGGCTGCAACTACACAAATATCACCTTGTGTTCTCGCATGATAGGTCATGCCATTGGTTTCTCTGAGACTCAGAATCAGCTCTTCCCTGTCTTCAGGGACAGTCATGCACAAAGTGTCCCAATCCTATGCCAAAGATACAGCCTGGACTCACCAGGCCCCGGAAGAAACTATAAAGGTGCACCATCCGGATGCATGGACTGGACTCCTACTCACGGGCTGTGGCGGATGCCTGCATGTCATGCTGGTGAGGATCTGCTGGCTTCCAAACGCATGCTGCTGGGCATAAAAGTGTCTCACATTAAAACCTCAAGGAGGGAGTAAACACATGCATCGGCAGGCAACAGAAACACGATGTCTGTGGCATTCTGAATGGCTCTGTTTATCAAGGCCTGCTCCTCCTGTAAGCCCGGATCGTTGTGCTGGTCAAGAGAAATATGGAGGGAGAGGATCACACTACACTTTGTGTCTGCTCCATTTGGGCACAGCAGGAAAGCCCATTACTCATCTGCCCAATAAGCACACCTTATGGGAGGTACTGTGTGGCACAGTACAAAGACACATGGTCTGCGCAAACCCCTGGGTGAACGCTGGATGAGTGAAAACACGCTACAGCAAAAATGAAAACAAATATGAACCAGAAAATGGTTCTGATCATTTCATAGTTCTATGACAATTCCTTTGGAATAACAGTGTGGGAGACCGATAACAAAAATGTCCCAAGTACAAAATGATTCTCTGAATACAGCTGGAGGTCCCTCAGGCACAAGGTGGCGTCTATTTCTCCCTGTCTTGACTCTACGGGATGGGGAGAGAGGGAAAGGGAGCCCTATGATCTGCTTTGACCAGAAGAACAAGGCAGAGGTGATGATGAGCCAGGTCTGAGGGGAGTTCTCAAGAGGCCTTTTGGGCTTGTGCACTTTTGCTTGTTCCTCTGAAATTATTATGAGAACATGCCTGGTCAAGTCTGACCACTGCAGGTTTGGAAACATGGCAGAAGAACTTATTAATGCCATTCCAGACAGAGCATTAGATCCAATTTCATAACACAGCATAGAGGAAGAATTGTTCTAAGCACTTAGATAAATCATCTTTAATCATCCCCACAACCTACAATGCAGTTATTACTTTCAGTTGTCAGAGGAACAGGCATAGGCAGTTGAAGTAACTCATGCAAGGTCACTCTGCTAGTGAATTTCAAAGCTGCATTCAGTCCAGGTCTGCAATAATTCCAAGGTCCATGCTTACACCGTGACATCACTCTAGCTTGATGAACGTGCAAGAAAAAAATGAGGCTCGTGATATCACTCTGGCTTGAGGGCCATGGGGAAAAAAAAAAGACAAGCTATCTTACTGAAGTTCCTCATGCTGGTTTGCTACCTTGACTGAATCAACTGAGATAAATCTGTCAAAAACAACCCTACCTTTGTCCTAACCCGGGCATGCTCAGGGTGGAGCTGAGATCACCACCAGTCACCTGTCCCTTAGACCAGTGCTCTTTCCACTCTCTTCATGATGGGAGGCAGCACATTTTCTGTTCTACACAGAAAGGCAGAACTAACCAGAGTCTTTCAATGACATCACCAACAAAATGTGAGCAGAAACAACTTCTCAGTCCATCTTACAAAGTTGTTGTTAAGGTACAATGAAAATCAAAAGGCTGAGCAGTTGCTTTGGATTATTTTATAGAAAATAGAGGGCAGATGTATCTTGGGAGGTTGGGGCTACCATACTTTTGGCACACAGAGAAAACAAAGGCACTAAGAAAATGTTTTAGTTGTATTTAACAGGTCACGGTGGAGACCCTGGGGTTTGGAGAGCCTAACAACTCTAGACTGTGAGGGTGGGAGTCAGTCTGTCCAAGGCTTCCAATATTAGCATGTTTGCATTTTAAAAAGTTAAACCCATATGAAGGACAGCTACTCTCCCATTTCAGTGACTTTCTGGTGGCAAAATAATGTGTCCCTATATTCAATTCAGCCAAATAACAATTCAATGGGAGTTGTTATACACTGAAAGTTCATAACCCCCAAAATACGTATGTTGAAGCCCTAACCCCCCATGTGACTCTATTTGGGGATAGGGCCTTTATGAAAGTAATTAAGGTTAAATGAGGTCATAAAGGGGGTCTCTCTCTCTCTCCACCACGTGAGCACATGGCAAGAAGGCAGCTATCTGTAAGCCAGGAAAAGAGTGCACACCAGAATTTGACCTTGTTGGCACCCTGATCTTGAGATTCCAGCCTCCAAAACTTTGAGAAAATAAATTTCTGTTAAGACCTCCAGTTTATGTATTTTTTCATGGCAACCCAAGCTAATACAGGACCAAATTCTGGTTCAGATAAACTCGTCAATTTGTAAAACAGTCTGACAATCTATAATTGATAGAACTTGGAAAATCTTACTACATATGTTTAATAAGAAAATAAAATGGAGGGGAGATGAAGTACCAGACAGCAGAAAAAGCAAATTTTTCTTATACATTTTAAAATAGTTTTATGAATTTGAGACAGAGAGAGAGAGCATGTGAACACTGGAGCAGGGGGAGCGGCAGAGGAAGAGGGAGGAGGAGACTCCCCACTAAGCAGGGAGCCTGACAACCAGGACCCCTAAGATCTTGACCTGAGCCAAAGGCAGATGCTTAACTGATGAGCCACTCAGGTGCCCCTACATTTACTTTTGAAATACGGACTTTTATACAATTAAAGAAAATCTTAACCTAGGATTTATCTCATTAACGCAATTACATTTTTTATAAACTGTTTTCCTAGAATCCATGTCCCTGCACATGTCTTTATGGCCACCTGCCCCTTGAAACAAAAAAATTCTATATCCTTATTTAATAATTTAAGTAATTTTTATGCTTCTATAATCATCCTGTCCATCCATAATCATCTTCTTGCTAACAAAGAAAGCATGCACATGGTTTAAAAAAATAATTTAAACAAAAGGGTGTATAGTGAAAAACACTAGTCCCCTGTCCCATGTGTTCCCACTGGAAGCTGTTATTTCTTCAAAGTAGCATGCACATATGAGCGAACTCAAATATCTCCCTTCTCCAACCTGAGTTGCATTCTCCAAGGGCAATCTCATAATGGTTTCTCTTCTCACTCTCTTTAATTGATCAGACTTAGAGGATTAATTATCTTTGGATATTCTTAAGAGAACGATCAGGAGTTAGCACATGCATGCGAGCTTCCTCTTCTCTTTCCCTTGGCTTGCTGTTAGGATTATTGGTTTCCATTCCTAATTGGTTGTTTTTCCAATCTTAAGTAATATATTTAAATCTGTATGACTTTCCAAATAAGGATTCCTCTTTTGTAATCATCCATCTCCTTCCATGCCCCACCTCTGTCACCTGCAGCATTATTTTTATATTGTCAAGGATAACAGCATATATTTTCTCTCCTACATCTCTATCGGATCTATGTTATGTGCACTGATTTGAAGTTAAAAAATCAATAAGCAGTTGGGGTGCCTGAGCGGCTCTTGGTTTCAGCTCAGGTTCTAATCTCAGGATCATGAGATTGAGCCCTATGTTGGGTTATAAGCTAGGCACGGAGCCTAGTTAAGGTTCTCTCTCTCTCTCTCTCCATCTGTCCCTCCCTGTCCCACATGTATGTGCTCTCAAATATATATATATATATCAATAAGTAGCTTTTACTATACTGTGACTGTGTAAAAATACTGTTCAAATGCTGGGCCAGTTACTCTGATTTCCACTATTTTTCTTGTATCACATTCTCAGCTGTCCAATGTCACATCTGCTCAGAATCTCAAAGAAGTTTCCCAAGACAAAAATCAAATAGAATTTTTCTTCTATTCCATCAATTGCATAAACTCATGCCACAATTTAGTTTGCTTTTCCCGCCACGTCATCCATACCTTTCTTCTACATTAGAGGTCAGTAAACCATGGCTCCAAGGACCAAATACAGCCCACTGCATATTCTTTATTTATATATATATATATATGCAAGCTAATTAATAATGGTGTTTATATTTTAAAAGGCTAAAAAAATCCAAAGAACAGTATTTTATAATGTGTAAAAATCATGTGCAACTCAAAGGTCAGTGTTCATAAAGTTTTACTGGGGCACAACCACGCCTACTTGCTTTTATGCTACAGAGCTGGCATGAAGGATTGTGACCGAGACCAAACAGCTTGCAACACTAAAAATATTTACTATCTGGTTCTGTACAGAAAAAGTTTGCTAACCCCTCTTCTGCACGGTGGGAGATTTTTCTCAATTTCATCTGTCAAATCCTCTACTAAATTTTAAAATTTATTTTTCAAAATCACATTTTAATGTCCAAGGGCCATCTTGTTCTCTGATGTGTTCCTTTCTCAAAGCATGTGGGAATTTTTATTTTCAGTGGATACAATATTATTTTGAATTGCTTTGAGGATACTAATTAAAGTTTTTAAGAGGAGGGTTGGTATTTCTCAAATGTTCTCGATGTGCATATTTAATTTTATCTGTAAGTTAAATATTTGGGTTAATAGATTTGTCTATTAAAAACAATTAGGCAATGGAGACTAGACTTGGATTTCTGTGTATTTGCACTGGGCTTGTTGCCTGAGTGGCCCATTACTCAGAAGGTTCCCCAAATGCCACAGTGAAGATGACCTCACTCCAGGGAGCTGATACATCGAATATGCTCAAATTCAATCTAGACACTTAAAAAAAAATACTTTTAAGAAACAGACTTTTTTTGCCTGAAGCATAATCATCTGGCCATTGTTCCTACAGGAGAGAGCAAGGCAAAGACTGTTTAATATTTCTTTACTTGCCCCCTATATTAGATACTGTTTCTCACTCCCATCCCCAAGTCTAGACCCTCTCTGAGATTTTACCTGCAAAGCTACTGATGTCTCCCCTTCTGTTCTCCTTGTTACTCCCATCTTACGTTCATCTTTCTTTACTAATTTGCAAATGACGTTCAGTTGAATGAGGAAATGGATACCCACATTGTTTGTCATCTTGTATGTCTCCACATCTTCAAAATTATCATGATGTATCTCATCCATATGAAAGAATGTATGTCCATATATCTGCACACAAATAGTTGTATTCCACTGAAAAGCTAGTATTTTACTCATTCCCCTCTTAGTAGATGTCTATGTTGTTTCTAGTTTTTTGCCACTATTTATTTTGAAAACCCTAACCTCCTGGTCCCTATTTCTGCCTCCAGGTAGTGTCTCATTTCTCTGTTCTCTTCACAGAAACACATTTTGGAAGAATTGTCTGAGGTAATCTGTTTCAGCACCGTGGGCTGTCACTCTAGCTGGGCTTCCCTCCCTACTCTTCACCCAACATACTCTTGCCACAGCCGTGCTGAAGCATCATGGTGGCTAATTCTGGGATCACTTCTTCCAATAGCACAGCTCCCATCCTATGGCATCTGACACAAGAAGACACACCTTGTTCTTGAAGTTCTTTCTTCTCCTGGCTTCCATATACCTCACTCTGGTGATTTTATTTCTTCCTCATTAGCTACTCCTCTTTGGTGCCAGTTCTCTGCCTCTGGAGACTCTAAACAGGATGCTTTCGGGTTTGGCCCTGGTACCACTACTACTCTCTATATTCCCTCTTGTGGTAATTTCAAGTCCTGTTGGCTTTAGATCTTGTCGATAAGTCAATGATGTTCAAGTTTATACTGTTTCCTTAATATATCTCTGTAACTTAACTCATTTATACAGCTACCTAGACAGAAAATAACTACTCTTTAATGAAGGAACTATAAAGCGAACACAGTAAATCTCCATCGTCTGGACTGATTTCTTGATGATAGGATATATAAATTCTAGAAGATGACAGAATCATTTTTCGCCTTATGCTTTTCCATAGCTTAAAAAAATGTTCTAGGGTCACAGCAACATTCAACGGGAGGTACAGAGATTTATGTACTTCTGCCTCACACATGCATAGTCTCCCTCATTATCAACATCCCCCACCAGAGAGGTACATTTCTTACAAGTGATGAATCTACACTGACGCATCATTATTACCCGAACTTCATGGTTTACAGTAGGGTTCACACTTAGTGTTGCACATTCTAATGATTTGGACAAATGCATATGACAGGTATCCACTATTATAGTATCATAAAGAGTAATTTCACTGCTGTAAAAATCCTCTATGCTCAGGCAATTCATCCCTCCTTCCTTCCTAACCCCTGACAACCACTGATATTTTTACTGTCTGCATAATTTTGCCTTTTCCAGAATGCCATACAGTTAGAATTACACAGTATGGAGCCTTTTCGGATTGGCTTCTTTCCCTTAGTGATATGTATTTAAGTTTCCTCCACGTCTTTTCATGGCTTGATAGCTCATTTCTTTTTAGTGCTGAATCATACTCCATTGCCTGCATGTACCACAGTTTATTATTTTTTTAATTTTTTTCAGTATAGTTGATACGTTACATTAGTTTCAGGTGTACAACATAGTGATTAGACAAGTTTATACATTATGCTGTGCTCACCACAAGGGTAGCTCTGTCCTGATACATTGCTATTATAATATCATTGACTATATTCCTTTTGCTGTGCCTTTTATCCCTGTGACTTACTCATTCCATAACTGGAAGCCTGTATCTCCCTCTCCCCTTCACCCATTTCCCCCCCTCCCTCTGGCAACCATCAGTTTGGTATCCGTATTTATAAGTATAATTCTGTTTTTTGGTTTATTCTTTTTTTTTTTTTTTTAGATTCCACTTATAAGTGAAATCATAGGTATTTGTCTTTCTCAGTCTGACTTATTTCCCTTAGCATAATACCCTCTAGGTCTATCCATGTTCTCACGTTTTCTCAAGTGGAATGAGCTCATCCTTTTTTATGGCTACATAATAGTCCGCCATATATACATACATGTATATATATGTGTGTAGATATATATATACACACACATACACAAATATATATATTTACATACACACATATACATATATATATACATATATATGTATATGGAGGATGTGGTGCATAATATTCCACTGTGTGTGTACATAGACACACACACACACACACACAAACCTTCCTTATCCATTTACCTATGGAACACTTAGGTTGCTTCCATATCTTAGATCTTAGCTATTACAAATAATGCTGTAATAAACATTTAGTTCTCTTTGGATAAAAATGCAATAGTGGAATTATAGGATATGGCATTTCTATTTGCAATTTTTTGAGGAACTTCCATAATGTTTTCCACAGTGACTGTACAAATTTACATTCCCATCAATGTTGCATGATGGTTCCTTTTTCTCCACACCCTTGTTATTTCTTGTCTGATTTTAGCCATTCTGACAGGTGTAAGGTAATATCTCGTCATGGTTTTGATTTGCATTGCCCTAATGATGAGTGATGTTGAGCATCTTTTCATGTGTCTGTGGGCCATCTGTAGATCATTGAAAAAATGTCTATTCAGGTCCCCTACACATTTTTTAACTGCGTGTGTGTGTTGAGTTGTGAAAGTTCTTTATATATTTTGGATAGTACCCCCCTAATTGGATATATCATTTGCAAATATCTTCTCCCACTCATTAGACTTCATTTTTGTTTTGTTGATGGTTTCCTTTGCTGTGCAAAATCTTTTCATTTTGATAGAGTTCCAATAGCTTAATTTTGCTTTTGTTTCCTTTGCTTTAGGAGACATATCTAGAAAATGCTACTATGGTTGATATTGGAGAAATTACTGCCTGTGTTCTCCAGGGTTTTTATGGTACCTCAGTTTTTAAAAATCCATTTACATTCTAAAGGACGTATTGCTTGCTTCCAAATTTTGGCAAGTATTAATAAAGCTGCTAGAAACATCCATGTGGAGGTTTCGGTGTGGACAGAAGTTTCCAACTCTTTTGGGAAAACACCAACAATGGTGATCGCTGAATAACACAGGAGTATTTTTAGTTTTGTAAGAAATTGCCCAACAGTCTTCCACACTAGCTGTACCATTTTGCATTTCCATGAACAATGAATCAGAGTTCCTGTTTCTCCACATTCTCACCAGCATTTGGTGTTATCAGTTCAAAATTTTGCCCATTCTAATGGATACATAGTGGTATCTTGTTTTAATTTTTACTTCTCTGATGGCATAATGTGGAACATCCTTTCATATGCTTATTTGCCATCTGTATATCTGCTTTCCTGAGGTGTCTGTTCACATCTTTGGTCCATTTTTTGATTGGGTTGTTTTCTTATTGTTGAATTTTAACAGTTCTTTGTATATTTTGAATAACTGCATTTTATTAGAAAAGTCTTTCACAAATATTTTTTCCCAGATGGTGGCGTGTTTTCATCCTACTGACAGTGTATTGCACAGAAATTTTTAATGAAATCTAGCTTATCAATTACTGCTCACACGGATCATGCCTTTAGTGTGTCCTACCTAAAAAGCCATGGGCAAACACAAGACCATATAGCTATTCTATTATCTTCTAGGCATTTTATGATTTTGAATTTTATATTTAGGTCTGTGGTCCATTTTGAGTTAATTTTTGTGAAGGATGTAAAGTTGAAGTCTAGGGTTTTTTGGATTTTGTTTTTTTTTTTTTTTTTTGCACGTGGATGCTCAGTTGTTCCAGCACCATTTGTTGAATAGACTACCTTTTCTCCATTGTATTGCCCTTGCCTCTTTATGATCAATTATATTTATGTAGTTCTATTTCTGGGCTCACCATTCTGTTGTATTGATCTATTTGTCTATTCTTTCACCAATACCACTCTGCCTTCATAACTGAAGCTTTACAATAAATCTTGGATTTGGGTAGGGTCTGTTCTCCACCTCTGCTGTTCTTCAATATTGCATTGGCTATTCTGGGTCTTTTGCCTCTCCATATAAACTTTAAAATCTGTTTGTCAATCCACTAAATAACCTGCTGGGATTTTGACTGCCATTACATTGAATATATACATCAAAGTTGGAAAGAACTAACGTCTTGACCATACTGAGTCTTCTTATGCATGAATATGGACTATCTCTCTGCTTGCTTAGTCTTGATTTCATTGAGCAGAGTTTTGTAGTTTTCCTCCTAGAGATTTTGTACATATTTTGTCAGATTTATACCTAAGCATTTCATTTGGGGGGGGGTGCTAAGATAAATAGTATAATGTTTTTTATTTCAAACTCCACTTACTTATTGCTGGTATAAAGGAAATTGATTGACTTTTGTGTATTTACCTTATATCCTGCAACCTTGTTATAATGCCTTACCAGTCCCAGATTTTTTTTTTTGTCAATTATATTAATTTTCTACACACACAATTATGGTATCTGCAAATAAAGACAGTTGTATTTCTTCCTTTCCAATCTGAATCCCTTTTATTTCCTTTTGTCTTATTTCATTAGCTAAGGCTTCCAGCATGATGTTGAAAAATAGTGGTGAAGAAGACATCCTTGTCTTTTTCCTCATCTTAGTGGGAAAGCTTTGAGTTTCTCACTATTAAGTATATTAGATGTAGGGTTGTTTGTTTTTGTTTTTGTTTTTTTTTGTAGATATTCTTTATCAAGTTGAGGCAGTCCCCCTTTTTTGAAAGTTTACTGAGAGGTTTTATCATAAATGGGTGTTGGATTTTGTAAAATGCTTTTTCTACATCTATTGATATGATCATGTGATTTTTTCTTCTTTAGCCTGTGATGTAGATTACAGTCATTGATTTTCAAATGTTGAACCAGCCTTGCATACATGAGATAAATCCCATTTGGTCATGGTGTATAATTCTTTTTACACACTGTTGGATTTGATTTATTTTGTTGAGGCTTTTTGCACCTATGTTTGTGAGTGATATCAGTCTGTAGATTTCTTTCTTTGTAATGTCTATGTGTTTTGTTATTAGGGTAATGCTTGCCTCATAGAATGAGTCAGGAAGTATTCCCTCAGCTTTTATGCTCTGAAAGAGATTGTAGGGAACTAGCATAATTTCTTCTTAAATGTTTGATAGAATTCACAGTGAAACCCTCTGGTCCTTGCGCTTTGTTTTGAAAAGTCACTAATGACTCAATTTTTAAGTAGATATAAGCCTGCTCAGATTACTTATTTCTTATTGTATGAGTTGAGTCTTGGTAGATTGTCTTCTAAGGAATTAGTCCATTTCATCTAGGTTATCAAATTTATGGGCATAGAGTTATTCATAGTAATCCTTTATTATCCTATTAATGTCCAGGGATTTGGTAGCCATGACTGCTTTCATTTCTGATATTAGTAATTTGTGTCCTTTTTTTATTAGCCTGGTTAAATGATTATCGATTTCATTGATCTTTTAAATGAACCAGTATTTGGTGTTCTTGATTTTCTCTCCTGACTTCCTGTTTTCAGTTTCATTGATTACTAATTTTTATTATTTCTTTTCTTCTGCTTACTTTGGATTTAACTTGCTCTTCTTTTCCTAGTTTCCTGAGGTGGTAGTTTAGATGATTGATTTTAGATCTTATTTTCTAATATATGCACATTCAATGTTATCAGTTTTCCTCTAAGAACGATTTTCATTTCATACAAATTTTGTGATAAATTACTTTCACTTTTAGTCCAAAACATTTAGTTTATCTCAAGATTTCTTCCTTGACCCATCTGTTCTTTAGAAGTGTGTCACTTAATGTCCAAATATTTTGTGATTTTACAGATGTTATTAATTCTATATAAATTTAAATTTAATTCCAATAGTTTAATTCTGTGGTGGTCTAAGAGCAGACACTGTATGATTTCTGTTCTTCTAATTTTCTTAAGGTATGTATTATGGACTGTGTGGTCTATCTTGGTGAATGTTCCATGTGAGCTTGAGCAGAGTGTGCGTTCTGCTGTTCTTGAATGAAGTTATCTATAGATGCTCATTATATCTAGTTGATTGACAGCATTGTTGAGTTCAACTCTATCCTTACTGATTTTCTGCCTGATGGATCTGCCCATTTCTGCAGACAGCTGTTGAAGTCTCCAATTCTAATAGTGGATTCATCCATTTCTCCTTGTGGTTCTATCAGTTTTTCCTCATGTTCTGATACTCTGTTCTCAGATGCATACACATTAAGAATTACTATGTTTTCTTAGAAAATTGACTTCTTTTCAGTTACGTAATGTCCGTTTTTTTCTGTTTGCTTTGAAAACTGCTCTGAAATTAACACTACTCCTGCCTTCTTTTAATTAGTGTATGATTTATCTTTCTCTATTCATTTACTTTTAATCTATGTGTCCTTATATATAATGTGGGTTTTCTTGTAAACAACAAATATTAGGGTCTTGTTTATTGATCCACCCTGAGAATCTGTGTTTTAATTGATGCATTTAAACCACTGATATCCAAAATGATTATTGACATAGCTGGATTTATACCATATTTGCTACTGTTTTCTATTTATTGCCCTCGTTCTTTGTTTCTATTTGTCTTCCATTTCTTCTTTTTTGATTTTAATTGAGCATTTTATATGACTTTCTTTTCTCACCTTTATTAGCATATCAGCTATACTTCTTTAAAAAATATTTTTTACTGGTTCTTTTAGAGTTTGCAATATATATTTATAACTAATCCAAGTCCACTTTCAAATAACACTATCCTGGCTCACAGGGAATATAAGTACTTCATCCTAACAAAATAATTCCTCCCTTCCCTCCCTTGTATCACTGCTGTCATTCATTTCCCTTACACATAGGCATATATATGAATAGGTATAATTTTTTAACATATTGTGGCTATTATTTTGAACACATTTGCTAGATTAAGAGTAAGAAAAATGTTTTTCTTTTACCTTCACTTATTAAGTTTCTGAAATTTGTCCTTTCTTTACGTAGATCTGAGTTTCTGATCCATGTCATTTTTCTCCCTAAGGAACTTCTTTTAACATTTCCTACAAGACAGGACTACTGGCAACAAACCCCCTCAGTTTTATTTCTTGTTCACTTTTGAAGGATAATTCTGCAGGGTATGAAATTCTAGCTTGGTGATCCCCCCCCCCCACAATGTTCTAAATATTTCATTCCACTCTCTTGCTTGCATGGTTTCTCAGAAGTCAATGTAATTCTTGTATTTGTTCCTCTACAGGTAAGGTGTTTTTTCCCTGTGGCTTTTCTCAGGATTTTATCTTTGATTTTCTGTAGTTTGAATACAGATATATGCAGGTACATATATTTTTGATATTTATCTTGCTTAGTGTTCCCTGAACTTCCTGGATCTGTGGTTTGGTATATCTGACATTAATTTGGGGAAATGCTCATTCATCACAGTTTCAAATATTTCTTTCTGTTTTTTTCTTCTTTCTTCTTCTGCTATTACATGTATGTTTCATCTTTTATAGTTGTCCCATACTTCCTGGATATCTTCTGTTCCCCCCAGCCCCCCCCCCCTTTTTCTGTTTGCTTTTCACTTTTTAAGATTTCTATTGAGATAGCCTCAAACATAGAGATTCTTTACTCAGGTCTGTCTAGTCTAATAAGTTCATCAAAGGCATCCTTCATTTTTATTGGAATGTTCTTTATCTTTAGCATTTCTTTTTGATTCTTAGAATTCTCATATACTTACATTGCCCATCTATTGCACATTATCTATCCATTAAAGCTCTTAGCATTACAATTATATCAAGTTTAAAATTTTTTTTTTAAGATTTTATTTATTTTTTGACAGAAAGAGAGAGGGGGAACACTAGCAGGGGGAGTGGGAGAGGAAGAAGCAGGCTCCCAGCGGAGCAGGGAGCCCGATGCAGGGCTCGATCCCAGGACCCTGGGATCACGCCCTGAACCAAAGGCAGACGCTTAACAACTGAGCCACCCAGGCACCCCTCAAGTTTTAAATTTCTGATAATTCCAATATTCCTTCCCTGAGTCTGAGTCTGATGGTTTTTCAATCTTTAGTAGGTCTTGTAGTTTTTTCTTGATAGCCAAACATGATGCACCAGGCAAAAGTAACTGTTATAAACAGGTCTTTAGTAATGTGATGGTAAGTTGTGGTGGGAAGATAAAGATTTCTAGAGTTCCCTGATTAGAGCTCAGTGTTTTAGTAAGTCTGTGCCTCTGCACTGTGAATTTTATACATGTTTCTCAGTCCCCCCCCCCTCCCCCTCGCCTTTAGGTAGAACAGGATCATCAGAATGGGCTGGGGTTGAGTATTTCTTCTCCCAGGCCTGTTAGGCCCTGGTTAAACAGTTTTTCATGAGAGCAACACTTATTAAAAACAGAATACTCTCTTGTATTTCAAAATGGATCCTCTTCCCTCCTCTCTGCCAGACGCACAAGGGGATTCATCTCTAATATTCACTGTGAGAGCCTAGTAGAGCTCCAAAAGGTAAAATTCACAAAAGTATAATATCCCCCAATGACTGAGTCCTCCTGGAGTCTCTCTCTCAGAGTTATGCATGCTGCGCTTCCAGCAATTCATCAATTACAGTTCATGTTTTCCCACCCTGGCACTGATCCTATGGAGGTTTCTGCACCAGTAAGTTGTGATTCTCTATACTCACCTGTTGGTCTCTCCAATTTGGGGGACAGCAATTTTCTCTGATACCTCACTTCTCTTATGAATCTAAGAAGAGTTACTGATTTTTCAGTTTCTTCCGTTTTTTTTACTTGTTAGGACAGAGGGGCAACTTCCAAGCTTCTCTAAAACTCGACCAGAAACCAGAAACCCTCCTTGTGTCTTTTCCTGTCCCAGTGGGATAGTAGAGCAAGGCTTTGGGGTAAGACAACGGAAGCAATGAAGCAACCTGCAAAACCTAGGAGCAGTATTGTGCATTTGAATTTGAAGAGTGAGGGTTCTTCCCTTCTCATTCATTCAAATATACTTACTGGATACTTATTTAATGCCTACTATATTACATGTGGGGTATTGAATAACTTTGTGCCCACAAATATAAGCTTGACAAACCAAGAGATTAAATAGGGGAGACTGCATGACATTGTAAATGGGCACTCAGCCTAACTTTGCTAAAATGGAATTCCAGGGATCTAGGTTGTATCTTGATTTTTCTACTGACTAGCCATTTAATTTTAAGTAGGTGACTTGATTTCTCCAAGTCTCTGCTTCACCACGAAGGAAATGGAGAGATAATACATTGTCTCATAGGTTTTCTATGATGATTTGATTAGAAAATAAACACAAAACATGTCATTTAGTCCTTGGCACTAATGATAATTAATAAATGGTAGTCTCTCCTATTGTTATTGTATTATTACTTCAGCTGCTGCTACAGTCACTACTCCCATTACTCCTCCTCCGACTTGTTATTGAAGAAGTGTGGGTCAGGCGGAAATCAGGGTTAAAACATATTTTTGGACATATTCATTGGCAGGTATATAATAAACCACATTAGTTATTTTCCAGTGGCATAATTTATCCAGACCCATAGGACGGCAAAAATGCAAAGGATTTGATGGCTTCCATTTTATTGTTCTTTTCCAGAAAACAGCATGAAAGGAAACATGCCATCATATTCTGGTTATTTCTAAGATCCAGGCATGCAGCTTGCACTTATTATTTGTGAACAAAATCTCTACATTCTCTCTGGCCACAGATACCCAATTGAACATGAATCACAGCTCTCAATCAGTACACACACACCTTGGCCAAGAGAAGCATTTTCATTTGCTCAGTCTTTCTTCCACTATGTCTTGCCTTTTGGGTCTGTGTAGCTTCCGACCTTTTCCAGCGAGGATCACTGGGGGCCATAAACAGACATTTGGATTCTCACTGAGCAATGCCTACTCGGCTCATGAATGTTATTTGTGGAAATGAAATCTGGTTTCCTATGGAAGTGCTGAACAAATCCAAAACCAGAAAAACTCTCCCGCTCAACAAGCATCATCCAGAGTCTGTGGGAATGAATAATGACACTAAACGATATGGCACAAATACAGTTTCCCAACTGAACTAAAACTGCATTTCCCCATAAATCATCATTGAAAATCCTCTTTCAGGTTTCCATTTTTTCCCCTATCTCCTGTTTGTTCCTTTTTAATAAGCTCTCCTTTTCATTTTTCATTCCATTTTTCCTTGAATTTACACAGCTTTTTAAATTAAAAAACTTCATTCTCTGCCTTCGCATGCACAATATTTTCCCATTTCTATTCTGGGGCCTAATTCTGAATGTTTAGCCATTTGGCATTCTCAGCAGGTGCAAAAAGAGGCTGGAGGTTCAAAGGTATCTTCTGCATTTCTTGACCTCTTTGATTCAAAAGCACGTTACCTTAATAATAAAAATATCTGGGTTACACACTTGATATACAGACCAGAGAGAATTGAGTGCAGGACATTTTTATGATCCTTTAAAGAAAAGCCCAGAAGAGGATTCCAAACTAATTTTCCACTGATTCTCTGTTCCTCCATTACATTATTTTTCTGTACCTTTTATACATCAGTGGAGCCCTTCAGAGTCATTTGGGATTATTGATTATGAAGCAGCAGAAATCCTTCATACTGCAAGCAGGGCGATTCCAGCCTCTTTCTCAGCTACCCTTTCAATCATATTATTTCTTCTCATCAAATGTATTTTATTCCATAATTCTTTTTAGAGTCAAACTAGTTTTCAAGTTACTATTACTCATTGAAAAGTGACCATATAAAAAGTTTAAAATCTGTAGATTTAATGTGCCCAACACTTAATTTCATGCTCTGTTTGCCCCATTGTTCAAAGCAAATAGTATTTAAGTCCCCAGCTGTGTGTGTGTGTGTGTGTGTGTGTGTGTGTGTGTGTGTGAGTATTCAGTTCATGGCTCTAGTTTTTACAGTATTAATATATTGCTCTTTAAAAAAATCTGCTACACAGGAAAGGTGTCAAATAATAATTTATAATTTATCCCATTAGCTTTGCAGGTCCTATTTGCAAAGTGTCCTGATTTTTATGGTTAACGTATTTAGTAGCACTTCTACATTTTTCTTTATTTTCCACCTTAAACAAGCCAACTGTACACCCAGATGATGAAGGACTGGACAGAAGGGCAGCACTAAGAGCAGGGAAATGCCTCTGCATATTGTAATTCAAATTATTTAAGAGCCACTTTAAACAAGCAAACAATTATTAATAACTACGGATGACTATTTCATGTCAGGTGCATGCAAAGGTTTTTAAATCTACGGAATAAGTGGCCTCTGCTAAGTCCCAGAAATCTGAAAGAAGAAAACTTAAATATGATGAATTTTTAATATCAGGCAGATGGTTAGATAGCTTTTTCTATAGAATAATTAGAAGAATCATCCATTAGTGAAATATTCGATCAAGTATCCACTACACGCAAGGCACTTTGAGATGTACTGGTAAGGAAGGACGAAAAGACATCTGCGCGCACATGGCTTATGTTCTAGCACAGCAGACAGACACTAAGTAAGTCAACCAATGGTGGCGAGTGCCATGAATAAAGCTGGGCGAGGAGGGCTTGGGACCAGGACAAAGGAGATGGGAACCGTGGGTAGCGCTTTTTCAGATGTGGTAGGCAGGTTTATTTCATATGACAATGAGTCTGTAAAATAACTCTGATACAAGGTGGAGTTTTTTTGTTTTTTTTTGTTTTTTTTTTTTTACAAAATTAACATAAGTGAACCTCAGCATGAGAATATGAAAATTAAAAATTGTTTTACAACATTGATTTTATTGAAAACCTTCCACTTTACAAAAGAAATGTGTTTTCCAGTAATATCATGGCCTCCAATCTGCTTGGAATTCTCAAAAGATATGGTGCCTCCCAAAAGCTCCATCTTCATTACTCTTTTTCTTCCCCGAATTACGATTTACATCATCCTATAACCACGGAATTACACTGTCCAACAAGCACACAGGACATACTGTTTTATAGGCCAGGTATAGAAATACACACTAACCATCAACAACCCACCATTAAATGAAGATTCATTTATTCAACATGTATTAGGCACTTACTATATGCCAGGCACTGAGCTATCTGCTGCAGACAGAAAGATGAAAAATCAGGGCTGAAGCCAAGGGTTTCAAAAGAGAACAGAGAGAAAGAGAATTAGGTCAGAGCAGTTTGTGGTAGAAGCCCAGGACAGACACATGCAGGGGGTGATTCGGGCACCCGCCGGAAGGACCCGGGCGGCTGCCTGCAGGAATGAAGGTGACATGGAGGTAGAGAGGAGGCAGAACCAACAGGGGGCGTTTTTAGGAGAGAACCACATGAAGATATTAATGTGATGAAAAAAAGAAACCAGCCAACTGAGAAATTCTATTGAAAAAGAAATGTACAGGATGGAAGAACAGCTGGGATAGCCTAGGGATTATGATGCCATGAACACTGATGCAGTGCTGTTCCCATACGTAGTAGGGACGCCTGTCTGCACACACTCACGCGGTCTCTCCAACAGCACTAGGCAGGCTGCTGGTGAAGCAAGGGGAAAGAGACCCATTTCTACAGACCCATCTGGCAAACCTGACAGGACTGGTACCCAGCATAGCTTCATCACTCATCATCTCCCCAGAGCTGTCTCTCCAGCCATAGCAATACTTGCCCCTTTCACACTTCTGTGCCCTTGCACATCATGTTATCTTGCTATCTTGCTAGGATGTCACTTCCACTATCTTTACCTGGAGAATTTTTTTTTCCTTTGCAAGCCCCAAATCAAACAAACAAACAAAACCCCAAAACAAACAAACCAACCTCACTGGAGGATTTCCCCAATTTCCTCCTACCTTATTCCTATAGTTCCTGGCAACATCCTCCAATGAGAGTCCCTTTCCCAGTGAGGCTTAATTATCTGTCTAAATATCTGCTCCCACACAGAACTATGAGCATTTCAAGGGTACTGACAGTTCTATCCATCATTTCTACCCTTCACAGCTTCAATACAAGGTCTGCCATATAGTGGGTGTTGATTATATAAATGTTTCCTTTTATATAATTTATTATTCCAGCAGTCACTTAACAAAGGCTCAGATGCTCAGAGACAGAAAATATTATACTATGCATGTCTTAATTTTTAAAAACTATACACAGTAATTCATGAATGCATTCTCACTGTAACAATTCAAACAATACAAATGTATAATAATAAAGAGCCACATATACTCTTTAGTGCTATTTTTCCCAATTTCATTCTCAGCAGGGGTAGAAACTCTCACCACTTTGAGGGACAGCATACTTTGTGCACATTTTCTTTTCAATGTAGTTTACACATGTATATATGTAAAATAGGAATATATAGTTTTCTATGAGCCCCACCCTCTCCTACATATGGGACAGCACCATATGCATTGTTTTTCAACTTGTTTTTACTTAATAGGTTTAGAGATATTTGCCACCCTAAAATATATAAAGTCACCCCATTTTCAACCATTGTATAGTATTCCCTAGGAAAAAGATGTGCAAAGGAAAACCATAATTGAGTTTTCACTCAAGAAATACACAAGCATGGAGAAGACGGATAATATTCAGTGGGAAATTTGCCCTTAGACTAGTTTTGCCTTTTCGAAGTACAAATTAATGTTTTTCTAGAAGTTTATAATGTGTAACTTACTTCAAGGTCTCTATCCTGAAAACACACATCCATATGTATAAGAGAGCATAAACAGGTGTGCACTGCTATGGGATTTGCAATTGTGGACACTTGGAAATATCTTCGGCATCTGTAAGGATTTAAAAAATTGTGGAATACCTGCATTTATTCTGCCAGTTTTGGGTATATGGGATTAAATGAACCCAACTTTACTCCAGCCCCATGTCTGTCCCTTCCTAAGGCTGCTTTATTTCAAGTCTCTCTCATTTTTAATATTTTCAAATACTGCAATTCAGACTATGTGTACATCTGATAATGGGATTCCCTTAGAGACATTACTTATTTTCAGAGATTTTAATAGCCTTGTCTTGCTTCTCTTCCTACACAAAGTGAAGGCTATGGTTATTCTGGTAAACCTGTACAAGGCTCTCCTTCATTCTGACACCAAACCTGAATCTGACAATAGTTTTTGCTTTATTATTAATAATAGGCATGTATTGAATGTTCACCACATTTAAGGGATGGTGGAGGGACAGTGACAAAAGACAAAGACACATCACTCTGTTTCACACGTACCAGATACTGAGTGTGGCAGCCATATGGTATTAAAAAGGAAGTGAGCGGAAAGTTTGCGTGTTTGTTTGTCCATCTACCCATCTGTCCATCTATCCATCTAACTGCTGGCTAGATCGATGCAGTGAAAAGGTAAATCAAACAGAACCCTCCATGAAATCGAATAAGAAAGAAGAACAAAAAGAAACCAAATCTTACACCATGCTGAAAATAAGGAAATGAGAAATGAGGACAATTTACAAAATCAAAAGCAGAGAGGTCTAACGTCACTTGGAAATGCAATAGGCAATTTCTGGCTACCCACAGAGGCCAGAATAAAAGGTTAAGTCCTACAAGAAATAAATGAAAAGTAGAGGAAAGTGCTGAGTCGAAACAGAATCTTCAATCGGTATAGGGAATATATGGCTCCTTTCCAGGCCAAGAAACTGGAACTTCACAGGTGGTGGGATAAGACTGGAACCCTGAACGTAGACAGACGCACAGATCAAGGCAGGGCTAGCTGTAGGCAGTAGGGAGACGCCCAAGGCAGGCAGGGGCAGCACAGATCCTGGCCATACAGTGAGACACACTGGCTCAGGCGGGCAGCATTAACAGACCAGGAGGTCTGGAATAAAGGTAAGGATTTATCCAGGAGTCACAGGGAGGAATGGCACACGTGTATGCCAGGGTCACATGGGAAGGCGAGCAGGTGGTGAGTGGGCAGGAAAAGGCAGGGCTCCCACCTCTTGGCGGAGGCTCACAGGAAGAAGATGGACTATGGGAAGGTAGGCCAGGCTCCCAGACAGGGCATCCTAGTCTTACAGGGATTGAAGGACAAACAGGACAATCCAACCAAGAGGAACAGAACAGGCATCCTATTTATTACCAGGACCAGGTTTCAACATGGGGCTGTGTCACTGCCACAAAGGTCAAGCCCAAAGAAACCCCAGTAGCAAAACCTGACTCCTAAAGAGGGTTCCTCAAATTCCCTCTGATTAACAACCACTAATCATCCTACACCCTTGGCCTGGGGTAGAACCCTTAAATGTGGTTAGATGGCTTCAGCTGTGGCCATCAGAGGGATTCCGGGGCAAGGGGCCAGGCAAGTCATCATACTCAATTACTGGGTTTGGCAGGAGGAGGAGGGAAAAGTGTGGTTTTGGCAACACTGCTGGAATTATAAGGCCTTAATTAGATTACTGGATCAACCTCTGCCTAGCAATGAATGTCCTTGGGGAGGTCGTTTAATCTCTCTAGGAGACTATGTCTGAGTTTCCACATCTAAAAAAAATGAAAATATTTCAGAGGCAGCTTACAGGAGAAGCCCTAAAGAGCAACAGTATTGCTAAAAGGATTAGGATTTCAGCTGATCCTTCAATTATATACTGCCCTTCACCCTCTGGCCTTGCAAAAAAAGTAAAGGAAAGCTGGAAGAAGTGGCCTCAAATAACCATTGCAAAGAATGCACTTGCTTTGTATTTATGACAGATCATGGAGTTAACTTTGCTGAACCTACACTGGTTGTGCTGTAAAATAGTATAATATGACTAGAACCATTTACCTTGAAGAAACCTGCAGATGAAAAAAAGCAAGGACAAAGCGACTTTGTATTTCCACCAGCCCATGAAAGTTGGATCAGAACCACTACAGAGAACACTTCAGAGAAAGGGTATTAGAGGTTGACTGTAGTAAGAACCAGGGAAAGAATCAGATTAAGTAAAGGACTATTTATATTTGGGAAAATGGTACTAATTTGGAGTCTAACCAGGGGAATGTTAACTATTTTGCTAAGAATAAAAGCTTCTCCCAAAAGCTTCCAAAGTCAAGAAGGAACAAAGAAAGTCTTTTGAAAGTGCAGTAAAGGATACACATGAAAAATTTTATTTGGTATTATTTTTGTTTCTTTATTTTGAGTTAATACTGTGCCTCTTAAAGCCTCCCAGTGGGCTGCCCGTCTAAGCTTTGGGGGAAAGATTTGCAAATGGCACTATCTAAAACTGGAGCTAATATTAATCAATTTAAATGGACACTCAAAAATTTATCCCACCATGAGAAATAGTTTGGAAACACCCTCCAGTCCCGTTGAGATAATGTGAAGTCTCCCCTAGGAAATTACAAACAGAAAGTCATGGGTGTTATGGTTTGCTGTGTTGTCTCAACAGAATGGTTTGATCTTTATGGAGTTATAGCAGAGGCCAAGGACATGATTTTCCATGTCTTTGGTACTACCCACTATCGAGAGGGTCCCATATATCGCCTGAGGACAAAGTTCCCTACATCCTTCGTTGCAACCCCAGATAAAAATTAGGATAACCTGGAGAGTTGTTTTGTTTTTGTTTTTTTAAAAGTAATGTCTGAGATCTACTCCAATCAAGTTAAATTGGAATCTTGGAGGGGTGGGGGGCAGACCTAGGAAGTAATTATTATACTTCATAGACAGGGTTGAGAATTGACATATGCTTTCAGATGGGGGAGTGGAACTCATAAAACTTGATGGTTTTCTAATATGATTACTCAACTTCCTTTGTTCTGGTACGATGATTAATAAGCAACCTTCTTACAGTTATTTGATTTTCTAGGCTGACTTTTTTTTTTTTTAATAAGGGCTTCCAAAGGGTGATCAGCTGACCCAAAGAATCTGCCTGCTTGCTAGTTATCGTTCTTACTTTAAATCAATAAGAGACTTCTCATTTATTGTCCTGTTATTCTGACAAGTCTTCCAGAATCTGTTCAACCAGAAAGGAAGAAATATGCATGGCTTCAAATACATACAAAACGGAGGATAAGATCTGTATCTTTCATGACTCTGTCAGGTGCTGCCCTTAGGAGAGGTAGGTAATAAACAGCTTCATCTCTGTGAAAGAACTTGGAAGGCAGTCATTGTATTTCAAAGGGAATAATTCAATTCCAGTTTTAATTATGGCAAAATAATTATATACAAATAAGATGTGAGGTATGCATTCTTGACTGCCTTGGTCTTCCGCACCTAAGGTAAATAACATCTGCTTGCCTGGAACCAAGGAGGTTCCTGGAAGCTGGGATTTTCAGTTTTAAAACTGAGGCCGCCCTGGGGCGCCTGGGTAGCGCAGTCGTTAAGCGTCTGCCTTCGGCTCAGGGCGTGATCCTGGCGTTCCAGGATCGAGTCCCACATCCGGCTCCTCAGCTGGGAGCCTGCTTCTTCCTCTCCCTCTCCCCTGCTGTGTTCCCTCTCTCGCTGGCTGTCTCTCTGTCACATAAATAAATAAAATCTTTAAAAAAATAAAATAAAAAAAATAAAACCGAGGCCGTCCTGGGGGTGGGGGTGGGGGAATAATCCCTTGGGTGGGGTGGGGTGGGTAAGTATTTCCTGGAACTCAAGACTTTCAAAGTTAAATACTGGATGATGAGTTGGTCACCCCCATGCACACCCCTAGTTTCCTAGGATGGATCTACTTTACACAAGAGGTTTCACTGATCACTTAATGATAACTAAAGGGAAACAAGCAGACTGGAGGAGGAATTAAAGAGGTTCCCCATCTCACATCACAATTCTTCAACACTAAGAATGAGAAAGCAGCAAACACTCCAATGCACAGCTCAGAGTTAAGACCTGGCACAGTCACAGTCCAGATATTGGCAACATGAAAAGAGTAGCCAAGAGTCTCAACACAGGTGTGATAGCTCAGCAATCAACGGGAGGTCTCGGACCAGGGCAGTCAGCTGGCCCCAACTCCCAGAATCAAAAGCCAAGACAACCTTGAAGCCTTGTGGTCTTAACTAACATTTGTTGAGTACTTAGACTAAGACATTACAAATATGTAATTTAATCAGACCTCTAGGAAATAAATCTATTGTCTTCTTTTTTATATACAACAAAACTGAAGCTGTATGAATTTTATCACCTTTGTATTTCCAGTCCATAATATACATATAGCAGGTCACACAAAAATACTAGCCACATACACACACGCACACACGCACAGACACTCAGAAACACAATTACAGCGTGGGAAGCATAAATATTTTAAAAGTCAGTTTAATAAAAATCTTGTTTTCAGATATTCTGCAAAATGGCTGACATCCATTTAAGCAGGCCTGTAACTGGTCATCCTTTACAAATTACTTAGAGATAAGAAGGGAGAAGGATCCAGATTAATATTATTAACCCAACACTCAAGTAAAGTGAAACTACAAATGATGTGTTCTGGCTAGCAGTAATAGGGAGAAAGAAAAAAAAAAAAGAATGGAATGTGTGTGTCAGGAAGGAAAATTAAACTGAAAATTAGATTCCCTGCCCACAAATTTTGACAAAACTTAAAGGAAATTAATCAACCACTTTATACTTGCTTTGCTGATCACAGAAGGGCTCTGACTCCACTTGACATAAGCAAATAAAGATGGTAACACTTGACATGTAATTCTTGGCTCACTTAATTGGATTGCTTCACAAACCATTTTCAGTAATCAATGATTCCTAGTAGGAATCACAAAAGAAGACACCAGGCTGCTGGGAACAGACATGACAGGACTGCATTTTCTCCAGTCATCTATTCAGAGACAAAGGGCCAGTCATCACATGCTTCTGTCCCCTGTCTACACTTCTTTGTCCACATGGCTACATCTGGGCCACATTGAACCCTTGTCAATAATTATAGCCTGGGGATCCTAAATTCAGACTGCCTGGGCTCAAATCATCACTCAGCAGCTGGATGACCCAGGGCATCACCTTAGCATGTCTCCGGCTCCCTGTTGGTAAAGTGCAAGTAACTGTACGTACACCTCACAGGACTGTTGAAGGCTTAAGTGGTATAATTCATGTAGAGTGCTTGGAGTAGTGTCTACTCCTTGGAAAAATTTGTATGAAGGTTTATTTCTATTTTCATTCTCATTTTTGTTCTTCTATATTTCAAAAGCTATGCTACCTCTACTTAGGATCTCTGCTCCAAGTTCAGATAGAAAAGTGGGAGAACCACCTGTGTGCTCCCCTGCAGAAGAACATACAGCTGGGATCTTTGCTGCAATGTAGACTCCGGGAAAAAGCAGACAGTATCAGGACATCTAGGCAGCAGCAACTCACCTTAGAGTCTTCTTGGGCATCCAACCTAGGACAGCCCTGGGCTCAAGCAGCTCCTAACCAGTTTGGCATAGGCCAAACATGCTAGTTGGTAAGGATCTGTCTGAGAACCACCTAATCTGCATTTTTGTCTCAGACCATAATTCATGGGGCAGGATTCAATTTATTAATGACAGGGCCAATGTATTTATGACTCACTGTTGCTATTTAGACTAGACATTCAAATCACCAAGACATCTTTTCCAATTCAAAACCCCAAAAGGCTTTGAGAAGATCACAAGACTTGTGGCTTTCTGAGCCCCGCCAGCGTCTGAGGACAGAGGCCAGGGTGACACCATGCTGGTTCAGTAGGAGATTGAGTCCTGCTATAAGGCACCACCTCTTTCTCCTTTGGAAATCCCATTCCCTGTAAGCCTCAGCTCTCACACGATAATGTGTCCATAGTACAAATGTGGCCATCAATGAATGATAACATACAGCAGTGGACCCTAGCCCAGGAAGTGTACACATGCACGCACGCACCCAGCCCCAATTCCAACAGTATGTCATGGTAAGTGACAACAGCCACAGCAAGCAGCCCAAAAAGTACATCATCATGATCTTGGGCAGATTTACCAGGTGGTAACATGAACTACAAGGACGGATACGTTATTGCCAACTACCAACTGCCTCTGAAGACCAACCCATCCTCACATGCCCACAAAAAATCCACTCCTGGTGACAGAAGCATCCTCTTTAAAAATGCTAACATGTGGGGCACCTGGATGGCTCGGCTGGTTGAGTGTCTGACTCTTGGTTTTGGCTCAGGTCATGATCTCAGGGTCATGAGATTGAGCCCCAAGTGTCGGGCTCCGTGCTCTGTGCAGAGACTGTTTAGATTCTTCTTTCCTCCTCCCTCTCCCTCACCTTCTGCTACTCCCCCCACTTGTGTTTTCTCTCTCTTAAATAAAATAAAATCTTTTAAACAAATGCCAACATGTCCTTCAACTACCCTGATATTATTTCCATTGGCTCAGAGATGCCTTCAGAAAATAACCCACTGCAAAGGGAGACCAGGTGAGGTACTTGGTACTTTACAGGGCTTTGTTGATATGAAACAACATTCTCTTTCTAAAATGAAAGCTTTAGTTTCATGGGTTCAGAGTTTCATAACCTTCTCGTCCCCTCTTCTCTCTCTCCTTGCCTCAGAAGTGCCTGGCGGAATGCTAGGCATCGAACAGTTCAGGTGAGTTTGAACTGAAATGTAGCTTCATAATAGCAATAAACAAGATTTTTTTCCTCTAGTTCCGACTCTATCACTAGAATTTTTATGAACACTATTCCCTACTAGAGAAATATGCAGGACTTTTGGTAGCCTACCTGTCGGTGTATAATTCTTGCAACTTTGCAGAGAAGTGGGGTACAAAGTGCAATGGCCAACCTGGGGAGACAAAGCGAAGTGGCTTATCTTGTTGCATGTCCAGTGACACACAAAGCACTAGTTTTAATCTGGCAAGAGGCAGAGACTCCATTCTGCCAGACAGGATTCTTCTGGACTTTGACAATCACCTGCTAACACTCCTCTCCTCTCTCTGCCTCTGTCCACACTGCTCTTTCTGCCCAGAATGCTGCAGTCTGGTGCTTTCTACCCACCCAGCAAGTGGGCTACAACTCACTCTTCTGTCTTCCCACCCCATGGCAGCCAGAAGTCCTCTTGTCTTTCTCTGACCTTTAAAACTGTCCGTGTCATCCAGATGCCCTCAAAATTTACTGTCACCTTGTGTACTTTTCTGTGGATCTATCTTACCCAAGAAAGAGGGTGAAATCCTGCAGGGTGGCTATCATTACTTTGCTCCAACTCTTACTCCATAGGATTTCCAGTAGAACCTATGTGGTTTGTTATTTCCTCCCTTTTGTAAATGAAAAAGAAATAGATAAGTTCATGGAGACTCAGTCTCCTCACTCTGACACACTACTGTTTCAGCTTCCTTTGTGGGCAGTTAGGCAAAATCAACTAAAATATAAGTATCCCCATCGTCTAGCCTTCCATGTAGGGAATTAGCCCACAAGTGCTCACACTTCACAAACTGGTATGTGCTAGGATTATTCTATTTTTATTCTAGCATTAATTGTAATTGAAATCACACCGGAAACAAGTCCAATTGTCTAGAGACAAGGAAATGCTTTAAGAAATTATGGTAAATACATAGAATGGGATGTTCTTTCTCAGTTAAAAAAAAGAAAGAGATACAAGTACATATACTGACATGAGAATTTCTCAGTGCTGAGAACAGTAAATATTTGTTGAATGAATAAATCTCTAAGATGTACTGTAAGAGGGGCGCCTGGGTGGCACAGTGGTTAAGCGTCTGCCTTTGGCTCAGGGCGTGATCTTGGTGTTATGGGATCGAGCCCCACATCAGGCTCTTCTGCTATGAGCCTGCTTCTTCCTCTCCCACTCCCCCTGCTTGTGTTCCCTCTCTCGCTGGCTGTCTCTATCTCTGTCAAATAAATAAATAAAATCTTAAAAAAAAAAAAGATGTACTGTAAGAAAAGAAAATCACAAAACACTACATATAGAACTCCAATTATTCTAAAAAGCTATTTACATACACAGAGTATATGCTAGAAAAGGGACTGTGGTTTGAGGGTACATCACTTTTTACTCCATGTTTTACTTATTTTTTTTAAACAGTGAGTTTATGTTTATGTATTACTTATGCAATTAAGAAGTTAGCACAAGAAAAGAGGTTGCCTAGATGCTGAAACATGAGAGAAAAAAACCCCCAGGTTACCAAGATGTTGGAGTGCAGGGCAGGAGCTAGACACAGGCCTGGCTGCTTCAAAGCCCCTGATCTCAAGGATGGCCTTGGAGTGGAGAGCCCCAGGTTCTGGCTCTGTCAACAGTGACCTAGATAATCTTAGTGGAATCACCCAACCTTTAGAAGATTTGTCGCTGATTCTTTAGCCTGAAAGTAGAAATGATGTCTATCTTCTATGGTAACTCTGAGAATAAATAAGATGATGATTTCAACAGCCCCTTTAAAATTATAAAGCACTATTCAAATGCAGAAGATACTATTTTTCATTGCGATTATTACTACCATGAAGTACCAATGCAGCGTCTCACACAGATTAGGCACATGATATAAATCAGAAAAATGACTATTAGAATCTGTGAATTTAGTCTTTGGCATTAGCCCCTTCTAAAGGGTGTTTTGGTCTTTCAGGGATATCTCATTGAGAAAACAAAAATAAGAAGGTCTGAATCCCTATTTTATTGGATCTAAGATGCCACTGATTTTAAGATGTGCGTTTATTTTATGTACCACTATGACAGAAAAAGAAAGATGCAAAGAAACTATGTCACAAGAGGATGCCAGATTCTGGAAATGTGAAAATGTGCATTTAAGAATCTGTGAAATACAGTATTTAAATGAAAGGCTTCGGGCAAATTAGCTGATCAATTATACATTGTGTCTCTCAAATGAAATTACTAATTTAATAAAGCATGGCTCTCTCATACCAGGGATGTTTTACAGTGCCTTTTCCCCTTTGGATGTGCTGGCCACAGCATTTTTTTCATGTTTTAAAAATTATAGAGAATAGATAATTACTAGTGAATGCTGACCTTTTCCATATTATGAGTAATTATGCTATTAAAAGCATCATTTGGACCTTAATTTGGTATACAAATTATTCAATTACCTAGTCTGCAGTTGTAAGGACTTTTAGCCACCACCATGTTGGATGGGAGCAGAAGGACAGTCCCAAACTCGGAGCAATTTATTCTTACACTATGCTGCACAAATTTTAGCTGCATCAAAATAGTATTAAAGTCATGGCTAAACCAATAATTTCACTAAAACACTTCATGGCACTAAATTATAACCAATATGTCACCACTGAAAGCATTTGCAAGAAAAATCTCATAGAAATCCCGTTACAAAGCCAACATTGAAACAGACAAAAATAACTCTTCCTTAAGATGCTCAGGCTTAGCGTCCATCAAGCTTGTCCCTGGTTCTGCATATCTGTTGCTTCTGTTTTGTTGTTAGTGATGATGATGGCAGAGGCCCAGGTACCCAGTATCTTCTGCAAAGTAGGGCGCTAGATCTGTCTAAAGGACCTCTACTGCCTAAAGACTGGGGGTATAAATTAAAAAAACCCAAATTGCGTTTGAATCCCAAATTCATTACTTACAGCTGTAGTATCATTGGAAAATCACTGCCTCAATTTCCTTATCTGTAAAGTCTGAATAATACAAAGCATCTTCCAGATCGTTGTAAGGATGGGTGATAAGTCTCAAGAGTCTGTTGCACAGATGAGTTCCAATAAATAGAGAGGAGGTGGAATTATTGTACTCATTCTGTGGTTTCCCATTAGAATGCTCTAACAGAAGAAAGTAGCTGATTATAGTTAAAGCCTTGTACGACTTTCTGACTCAGAATAGGAAGGTGGTTTGAAAAATTTCACGAATTCCAATCTTAGGTATCCACAGCTATTGTCTTACAGTGGATTTTGACAGAAGGAAGGAAGGAAGGAAGGAAGGAAGGAAGGAAGGAAGGAAGGAAGGAAGGAAAGAGAGAGAGAGAGAGAGAACGAACGAACAGACTTACTATTGTCTCAAAGGGTCTGTCCTGAGAGGAGTGTTGGTTATTTCCCATTTTCCGGACCTCTACACACCACTCTCTTGCTTCCAGTGGGGGTGAGTGATGGGGGGCCACCAGTAGGAGATGAGTGTGTGGGAAAGGGCATCTTGCTCCCCACCTGTTCCAGAAGTCCTGGCAGTGACTCTGCCCTCCTCTCTGCCCTCTATCAGCAGCCCCTCATCCAGGGCTTCAGCTCTCAACCAGACTCAGTCACACTGTTGCCTCATGTCCCTCAGGCTCTCTTCTATGGCGACCCCTCACCATGCCCTGTTGGTTTGTTAAACTCCACCCATACTTCTAAGTAGCCTTGTCCTTTACATTAATTTTCATATATATTTTCCTACGTGAGCATGCCATCTATTTCCTGCCTTACTGATGGAGAATCCAAAAAGAGAATATTCTGTCCACTCATTCTGTACTGAACACCCAGCAGTCCCACAGTCCCTGATTTTACAGATGAGGAAACTCAAAATGCTTTAAGAGTTCCTGATGTTTTCACCTGTTTTCAATTTCTTCATTTGCTGGCTCTGTCACTCCCCCTGCTTCAGACCTTCCAGATGAAACCCAGTGCCTAGGAGATCCTTTGTGATCTGGCTCCTACTTCTCTCCACTTCAATCTCTCATCCCTCCCACAACTGTACCCTATGTGCTCACTAACCATATCAAACTAGCTGGGATGCTCAAACTTGGTTGCATACGGGTGGTTCTCCCACTGGAAGGCATTGCTCACCTCCTTGCTAACCCCTATTTATTGCTAAAGATGTGGCCGGAACATCGAATTCTCTGGCATTACTTCCATCACCTCATACCAAGTCTCCTCTATGCTTCTATCCAAACACAGCACCAATCTGTGATGAAATTGTTGACTCTCTTGGCTGTACCCCCACCCAAGATCACTAGCCACTCGATAACAGAAATGTGTTTTCACTGTCAGGCTCACAGCAACAGTACCATCACCATCATCACCACCATCATCCAACAAACTCCTGAACAGTGTTTATCACATGCCAAACATTGTTTTTAATGCTTTTGATATATTTACTGCTCCCATCAACCCAATGATACAGATGCTAACTTCACCTACAGCTTCCAGATGTGGATCCTAAGGCAGAGAATGATTAATTGACCACAGCATGTAAGTAGCTCGGTGCAGAGCCAGGTCTGAGACCCAGGCAGCCTAGCTCTGCTCTGTGCTCTTAACCTCTATGCTCTACTACCTCTCAGGGGCACTTCATTAACGTTTGTTGGATTAATTAACGAATGCTAATGGGCTTACTAGATGTCAAACTGGATATCAGGGAAGCAAAAAGAGGAAGACACAGTTAAGTCTGGTTATAGAAGACTTTGGGGAAAATCCCAATTTCTGAGGTCCATTAACATTACCACGTGATTTCCCCTTTTCAGGAGAAGCAGATGTGGTTGACCAATTCATGAGTTATTCAATGCTCTCCAGCAAGGCACTGCTTGGAGCTTCCCTTCCTAGCAGCCTCTTCCCAGAAGATTAACTGAATCTGCAACAAGGTGGGCAGAGACAATATAATGCTTAAAAGTCTACTGTGAAAAGTCCTTCCCCTTTGTAGAAATAATTCAGGTATAAAACATTCACCACCTGATATTCCAGATGGTATGCAAAGGCTCTGCCTTGGTGTCCCATTACACCTGCTCTCAAAGCATCAAGACAACTGTGCTTTGTCACCAGTGGTCCACACTTCCTGACCTGAGGAGAGTGAAAAGTAGACTCAAAACACGTCCCCACACTGGAAGGACCACCCACGGGGGATGGCATGGTCTCAGCTTCATGTTGGAGGTGTGCCCTCTGCCACCCTCCCCAAAGCCTGGGTAAAAAGACCCCATTCTCATGTCCTGGACCATGCAGATAAAGGAAGACTCTCACCTTGACACAGAGGCCAGCAACAATTGGGGTAACTTCTGCGTTTTGCTGGAAACTCTACTTTTTTGGGAAATAAAGGAAGAATGAGTATGTTTTGGATGTTTTCTGTCCCTTGGTGCCTGAATTTTTCATTTTACAGTGATAAAGGATCTAAGTTGAGTCTAGCCCAGAAAGGCAAGAAACCTTTAATTTTGCCAGGCCCTCCAACAATTCCAAAGCTCCCAGACTGCAGTTCAACCCACATGGCTGATATTACCATCACACAAGTGCACAAGGAATGGATGGAAATCACATGGAGGGGTTTCCAAGTGATAGGGAAGGAAACCAAAGAGGCTTGACATTATTTCTCTCCCCATTCACCAAATCTGAACAGGTGGCTCTAGGAACAAGGCAATACTAGGCATGTTCTTAAAATTACTAAAAATAAATACTAAAATTATTTTGTACCCTCATCCCCATTCTGGCAGCATCAAATATCAAAGATTTCTGCCAGGAAACCTTAGTGCTCAGAAATGGCATTTGTTCCTCTAGCTCAAGTGGTTCTCTGCCAGCTCTTGAGCAATGCTCCATTCTTCTGCCCAACTGCTGGCAACAATACGAATGCAAGTCTCCTAGAGACCCTGTCATCAACTGGTTCCCACCTAGACACATCACTTTCTGTACCTGCACACTTCAGCAGGCCTCTCTTCTCACCTGGGTGAGTTCTAGACCCAAGGCGGAACACGGTCTGATTCTGTGGTTTGTCTGATGCCCAGTTCATGACGGCTGCTTCATAATCCTCAAATGGCAACCTCTGCTCCTCCTCTGAGAGGCAGCCATGCAAAGTTAGCAGCTGATAAAAGATTCTTTGTAGAAACATAACCCAGAGATATTTAACTCAAATTATTTATTTTTTCCATTTCTCTATTTTGAGCTAGTGTCTTTGTCATTTCTCTCATCTTTCACCTTTATATGAATGGCTAAGACCTTCACAGGAATGGCTGAGATGATCCTTTGGTTTGAATATCAGTTGAAAGTCTGTAAGTCCCAATGAACACTGGTAACAGGATATACCCAGAGACTTATTTGCAGGGCAGTTCTACAAAGCTGGCTATAGGATCGAACATTCTGATGGGGAAACAATGTTACCAAGATAGAAGAGATCAAGTCCTTTGACTTCTAATGCCCAATAGTGACCTACCAAGGAAGGAAAGAAAGAAGAAAGGAGAGGAGAAGAAAGAATGGGGTCTTGGGAAATAAACAGTTCTGAAAACTGGCTCTGCCACTCGTAGCTGTGAACCTCTTAGCTTTGGTTTTCTCAAATTGTGAGTTAGAGGTGAAACTGCTGACCTCGCCAAATGAGGAGTAAAGGAGATAGATTTTAAAAAGGACCTGGAATAGAACAGTACTCAGTACTTTGTCACATTATCTCTCAATAATTATTTGATTCTAGAGTAAAAAAGAACCAGACACTCTTCTCAGCATGGCATCCATCACATAGTACCAATCCTTCAAAACCCTGAGAACCTAGGAAGAATTAATATATGTTCAATACTATTGCCCGCTGACCCTGTACCCTCTAGTTCTCAATATGCCTTCATTCTTATTCTAGGCACTATCCAATTACTTACATATAAATCCTCTTATATCACATTATTTTAATAAACTATTTTTTTTATAAAGGCAGTAAGCTCCACGACTACCAGAAAATTAATTCCTTTGAGCCTTAGATAATTAGCATGATGACTTGGCCAACATATTTTCTTCTAACAGGGTGTTCGCCTTAAAGGAAGCTTACTGTTCTACTTTCAGTCAGGACTGGAGGAGAGCCCTGAACGATCAGGCTTAACTGCAGAGCTATCAACCTTCGAAAGACAGAGAGGAAAACACAGGAAGCCAGGGAAGAGCTCACAGGGCTTTGCAGAGAGCAATCTCATTTCCTTAAGCCACGAGGTAAGGAAACTGATACCTAAAACCCCCAAGAAAGCAGGAGTCCGCGTGGATTTTACATAGAACACCTACAAAGCACATAGTAACTAGTCCTCATGGTCACTCTAAGAGGTACCACAATCATTGCCGTTTCATGGTTGTGGCAACCGAGGCACAAAGAAGTTAACTTACCTAATATCACACAGCTTGCAAGGGGCAGAACAACTGGATTCCACGCCAGGCAGCCTGGCCCAAGGATCCTGCTGCTAACCCACCCCCCTGGCTGCCCCTCACTTCAGTGATGTGAGAGTCTCTTCCTAATGGCCAGCTGCTCGGGGCCGTATCTGTCACCATCGGTCTCTGCTGCACAGACCTACTCCTCAGGAGCCCGACTGCCTCTCTCTAGAAGGGACTAGGAACGCCAGGACCTCATTAGAGAAGAGCTGACACTCCATTATTTGATATTAAGCTACCCAGGCAATGACAATATGTCATAGTTATTCAAGGCCAGTGTCAGCAAATTCTTCTGCCACACCTGGAACACCAATTTTAAGACAAATGGATGTGGTAGATTGTTTTCTCTCTGTCATTTAATGAGCAGTTAACAGTCAATACACTTGTAATTCCTTTAGTCGAGTCTGTGCCCTGGCTCCCTATTTCCTTCCAAGTAAAAACCAAGTCCTTCTAGTGGCCTTTCCCCAACTGTCTCTCCACTGCATCACATCTACCAATCACCTTAGCTCATGCCTCTCCCTGCCCTTCTAACTTGCCAGGCATACTATATCTCCGGACCTTTGCACTAGCTTCTCTCTTTATCTAGAATGCTCTTCCCTAATATCCTCATGGCTCATTCTTCAAGTATTTGCTCAAATGGCACCTTCTCAATGAAACCTTCCATGACCGTGACCCCAGCCACCGGATTCCTTGCCTTACTACCCCACCCCATCTTAATACTCACCATCTTCTTATACAATTGCTCGTAGAAAATAAGTGCTCTAAGAGCAAGTATTTTTGGCATTTGTGTTCACTGCTTCATCCCAGCACACTATCACAGCACATCTCATTCTGAGGTTGTGCAAATTATCTCCTGAAAGCAGTATAAATGAGAAAGTAGAGAGACCAGAGTCATATTTGTGTTTACTAGGCAAGGTCCTTAAAGAACATGAATCCCGCCAACACTCTAGGTAAGGAGAGGCAAGTGATTTTCTCTCCCAGGCCCACTTCAGTAGCAGGGGATGTTATACTTGATTACTGGTGCCTGTGGAGTCAGGCAGCGCACATGCCACGTGTCCTAAGCAGGAGACAGCAGCGGATGACCACGGCATCGGGAGCACTTTAGACAATCAGACAAGAGAAGAAATTCCCCTGGACTACACGAACGGGGGTTTTTGAATCAGGCATTCATCCCCCCACAACGCTTTCTGACATATCTTACTGTATGTCAGGCAGGACATTAGGACCCTGTGATGCAAACATGAAGAACCACATAAATCAGTCTTTGAAACAACCCAATGGTGTCAAACATGGTAACAGAAGTATGGACTTTGCAATAGCCTCTAGATCCCCTCACATTGCCAAGAGCCCCCTCCAAAGCAAGAGCCACAGTAGCAACCAGAAACATTTTTAAATGGAAATCAGAGAGTGTAACCCTTCAGCCACCCAACTGACTTCCATGACATGTCAGATCTAGACCCCCGGGGCTGGGCTGCAAGGCTCTGTGGGACTGCCACCATCCACCACTGAGGTGTCAGCCTCCAGGCTCGCAGGGCTTCAGCGGCACTGGCCCTCTTCAGTCCCACGGAGGCCTCTTTGTCTCCCTACATACAGTTCTGTTGAGGCTTTCCTCACCTTCTTTCTCCCCATTATCTTAGCACGATGGTTTCGATGGTTTCTTCTCAACTTACACGTCTCAGTTTCAACATCACTTCCTCAGAGTGGCCTCACCCACACAATTTAAAGTAGGTCCCTGTTGTTATTCATTCATAGCATTCCGTTCCCTCCACGCTTTCTAGCCTTTCAAGTAATTTGTAATTAAGTATTCAACTATTTGTTTATAATACACTATAAGTTTCATGAAAACATGGGCTAACTCTAGGTTGGCCATTTGTATACTTAATACCTAGCATTGTTTTTGGCCCATGGCAACAGGTTAAAAACAAAATTGTTGAATAGCTGGCTACGTGGTTGGCTTGGGTGGAAGGAAAGAAGGAAAAGAGGGAAGAAATATATAGGTTTTAGGTGATAAAGAAATGTTAAAAAAAATAAAATAAAAACATAACAAACCCCAAACCAAACTCCACTAATTCTCCATAGGGATGGGAAAATAAGACCCCAACAGCCTTTGCAGAGGAGAGTTATTTTGATTTTCTTTAAATTTTTAATTAATTTTGTTATTATGTTCAGTTAGCCAACATATAGTACATCATTAGTTTTTGATGTAGTGTCCAACGATTCATTAGTTGTGTATAGCACCCAGTGCTGATCACAACATGTGCCCTCCTTAATACTCATCACCCTGTTGGTTTTTTTTTTTTTTTTTTTTTTTTTAAAACAAAGATCTGAAGTCAAAGACTAAGCCAGCCCTGTGCGGGCTAAGGGGCACAGGAGGGATTTAAAAATGTTTGATCACTATCCCTGCCTTTAATAATCTTATAAATGTGTGGGCAAGACTGACAAATGGGGGAAAAATAAAGATCAAGAAACGGTTACATTAAATATCACAAAGCTCCAAAATAAATGGCTCAGACATGAAGTCACACAGGCAGCCAGAAAGAGCCGAGGCACGAGAAGGCTCCGTACAGAACGCAGGATCTGCAGTGTGCCTTGGAAGACACTTAATAGATGTGCTTACACAGAACCAGGCAACGTTCCAAGAGCCTTAGATATATTAACTCATTTAATTCCCCCAACAACCCCATGAGGTAGATTACAGTTATTATATCCATTTTACCAAAGAGGCAAGATCATATAGCTAATTACTGAAAGAGCAGGGGGTCCAGGCAGTCTTGCCCCTCAAAGGATGTCCAATGACATTTGTTAAATGACCATGATTTTTATTCCCTAAAATTGATCATGAGTAGACCTTCTTAATTCAATAGATGAAGGATCCCACAGCTTCAAAGACATGAAATGAACATTTAATACAGCAAGTCAGACCCTTGATAAAAGAGGATACCCACCCTCCAAAAACAAGCACGTCAATCATTTCAATCTTCTCCCTAGACTAATGGAGACTTTTAAAAGCAAAGTACATTTTAACTTGTCACAGCTCACCCCACTTTGTAACACTGCAGCTCCAACTTTTACTGAATGGCTACCAAATGAAAGATAGGTAAAACAGGTATATGTTTTATTATTTGCTTGAAAGCTGTCCAAGGATCAATAATTTAGGACACCCACAGAGATCACCCTATAATAAAGACCTTCTGATACTTTTGCAACAAAACTCTTTTGGAAGGGGTCCAAGAAGGACCCACCTGAAAGCCTGCTCTGTAGTGAACAGGGTTTTCATTGACTTTTTGAGTATTAGTCCCAGGAAAGCCACAATGAAGAGAAAGAAATACATTTCACATTGAATAAAACTGGCTATCAGAGGGCAGTACAGCAAAGTATTTTTTAAAGTATCTGATCTTTGCCATCCATCTCAATCTAAAAAAATTTCAGGTGCAAATATAATCATGCTAGTTTTATGCAGAATATGATGAGTCTCATGAATAAATTATTACAGAGACATGGAAGAGGTATAAGGTCATTAAACAAAATTATTTAATAAAGTAATAATCATGTCAGAAAGCATACCTGCTATTTGTAACAATCAAGACAATAACTAGGAGTGTTTGAGGTTAAAACACAAACCATCAGCCACATCTTAGCAATTCACTGCACTTGACTTTTTAAGGAGACACTATCTTGCATTAACTTATACTTTTTATGGAGAAACATACCCCTTTGATTTGTAAATCGAAAAAGACTGACATTATAAGAACTAGTCTTAAATCACTTTCTACATTTATTGCTCTGCTTGTGTCATCTAATGTGGTCATTTACAATTTGCTTTAACAAATAAGAACTTCTGTCAATCACTCAACTCTTGCCATACCAGCCGGAGATTGCCATCTAGCGAATTTCATTATACTGTTTTATTTAATGGTCAGTGGTCAACTCTGATTTTGTCTCAATGATAAAATTTGATGACTACCACTCATATCTAGATCATTAATATTAACAAGTTTCTTAAATAATATCTATATATAACGAACAGAAATCACTTATACCCCTGAAGAACATACACAATTAAAACAGACAACATTTAAGAAGCTCCCATTTTTTAGGGCTTTTTAAGGGCCAGGTCCTGTGCCAGGATCTATCACACACTATTTTTAAAATAATTCTATCTTGTAATTTTAACCCCCCATTTCTTTTTTTTTTTTTTTTAAAGATTTTATTTATTTATTTGACAGAGACAGCCAGCGAGAGAGGGAACACAAGCAGGGGGAGTGGGAGAGGAAGAAGCAGGCTCTTAGTGGAAAAGCCTGATGTGGGGCTCAATCCCAGGACCCTGGGATCAGGCCCTGAGCCAAAGGCAGACGCTTAACGACTGCGCCACCCAGGTGCCCCACCCCCCACCCCCCATTTCATAACTGGGGAAACTGATGCTCAGGGAGATGGGCCAATGGAAGGTCACCAGATAGAGTCAAAATTAGATTCATGCATTTGGCAAATATACACTGAATGCCAACTCTGTATCAAGTATTGTTCTCAGCACTGGAAAAGGAAACTAAACAGAGTCTAGCTGCATGGAAGTTCACTCTGGTGGGGATAAACAGACAATAAAAAGTTATCATATGATGTCATATTATGATGAGTGCCAGGAGGAAAAACTGATCAAGGTAAGGTGGGAGTGGGGCTGGGAGGACCATATCTGAGAAGGGAACTTGTGACTAGAGACCTCAATGAAGTAAGCCACGTGGACGAAGTAGTTGTGTGAATATCTAAATGGGTTTAGATGTGTTAGCCAAGCAGACTTCCTAACTGATCTAGGATATTCTTTCTATTACAAGTAAATTATATATGTATTATTGATATAGCTTTAAGGTTCAAACACCACTGTGCCCTTATAATGCAGCATAACATCTTAGTTAAAATTCCCTGGCAAAATCAACAGCTAATATCTCCAGAGGAGCCTTGCCTCCCTCTGGCTGTCAACATACATGTCCACCCTTAAGTGTTCTACTCTCAGAGGGGCAAAAGATGGCCGGAGAAAAACAGCCTTTGTCTTTTAAAGGGTGGTTACAAACCCTGAAATGTCACTTCTTTCTCTCCTCTTCCTTGAGTCTTTCATTTAACAAAGATCTATAGAACATTTGCTCTGGGTATTGGGAAAATGGAGAACAAACAATCTAGACAATGCTCCCTAGTCCTAAAAGAATTTCATGCTCATAAATCTACTCAATGATGCTTTTGGTGGCCCTGGCCTCCCTGCCTGGAATCTGCTCTTGGTGTGTCTACAAATGCACCATCACGACCTGTAGACCCAAGCTGTGGCTATTCACTTGTACTGTTCCTCTGCTATACTGTCTTTCACCAGCATGATTTCTATATTACATTGGTTAACCTAGCACATAGGATTAGCAGTAAGAAGATGGAGTTCCTCCCTACCAGATAGGACTGAAAGACTCATGAGCCCAAGATACCTACTAACATTAAAAAAACAGACCAGATGGCTGGGTTTGCAAACACCTCCTTGCCCTGGGATCTCCTCTTTCACATCAATTCTCTTGAGAGGTAACACATTAAACCAATTCACACCAAAGCTGCGATATCTTATTAAACACACTTTTCTCCTGCAAATGGCAGAGGTGAGGTTGGAGGTGGAGAAAGGAGGAAGAAAAAACTAAGTTGACTGACTGGATGCCTTGAGCTAGCCAATTGGAATTATGGAATTTTATGGGCAGTTCTAGCAGCAAGCAGGCATAAATAACTTTGGATTTTCTGATTTTTAAAACTAACCAGTATCATTAAAATTACCTAATACTGGTATAATAAATATGAACACAGTTGGCTGTTTTCCATCTTCAATTTTCTCATCTGTGGAAACAATATCTACATCACAGAGTCTCTATGGAATGGAATTAAACAATGCTTTGTCAGTCACTGTCCTGCCAGGAAGCAGATGACACAAAAAGGTAATTGGAGAGAATTTAACAAAGGTAGTTGTGGTAGGCAGAATGATGACCCACAAGGATGTCCACATTTTAAACACTGGAACCAATGAATGTGTTACTTTACACACCAATAGGAACTTTGCTGTCTTAAGGTTAAGGACTTTGAGATAAAGAAATTATCCTAAATTATCTGAGTGCACCCAATCTTAAAAGTTGAAGAGAGTGGTAGGAGAGGGAGTCAGAAAGAAGTGACATGAGGATTCCACCCCTACTATTGGCTTTGAACAGGGAAGAAGGGGCCATGAGCTAAGGAATGCAGGTGACCTCTGGAAGCTAGAAAAGACAAGTAAACAGTTTTGTTTTAAGATTTTATTTGAGAGAGAGAGAGAGAGAACATAAGCAGGGGAAGCAGCAGAGGGAGAGGGAGAAGCAGACTCCCCGCTGAGCAGGGAGCCCGACCTAGGGCTTGATCCCAGGACCCTGAGTTCATGACCTAAGCCGAAGACAGATGCTTAATCGACTGAATGACCTAGTTGCCCTAAACAGATTCTTTCCTAGGGCTTCCAGAAAGAAATGCAGCCCTGCCAACACCCTGCTGTAAGCCCACTGGCATGTATGTCAGACTTCTAATATACAGAACTGTAATATAATAAATTTGTATTAAGTCCCAGAATCTGTAGTAATTCATTATGGAAGCAACAGAAAATGGACATACTAGTTGTCCTGACAAATGTACAGGAAGGTTTAATGGAACCAAAAGGGAAGGTGAAGCAGCTCTGAGCAGCAATGGTGCAAGGTGAATACCCCTCAAAGCCTGAAGGGGAGGGGGAGAGCTGCAGCCCTAAGAGAGATGCCGCCAGGCAGTGAGCCTTGGCTGCAGGCAGCAGAATGAGCCACTGTCAAACCATCACCAGTAGGGGGAGAGTGGAGAAATACCCATTTCACTTTGTTTTCCTCCTGCTGGCATTTCCTTACTAGAAATCAGAGGGCAAAGGGGCCTGGGTGATGTGGTCCTACCAGGGTCTAAGTAGAACAAAGACGGGCAAAAGTGGATCTACAGGGGCAAACGGAATACCCAGCACAAGTGTATATACAGGATCTGGTACATGGTATGCTTTCCTACCTAGATAACCCATTCCACCATCTTGGGATGTCAGTGGCTCTAGGTTTTTGTTATTGTTGTTTCCCAGCTATTTTATACAGCTGAAGCAGATATTACTGGTTTAAGAGAGAAAAAAAATGAAATGTAGAGATGAAAAATAACTTGGTTGAGCTGTTGGGCAACAGAACTGGGATTTGACCCCAGTCCTTCCTATCCCAAGTCCATCTTCCCGTCCACTGTGACATAGTCTAGCATGGCCCCAAATCCCGGCTTCATGATTTGAGACACAGACCTCTCAAATGCAGCATGGTTTTCTATTCCTGCATCAGATTGATTTCACCAATGGGCTATACTTAATGTAATCCATTTTACCCTGCAACAGCAAGATATTCACTGTGAAGTTAAGTAAGAATGCTTACTTCCATTAATAATCATAGTTAGGGTTGGTGTCTGGCATCAAAGCCATTAAGTCAGCACAGAAATAAAAAATATCAAGATGACTATCAAATGTGGATTCACAATCATTCTCTGTAAAGATGACCCTTATATCAAACACATTTTGTTCCATGGGACACAGTTAACAACACATGCATTGTGTACATGTTCAACTCATTCATCCCACAATTCCCTTTTTATACCATTCCTTTTTTAAAGATTTATTGAGAGAGAGAGAGAGCACGTGCACTCTCGAGCCTGTGAGTGTGGGGTGGGGAGGGGCAGAGGGAGAGGAACGGCAAGGGAGAATCCAAGCAGACCTCCGCACTGAGCGCAACGACGTGGGGCTCAATCTCAGGGGCCTGAGATCACGACCTGAGCCAAAACTAAGTCAGACGCTTAACGGACTGTGTCACCCAGGCGACCCCCACAATTACTTTTTTAAAATGACAGTATAAATGGACTAAAGTGCTTGAAGACAGGTGCTTTACATAATATATCCAATGGAAATACTGGACAACACTCCAACGGGATTCAGAATCACAATACAGAACATATTTTATTATTATTTTTACTTTTTTTATTGAAGTACACAAACAGTAAGCTACACTGATCTCAAGTGTACAACACAGTGATTTTTTACATACGTATATACTATGCAATTACAACCTAGATCAAGACACTGGAAATTTCCATCACAACAGAAGGTTTCTACTCACATTCCTTGCTAACCTGCCACACAATCCCTTGGCCCCAGCCACCAGCCCCCAGGGAGCTGCCGTGCTGGTGTCTCCCTCCATCTCTTAACTTTGCCTTCTTGTAAGCTGCACATGAATGAGATGACCTTATATGCATCCCTTCGTGCCCGGCTTCTTGTGCTCAGTGCTAAGATTTATCTGTATTGCTACGTGTATCTATAGTTCATTCTTCTTCAGTACCATATAGAGACTATACCATCCTTGGTTTTAGTATTTCCCCTCCCTTTTCCTATTGGTGGGCACTTCGTTTCCAGTTTGTAGCTATTCTGAGTAAAGCTGCTATGGCATTTTTGTACAAGTCTTTGTTTGGACATATTTTCATTTTTCTTGAGAAAATACCTAGGACTGGCTCTGCAGAATCACAGGGTATTTAACTTTACCAAAAAAAAATAAAAAACAAAACAAAAAACCGCCTAATAGTTTTCTGAAGAGGTGGTATCAATTTATACGTAGCTACAATATGTCAGCCTTCCAGTTGCTCAACGTCCTGGCCAAACCCTGGCCTTGGCAGGTTCAACTGGCAGACGTTCTGGTGAGGATGCCATGGTATCTCATTTTGTTGTTAATTTGCATTTCTTAGATTAGCAGTGATGCTGAACTGTTTCATGTGTTTATTGCCATTTCGATATCCCTTTCTGCGAAGTGCCCATTCAAATCTTTTGACCATCTGTAATTGGGGTCTTTGTCTCCTTTCTCACTACTTTATAGCACTTCTTTATAGACTCTGGATACAAGCCCTTTGCTGGAATTATGTATTGCAAATATGTTCACCTAATCTGCGGCTTACCTTTTCATTCTACTGTATCTTTTGATGCTCAGAAGTTCTTAATTTTAATGACATCCAGTTTATCATTTTTTTCAGATAGTTAGTGCTTTTTGTGTCTTGTTTCTGAAATCTTTGCCTTCCCCAAGGTCATGAAGACATTCCATCTGCGTAGAATTTTAAAAATACTCTTATAGAAGAGCCCTTCAAATGCCAGCAATTTCAGCCTCTCGCCTCCTACCAAGTTTCCTCTAGACCAACTAAGACAGACGAGCTTCTTCCCCTTTAAAGATCTCTAGAGAAACCACCTTGACAAATCTCCTTCAGTAATCTGTTCCGGTGCTTTAAAACCCTTCCTATCAGGATGTTTTTTTCCTCTATATTGACTGGAAATTACAATCCTGTTCATGTGATGGATTTATAATGCCTTTAATTTTCACATTAAAAACTAATTTAAAACATTTTTAGCCCATACTATCCTTCTGTTCTAAGGATATTCTAAGTACAGTTGTTGTAATGGCTTTTGTTTTATAGTGTTTTTATGTTAGCTTTGCCTTTGATGCACTGAAAGTAATGTGATTTAATTGTTCAAAACAACTATGCAGATTGCTGGTCATTAGGATATTGGGGTCTTGGTGGACACTGGGATACGGGGAGGGGAGGGGAAAAAGGCAGTTCTATTGTCCAGAAGCCTCCTAGAGAACTCAGTTTAAGCCAGAGGAGTGATGGTTTCTACCAGTGCACAGTCCCTATGTTTCCTCCTTGCAGAGAGAGAAAGTCTTTATTGAGTAAAATGCAGTAAGTCCTTATGAGCTGAGCATTTTTAAAATAAGGGGTCTGATACTGTTGATGTAGCAAATTATTATCATATGTTACCATTTTGCAGCTACTCAGATATGAGAGTCATGTAACTTTCCTATTTAAGATGCTAATCAACTTTGCTCAATACAAACTGGAGTGGGGGAACCTATTTACTGAGATTCAGTTCCCATGTTCTTAGCAATTAGTTTATAATTGTGTATTACGTCTATCATTTTCCTATACCTTAAACCAGCCACTCGAAGAAATTAAGAAATTGAAAGCAAAAACCACAAAATGTTACTCATGTTGAGGAAAGACTGCTTCCTTTTCATCATCTTCATCCCTAAGGGACAAGAAAACAAAAGAGAAAGCAAGATATCATAGGAATATGAATGCAACTTTGCGTTTAAGAATCACAATGAAGCCAGGATGATCTTCTAAAAATGTCAAAGAGACTGTGTTAGTTAGGATTAGATTCACCTCACAGGAGCAAAATTCCAAAGATACTTTTCCCTTCTGTCTTCCACACTCACTCCCTGCAAAAAGTCTAGAGGTTTGCAACTAAGGAGAGCTGGGTAAGCTCTTCTCCATGAAGTCCTCAGGATCTGACCCTAGGATGGAGCCAGCATCCTCCAGGTCCTAAGCTATATCTAACTTTCTGGAAGCAGGAAACAGCAGGAAATGAAGGAGGGCATATTCCAGCTCTCTCCCAGAGAAGCCTCCCGGAACTGAAAAAGAACGCTTCCATTTGCATCCCCTTGGCCAGAACTCAGCCACATAACCACAGAGAGCTGCAAGTTAGGCAAGAAAACAAAGCCTTTACTTTGGGCATCCATGCCCAGCTAACATTTTTGTTACTATTAAAGAGAGGGAGAACGAATACAGGGAAAAACCTGGTAGGGTCTGCTATACCAATGATGTCATTCTGCAAAGTAACACCAAACACCACCCTCCCATTACCCCTGGGTAATTATCAAAGCCCTTAATATCATCTGCAAGATAGTATATTGTCCAGCTCCTGGCCACCTCTCCAGTGCCTCATCTTCTGTCACTCCCCTCATCCTTCTCCATGCTCCAGTCCCTTGAGAAACAGTTCTTTTTCACTTTACATGAAGAGGAAACTCTTCATCTTTGCCTCTTTGGCTTCACTCAAGTCATTCTTCCTCATCCTTTAAAAGTGGCTTAAAGGTCATTTCCCTTGGGACATTAGCCTTTCCTGAGTGTCCTCCCTTGCTTTATGCTCCCAGAGCACCATATTATAAGGCTTATCCCGCAAGTAATTTCTTCTTTAATGTTTTTCTCACTCATTTGACTGAAAAACCCATGAAGGTAGGGACCTCATCTATTCTGTTCATCATTGCATTACTGGTACCTAAGCACCGTATTTTCATTTTTTAGGTAAAATTTACATAGAGTAAAATGCATATACCTTAAGCATACAGTTTGAGGAGTTCTGACAAGTGTGTTCACCCATATAACCAATACCTCAATCAAATCTAGAACATTCCCATCCCCCCAAAATCCCTGCATGTTCTCTTCCAATCAATCCCCACCTCTTTAGCAACTTACACTATTTTCTATCATCATAGGTTGGTTTTGCCTGTTTTTGTACTTCATCTGAATGGAATCATACAGAATATATGCTTTTTGGGTATGACTTCTTTTACTTAACATAATGTCTGTAAGATTCAATCATATTGCTGGGTATACAAGTTATTTATTTTATTTTAATGCTGCAGAGAACTCCTTACGTAAGTATACTACAATTTGTTGACCCATTCCTTTGTTGGACATTTGAGTTGTGTACACTATGGGAGTATTATGTATAAAACTGTTATGAATATTCATGTATAAGTATTTGTGTGGCTACATATTTTCATTTCTCTTGGAAATACCTAGGTAGAATTTCTGAGTCACATTCACATGCACACACATGTAACACATTTTCTGTATCCATTCACATCTATCAACAGACACTTAAGTTGTTTCCCTATCTTTGCTACTGTGAATAATGCTGCAATGAACATGGGAATGCAGATGTCTCATTGAGACAATGATTTTATGTCCTTTGGATAAATACTCAGAAGTGGGACTGCTAAATTAAAGGTTACTTTCTTAAACGTGTCAAGAGATGGAAGAAAGAATGATGTGTGTCAAGCCTTAAAATACATTAAAAGCTCCAATCATAGGCTAATTTAGGAAATTATACTAAAATGCAATGTAATGAAGATAAGAGTATACCATCATATTAAAGAACGGGCTAGTAAAGACAAGGAAAGAGGAAAGAATAGGTAAGAAAGAGATAAAAACAGAAGATCTGAATATCTTCAGGTAGAAGCCTAACACCAGTGATTTGTTAAAAGTCAATGCAGCTAATGTTGTACTGCTCTAAATATTTATGCTGACGCTGAATAGTTCAGAAAATATCATTTTAAGAAGAAAATTAAGAACATTTGCTAACCAGCTGACCAAGTGAGAACCTCTGGGTCATCTTTGAATTTTCCCTCTCCTTCATCCACGTATCCAGTTAACCTCCAAGTACCTTGAATATTAAATTTCTCTGAAATTGATTACTCTTTTCCTCTCCCAATGATACTGCCTTACTTCAGACCTCATCAGCTCTCACCAGCAAAAGCTTCTAAATATTTTCCCCTAGCCTCTTTTAGCTCCTATTAAACAAAGCTCAGATCCTAGAATGTCAAATGAGGCTCTTTATCATTTACCTCTACTGCAAAACTATAGGCCCTCAAAGGTGTCCATGTCTTAATCCTTGAAACCTGTGAAGGTTTAACCTTCCATGGCAAAAGGGACTTTGCAAACATTCTGTGATTAAGGGAAGATTAGCCTGGATTATCCAGGTGGGTCTAATGTAATCACAGGGTCCATTTAAGAAGGCAGGAGCATCAGAGTAGGAAAGATTTGAAGATGCTATCCATTGAAAATGGGGAAGGGGTCATGAGTCAAGGAATATAGGTGTCCTTTGGATGCTGAAAAGGCAAGGAAATGGATTCCTCCCTAAGCCTACAGAAAGAACACAGCTTTGGGGAAGTGTACCATCATGACATTCATGTTCTCTCCCAGTCTAAAAAACGGGTCTAAATATACCGACTCTGTGAAGCACTTTTCTTTCAAATTCAGTTGGGTGGGATTTTTAAATGATCACTTCAGCTGATTAATATGTGCATAATGACCAGCTGAAAACTGATTCATCAATTCTGACACTGATAGGAAGATAATTACTCTTCAAAGACATTGCAGGTATTTCTGACCAGTTATTTATCTAATCTCTCCATCTCTCTACAATGGCTAAAAGAATGGGACGTGAATCTAGCTGCCTGGTTGAAACTCAGAATTTCCTCCTCTGTAACATGGGGATAACAAAAGCTCTCACCTCTTAGGGGTTCGGTAAGGATTTTGTGAGATAATATAAAGCATTTAAGGAAAGTGTCTGACACATGCAGGTGCTCATGAAATGTTAGCTATTCCTATTCTGTTTGAAATACAATCTGCAATAGCAAGGGTAGACATCATACGGACCATCTGCTTTGGACTTAATAGAACAATGTTTATAAGAATCATAAGCATTTGGGAATATTTACGCAAAAAAGAGATGATGTTTTCAGGACTGATATATTTAATCAAGGGTTTAAAAGTTGTTAGAGATGTCAAAATGGCTAAACCAAATATAAGAAATCTGATAAGAAATGTTAATGAACTATGAAATGTTAGAGGAGACATCAATTAAACTTAAAGACCAAAATGAAATTTTCAGAGACAGAAACAGATGGAGAATAGGAAAGAAATGAAAAAAAAAAAAAGTCAGAAAGACTGAAGCAACATAGGACTCATCGAACAGAAAAACTGGAAGCCAATAATTAATGAACTGAAATAAGGCGGCGTTAACAGAATAATCACAGATTTGGTTCTCAGGCCTAACCCACTTCTGGTGCCACAAAGGTACTTCGGCTTTTAACGAAAGGTGTTTTGCAATCCCTTGAATGTTTCAATGACCACCAGTTCTGGAAACAGTCTAAAGACCCTGCTTACGCAGCTATATGCTGTTCCTTTGAATACAGGCTCATTAGTACATAAAAGATGAAGAAGATCGTGTTTTCAATGAAACATAAACAAGTAACACCCTGATCTATTTAAGATCTGCTAGACCGGGATGTTATGTCTCTAACCTTTATTACCTCACAACGCTCCTAGAGGTACTTGGATCACTCCAGGCATATAACCAAATCAAGCTGCAGAATTCCTGCTCTGAATTTCTAATAACATCATAACTTCATCCCTTTCTTCTTCCAAAACCTCAGAGGCTAGCAGTTTGGTGGCAATATAGATATCCTACCCAAACTAAATTCCTGGATAAAGGTTGGCATTGGCAACCAGGATTCCCATGGCTTCTGGTGGGTAACATGGAAAATATGAGAACAGGAATGACATTGCTAAGGCATGTCTTGATAGAAAGGACATATCCACAGGGTTTACTTTAAAGTAGAAGTATATGTTTAGTCATTCAACAAATATAGACAGGTCACGAGAGGTATGAGGTACCTAGTAGCAATGATAATACAACTGGGGAGAGGTAGACACAGCATCTCTCTCTGCGAGTATAGTCTTGTACTAGGAAGGATTTGAAGTATAAGCTTTATCACCTTGCTAAGTTCGTTTTATATGCCCTCACTCTCCCATGGATACATGGTTTGATGTCGTGGCTGGACCCATCAGGACAGTCTAAGTTATGCTATAGTAACTCCCAAATCTGAGTGATTCAACAGTGGAAGTTTATTTCCTGCCTACACTACATGCCCAATACAGGAGTGGAAACTGGAAAGTTCACTCTTCCACACGCCCAGAAGGAGAGGAGGACAAATACTATTAACTAGAACCAGTGATGACCATGGTGGTTTATGACAAGGTATAAGGGAAAGTGTGGAAATATAGAATGAACAATCTATTCCCAGCTCCAAGATTTATCAGCCAAATGCCTGCAAAGTCACTTAACCTTCCCAAGTCAAAGTTAGATGGCAAAAATATCTCTCCTGCCCACCTTGGATGGTGGATCTAAAGCTTCAATGATACAACGGCATATGAAGATTCTCTGGAGGCCTAAACATGCTCTAAAAATGTACTGAATATGAGTTGCATGTGTTCAAGGGCACAGTTGGCCGGTGCTAGAGAAAAAGTGACGGACATCAGAAGCTGCCAAAAGATCAGTGTGGATAAAAACACAAATAATTTATGAATCTTGACCACAGGCTCCAAGATGACCCAACTGAAGGCCAAGAACTTCAAGCATTTATTCCCTTAGGTAATGAGAGAGAGAGAGAGAGAGAGGAAAAAAAAAGGGGGGGGGGTTGAACTCCTTGATCTCGGAGTCTCCTTAGAGACTCAATAAGGTTGTAGCCAGCATCCAGAGAAGACTGTCCTTAATATGTCTCCATGGTCCTCCATGTTAGTTCAACCAAGTGCCCTTTTAGGGTGTCTCTTGCCATATGCCCCCTCCTCTCCACCCACATCAGAGTAGATGCTGATCTGGACCCCGGGAGACCTTTTACAACTGCATTTTGTTCTCTCCTTGAATCCCTTCCTCCAGCTTTTCTTTCCATGTCAGTGTTTCTCACATGCGATTAGAATTATGCTTGGAAGTCTCCCTGCAAAAGGTCATTCCTGATTCTTTTAGCTAAAACCGATCGTTCCTTCCTCTATGGTGAGAAGGCAATTATTTCACCTTGTTTTCATATTTCTTCTCGCTTGGATTAGAGTTATTGATATTCTTGTCTCCCCCACTCTATTAGAGAGTGCTAGAGGGCAGAGAGAGTGTCTAATTACTTACCTCACTGTCCATCACTGTCCAGCATGGTGGTCTGCATAAAACAGACACCAACAGGCGTGGGATGGATGGAATGCCTCTCTAGCCACTTTTTCTGTCCTCTCCATCTTCTCGTCCTTCTCAAATGGCCCCTGACTATTTAGGACTTGGCACTTTAGAGCCAATGCGGTATGATCTCTCTCAATGTAAGCATTCCCAATTCGTTCAAATTTAAAAAACTCAGTTTTAAAGCCTATCCTTCAATGCCTTGCTTTCTACAAAACTAGCTGTTTGTCACAATTGGCTGGGAAGATTTCTAAAATATATATAGATTTCTTGTCCCCATGAAACCTATTAAAGCATCATTTTGTGGACGTGGCTTGGGAATCTATCCAGCTTGGACACTGGCTCTCTGAGCGACATCTGGAAAGAACCTTTACAGAAAGTATTCATGGCTGATAACATGTTACTCCCGTGGACAACAAGTTTCTTAGCCGACACATCTGTTGTCTTGTCCAGTGCAATGCTGGCTGACATGCATATGAATCACCTGGGGGTCTCATTAAAGTGAAGACTCTCATTGAGCAGGCCTGGGGTGGGATCCAAGCTTATGCATTTCTAACAAACCCCCAAGCTTTTGGTGTATAGACCACACTTCGAGCAGCAAGACCACATTTTGTTTTGTTAGTTTGATTAGGAAACTTTTTAAAAAAACACCTTCCAAGGAATCTTATAACAGACAAAAGTGATATTCTATTAGCTTCAACATAGAAATTCAAATTTGTAACAACTGTTCTTTTAAAGTCAGTCCATTCGAAAGACCAGTCAGGCTGTTTTGATGAATGCAAAATTTGAAATCATGGGTTACATAAGGCAAATGCACATTAGCATTAGTAGTTTAATTCTGCATGTTGTTTCCTGATAAATGTCCTGATGCACAGAGACAATAATAATAATAATTTATAACTATTTAGCAGCATGTCTTACAATCTCAGGGTAGGTGTTAATGAAACAGAAATGACAGGAAAAGTTGCTAATATCTGTGTAAAAGTCAGGGCAAGTTAAAATACTCATGATTTCTAGTATATTCAAATCTGGAATACTTTAAAGGGTTAATTTTCATTACAATTTTCAGTAAGTAAGAGTGTATGTAAAATTAAATTCAAAGCAAACGTCTGTTCAATTCCTGAGCAACCTCTGCAATTTTGAGGAAGACGTTTTAAAAACCACACCTTGATCCTACTAAGTAGATTTTGTGGGTTTTTCCAGCATTGAGTTATGGCCTATGCAGAGGATGATTTTTGAAAACAGGGGGAGTGCTAAGAATAGCATCACTTAAGGGTCTCTCAAATGATAAAGTACGAGTAGCACCTCTGTCTAATTCTCTAAGGCCAGCCAAGTACAAAGGCTTGGTTTCCAGAAAGCTTCAGGATAAAGGACCCCTACCCTACCCCCACCTCCTACTGAAGTTCACACCAAAACAATACATTTATCAGAATAAACCACTAATGTGACAAGCACTATAAATAACTACGCAGGGCACGGAATGCCTGTGTGTGTGTGTGTGTGTGTGTGTGTGTGTGTGTGAGGCAGAGATATTCAAAGCATCAAGGTAACAATTTTTTAAGTTCAATGGATGGTTCTGCCTCAATATTAAAGAGCTCAGTGGCTTTTAATGATGAAAAAATTATGCAAACATTAAAAAACAATTTTATATAATTATTTGGAGTTTGCTTTCATTTTACAAACAACAATTTAAAATAAATCCATTAATGCTGTCTGTGGGGATTTCTTGCAAGTCAAAGGAAATGTATCATGCACTGTGGTTTGGCTGAATACTAGAAAACAAGCTCTCCTACCAGTAGTGCTTATGAAAGGAAATTAAGAAACTTAAGTGATTATTGCTGTGGCTGGGACTGGGCCTTTAATGGGGAAGGTTCCTTCATGGAAAGGTATTAAAGTCATCTATTCATTTACATGTTTATGAAGAGGGTAACTGCTCAGGGCTCCCTTCCCACTAGCTAAAAGCATTTTGAAGGCTCATCCCACCAAGCCCTCCTTATGACCCTATAGAGAACTTCCAATAAGGCTGAAATTTATCCTCAAGGTAAAAAGAATCCATGAAGAGTCACCTATTTGTTTCAAAATGAAGTTGCCTCACATCATTTCTAAGGAAATTGAGGAGAAAGACAATGTTCTAAGGCTAAACATTCAGAAACCAAGCGCCACCTGGTGGTAGGAAGGGAATCACCACCACCACCACCACCACATCCTACCTCTCGTTCTTTCCTGTCAATCCTCTACAACCACCACCTCTTTCTGTTCCCTGTAAAATCCAATTAAAATAAACACCTAAAGCAGAACTAAAAGAAAAATTAATCTTACCATCAAATGGTTGCTTGAGGTGATTCTGTAGAGTCTGAGAGGGGCAGGGACACTAATTTGGCAAGTTGGCCATGCTGGGTGGAGGGCATACCCAACCTCCTATTGAACTGTCTTTTGTGGTGTCTCAAAGCCTATAGTCTCAAAAACAGTTTCTTAGATTAACCATACCCTAGAAATAACCCACGTCACATGGTTTCCTTGGTTTACGTCCATCCTCGGTTACCATTTAAATCACCGTGGTTCCCCCATCTTTCCGGTCAGCATATTGTGCAATTCATATTCACTGTGCCTTCATCTATATCCTAAGACCATAGCTGAGTGGGAAAGAAAGGTCAGTATCTACAACACAGTTCTGCACCAAGCTCTATAACCCAGAGCAAAACAACATACTCCTGTGATTGGCTTCTCCTAGACATTACAGCAAAGCCCAGATAAAACCAACACAGTAATAATGGATTGATTCTGTTTACTGAATACCATGCCATGTCCATCTAGTCCTCAAGACAACCCTATAAGGTCTACTCATAAGTGGAAGGTGACCTGGCTGTTAATCATTCTCTCTGTTCTCTCTCTATATATACACAGCTGGTGAGATCATACGGTGGATGGGTCTTTGAGTTGCTATTTCTAAAAGGTTTAGGCTGACCTGGGAAAACTCAGGGCTTAGCAGAGGGTGTAGTGGGTTGAACAGTGTCCCCCATGTCCTGATTCCTGGAACCTGTGAATGGGATCTTACTTGGAAAAAAAAAATCTTTGCAGATCTAATTAAGGTTCTTGAGACGATGAGACCATCCTGATCGTCCCGGTGGGCTATGAAGCCAATGGCGAGTTCCCTTAGAGGAGAAAAGCATAGGGAGATTGGAGATAGAAGAGAAGATACAGATTCATGGAAGGCAACATGAAGATGGGGGAGAGAGAGAGAGAGAGAGATGGTCACAAGTCAAGGACTTACAGGTGCCAGAAATTAGAATGAGGAGGAAGAGAATCTTCCCTAGAGCCTTCTGAGGAAATTTAGTTTAAGATTTCAGACTTCTGGCCTCTAGAAATGTGAGAAAGTAAGTTCTCATTGTTATAAGGTACCCAAATTGTGGTAATTTGTTACAGTAGGAACAGGAAATGAATACAGAACATACACATGAGCTTCCTCTTTCTATTTCTGCTTCCAACGCCTGCCCTACCTGGCACTATTAGAACAGAGTGGCATAGCAATGAAATCTGAGATTGGGTTCTGATGAGCAATAACAGGGGCTGAGCAAGTCTCAGAATCCACTTCATTCTCAAGCTTTTCAGACTTAACTGACCTTGGCAATTAGTGCTACGACTGGCTTTTGTAATATTCATTTTCTCCTTTCTTATGAACACAATTCTAATTTTTTTTTTCAGGGCAGCAATGTGTAAACTACACTTCCCAGGATCCTTTGCAGCTAGCCATGTGATTGAGTTCGAGTTTGAGAGATAAATGTCAGTGGTTAGGTTGGCCTCCAGGAAAACCATTTTTAAAGGGGGGTAGACTCTTCTGGCACTCACATTTGGCCCTTGGGTCTTAACCCCCTTCCTTCCTGGCAGGCAAATATAATAATGAAAATGGAAAAGGCTTATGAGAAGAGAACAAGGCAGAAGAGAACAAGCCTGTGACACTGAAGATATTGTACATCTGAAAGCCAGTTATGCATCGCATACTCCGGAGTTCATATCATGTGAGAAATTCAACCATATATTTGAGCTACAGTTTAACTGGGCTTTCTGTAACAGTCAGATCCTGATATGTCCACCAGCTTAAAACAGCAATGTTCTTTGTGAACACACTCAATGACTAGAGCTGTCTACATCAAGATTTAAGGTGAGGTCCGAGCCCAAAATGATGCATTATTTGCCTCCCGTTTTGCAGTCACTGGAATATCTTAGGCCCTCCAACAGTGTTTGAGTATTCTTTGGTGCTTTGGCCACAATACCATCCATTAACACCTCAATCTCATTGTTATCTCTAAAAAGAACATCTCAGTAGATGTTAGCTCTCTTGCTTACGGCACCAGTCACTAATAGAACTCCGTACCCATACCCATGGTCACTCCTACAGCCTAGGTACAGGACACTGCACACCAGAACACTGGTCCCTATAAAGTAGCAGGACAGATCAGAGGTGGCACCAACCCAAGGAAGACCAAGCTCCAGCTTTGAAGGTGAACCCTTTCTTGCCTAGAGTTTTCCTAAACTCGTAATTCTTTATCTACGCCTGATTCCATCTACCCACTAATCAATGGCTCTGCTTTGTTATCTTCAGTTTTTCAGTATCTTGATTATTCATGAAGCTTCATAACTTACTCATTTTCCTATGGCTTAATGTTGAAATCCACCTTGTATTAAATTAAAACCACATGAATATATGTCCCATCTTAACTACCAGATTGTAAACTCCTTAAAGGTATATAAAACACAGACAATGTCTACCCTGAAACACATATTGAGGGCTATTATGTCTGATGCCAAGCATGGTGCCATCATCTTATTTTCTCCCTATTACTCCTATTTTGTAGATGGAAAAACTGAGGCTTAGGGGGCTTGGTGATTTGCTCAAGGCCCAAAACTAACTGGGATTTGAATTCTGAACTCAATACCAATAGTAAGAGTCAATTACACATTATTTTATGGCATATAGAGCTAGACCCAAAAACAAGTGGAAAACAACTCAAACTTCCAATTTATGAGAGAAGGATTCTCCAAGGCCAGATCTTATTTTCCTTGAAAACCAAGATAAGACCTATTTAGTTGAACAAACTCCCAGACAATACAATTTTTAAAAATTAATGAATCAAAGACTAAAGCTTAAAGCTGCCTTCTCAAAGGTTTTTCCCATCTATAAAGTTACCATTTTCACAATAAACTTTAACTCATTAATAACATTTCAATTGAGCTATGATTGCACGTCAAGTAAGATAAAGACTCATATCTCCAAGTCATCTTACATTCTTGCTTCAACATCACTGGTACAATCACCAGTTACCTGTACTTGTTTTTCTTATGTTGGGTAGGGAGTTATTTTCATTATTGTTGAACACGGGGCAGTTCTGGGCACACAGCAAGTGCTCAATCAATTCACACTGTCTTATTTTCAATCAAATTCCTGTGAGCAGTCAAAAAGGTAGGCAGAACATAGCATGACAGAGGTGGAGGTATGAATGAAAAGGATGAATGCGTTTTCTCCAAACTCATTTTATTCAACTTCAAACATAATTCCAGGCCTAGGCAACATTAAAAATGGAACTTTAATGTTATAACATGATTGAAAGTCTGGTATCATACTGAAGAAGTGATGGATCAAATTTCTTATGAAATCTGCTCTGTAATAACATTTCATATTCTTAATAACACTCTGGTCTAAATATTGACAGTGAGTCGCCACTTGGGAAGCAAGTGGATGATAAAAAATATACCAAGAATATTAGCCTTCTTCCCTTAAGGTTCAATTTTTTCTGGCAGAAGAAAAGCATTACTTTCTTGGGTGATTCTGAACTGGTCTTCAATGAAGGCGCAAAAAGATCACAAATCCAGTGAAATGTTCATCTGTGTGTGTTTGTATCCCATAAGTGCCAAATAATTATACTAAAACTTTTTAAAAGTTCTCATGTGAGTGGATTTGGCCAACTATCCAAAGTTTAATAATATTTAACCCCCCAAGCATTGACTGACAGCCAAAAATGCACCTTGTCTATCCTGATTGAACCCATAGGCTAGACCAAGTAGTGGTTGAGCAAAGGATGAGAGTGGGTCTGACTGGCTGGCACTTGAATTGCAGCCAAATAGCCTAAGAGTTTCAGAAAGCACTTCCCCAAAGAACAGAAATGTTATTGTGTCTTCATGAAACTGGCTTGGACTCTGAGGGCAGGAATGAACATATTTGTAGGTTTTCTTTCTGAAATGGTTTTATTTCTGAAACGTACAAGTGCGTGATTTGGGGACAGTGCTAGACACAGGTTCCCCCAAACTCAAAATTGAACATTACATACACACCCATCCCTTCTGAAACCTTTTAAATCATGAAGTCCAGATTATGTTTACTTTTAAATTAATATGTAACAGCTTTAATTTATATGTAATTTAAATATATATATATATATAAATTTCTGTCCTTAATATGTGTCCTAAGTATCCAACAGTGACTACTGTCTATTTAGGTTATAAATCTTGTTGGAAATGTGATGTCTGTATAATAACGCACTACTGTACCCTAAAGTGTAACATTATATGTAGGTAATAGTGCTACAATTACTTTAGTGAATAATATTGATATTTAAAGGTGGTAATATTGAGGGTGAGAGTTACTGTAAGCTAAAGTAGTTACACACACATATAAATACATATAATTCTCTCCTTTTCACGCTCCCTTCATTTTAGCAGGCAAGCCACTCTCCTAGTACTTTACAATCTTTTATAACCAATGGTTCTCATTTTTTATTTTATAGAAGAATCCCCTGGGAAGCTTGGTAATCACTACTCTCCCCACCAAAAAAAATTCTGCCTGAGCAGGCTTAGGGTGGGGCCCAAGAGCCTTTGCCCACAAGCATGTCATGGGATTCTGACGCAGATCACACTACAACAAGGAGATGGCTCACAGAGTTGTTAATACCACAACCATTTTTCTTAAAACAGGAAAGGGAACTACACGTATTCATGAAAATTTATTTTATAATATTCTAGTATTGCCTATAAAATAGAGTGATAATTTCAGTTATATAACTCAATCTTGATATTTGAGGAAAAGGTTTGGCAAGTCAATTCTAGGAAGAGTCATTCATATGGCAAATCAAATGAAAGCACCCCTTCCTCCCCACTCTGCAGTGTGCACTTTGGCTGGCCATAGTCAGTGGACAGGGGACATTATATGCTGGAGAATGGCACCCACTAGTCAAGGTTAGAGATCACAGCCTAGCTCTCGTAGGTACTCAATGCCCAAACCCTCTCCAGCAACCTCTCTCCTCCCCCCCAAAAAAGCACTAGTTATTCATTTTACAATTCTTCAGGGTTCCTCTATCAAAAACTTTAGTTAATAGTTAAAAATGCTAATAACTCACATATTCAGTAGATAGAATACATTTCCTTCAAGCAAAGAAGTGTGAATGTGGTTACTTTTCTACTGATTTTAAAACTATTAAAGCTTGAAGTTCCTCAGGAAATTTAAGTTAAAAGGTATTAACAATACCTCTGTCATTTCAAAAATAAACTGACTGTGACAGTCTGGCATATTATATTTTTCTTCACAAAGAACCTACTAGAATTCAAATATTACTTTGCTTATCATTGACAACTCATCTAGAACGGTAGAAGGAAACTGAACTGTTAACAAAAGGGACGTCTTAGGGCAAAAGATTCACCAAATTAGAAAAGAATAAATAAATAAATACAAAAACTCAAAGCTGCAGAGATTAATTTAATTTGGTTACTTCCCTGGAAAGCATTCAGGATGACGGGGATAGGAAAGAGGGAAAAAAGATCGATTCTTATTTAGAGGAACTGACAGCAATTGAAAACGAAATGTTCATATGAAAGAGGAAACCATTAAAACCATAGGTGATTTCACAATTCTACTTTTTTTTTTAAAACAGTTTATGGCGTTATTTTAGGGAACATAATATGCAATGTCTAGCAGGTCAATTGATAAATTTAGAAATCCCTCGATGCTTTAAACGAAGTGCTTGAATAGACATTTTGTGGATTGGAAAATCTGGGTAGATTTGATAATGCAAACTTCAGAGCAATGTTTGCTGAACCTCTGCTGTGTCAATTATCATGGCGGGGCCCTAGCAACTCTATAGTTCCGGTTGAAAAGGCACTTTCTTTCTTAAAGCCCTACATTCAAGCTTCTATAGCAGCTCTAAAGTAAAGGGGGAAAAAAGACAATTTAAAGTATCTCTCAACACAATGCAACACAAAATCAACAGAATGAAGGTTTGCATTGCACTCTACGATGTCGTGTAGATCAGTTAGTAGAAAATTAAACAGACACAATTTGGTTGCAGTTAAATCATTTCCCATTGTGAGGACTTTAAGAAGTATCCATTTATTTTGTAAAAGCACATAACAAGGACACATCCACAACTGCGCTGAACAAAGCATTGGCCTTTTGCAAGCACTTGTTGCTACTTTTATCAGAACAAATCAAACTTGCCTTTTCTGTTTATCAATGAAACCTGGGCCTCCAATCTGAAAAAGTGAATTAGTAAATGAATAAATCAGTAGTTGGACATGAGAGAAGAGCAGAGCATCGTAGTGGACATTTTCTGCCTTCCCATCTGATCCATTCCCTTTCCTCTGGAAATAGGAGCTACTTTCTTTAGAGCCACTTCTCTAATGTTAGCCCACATTTCAGTTGGGCAAGTGAATACAATCAGAGTGACTCCTTAATTCTGAAGACTCTGGCAGGAACTTGCAATAAAGAGACACTTGTCTACTGGACTTGAGGCTGGGAACTGCTGCATGCAGATACTGTGCCAGACAGATGCCACAGACCTAAAAGATGGGATTCATGATTCTGTGTGAGCCCTGAATCCACCATGCTTGAGCTATGATTGACCTTTCTGGTGTTGTGAGACAATAAATCTTTACCCCATTATCTGACTGATTGCATAAAATAGTTTGCTACTCTTCCATCACCTATAGTTGAACAAATCCTAGAGAATGCAAACATCCATGAGCTTGTGCTGAAACAGGGTCATATCAGATACTCAAACTATATTTTAATGAGCCCACAACAAAGGGAAATAAGATCACTAGCATGTCGTCAGAAACACTGCTTTTCATTTCAGTGCCGAAATCCTTAGCACGGCATTCACAGTTCCTTATGGTCCAGTCCTTATTACTTTTGCAGTGAATCGCCTAGGACACTGTTCCCTGATTTCTAAGATCCATCTATGCTGTTCTACTAATCATAGCCAAACATACCTTACACTTTTGTGCCTTTTTAATATCGCTTATGTCATTCTCTTGGCTTGAATGCACCCCACCAACCTCTTCTCCGTTGTGCAGACTATAGACTATCTTACAAAACCAAGTACAAATATCATCCCCATGAAGCTCCTCCCAAATCGTCCCATCAGTTCTAATTACTCTTTTCTCTGCAAAGCTTTTGCTTCTATCAATACACGTGAAGGACGTTTTGCGCACTAGTGGGAGCTAAACAAAGGTCAGTTATTTATACTACTGAGCACCTGTATCATTTTCTTGTACTTACGTTGTATATGTGCATCACCTTCACTAGACTGAACACCTGGAAGGCAGGGACCAGTTCTTATTTCTCCACAGCCTAGTCAGTTGTCTTGGCGTAATAAATATTAGAATATTCGTGTGTTCCAGACATGCACTAGTCATTTGATTTTTCTCTTGCAAAATCAGAGCCCATAAAAATTTTAAAATCTGCCAATTCCAAATGCAGTTAGCCCAAGGAGAGGGAAATTTAAATACTATTTTACAAATAAAATAAATAACTCAGTAAATATGAACAGAGTTGAAAATCTTAAAGAAAAAGGAATTTGAATATATCTATTAAGAAATACTATAAGTCTGGGGATGCAGGAAAGGCTGTGGGGACAGAGGATGCTTCTCCAAACAGCTGCCCCCTACAAACACACACACACACACACACACACACACACACACACACACACACACCCCAAATCACACTATATAATTATTCCTACACACATGTTAGAATAAAGACCAGGTCCAACAGCAGAGTCAACTGTAAGAAGGAGTCAACTGTTAGAATTTGGTTGCTACAGAGAGAAAAGAAGAAAATGCCTCTAAGGCAAATAATTCAGGTGTAGGGGTGTAGGGAGAAGACGGGGGGGTGTCATATGTAGGGGGTGACAGAGCCTCTTGACAAAGGTCACAAACTTAACAACCTAAGGGGCTAGCTGGTAATGAAAATGAATACAGAAGGTCAAAAGGGAGGGAAAAGAAAGCTCTATTATCAACAGCAAATAACATTTACCTTCAGTTTTGGGGGGAAATGGGCAATACCGGGGATCAGAGCTGACCAAAAAGCAATGGCTCTCCTATAGGGAGCCCCCATTACCCCATTCCCACCCATTCCTTCTATGTGGGAATTCAGGTCCAAAGTTTCCAGAATATCCATTTTTCCAAGGACCTCCTAAAATTCATTTAAGTGTAATTTGCCATTATTAAATGCTGACAACTAATTTGATGAAACTTTTCAAGCCCTGGGCAGACCAGCTAAATGCACGTGTTAGCTGAACTTCAAGTCTGTACCCTCTCTGGCAGAAAATAAGTATGTGAGGCCAGCAAGCTTCCCTGGTCACCCAGCATTTATTTTTTTGCAATCGCATGACACTTTCTAATTTTTGACCATGGAGTACCCTAAAATGAACGATGGGGCCAAAGTAGGAATTCTGAACACATGTTTAGTGCTCTATGTTTACAAAGTGCTTCCTTCCTTAGGCATTCTCCCAATTCATCCTTGGAGCACCTGTGGAGAAAGAGATTATGCCCATTTTCAGACCAATGTGCCAGCAGGCTCTGGAGAAGGCAGAAGGGAGTCCCCTGAGGCATTAGTTTCCTCACTGCCATTTGTTCACGGCACATATTTACTGAGCTCATCGAGGAGCCAGGCATTCCCATTCCATCTCTCTTCACAGCCACAGAATGAGGAAGGCCAACTGTCAGAGATGTATCCATTCTTCCTTGTCTGTCATGTAAAGCGGCTCACAAAGCTTGCAGGTTGTAGACCCTCTGCGAGTCCTTGTGCTCTTTGCACATGAAATACTCATTGAGTCAATGTAATTAAATATGGCAACAGCAGGTTATGAGAACCTCTGGTAGTCACTGTTCTGTTGTTGCTTAGGAATTTGACTTTTTTTTTTTTAAGAATTCTGCATATAAGATCATGTGATATTAGTCTTTCTGGCTTATTTCACTTAGCATAATGTCCCCCAGGTTCATCCATGTTATTTCATACAGCGGGATTTCCTTAAGACTGAATACTCTTCCACCATATGCATATTTTGCCACTAACTTCTCCAACCTTTTCTCATCTCTAATCGCATAGTTAGTTCTCCTCTATCTTATGAGTGTTACTTATGCAGTTTATAACCTAGTATTGTGTACTGGTTTAAATACCACTTTACAATTGCTTCTGAGTTGTTTCATTTAGGGGTTGTTGCAAAGACATCTCAATTCTGTATAAATTGTGGACAGAAGTTTTAGATTTTTTACAACATGCTGCTCATATTAGACACATATAGCTGTTTAGTGTAGGGAACCCTAGGAGTTCTGGGTATATAGAAGGCTATCCTTGGTACAAAAGGGCAGCTTAATTCCTACGAGAGCTCAAAAGTGTCCGTTTCTCCTTTGTTGGACTAAAATGTTCTGGTTCCAATTATCATATCCTGTTGCCTTTTTCCTTATATCTAACCTATAGCTCTCTGCTATTGTTGACATTTTTATTTCAGACAAGCTATTGATATTGTAACATGACTGTGCACAGGCTGTATTTCTAACAAGTTCCATATTTCAGGAACTTTCAAGAAAATCTAGAACCTTCTTTTTAGGCCGACTCTTATTTCCCTTAAATGAGCGAATACCTCTTCCACAAATAATCACCGGAGGAGAAACCATTTTAATTTCTGAATAGTTCCAAGCTCAAAGGTGGTACTAGACATATTAGCCACCTAGGGGAACAATGGAGCTAGGAAGAAAAGGGCAAGATTGTGTAAAGTGAGTTCAAATAAGCATAAACCAAAACCATGTCAGGTGCATAGTACTCTGGAGTCAGGCTCAAAGGTCAATCACAGTTTTAGCACTTACTCACTTGCTTGACTGTTCTATTCCCTAACTGCTCTACACCTTAATTTCCTCATTTGTAAAATGGAAATAGTAATAGTACCATCCCCTCCAGGGTATAGAGTAAAGGTTATAATGCTAATGTCTAACAGTTCTTGCTACATGGTAAGTGACTAAGAAAGGTTTAAAACAAATAGAAGGACGGTATATCATACCGTTAAGGGCAACCTGTAGATATTCCAGACAATGTATTGTCCAGGTGCGTAATTACAGAGTATAGGATTATTAACAAAACTACCAGTAACCATGGTGTCTGCTGGTGCCTGCCCATCACAAGGATGGGGCAAGATCAGAATCAGTCACACACACACATTAGGTGGTTCCCAAAGGCAATATGGCCTCAAGATTGGTAGATCGTAATAAAATTAACCAGCATTTATTGGTTATGTCTTAGTTTTTGAATGTATGAGTTCGTAAGAATAATTTTGGTTGCAACTCAATTAACTCTAAGTTAGCTATATCTGACCACCTGCCTGCAGAATGGGCTGGGAGAAGGGGGTGATTAGCTCGCACACGCAGTTGGGAAAGCCTATCTTCACTCATGATTGAATCTGGGCCTCAGTGCCATTCAGACTGTTTCTCTCCAACACGCAAAGCAGATGGTCAGCAGGAGCCCCAAAGTCACTCCCTACCAGCTTAGCAACCTAAGGAAACAGAAAACTGCTGTCTTTCATTAGCTTTGGCAAAAATGTCCTATATGGATTTCTAAATGACCTAGTTTGGGCATGTCTGCCTCTGAACCAATCACTGTGGCCAAAGAAATGAGGAATGACCAAGCATAAATCGTACACCCACCACTAGGAGTGGGGCAGCTGCTCCACCAAACCTCAGCATTGGGTTTCTTTATAAAACTGAGGGCCTGGTTTAGTACAGGAATGGGAGAAGGGTAAAGCAGAGATAAGACAAGGGAAGTCCCTTCCATGAAAATCTAATCCTGTTAGCTATGGGGTCAATACTTGTACCTTGATAAGATAAAAATAGCCTCTTTGCCCCATCCTTTCCAATACATCCCCAATGCCCCCATGCCCAAAAGATTATAGAATAATCAAGACTACTGGCATTTTGTTTCAAGCACTTAGCATGGTGCTTGCCTGACATTTTCCAAGTTATCCATAAACTTTTGTTGTGCTAAACTGGGATTAAAGGGAAATCACTCGGTACCACAGGAGCCTCAGTCACCCTTCTCAGCCCTTACTACGTAACATATATAGAATGGTCCTTGGAAGGTAATACTTTTCATACCCTACTGTACCACCATCACACTGAGTGCCTCTGACCTCTTGAAGAAAGGCATGAGGAAGTGTATTCCACTCATCATTAAGTACCACCAAGTCTTTGTCAGGCTTCTGAGCTGGAATGCATGTTCCTGGAAAGCACAGCTGTGTTGTTTGATTTCCGTATCCCCAATGTCAGACACAGGGCCTGGTACATAGCATGTGTCCAATTAGTGTTTGTAAACAGAAAAGTATGAGCTCTTAGGGAAGGGGGACATGGAAACCATGGGCATAAGATGACCAGCTTCATCCAATGGAGCCAGATTTAAGAGGTGGGAGATATGGGGGGCGCCTGGGTGGCGCAGTCGTTAAGCCTCTGCCTGCGGCTCAGGGCATGATCCCAGCGTTCTAGGATCGAGCCCCACATCAGGCTCCTCCGCGGGGAGCCTGCTTCTTCCTCTCCCACTCCCCCTGCTTGTGTCCCCTCTCTCGCTGGCTGTCTCTATGTCAAATAAATAAATAAAATCTTAAAAAAAAAAAAAAAGAGGTGGGAGATATGGGAATGCAGAAAACTATCAGCACAGGAGGACAAAAGTCAACAGTTCTTGGGACTAAGGTCCAACCTGATTTAGACTAACAAACAAGTAAGCCCATCACATGTGAATTAAAGAAACCCAAGCTCAGGATAGCACCAGTCTCCTCCTCAGTTAGACTCTCGGCCTTCTCAGAGACCTGTTGTCTGAGAGTTAGGAGAACTGTGTTTCTCTGCAACCCGTAACTTAATTTCTCCATCCCCACCAAACTCTAGGGAACTCCTCCAGCCTTACTCTACACATAATGTGAGCTACCTGTGAACTACTGAGCACCTGCTACATGCCAGGCATTTTGCCAGGCACTCGACATCTTTAGTTTTATTCATCATTAATAAAGAAGGGTCTAAAGCTTAGGAACTAAAGGTTAAGAACAAGCCTCAATTATACCCAAATTTCAGTGCAAGTCTGGCTGACATTCTTTTATTCCCCCTTCAGAGAAATCTAAAGCCCTTTGGGGCTATTTTCCTAATCAGTGTGGTGCAATATATTTGTGTCCATTCTAAAGTGCACGGAGCACAGTTTTATCCCTTTTGGTGATTTACAGAGGTGCAGTGGCTGTACCTTTGCTTTCAAGTGACATACAATGTTTGGTGATTGTATCTCTGAGTTGAGGGTTACTGATGCAAATCGGGTATGCATTTCAGATAATACAATTCTGCCTAAAGATGATCTGATTGTCAGTATTAAGGTATGGCCTTAATGAACACGTTATAATTACAAAAGGAGAAAGAGGTCCACAGATTGTCTAAAGCTGTACACTTTTAAAATTAGGACTTGCCCTCACTGGTCACAACTAAAGTGACTTAACATGTAATCTGTGTATTCTATGTAATTTGACTAATAAAGCCACAGCAACATCGTTTGTGCTCAAGCTATCAGAGTACATTTAAGTTTAGAGCACTGAAAGGATGAAATAATTATGTTGGTGCTTCTATGAGTTATAATTGCCTCTTGTATGATTACTGATAATTTCAGGTAATTGTCAGGAATATGAAAGAGCTTTTTGTGGTCCCACACTAGGCATTACTCTAGGGAAGGCATTACAGAGCTGAGAGGCGAGTTGAGGAAGCGGGGTGGTTTGTGAGTATTCATAGTATAATTTGCTTGGTTTATTCTCTAAAATAAGTACATTGCTAGAATCTAATGATTTAATTACCTTATATGACAACCATATGCTGCAACATAATATCAGCTCTTAGCAAAGACAAACTATATAAAAATATCTTTCCCTCTTCAAATTCCTGACTTTTCAAAAAAGTCAATTTAAATCATTTGGAAGCCTACCTGAAGATTTTTACATCCGAAATATCTGAACTGGCAGGCGTGGTGAGAGATCACACTGCGCGGGTGTGAGATGCTTCAAAACATGGCCGTTATTACCATCACGGAAAGAAAAAGCACCCTAACACAATGCAAGCTGCTTTCCCTCTATGCTGTGAGGAGGAGAGTAAAGGAAATAGAAAAAGATCATTTTAAAATATAAATGCTTGGTGGAATCTATATGCTGACACTTAGTCCAGCATAATTCACTTACGTGAATTCACTGTTTCTGAAAACGTATACCCTACTTGTGAAGATACAGCCTCTCCATGGCAAGATGTGAGGACATAAAGGACCAGATACTAAGGAAAAGTCATCAGAAAACCAGGTGGCTTATGTTTCTCTCCTGGAAGTCTCCTCAAGAAGATGTCTAAAGACAATCACTTACATTTTTGCTTTATCCAAATATCAAAAGGTCAGAGTGGCTCAATTTATTGTTTCTTATACAAACTTTTTTCCATTGATTTAGAAAGAAGAGCAAAAAGATAGTAAAACTCCAATCAGCCTGAGAGAAAGGTTAAAGCCATTCTTTTTTATATCCATTCTGAGTAGTGATCCATAAAAAATAATTAGGACAAGGGTAAACCTATTACGTAGCAGAGATTCACCATCAGTCTCGTCAATCTGTATTTGCTCAGGCACGGAAGGTTTGTGGGACTCCATGTATATGATTAAAATATATATTAAATGCATATGTATAAATTTCTCCTCCTTCATGTCTTCTAGTCCAAGGAAGGATGCTCGATTCTTTCTTTTTAGTCTCAACCAGCATCATTGTGCATACTGATCTAAAAATGGTCACGTCTGCCCCCTCTCCATTTTATTTATTGCATTGTCCAATTTTTCACACATTTCTAAACATCCATCATGCAGCTGTTATCTCTCCCCAGCACTCACTGTCTGTCACATTTCCCTTGATCCTCCCTTTGAGCTAAGCTCCTTTCCCACCGGCTGCCATGTCGATCTCCTTCATCCCTCTGCTGAGCAGAGGTGGTGAGCATGGGGTCCGTAACTCTCGGATGCAGGCTACGTTAGGCGCAGGATTTCGTATTAGAGGCCTGTCAGAGCTGGCCTGAAGGAGGGCACGCTGGAAATCATTTCTCTTATTGAGAGATAAGTGTTCACTGCCATTTATTCCTCCATTCTCGCTTTTACCTTTCACACGGCTTCCATATTTATCCTCCAGCCGCCTGCATATTTGACAATGTTATTGCTGATACTGTTATGCCACGAGATAGGCCCACGTATGGCTGAAGTGACTGATGCGTGACCTTCAGCGTTTGCTCTGCTTAATACCCACATTCGGGCTCCATCCAAGATTGTCTGGGCTCTCCTGATGATCTCCAGCCAGGTCCTTGTTTTCCTTAATGGTAATAACAATGCTAAGTGATAAGGCCACGAATTTATTAGGCTTCTTTCTTCCCAGGTAATTAACTGTCATATCCTTGTGACCACCTCATTTTGTTGGCCTTTGGCCAAAATCAGAAGCTGTAGAACACATGCAGAAGAACAGCTTTCCCCTCCACGGAGTGGGGGGGGGGGGGGCAGGGGGAAGGGGAAGGGGGAGAATTTTGCCTCGTTTTCATTCACTTTGGATTACTCAACAGGGAATCTGGAAGTGATGCATGGCACACCTTTGTCGATAGAAAAAGCACTGTCCCAAGAAGTATTGGTTAGCTGACTACAGGGTAATAAGCATACCACCGGTACTCCCCCAATTGTGAGCTCTCAGGGGTAAGAGTTGTGTCTTCCCGTAACTCTGGCATGTTTACAGAATCCAATACTGTGTTTACTTAGTAAACAACTATTGTCTGAGGGAGGGAGAGGGAGAAGGGGGGAGAGAGAGTGAGCGAGACAGCGAGCACAAGCAAGCCTGTGGGCACACACACAAGTGAGAGCAAGAGGTAGGTGGGAAGCACTAGAGAGAACCCAGCACCTTGCAGGACAATTTCAGTTCACGGTGTAGAAACCATTCCTAACGGCTTGGTGGACGTAGACGTTTCTCACAGTATTTCAGGGAGAAGTCAGCATACTAGTGCTAGGTTTACAGCAACTTAAAAACTCCTGTACCAAACAAGTGAATGCCCACGCCCTGAGACGGGTGCAAAGTTCAGTACTGAATAATCATCTTCCCTTAGCAAACATGAGCTTTATTGAAGTTTCCGTCAAAGAGAAACAATCATTTCAAATGACCCTTTTTCACAAGGCGGCTGTGAACTTTTACTCTATTTGTCACAATTCCAGATTAAAGAATTTAATATCCAGTTTAACTGTAAGCTTTGTCACCAGGGCTCTCGAGTTGTTACATTGAAAAGCGAATGTATCAGACACTGAACAAAACTGGCCCAGCTTAATAGAATGAACACCTTTTAAAGGTTTTTTTTATTTACACGAATTAAACAAAATCAAGATATCATACTGCCCCCAAGGGCATAGGCAAGTAGCCAGGAGGAGGCCATCCTAAGATTATTCTGGTGTAAATACATTTTATACATACCCACACGACAGATTTTGTTTTTATCTCTCTACTTAATAAAATATACAATGTTCCTGGCTGTTTTGGTTCTTGGAAGTCATTCTGATATTTGATATTTCCCTAGCTGAAAATGCAATTTTATCTGGCTTTACAAAATGTACTTTTAGATATGTATCTAACTCATAAACTATATTTTGTACCTGAAAGTAGTTGGCCCAGTTGAGCCAAAAGGGTGGCAACAACACATGTGCACTTTGATGTACAGAAGTTTTAAAGTTAGCTCTGGGAGCCACAAACCTTTTAGAGACTGCTGACTCGGTGCATGGCTTCCTGAAGACTGGGGTGGGGACGAAGAGGGCAGGAGGGGTGCTCCCTCAACTTCCCATGCAAATGGAAGGTATAATAGGATGAAGAGATCCAAGTTTGGACCTGTCTCTAGAATTGTAACAGACCATCAAACTGAAAGCAAGCACCGGTGTTGTCAGGGTGGCCAAAAATGGAATCAATTAAGAATCAACTCTCATCATCTGGAAGAACTATGCAGATTCTCCCCTTTTCATTGCTTTCAGACTTACCCTCGTGAACACGTACGTGATTGTAGAGGACTCCCAGGGCTTTGAAAATAAAACTTCTTACATGGCACATTTTGCCTTTCTTTCATTTGGCCAATACACCTGCCTGGCAAAACTCCACCCTTAGATAAATCCTGCTCTATCTACTTAATAGTGGCACGTGCCCCAGCTGCATAAGGCTAGAGAATAATACACAACCGTCCCTAATCCAACCGCTTGCCCACGCCCTCCAACATACATTCTCTGTCCTCACTGTTGAGTGGAAGCTCCATTCTTATTTCTGAGAAAAGAGGAGCCAGCAGAACAGAGCTCCCCAACCCTCCCCATCATCCTACCGTCCCCCTGTCCTATCTCTGTGCCCCTTCCAGCTCCCTCTCCATTTCTCTTTATGTCTTTTAGAGTAAAAAGCCTTAGAACTGCTGTCCTTGCTCTTGTTCTCCAGATCCTTTGGGCCCATTCTCTCCTGAACCCATGCATCCTGGGCTTTTTGCCCCCACCACTCCACGGAGACAGCTCTTCAGGGTCACTAATGACAGAGTCCACATTGCCAAATCCAGTGGCCAGCTGTCAGCCACCACCCAGATCAGGAACATCTGCTTCTGCCGTGCCCCCCTCCCCCTTTAGAAACAACCTCTTTTTGTAGCGCCCAGGACAAGACTCCCCTCCCCCCTTCCTTCCAACCTCACAGGTTGCTCCTTCTTGGACTCCCTGATTCCTTCTAGTCTCCCCAATGTCTAAATATTGGGTTGCCCAGCATTCAGTCCCTGTAGCTCTTCTCATTCTCCTCTCTTCAAGACCAAGGGAATTTACCCAACCTCAAGACATAAATACCACTATACACTAATGCTTCCCAAATTCCCACCCACAGACAGGACTACTCCCTTGAACTTCAGCTCCTCTACCTAAACATCTCCAACTAAAAATGTCTAGAAAAGATTTCCTGATTTCTGTTCTCACAGTTAAAACTGTCACCTTCCAACTGCTTAGGCCAAAAACCCTGAGTTACTGGTAACTGCTCCCTATCTCTTGGGCAGACACCCACACGTGATCCATCACTGAAACATGTTGGCTGTATCTTCAAATACACCAAGAATCTGACTGCTTGTCACCATTGCCCCTGCTCCCACGCTGGCCCACCACGCTCTTCCCTGATTATGACAGTTTCTTCGTGGTATCCCTGCTTCCCTCTTGTCCCCTACACTCCACTCTCAACACAGAAGCCAGCGTTATGCTTTGTAAATAAGTCAGATGTTCTCAAAACCCAAGGATGCTTTCCTACCTCACTCAGAGTGAAAGTGAAATTGCTCACAATCCCCAATCAACCCTTATGTGAGCTACGACCGCCATCAGGTCCTCTGATCTTGTTTCTTGTCACTCTTCTCATTTTCTGCCTACCCAAGCCACCCAGGCTCCGCGCTGTTTCTCACGCACATCAAGCACACTGTACGCAATGTCCTTGTATCGCGCTCCCCCGTCCGAGGTTTTCCTCCAGATACCCACTTGCTCAGTTCCTGCATCCCCTTCAGGTTCGTTTATTAGAAAGGCCTTACCTGGTCATCCTGTATTATCATCTGCTCCCACCCCCTGTTCACCCACCTGCCCCACATATCCTTTTCCCTCTATCCTGCTTTAATGCTTTTCTATAGCAGTTGTCATCACTTCACATTATATATGCACACTTTTTTGTGCATCAACTAAAACTCTTACTAGAAGATAAGCTCCACCAGCATAATGACTATCTATACTCCTCTGTACCCCCGGCACCCACAGCAGGGCTTGGCCCAGAGCAGAAGTTCAAGAATTAGTTGAGTGAAATAATGGCTGCAGGGTTCATCAGCTGCTCCTAACACTGTGTTCCTGCCATACCCAACTGTGCTTCTCCCAGCGATCCCACACTTTCACACATTCCGTGACCTCCACATGCTAGTCCCCGGAACACTTGCCCTGCTTCCTTGGCCAATGGATGGATAGCTTGACATGTCTGTGACATTTCACAAATGTCTCTGAAACCTGCCCTGCTTCTTCTAACTCCTGTACTCCCCAAACCACTCATTACAAAACATCTCTATGGAATCACGTCCATAAACCCATAACCCTACCCCACAGAAGCAGGACAGAGTATGCAAATATCTGCTCTGGACCACAGCTTCGTGGATATCGGTGAAAGTTCCTAGATTACAAGTTTACAAATATTGAAGCCTCTAATGGTATTTATTTTACTTCTGTGTCATTCACAAGGCTGAACCCAGGGACCAAGTCTTATTTGCCCTCAAACTAGCAAAAGGAGCGTGTGAAGATTAAATAGACCAGCTCTATGGTAACACCAGAAGCTGATTAGTATCCTGCTGCTTTACAGGGATTACCTCATTTAAGCCTCTGAACAGTAAGATGAGGTAGCAACCATGAACTCCCTCACAATCGTGGAATCCAAAGCTTAGACAGATGAAAATGTTGCCCAAGGTCACACAAGGGCAATGGCAGAGACTGGGACTGAATTCTTTAACCTCAACCATCTGGCTCATGATCCTATGCTGTCTTGGAAGGACTGCCAAGAAGACTAGGGAAGGTTCCCTAATCTGGCTATAGATCAGAATCACTTGATAAATTGCAGAGTTTTTGGTTTCACTCCTAGAAACTGTTTTGTGATGGAGTCCAGAGATCCTTATTTTTAACAGGCAGCCCAGCTGATTTTGATGTAGCCAATTCACTGGCCAGGTGCAGTGAGGAAGCAGCAAAAAGCACATCAAATGGGTGGTTAGGGGGAATTTAACGAAGGGACTATTTATAAAGGTGTGGGCAGGGTTAAGGTAGGGTAGAACACCAGCAGAGAGCTGTTCGTTAATAGCTCTAGGCTGAAAGGGACAAGGTAATGGAACAGCTGCCAGAAGGCTGCAGAGCTGCTCCATAGCTCAGGAGAAGACAGCCTGGCAGGGGCTCCAACATTCAGTCAAGACCAAAGGCAATCAGAAGCCAGAGAGCAAGAAAGGCTTGATGCATGATGCAGTCCATACTGCGCAGCCTGCTGAGGTGTGCGGCACAGTGGAGAATTGGACAGGTATAGTGATCTGTGGGGGCTGAAAGGAAAACATTCTGTATGCCATGCGTTTGAGAATCAGTTTCCTATGGAAAGAAACACTGATCTAGTAATCACATCAAGGATATCAGACCAATCTGCTGTTGACACTCAGTGTCTTCCTCGAATGCTTCCTTCACTCTCGGCTCCAAACCCATATAACCACCTGCCTGCTGAAAACTTCTAGAGCCCTCAGCCACAACAGGCCCAAACTAAACATGTCCCTACACCCCCAGCACATGGAACCTGCTCGCCCTCCTGTATTCCTTCTCACTGAACAGCACCCATTCCTTCCCCCAGGCTCCCAGCCAGAATCTAGGGATTCATCTGTAACTCTTCCCTCTCCCCCCCAGTCAGTTGATTGGAAATCTTTATTCTCTCTACTGGATAGCTCAGGTCCTTTCCCTCCTCTTCTCCCTCCCTGCCATTGTCACTGCTTGAGGCCATGTCTTCTCTGCCTGGATCACTGCAGGAACCTCATAATTGGTCTCCCTGCTTCAAACCAGTCTCTTCAGAGCTGAAGCTTTCTTTTCAAAATGCAAGCCTGTTCATACTTCTCCCAGGCTTAGTAGCCCACATAGTTCCCCACAGCACGCAGGTAACTGTAGCACCAACTGTGCATGCAGTATTTTCCTATTTCTATTTCTAGATCATTTTTGCTAATGAAGAAAAAAAAGACACTGACTTTTATACATTTACTATGGCCCAAGTCTTTAATTTTAGTACTTTGTCTGCATATTACATTTTCTAGGCATACTATTTTATAAGCAAAGATGATATAATTGTATTTTCTCTTTTCCCATTTTTTATATTTTCTTTCCTTAGTAGAGTCTTCAAAATGATGAATAATGGCAGCAGTAGCCATCCTTGTCTAGTTCCTGATTTTAACTGAAATTATTCGAATGTTTTGCCATTTAAGATATTAGCCATTGTTTGTTTTTTGGAAACAGACTATTATATTCATGAAGAGCCCCCCTATTCCTACTTAAACCTAAGTTTAAGGAGCTGCCTTTTAATATTTTTTTCTTTGTTATAGGTAACGAATTATACACATAGATTTCCTGACACTGGGTAGCTTTCTATTCCTGAAAAAAAGCCTAGTCATAACACATCGACACAATGTTTATTTGATATAACCATATAATATGGGGCTATAGATTTTGTTCCTTATTTTTTAATCATGTTTTGCTATTAATGTTATGCTGTCTTCCTTTATAGTCTGGAATTCTGTAGTCTTATTAGGATCAAATGATTTCTGATATGTAGAGAACATAGTTGTATAATGGTTTGGTTCTTGTGACTTTTTAAAATGGTACGTCTTTAGTCATGTTTCAAGTATTTTCTATGGTAATTCATGCAAACCTTCTCAAATGAATGAACATATAACTTTTTGGGTTTAAATTTACTTTTGAATTTATACTCGGTATAGTTCATTATTTTTGGCATTCAGATCTATAAATTTGACCACTGCATAGTCATACCAACCATGACAAGAGCTTGTCTTCCCATTTTCTCTAGCTAGAAAGGTAGGGCTGAGTTTTCGACACCCCACTGTCCACACGTATTCACGACTGGAGCTGCACTTGGGCAAAGTGGTCAGAGACAGGAGAAAAATTAATGGGATACCTTCCCGCATCACACTTCGGACCACAGAGTTACCTTTTTTTAAAAATTCTTCTGGCCAGAGACCATTTTCTCTCCAGGTTTTAGATGCCTGCACTTCTACTGTGGTCCACGCAGTGCTGCAGAGAGGCCACCCTTGGGGTGAGGCTGAGACAGAAAAACAAAAAACAGAAGGAAAAAAGATTCCTCCCATACTCTGCAGCTTGCGGTAGGCCCCCTTTCCCTGGTCTTCTGGCCAGAATTAGGAGTTGGTTAACTTGTGGCCGCGGTGGACACCTTCTGCACAGTTCCCTAATAGGGCCACCCTCAGGTTCCAGCCAGGGATGAAAGGGGGAAAAACCAGGAGCCTCACCACTGTATAATTCTTCTGCCTTCCCTCCCAACTGGTCTGTTAGGTTTACTTTCCAGAGGCCACAGGTGGTTGGCTTTTGGTGTTCTGTCCACAATGGAGGCTTCATGGGGCTTTTCCATCTTGGCCCGCACCAGAAAGGACTTTGAATTTGTGTCCTAAATATTTCCTTTGGGCTTTCAAATTTATCTTCACAAGCATTTATGCTGTATTCCTTTAGAAGTCTTTGATTTGTTCCCTATGGCTTTATTTTTGTTTTATTTTTTGATCTTTGTTTTTAATTATATACATTTTTGCTGTCTTATTCTTAACTACAACTGAGAAGAGGTTATCAGTTTTATTGGCCTTTTCAAAGACCCAGATTTTGTCTTATCAAACTTTTCTACATTTTCTACTTCAATAATTTCAGTCTATCTTTAATACCTCTCTTTTTCTACATTTTTTGGGTTTTGTTCTTTTTCTAAATTCTTAAGATATATCTTAAGTTCCTTTATTTTACTTTTCAAATATTGATGTTCAAGACCATATATTTCCTGACTTTAGCTTTTGGTATATCCCATGGATTTTGGTATAAGATTTTCTCCTGTTAATTGCTTTTTAGATAGAAATCAAAATTTGAATTATAAACTGTTTTTGATCTAAAGATAACAGAATTTTATTAACACAAAGACTTTTTTGGTCATCACAGTAGTACTGATTTCTTAAAAAAAATTTTTTTATTAGCTTATGATTAGAAAACATGGCCTATGAAAATCTGAGGCTGAGAACATAACCAATTCTTGGAACTATTTCACAGGCATACAAAAATACACATACCTTTCCCTTCATAAAATCCCAAGTTAAATATATTCAATTTTATTTATTATAACACTTAGTTTGCCTGGATCTGGGTGATCCTGAAAGTTACACAGCAAGGTCACATTCTAGAATTTTACTAATATCAAGTTCCCTCTGCATTTTAATAAGTTTTGCTTTATATTTTAGTCTCACTTGGTACATTTATGCTTATGACTAATGCATCTTCTTTTACATTGTGCCTATTCTAATTAATGTCCTTATTCATCCTGTTCAGTGCTTTTAACTTTATGCTACCGCAAGTTTGAGATTAAAATTATAACCTATTTTTCTTAGTATCTCTTTGCACATTCCTGTAATTTATACCATCTTTCCTCTCTTTGGTTTAAAAGTGCTTCATGTGTCTGGATTTAACTGAATCTGTAGAAAATAAGGGAATTTGTTACATTCATGATAATAAGCAACAGAGTTCATTTTATTTTTTGTATCTTTCATTCTTTCCTATTTAGTTTGTCCCCCCCCCCCCTTTTTCTTTTCCTTGTTTTTCTTGGCTTCATTAAGTTACTGCTCACTGCCTCCCCTCAATTGTGCCCCATTAAGTTCTAAGTTCTGCTTTTCTGGAGACAATTAGGAAAAGCTAAACACAGACATAGTAGTAACTTTAAGGTATTATTAATTATTTTTTAAGGTATTATAATGGTATTGTGGCTATGCATTTAAAAAAAAAAAAAGTCCTCCATTATACCTACTGGAATATCTTCCAGTGAAAAGTCACAATGCCTTTGTTTACAATACCCCAGTATCTGGGAAGAGCTGGGGCCACATGTGAAGCTAGACATCTATTAAAACTGAGTGTTGGGCACCTAGGAATCCATTCCACCACTCTTTTTTGTGTATGTTTGAAAATTTCACATTAAAAAAGTTAAGGGAAAATCATTTATTCACACAAAAGCATTTAATATTGTTACTGAGCTTCCTCAATGTTCATATCATTGTTTTCGTTAATATTACTGGCAGTCTCCTCCTGCTTTCACAGCACCAGTTCAGGGGTGAGCAAGCTGTTTCTGTAGGGAGTCAGACGGTAAGTGTTTCAGGCTTTAAGGGCCAGGAGGCAAAACTGAGGATATTATGTATATACATACCTAACAAGAAGGAATCAATTTCCACAAGCTTCCTCATTGGCTAAATGCAAAATATAATGGCAATAGTTGAGTATAATTTTTGTAATACAAGTCTAAGGTCTGCCAATGAAAAGAATGGAAATTTTTTTTGGATAAGGTTCTTAGTTTTGCCTAACTGGGGTTCAAAGTTAGGGCTCCCCACCATCATGGTAGAAACATGGCCCCATTCTCTTACAGAGCCCTGTTTTTTGGCTTTGTTTTGTTTTTTTGTTTGTTTGTTTGTTTTTGCTTCTGTGAAATAGAGTGATCACCTCTCCTGGGAACTCACCAGAATGTATTACACCTTCATCTTTCCTTCCTTCAAGTGTTAAAGAACTCTTCATTTAGGGAAGCAAATTAAGAGTATCACAGGCTCTGGGATGAAACCTTCTGGATTTGAACTCAGCTGAATGACTCATCAGCTCTACTTGCCTACTTAACCTATCTAGAAACTTCAGTTGCCTCTTCTACAAAATGACTCCAGTACCTTTTCCACAGGATTGGCAGAAAGCTTCACTGAGCTAATAAATGCAAAGATTTTGAAGAGTACACGACACCCTGCAAAATATTTGGTATGTGTTATTTTTCTTTCAATTTTTTCCCGGCCATTTAAAATTGTATGGTCATTCTTAGCTTGCAGACCACACAAAAACAGTCAGGCCAGATTTGGTCCATAGGCTAACGTGTGCCAAGCCCTGCAGGGGTTGCTACCTGTTTTGGGTATTCTACATATCTTCCCACTTTCCAGCTTTTGGGCCTCGTCTACCTTATTTTCCTTTACCCATACATAACTCCATTGACTCCTGAGGCTCAGGTCCAATGGTGGAGACCCTTTAAGCCGTGATCTGGAAAGAGGCAGGAGGCACAATGGGCCCACAGACTAGCAATGGCTAGGTTGGCAGCTGTCATTCCCAAATGCAGCAGGCATTTCTACTGTTCATCAATAGACAGTTTTCTCTATCTCTGGGATAGGAATGATTCCATTCCCCCAACGCCCAAAGTTATGTGTACCTATGACTTGTTTGTCCAATGAATTGGAGAAAAAGTGATATGCGTCCTTCTGGGTGAAAACATTTAAAGGTCAGTATGCAATCACTCATCTTTCCTCCTTCCAGCCATGGTGACCATTGACTTTCCAGATAGTGGAGCTTCAACCAGCCCAGGTTCCAGATGGCAGAGACCTCAGATCATGGACTACTGACATGTAATAGGACAAAGGAAAAAAAATGTTTGCTATATTTTTGTCACTGAAGTTTAGGGGATTTTTGTTTCCACAGATTAAACTGCGCCTACTAGGAGTAATAAGCCATAACAAGTTATTAAATTTCCTCCTTAGATCCTTCAGCTGAAAAAGCTGGCATTCTCCTGCTCACACGGGAAGGAAATATTCAACCTGTGTGTGTTTTCATTCCTTGTCATGGCTCTTTGGGGGTCAGGGCTTCTCTAGAAGCCACTTTCAGGGATGGCACTGCCCTTAATCCCAGGGTCTCCACAGCACTCTGCAGATCAAGCTCTCCAGGAGGGGAGGTGTCCTGATATTCCCGGAAGGCTCCCCACCACTGTACCCCAGGCTTGAGTTGGTTCCCAGCTGGGCCCTCTGGTTCCAGATTCCATCAAATCACCAGGTGCTCCTGCCTAACCCCTAACCGTTCCACTCAGGACAGATGGAAGGCAACTAGGTTGGAATTAGGAAGGAGGGCAGCAGGGACCTGATTCTGTGCCACCATTTTCCCAGGAAAATTCCAAGGGAGAAATTACAAAGTCCTTCTGATCTGGCCGCTGCTGTCTTCTCTCTAGCATCTTCTCTCTCATCGTTTCATTTATTTCACTTCGGGCTTTTGATGCACAGTCTGCTACACATTATCTGTCTTCCTTATGATAGCAAGGCTGTTACTGTACTCTTTGTACCTACTTACCTTCAGTCCCCTGGCACCAGCCCAAAGTATCATTTTCAGTTCCACAACCTTCCTAAGTACTCCTATACCACTGTATACCTTCAACATGTGAGTGTTCATGCTATGCTCTACTCAACTTTTGCTCTTATGCCCCGGACCTGCATGGTGTCTAGCCCATGAAGGAACACACATGGTCTTTCTTCCCTTTGGAACTCTCAGAGCTAGCCATAAAGAACCAGGAAAATGAGACATGCTCTAGCAGATGGATATGCAGAAAGGAAGAACGAGCATGCATGAAAAGATGCATTTGTCCTGCTTGGAAGGGGAGGAATGATAAATGATCAGAAATGAAGCTAACTAAGGGTTCCTCGGTGGCTCAGTTTGTTGAGGGTCGGTCCCTTGATTTCAGCTCAGGTCCTGATCTCAGGGTCATGAGTTCAAGCCCTGAACTGAACTTAAAAAAAAAAAAAATGTAGCTAACTCAAGAAAACAAACAATTTAATTGTAACAAGGGATACAGTGGTGATGGTAGAAGCTTGTGGTAACACAGAGGTAATACATATTTATTGCATGCTTGTCTTCTTAAAAAAAAAGTTAAGGCAGCTTGAAAAAAGAGGCACATGTGCAACAAAACTTAGGGGGTGAAAAGACAAGAGTTAACTCATAAAAGGGAGTGGGGATACTGAGGGGATTGATTATACCAGAAACCTCTGAGTAAGGTATAAGATGTATAAGGTAAGGTATAAGAACACTAACAAAAGTGAGTTGGGTATAAAGAATATCACTTTGCACTGAGTGCTGATATGACAACAGGAAAAGGACACTCGGGTTCTAGTAAGTGGTCCAGAGTCTGGGGATAAACATTACTGGAGTGAAGAAATCAATTCAAATTGCTGTTGGGTGTATCTGTGAACAGGTCTTCTCTTCAAAGGTACATTGGAATGTCCTCACAGATAAATCCTTCCCAGGACATATAATAGGCGCTAATTTAATATTTCTTAATTCATACAATTCCTATTCTTTTCAGGTAAAAGAAAAAAAAACACTAATATGTATCAAGAACCTATTATATGCCAAGCATTGTCTTAAGTATATTTCATTTACTATTTTACCCTTATATTATCACCATTGAAAATATACTTTGTTATTTTGGTTTCAGAAGAAACAAATTAATAAGAGCTTCACCTAAAATAGTTAAATAATATAATAACAAAGTGTGACTATCGTCCTTTACTCCATACATCCCAACATTCTTCCAAGGCCACCAGTGTCCAATTGGATGTGACTCTTCCTGTCTCTTTTCCATATGTTTACATACAAAATGTAAGTACCTTTCATATAGATTGGATTGTACTATACTATTCCATGATTCATTTTCTTCATTTAGCAATAGGTCTTGGAGAGCTATTTTCATATTATTTGCAGATCTACCTCATTCTTTAAAATCTCTGTATAATATTTCACAGAATGAATATACCGAGATTGATTTGGCAACCCCCTTATTGATAGATGGTAATTTGTTTATAGTTTTTCTAATAGGTACACCATAATTTAACTACTCTATTAGTAAAGGTTGTTTCTAAGTTTTTCTCTACAACAAAACATTCTGAAGTAAGAATCCCTGTATATACGTTATTGTGCACAATTTAAGAATTCTTGATAGATTCCTGGAAGTGCAATTGCTGGGTCAAAGGGTATACACATTTCATATCTCACTTAGAAGCTCTGCTAAGAATATTTCCACTAACAGTGTATGTAAGTGCTCATTGTTTCCCATTACTTCCTAGTACCAGACAGTTTAATATGTTTTCATTTGTGCTAATCCTATGCAAAGCAATCTCATTTTTAAAAAGTGATTTTTTTTCACTTATGATGAATTGAGTCTTTACATTTATGGTCATTTAAAAATTTCTTCTCTCAATTGCCTGTTTATTCCTTTAGCCTATTTATTCAATAGCTTTACTGATTTTTTTTTTGTGGATATTTGTTTTACTCAACAAGTATGGATATTAATTCAAGGTCTGCAATATGCATATGTTGCAAATCTCTCCCATGCTGTGTTTAACTGTGTTCACAGTGACTTTGTATTTAGAAATAGGCTTATGATGCTTAAGAAAGCCTTTCTCCTATAACGTCCTCTGAAACTTGGAACCCTTTCTTTTTATCATATTAACTCTTTAACCTACCTGGAATTTATTTTTTTGCACATGGTATAAGGTAAGGTGTCTATTTCTTTCTCTTGAAATGTCAGCATCTCTATTTTCCAAATGACAAAACTAAAACTCAGAAAGGTTAAAGAACTTGCCTGATAATTCCGAGGTAGCAAGTGGCCTAATTGGGATATAAACCTATTTGACCCTTCCTACCAAACCAAGCTGTTTCCTAAGAGTAACACAGGATACATTCCACATTAAAACATTATTACACTCAGAACAAACAACCTAAAAATGTCACTCACGTCTGCTGCACTGCGTTAGCAGCGAGAGGTGCCTTGGCATTCCTGATCATATATAGTTATACCTGCCAAGATCTGCTTTGCATTTGCTCAGAGATGGAATCACGAAGTCCAGGAATAGAACTGCATTATTATTCAACACTAACTAGCTGCGATCATGAAAATGAGGATGCCTCCAATTGACACTTTCTCAAGAGACAATTCTGTGTTCTCTTGTCTGGTATGGACCCTAAGAGATAATAATCATAGAAGAAAAACAGGGGTGGGGCACCTGGGTGGCTCAGTCAGTTGGGTGTCTGACTCTTGATTTCAGTTCAAGTCATGATCTCAGGGTCCCAGGATAGAGTGCTGTGTCGGGCTCCACGCTCACTGGGGAGTCAGCCTGAGATTCTCTCTCTTCCTCTCCCTCTGCCCCTCCCCCTGCTAGTGCACACACTCTCTAATAAATGGATAAATCTTTAAAGAAAAAAAAAAAAAGGCAGGGGTGACATTCTATCCGAGACCAGGAGGCTGAACTATTCTGCCTCCAGCTGCAATCACCAACCCTTAGCAAATCCTGTTCTGCTGTGAGCTGCATGGAAAGTTAGCTTTCGCACTTTTTAACTGATCTATTCAATGGGGCACATAGTAGATATCCCTGGGACTGTTACCAGTCTATCATGAATTTGTGCCTTGGAATGTTTTCCACATCACCCAAACTAGAGCCACAGGATCCTGGAGACAATGCTACTGGCCACCATGTTTATGTCACACTAATTTACCAAGGGTGGACCACTAACTCACACTGGGCCAATCAGATTCCTTGCTACCAGACTAAAGAGCTGGGAATATGGCGCAAGAGTTACCACATGGCTGAAGCTGGACAGCATCAACCCAGGAGAGGTGTGTGGCCATGTGCTGCCACATGCACTGGGAAGTAGAGAAACACGCTGTAGGTGAGAGGAGAATCAGGTATTATGCACCAAGACACAGAGAGAAGACCTGGAGACTGAATACTGTCTGGTTCATTAGAATGATTTACTGGTTGGGATCATTCATCCATTTAAATATTTACTGAGCACTTACTCTATGTCACACATCATTTTAAGTTTTTTTTTTTTTTTAATTTTAGAGAGAGAGAGCATGCACGAGTAGGGGGAGGGGGAGAGAGAGAATCTCAAGCAGACTTCCTGCTGAGCCTGGAGTCCCACACGGGGCTCAATCTCATGACCCTGAGATCATGACCTGAGCTGAAACCAAGAGTTGGACTCTTAACCAACTGAGCCACCCAGGCACCCTATCAGACATCATTTTAAATGATCGAAGACTAGAAGATATATTTCATCGTTACAATAAATTCTCCTTTTTTGTTTAAGCTAATGGCAGGGGATTTATTTTTTATAACCAGAGACCTGTAACTAACACAGGTCCACAAATGCAAAAATCCTTTATCTGTCGGATGTTTCACACCCTCAACTATTCCAGATGCCAGCTCCATTTATTAGGCGCTCAATCTATCTACCTTGTATCATGACTCACTTTATAAGCCATCACCCTAAGGTGACTCCAAGTTCTTCTAGGGTAGTCGTTCTCAACTAGCATGACACAGGTCCCCAGTGCATTGCGATCAGTGATGAGGCTTGTCATTAGTAATTTTTAAAGTATAACGCAGTGCTAGAGCTGCCTAGTGCTTTATGATTGTTTCTCCACCCTCCCAGCAGATCCAAGGTCACCTGTAATAATGTCAGCCTCACTTGCATTGCCATATGCTTTCTTAGTGGAAGAGAAATTTGATATAACCAGCATGCAGAGAATTGCACATAACCCTGGGTGTGTCCTAGGAGCTTCATAAACTGCTGTTGTTGCTACTGCTGATGCTGCAGTAAAGAAGCAGGCTTCGAGAAGCCTGCACCATTGCTATTAGCCACAAAACAAATGCCCACTTGCGCTCTAGGCCTTCATCCTTAAACAGATGATCTCAAGCTGGAATATATGCAAAAGTTGGGTAAAGTCAAATAAGGAGGTCAGCACAGGTAAAGGCAAGTAGTTAACATATTACTTTTAGGTTGCATCCCTTTCTGGTAAGAAATGCTTCTCCTTTAGGCCACAGGATCCTGGTAGCACAATGATTGACCTAGAGGTGGACATGTGACTGGAGTGGACCAATCAGGAACCTTTCTCATAAGTTGAAATTAGAGAACAAGGGAGTCCTCTTAACTGTCAAGTAGCAGAATCCTGTAAGCCTGGAGCCAGGAGGGCCAGTCTTTCCCAGGGAAACTACCACATAACCATGTTAGGTACTATATATGTGTTAGGTCATCAAATTCTTACAACCCAGGAAAGTAGATAGCTACTAAGTCCACTTTTTTTTTTTTTTTTTTTTTTTAAGAGCGAGCATGTGCGCTAGAGGGAGTTGAGGGTAGGGCAGAGGAGAGGGAGAGAGAATCTTAAGCAGGCTCCAGGCTCAGTGTGGAGCCCGACACAGGGGCTTGATCCTAAGACCCTGAGATCATGACCAGAGGACAAAATCAAGAGTTCAATGCTTAACTGAGCCACCCACGTGCCCCCTAAGCCCATTTTTCTGACAAGGAAACTAGGACTCTGGGTTTATGTACCCCTGTCCAAAATCATACACTCAGCCAAGAACACAGGTTTCAGTCTGTGTCTTTCTCTTCCAAGTAGGTATACAATGTTTTATATGAATTTGCAGCCAATCTGAAAATGCCTATCCATGAGACCTTGGGCAAGCCTCTGGGCATCAGTTGACTTACACTTCAGTGCTTTTAAGCTTGGAATCAAGAGAACTTCATCTCGAAAGGACCTAATAAATATTTTAGGCTTTGTGGGCCATATAATCTGTCAAAACCATTCAAATCTGCCACAGTGATTTGAAAGCAATCCTAGATAATATGTAAGCAAATGTGTGTGGCTATGTTCCAATAAAACTTTATTTACAAAAATAGGCAGGAGGAGAGGGTAGGATTTGCCCTATGGGTAATAGTTTGCTATTCTAAGCTATTACTCATCATACAACTAGATTGTAAATTCCTTATAGACAAATTCCATGTATCAAATATTTTTTATGTTGCTTTATAATTTACTCATGACTAAACACACACATACACACTTTAGGAACTGAAAAGCTGCAGACACATACAAAGTACACAAATAAACTAATTAAATTGATAAATGTTATATCATGATTTTAAATATTTTGATTCTTTCTTGTTTGTTTTTTAAGTAAGCGCTATGCCCAACATGGGGCTTAAACTCACAACCTGAGATCAAAAGTCATGTGCTCTACCAACTGAGCCAGCCAGACACCCCCCAGTATTTTGATTCCTAAAGATGAGTGTGCCAAATATCTTACTGGAGATAAACCAAAGAAAAGTCAAGGTGAGAAGGCAATGCTAGGGGGTGCACATAGGTCTTAGAAGACAGCAGTCCATTTACTCCATGCAAAGATGAAGGAACTATTAAGCTAGTGAGAAGTGGGCTACTGTGGCTGCATGGAGAATATGCTTGGGACTTGGAAACAACAGCAAGATAAAGAGTGATATCAAAAAGCTATTCTCTCTGAGATGCGTAACTATGATAGATCATCTCATTCTCAGTGGGAAAGTACATCTATTTCCATTACTTTCCAAACAGCATTTGTTTTTAAAATCAAGTCACTTTGTGAATAATATTTAGATAGAAATTAAAGTATTTAGATATAAATTCAACATCAACATATAAAATTAAGATTATTATATGTATAAAAATTTGGATATAAATTAAAATATCCCTGAGACAATATTTGCTATGAATATAAATTAATACTTAAAACACTGTACCAATGAAACTACAATACAATCTTTGATATATATTTTAAAGTCTGATTTCTATGGGAATACAGTTCTATGCATATTTGGAGGAGGCAGCATTCTGATTTCAACTTCCAATGCCACTATATAGTAATACAAGGGAGCTGTCCCAGGTCTCCCAGAATTAGGAAACCAGAGAACAAAAAAGGCAATTTTATGACAATCACTTTTATGAGGTTGCTTATAACTAGATCCTACTGAAAGTTAATTTCTGAATCTATACACACTGAGGCAATAACAGGCTACCTGTAAATACCGTGTAACATAATGCCTTTTATTTCTATAAAGAGGAATAATTTGCCCTTGAGAGACAAAGTAGTCTTGTAATATGTAAAACAGAACTGTGAACTTCCCAAGACTGTCTACATTTTCCTTTCTGTTTGTACTGCTCTTGCATCCAAGATTGTCCCTAGCCTACCTAAATACTCAGGCATCTTTGCACTACATTAGGGAAATGGGAACCAAAGACTGAAAAAAGTGAAGAAGTGAAGGAGTGAGGGAGGGGCAAAAGAAGGGAAAGGACAGACAAGAGGGAAGGCAATATAAGGGAGAGCCCAGGGACTATAATTTCTGGGGATCTAACGCATAGCATGGTGGTCACAGCGAACCAATACTGTGCAATATACCTAAAAGTTGCCAAGAGAGTGGATCCTAAATGTTGTCACCACAAAAAAGAAATGGTAATTATGTGACATGATGGGAGCGTAGCGTTAGCTAACCCTAAGGTGATAATCAATTTGCAATATATAAATGTATCCAATCAGCACATCGTACACCTTAAACTTCTACAATGACATATGTCAATTACATCTCAAAGTTGGGGAAAAATACTGTATTGCATACTTGAAAGTTGCTAACAGAACAGATCTTAAATGTTATCACCAAACACACAAAAAAATGGTAACCATCTGAGGTAATGGATATGTTAACTAACCTTAGTGTGGTCAAAATTTCACAATGTATATGTATATCAAATCATCACAGTGTACATCTTAAGTTTACAATGTTACATGTAAATTATATATCATTAAAGCTGGAAAGATAAAATGTAAGAAATTCTTTTTTATTTAAATTCAATTAGCCAACATATAGTACATCATTTTTTCAAAAAAAAAAAAAAAAAAAAGGAAGGCAGATCCAAGAGAGAGATGAGAGAAAAAAAGAATTAAAGAGTCTAAGAATGAAGAAAAAAGGGCCATCCTGTAGTCCTAGCACTGCCCCCCTACCCCCTTAAAAAAAAGAAAAAAAGTTGCTGAGAAGACAGAGACTCTGGAACGGACTATTCCATGCATAGGGCCCTGCAGATTTCCTGCTTTGGCCCCTGTCTTCACTTCGGGTCTTACCAGAGTCTGTGCGTTTACAGTCCTCAGCTCGGTTTTCCACACTCATGATGCCAACTGCACCTCTATGTGTACAACTTTCAAATCTCTTATCTCCATCACTGATCCACCTCTGGGTCTGTCTTTGTTAGCTGGACCCCTCCCTTTAGAAGAGCTACCTTCATTTCAAACCCTAATGAAATCAAAGAAAGTAATAGCCTTTTTCTTTTCCTCTAGCTAGCTCCCTTTTCCACACCCTATTTCAGTCTGCAGTGGAAACCCCAGGGATCGTGACCCCACATTCCTCAACACTAAAGATTCTTCCTTCACAACATATTTTTGGAGCCATTCCTTCTGATAACATAAGCCATTCCTTCCGAAGCACACAAGCAAATCGCTGGCACTCAGGAATTTCTAGAATAGTCTTCATCTTCCTGTTCCATCACTTTACCTCCAACATCTCACAGTTCCAAACCACTGGAGCTAAATGAATCTTATCAACATATTTTTACAACATTAGTCTCCTGTTCAGAAAAATTTGGGGGGCCTCTCTGTGTACAGAATAGCCTAAGCTCTTGGGTCTGGGGTCATAGGTCCTTCACCATCTGTTCCTAACCTACCTTTCCCTTCTCCCCAAGACTGAAGACTGAAATTCTCCATGACCTAAGCTGGTCTAGCAGTTGTTCTCAGATGGTAATGCTCATTCCACTTTTTCCCACTTGCATATGCACATTTAATTAGTTATATGTGCTGGATATATAGGGGGCACAGTAGGTCATACTCCACTTTTATAATTATACTACGATACTTCGAGTGGAAGCTATTAGCTATACAAAGTTTACAGGTATTTTTAACCAGAGACAAAGTAGATCTAAAGGTGGGAAGACCTAAGGGGAGCACAGAGACGAAGAGGAATCCATTCGGTCTTTGAGGCCTTGGTTAAGCGGCAGAGTGTTCCATAAAAACCCTCAGGGAAGGGCGCTGGAAGACCCAAGGATGCACTATAGAGCCAAAAGGAGCAGTAGCTTGGAAGTGGGGGAGAACACTTCCAGCAAGAACGGGCAAATCACAAGGCCTTCCTATAGTTTGGGTTTTCTTAGGTACATGTTATTTAGGTTGGTCAGGACTCTAAGTCAGCCAAACAGGGTAGACAGTTCCTCTAGGGATTTCACCCCAGGCCACATGCCATGAAAAACCAAGTAAGAACTAAAGTGTTTGATGTACCAAAGTGACAAGAACAGCGTGATACGGAGAGAGCCCAGAAGCACACAAGCAAGGTGTCTGGCCTTTTCCACATCTCTAATCCTCATTTCCTGTGAACAGCATGGAGAGAGGCTAGTCAGTCAGTAGCTCTCTCCCCTCTACTCCACTGCTTCCTACACACACCCTGCCAACTCTGTCCCCTGCATGTCCTATTCACTCACTGATTCTGAAAATATGAAGGAGAAAGGATGAGGAGAAAAGTTAGATATATTGAGAACATGCTTTGTGCCCAGTGTTGTTCTAGATGCTTCCATATATAAAGAGAGAAGGAAGAAAGCCAATAGAAAAAGGCAGACAGTCGTGCTCAGAAGTAGACTCAGGCCAAGGGGAGATAAATGAGGGCACTGGTTCTCAAACTGGTTCCTGCTAGCTGTGATGAGCCTCCAGGGCAACTGCGGGAATGCAGACGCCCAGGCCTCAGTCATACAAAGCACTAGACCTAGGAGGAGCCCCAAGCTGCATAAATTCATATACGCATTTGTGTGTATGTGCATGGGTGTGTACATCTATAAACGCACATTAAAAAAATAAGGAGCCCAGGCAAGTCTAAATGCCACGCAGGTACTGTATGCTGAAGCAGAGGGGTCAGACGCCTGTTCTTCGCCGAGAGGGAGCTACCATCCTTTATAAATCCCGACGCACCCAAGACTCATCATTATTTTTATGTGTCACTGAGAAAGAAAATACAATGACAATTAAACCAGGATACGCAAGCAATTTTAAGAGGCCTCTTAATTTCAGCAACGTTGACAGGTTTACAAAATGTGTATCTCAGAAATGGCAAAATAAGCTAACATGTGTCCGGTGCCCACTGCAGTCGAGGTCAATCTGTGGTTAGATGCCTGGCAAGTGAAGTGAAGTCCCCCAGTTACACAGCTCATAAGAGACCAAGGTAAGATCATTTCTAACTTGAAAGCCAGGGCACTTGATTATCCGGTCTCCAAACTCAGCTCAAGCGCTGCCTTCTTTCACCAACGCCCCCCCTCCGAGCTTCCATGAGCAGCGCGGCTCCGGGACTAGCACTCAACCTGCACTACAGACCCAGGAAACGTTGAGAAAGGGGACTGCCTGGCATTTGTGCACCATCTTGAGAAATGCCACCTTTCCTGCCTTCCCACAGCTTGTGGTGCAGTGAGGGAATAGCAAAGGAACTGCCACCAGGTGTGTTGAGGGAGAAGCACAGGGTGCTGTCAGAGAATGTAACAAGGGAAAATTCCTGGTCCGAGTGATGTGTAAGACGGGGCTCTACCAGTAATCAGTAGCTTTTAGCTATCAACACAAAGGGGTGGAATGGGGCAAGGTTCCCGTAAACCCCAGCCCTGGTAGGGAAAGAAGTAGCCTGTGCTCCTCTGCTCTCAACCAGAGTAACCCTGCATCAAACCATTCTTCCCAGCAGCCCACACCCATTTTGTCGGTACGATTCGCACCAGCTCCCAAGGTGTCCAGATGAGGCCCACTGGGAGGGAAAGCAAACTTCAAGCCGGCAGGCTGCCAAGAGAACAGATGAACAGATCCGCTCGCAGGGCAGACAGCAATGGAGCAACAAATTAGCCCTGTAAAATACTTCAAATTTAAACGTGTAATTGCTCTTATTTCTACAGAGGACTTTTTTTTTTTTCCTTAAAGAAGGCAAATGAAATTACCATGTTGAGCTAATTGGTAAGCCCCTCTACACCCCCACCTCCATGCCTCCTTGAGGCAGTGCGACTTGTAACACATTTGGGAATGGCTTTATTATCCAAGGTGATGATGTCAGCCTCGGCAGATCTGCAATATGGGGTGGGACAGAAGGAATGCATTACACAGACTCAGTGGGAACCCAGCCCAGCAAGCTCTTGGCACCTGGAACAGAACAGAAGGCCACATCGGTTTGCTTTACAGTAGGCTTCCAGCAAACACAAAACCAAGCTCAGGCATTTCATCAGGGATACAAAGTTTTCCTTCATCCAAGATCACTATCATTTTCCTTCTCTTGCCCCCCTCCTTTTTTTTTTTTAAATGACAGAAACCATATTGAAAAATCATGTTTTATAGGATATGCAGACGTTTCCTTGAGACTTGTTCGGGGGTAAAGAAACAGAAGCCTCAAGTCAGGTAACAGGTAAGCAAGAGACGGCAAATATTCCAGAATCTAATCCACGAATACTGAAAGATTAGCTCAAGCTTGCTGCCTGGAACTAGGGAGCACATTCGAAAAGAACATCTTCTACAGACACTTCCTATCTGAAAATAGGTATCTCAAAACACTGAACAGTCTCCTGAAGGCCTCTGGACACCCCATTCTTTGTACCTAGAGTGCTCATCCCCAATTTGTCAGCCATGTCAAGAATGACTACACTGAGGCTTTACCTGGTTTCCCCAAGGCAGTTACCCCAAAACTGGTCCCTCGTACGTACTTCTATCACTGTGGATATGATCCTGGGTTATAACTAATCATCAACACTCCTGATGCCCCACGAGAGTGTAAGATACTAAGGGCCAAAGTCAACCACATTCCGTTTCCCCAAGGATCCCTGCACCTGGCCAGTACTTGGCACATGGCTGTACTCAATGCAGGTTGAGCAAAATGTTAAATGAACAACTATCTACACCGCTTTCTGCTAAGAGAACAGTAGTCTTCACAGATCTCTTGAAAAGCAGCATGAAAACACATCAAGTGCAGTTAGGTTCAAGGATCAATACAGTATAGAGCCCAAACTTCATTTGTTCGTAATGTTTTTCCGTATCGGCCTAAAACATGTGTTTTCTTAATTTTTTTCTTTAAAACGATCCCCCTTTGTTAGTTTCCACCCTGCCCTAAGCAACAATGCGGAAACCATGATTTTGTGTGCTAGTTTTAGTTCAACTACATAATGAAACATTGGTTAGTAAGCACTGTTCATCTGTATATTACCTCCAACTCTCCCTCATAGAGTAAGAGAGTGGTAACAACTCCACTCTAAGAAATCCTGGATTAATAAAATATTCAAGCTGAAAATGTCATTAGAGATTGCCAAGTCCAAACTGTTAATAAACAGATAAGGAAACCAAGGCTTAGGAGGATTCTCTTTCTCAACTGATGAAATGAGCGAGGGGCAGGGATTGGAGAGGGATGCCGAGCCCCAGCTCCCATTCTAGTGTTTTTGCTCTGACAACTGAAGCAAATACGAGAAAGAAATAAAAGCTTTCAAACATCTAAAATATTTTTGCAAGAATTTTCAAGATACTTTAAAATACACCCTTTTATTAAAAAGACAATGAAAATAAAACAAGATATGGTGGGGTAATGGATATATTACTTTTTCTCCTTCCTAGGTTCCTAATATCTTTTTATAATGCAAAAAATTAAAAATAGACCATATGTGATGATTAATTTTATGTGTCAATGAGGCTATGGTGCCCAATCATTTGGTCAAATACTAGTCTACATGTTCTCGTGAATTTTTCCCTTTTTTTTTAAACAATCAGTTGACTTTAAGTAGATTATCCTCCGTGATGGTTAATTTTATGTGTCAACCTGACTGGGCATGGGTGCTCAGATATTTGGTCAATTATCATTCCAGGTGTTTCCATGAGAGTTTTTTTGTTTTGTTTTGTTTTGTTTGATGAGAGTAACTTTTGAATCCATAGACTGAGTAGAGCAGACTGCCTTCCCTAATGCGGGCGATCAGTTGAAGACCTGAACAAAAAAGCTGATTTCCTCATGAGCAAAAGGGAATCTTTTCCGCTTGACTGCTTTGAGCTGAGACATCAGATTTTTGTTTTGTTTTGTTTTCCTGCCTTTGGACTCAAAGTAAAATACTGGCTCTTCTTGGGTGCTGAGCCTGCTGGCTTTCGGACTGGCACTATACCATCAGCTCTCTGGTCTCCAGTTTGTTGCTGACTACTAATATTTTCAGACTTCTCAGCATCCACAATCTTATTAGTCAATTCCTTATAATAAATCCCACACACACGTGTGTGTGCACACCTTATTGGTTCTGTTTCTTTGGAGAACCCTAATAAAACACCCTCCACAATGCAGGTGGGCCTCGTCCAATCAGTTAAAGGCCTCAGGAGCAAAGACAGACTTCTCAAAGAAGGAATTTTGCCTCAAAACTGCAACCTCTAAAGCCTGAGTTTCCAGCCTGCCCCCTGCCCTGTGGATTTCAAACTTGCCAGCCCCTACAATCACATGAGCTACTTTCTTAACCAGTCAGCCTCTTGACACATAGCCAAGACACAGACACGGATCTGTCTATATATCCTTTTGGCTCTATTGCTCCGGAAAACTCTAACACACCCCATTTTTCCGTGTCTGTGCATGTGCAGGAGCGGGGTGCATACCTTAAGATGACCAATCAGGAATTTGGGAGAAAAATAATTAGTAACACAACCACAAAAGAGCTAACATTCATCCGTTGTCTGTTAACACAGCAAATGTGAGAATAAAGCAAAACAAGCAACACAAAGTAGCTCCACAAATCAAATAATTATAAATTAGTTTCCATTACAACTTTCTCGGGGTACATACTGAAGGATTCCGTTCCTGATGTTGTTTATCTTTACACTTGGTTTCCGTTCTTTGTTTTGTTTAAATCACTGATAAAACAACTAAGATATTCTTACCCAAGTTTCACAGTTTGAGTGGATGCCAGAAGGAATATACTGAATTCATTTCCCCAAAACAGTGCTCCTCCTCTTCCTTCCCTCACCCACAATGAAGCCACCCAGATTTCTTGTCGCTTTGTGTTATTGATATACACACAACAAACTTGTCTTCCTCTACACGATCACAGAGATACTAGATATAAAGCCTTTTGTTAATGAATCAAACAGCTGAATGAATTCTACAGCCCGCGTTGACAACCAAATTAATATTCAAAAATATTAACACCATAAAGTTTAAGTAAGAGGTCTCTTCTACTCTGTAAATCAGCACATTGTACATCTCCCCATTTCCACTAAATAACAGAGTGCCAATGAAGTGCAGACCAGCTCCTGGCTCTGCCATGTGTTTATCACTACTTCTCCTGAACAGAAACAAACCATAAGAAAATGTTAATTCTGCTGTAAGTGACCTAATCACAACCAGTGAAGCTGCTTTCTCACTGCAACATGAAATTGGGTAACAGGCGTGACTAGATCCTGGAGCACTGTGTCAACTCACTATTGTAGCAAGGAGATTTGTAAATGGTTCTGGGGCACAATTACCAATCCTGTATTGGGTGATTTTCAGTGAGTACCCTAGTCATTAGTTATTTTACTACACTGGCTTAGAAGAAAGAAAAGGAAGAAACCACACCCTGAGAATGGGGACCTAGAAAATGTCAGGGTAAAATAATTATGGACAGAGCACTGAGCAAAAGGTACAGAATTTAGATTTGGAGTCCTTGCTGGTGAGGGTATCTGTATCCTCATCTTTAAAATGGGGAGCAGGGTAAAATCACTCTTACAAGGAAAGGTTAAAGATTTAAATGGGAAAGAATTCCAATTGGAGGGTTTTTGGGGGGGGTAATATTCTCAAAGATCCAACATTTGTCCCTTTACATTCTGTAGCTGAAAATGTCACTCCCATGCCCCCAAACATGGTCTTCTAGAATTGCTAATAAGGTCATGATGAGAGTAAAGGAGTTTCAGATGTTACATGACATTCTTCAGGACTCATGGGGCAGAAATGACTAAGACTCCCTAACCAATACTATCCATGTGTCACAGTATTTGGGTATCCCAATAACCTACCTTTGCCAACTGGTGAGGGACATGGATGTGTGGGTCTCTCTGGCTATCACCAAAGATTATAAGAATCTTTGAATTGAAACCGTCAAACTGGTTATTTTCAGAACCTAATAAGTATAAAGATGCTAATAGTTAGGGATAATCTAGACACAAAGTTTGTCCTCAAGAAACTCACAGTCTACTGTCAGAAACACACATGCAACCATGTTAACTATGACATAAGGGATGTAATAGAGGAAGAGCAAAATGCTGAGGGAACACTTAGGAGGGTTAATATTGGGGCAGATCAATCAGAGCAGCTTTCAGGGAGAATATATCAGAGAGAGACAGTATCTGAAATTAGTCTTTATTCAGAAGCACACTACAGTTGGTAGGAAAGGGCACCATAGTCCAAGGACACATGATGATCAAAATTACAGAGTATCTCCACACATAATTGGAGTCCCAATGGCGCACAGACTTTGTCACATAGCTGATTTGTCTATGTGTCTCTTCGTGGTTTCACTTAGATTTGTAAAATCTTGAAATTATGTTTAATTGTACTCCAGAGCTTTTAGAAACAAAACTTCAAACACAGTTAAAGCCCTGTGGTAAAACTTGTTCTCTCGTTTCTCCAAGTTTACCCCATCTGTAAAAATGATATCCTAACATCCTAATACTGTTGTGAAGTGTTAAATCACTATATTGCACATCTGAAACTAATACTACACTGTATGTTAGCTGGAATTTAAATAAAAACTTCATAAAAAATGAACAGGAAAAAATACCCTAATACTTTATAAAATCTAGAATGTTCTATTTTTATTATATATCCATAAACAGGATCTTTTGTCCCACATTTTTAAGCTTCACAAAAATCTCACTATGCCATAGATTATTCTACAATTGTTTAGATTATTCTACAATTTGGTTGTCATTCACCTTTATGAGACCTCCCCATTTTGAGTCAGGTAACTCAAGTCCAGTCATTTTAAGTAATGTTTAGTATTCCTTGTATGAACACAACAAAACTTACCTGGTCTTCTTCTCATGGATATTTAGGTTCTTATTTTTGTGTTATAAACAGTCCTATAACATTTCTGTAAATGTCTTCTTTTGCACATTTGAGACCTTCCCTATGCAAGGATGTAAGACATAATCTCCAGGTTATAGTACATGTACTTTAATTTCCACCTGTAGCTTATTGGCTTGTATGTACCAATAGAACCTGAGTTTTTTGATTATTGGTATAAGTTTCTAACTCGGTCTACAAGAGCAAGATTATTGTGTTGTTTGTGTCCTTTGTAACAGTGGTCCAACTTAGGGTATCAATTACTAAGAAGTGGAAGTTAAAGCTGTCTTCTATGATTGTGAATTTGTCAATTTCCCATGTAATTTTTAAATACATTGAGGCATTTTATCAAATGCATGAAACTTTAGAATGGTTCTATCTTACTAGTGAATTGTCCCTTCTACCATTACACAGTGACACGGATAACTGCTAGGCCATACGCAATCTTTGGGGGATTGATATAAATGGTCTATCCCATGTGGGTGACCTGCAACTGTGAAGTTGAACTCAATGAAGATGCTGATCAGGTCAGACGGTAAAGTACGTACTGTACCTTGTCCAAACAGATTCATAGGAATAGAGGTGAAATTCTAACAGCTGCCTGACTCAATAATTTAGTCAGGTCCCAGTTTAGGAAGAGAAGGAGAGCTATTTATTGATTTCCTAATATCTCAAAAAGACTCCCTTCAGAGTAGATTTTTGTTCTGGGACTTGTCCCAGGGCTATTACTAGCACAAAAACTAATTTGGGAATTAATCTTTCAGCCTTTGGCTCATGGAACGTGGGAATTTTAAGTCCTAAACTCACAGGAAATCAGGCACATGAACTCAAGTTTTAGTTTCTAGGAAGACCTTTTCTCCCCCCTACCTAGAACCCAAATTAAGACAGATACAATTTTCCTTTTGCTTTCTTATACTATTGGGCAGACTCTTTAGACCACTCACTCCCAAAGAACACAAAATACTCCCCTTTTGAAAGTTCTTATTTTATGCAGGGGTGGCCATTCCAACTCTCTCACTTCTAACCCCACATGAATATTAAAACCCTAATGTCAACTGTCTACAAAGGTATTGCAGTGCCCTCCCATATTCTCACCTCCTGGTTTTCAGTCCCCTCATTTTTAGCTAGACTTCCTTTACTGCCTTACAAGTTCTGCCATGCATTTATTAAGATTTTTATTTTATCTAGCATTTCTTGAGATTTGTAATGGGAGGGCTTTTAGTTTCTCCACTGTGCAATTCTGCCAGAACTAGAAATGGTGACATAGGAAATGCACTTGGAGCAGCACCTGCCATGTGACAAGTGCTACACAAGGGTTTGCTGTAATTAAGAACATTCTCTCCTTCAACCTCCTTTGCATAGAAGTAATGCACATAGCAAGTTCAGTGTGTCATGCTTACCGAATGATTACACAAAGCTATGCCCTTTAAGTACATTTCTCTAAGGTAAATCTGGTGGGGGGGGCTGTTTATTCAATTTTAAATTGAGGGAAATGGCTCTCTCCCCATACATCTTTATTTTAAAACACAAATTTAAAAATAAAATCTCAGTAAGTGCCATATCACACACACAGTTAAAGGAGTTAGGATTCAGAAAGCTAATGCTTTTTAGGGATCATCATATACATTTAAGGCTAAATAGGGGTAATATAATAGAACTCAAGCTGGGGAAGCTTCCAGACTCATTTTCTCAGGGCCAGGAAAGGGCCTTACCGACTGAATCACATAATCATCTGTTTTGTTAAAAACTGTGAGATTTGCTAAGATAAGGTATCTCATCCACAGTTACTCAAGGAAACTGTCTCTTTCTAATCTCTGTCACACGTTCTTCATGTTGGATAGGGCTGGAGTACCCACACACATTTCGGGGATCCAGCTATGGAGAAATTTAAGTAGGATCACATTTTGTTTGGGTTTAGCCCGATGTATTTATATAGTCTCTACAGTATCGTATGGTTAATTTACTTCCATGTATAGTTATTAGCTGCCTCACACACCGGCTTCTGAGAATATTTCCAGCTCACTCCAACCTGTGCGGACTCAGTCGTGACACCACAGCATTTGGTACAGGAAGTACCCGTGCAGTGAAGGAAGCGAGCTTTGGGACATAATGAACCACGGCGTTACTCTTTGGAAAGTTCTTGTAATATTTAGATATGGAAACCTGCAAGCTCAGAATCTAGTTCTCATGGACGCCAAGTCAAAAGGTAACTAAGGCATAGACAATATGACAAATACAATTCTAAAAAGAGAAAAAAAATAAGCTGTGTTTATAGGAATTACAGGAAACAGAATTTATCATTATTCTTGTTTTAGGACTCAAACCGATAACATCATTGCAACCAGAAAGTACGTTTGTATGAAAAGTCACATGGTATGAACTCTAATATCAACACCACCAATAAATCTTGGTCAAACACACTACAGGAAAGATGGAATTATCTTCTTAGTCTTGCTACAGAAATTGTTATAAAATCGATGACTTAGGGAAAGGCAATCCTTCAGCAAGCAGTCAAAATATAAAGGTAAGAAAGTATTCTAGAGGTAGATCAGTTAATAAAAATGGGAGTTTGGGGGATTTTGCGATGTTTGTGGTATTTGCCAGCTCCTTCAGATTTGTTATTTTTGTGTTTTTTTTCTCCTAACATTCATACTAATTTTTGTATTTGAAATTTTGTAGCAAAATTACCAAAACTAAGGTTCAGACCCACAAAACCTGTACCTACTGCAGGGACAAAAACAAAAAAAGCATCAACTAGAGTAAAAGTGAAGCAATAAGAACACATTTAGTGTAAAAATGAATAATGAGGCTTTGAGCCCAGTATTTTAAAAATTTAAACTTTGGATAATGCATAGCAAATAAATCCTTTTATTTATCCATTTGGTAAGAAAAAATTTAAGGAAATTTTAAGTTATTTCTGTATTTTAAGTTGTATCTGCATTGTTCCTCTACAGGGTTAATTTAAAATGGGAATTAAAACCACTTATAAACATCCCAAACTTTAACTCAGGGGTTACAATCAAAGTCTTCAAACTGTCTTCTGCAATGTAAGCAGCCAAATGTTAAACTGCAAGTTTCAACCTGACTTGAAGTCAAAGAAGTTAGTGTACTAAAGGTTATGGTTCATGGGATTATCTGATAAATTCTGTTCCGAAAGCTATAAAATATTTATTCCTCCTCAGTCTACAAATACAGAAATTGATACCCATAATTCAGTATGAAAGAAAACAGCTTAGAGAAGCAATGTTAATCAAATAACATAGGTGTACAGCATTTCTAAAAAGAAATAACCTTCCTTGAAAACTATGAAATGAATGAGTAATGGGCTTGACTGCCATCATATATACATTAGGTTTTTCCTCCTGGATTTTTGTGTCAAAGGACTACATGTTCTCAGAAGAGGGATGAACCTTCTGTTCCATCTCTCCCGCTCCGCCCATGCACACTCACTCTCAAATAAACCTTAAGAAAGAAAGAAAGAAAGAAAGAAAGAAAGAAAGAAAGAAAGAAAGAAAGAAAGAAAGAAAGAAAGAAAAAAGAAAAGAAAAAGGTAAGCAGACTTCCCTAAACGTGGTGGTGGGTTCACCAGTGTTATTTTTACCATGAGTCAGACATACATATTTTATATGCTATTGTATGTATCAATTGTTGGTTTTTTTGTTTTGTTTTGTTTCGTTTTTGTTTTTTAAGACTGAGTGGAAAAGATGCATGAACTTGGGAGTCACTCAGCAGTAGCTGGAGATGCGGGTCCTTCCCATTCCCCTCGCAGCAGCAGTCCTCACCATCCATGCCCACAGCACAAAACTCAAGGCAACTGGCTGCTCTAATTGGGTGATGGCTCCGAGGAGAGTATCTCTAGGAGGGAAGGGGGAGCAACCCTTAAAATGCTGGGGGGGGGGGGGGAGGGACCCAAACACAACCTGAATTTCCTTATTTTTCTCCTGAGTGATGACCTATGATGAAGCCATGATCTATGATCCAAGAAAGCTGCTTCTCTGCAAACATCCTGGATAAATATTGAATAAAGTCCCAAGTAAGAAATGCCAGGATGAGAAAAAAAAAATGTGACTCCTTCTCATGTCTCTAACTTATTTCTTGCAGGTGTCTGCAAGTCATTTCACTTCTTCGCCCATCAGTCTCTCATCAGTAAAGTGAGAGGGTGGGATTACAAGATTCCTAATGTCCATTCTAATTGTAACCTTCCCTTTCCCCCAGATCCTCTGACTTTTCATCAAGGCACACAAGTCTTCTACTTCCTGAAAAATAGCTGCTAATCTCAGGGTTCCACAGGGGGCCATCCTCAACAAAATGGTGGAGCTGGCGAGAAACTCCCACGACTCACAAAAGTGCGCTAATAAGCACTGCTGTAAATAACTTCCTCGCGCTAAACCCCAGATGCTGCCGATAAATATTAGCCATGGAAGCCCGAGAGAGAAAGGGGTCATTCAAGGAGAAGCACTTGTGTCTCAGAAAGTCAGTGTGTAAACAGTACGAGATGCACAGATCTGCATTCAGGAGGGAAAAATAGGTCAGCTTTTCCAAAACAGAGTAATTGCTTAAGCAGATTAACCCCCCCACCCCTGCCCCAATGACAAAAGGAAAAAACATTCACCTCTAACTTTCAAGCCCAACAGTTTAGACCCATTACAAGTACTGAGCACTTGGTGGCACATGCCAGAAGAAAGCACAAACCATATGAAAGGAAATCACGGCATCAAAATGAGGAGGACATGGTGGCTAATTGTTGTCAATTACACACAAACACAAAATAGGGCAGTGGGGTTACACATGCAACAGAAGGTCTCAACACTGGTAATTCTCACTGGGACCCAGAAGAAGTGCTTTAAAATCTTCAAATAGTGATTTAATTTTAGTTCAGTAATTGACAGTAAAAACAGCACTGATAATCTCCATCCGTTAAAAAAAAAAAAGTTATGATCGATACTGACTTCTAATTGTTAAATATACCCGTCTTTTGGGGGGTTGTATTTGACCTGAGGTTCAGCAAGACGCCTGCCTGTGAAAAGCTTACTTTTTGAGCTAGCATCACTGCATTGTTTCCAGACATCACCTGGGTTGATCTAGTTAGGTTAGGCTTATGCTGCAGTAACAAACATCCCTCAAACGCTCAGGACACAAGTTTATTTCTTACTTCTACATAAAGTCAGCTACAAGTTAGCATCCTCCATGGAATGACTTGGTGATCAATGTTCCTTTGACTTGGTGCTCTGTGATCTGAACATGTTGCCATCATAATCTCCAAAATGAAAGAGGGAGCTAGAAGTTTGCACCAGGGTTTTGCTGCGGTTAGTACATGCTGCTTTCTCTCAAGAGACCAGTGTCTAGAACTAGTCAGTTTAAGAGACTGGGAAGTGCAGACTTCCATGAGCACAGGAAGAGAGAAGTGGATACTGGTGAACGAGCACAAGTGTCATCTCCCATGAAACGCACTGGTAAAAGCAGATACACACATCCCTATGCAAGGTTAATAAGCCTTAAAGCCTAAAAACTGTATCAGCTGCTCATCCCCAACCACTCTATTCTTCCCCCAAACCTGTTTCAGCTGCTCATCCCCAACAATCCTATTCCTCCCCTTTTCTGAATGCTGATATGCACTGGCCTCTTCACTATAGATGTAAACTCGTTAACAGCAGGCAAGTATGGCTGTGGGTGAGAGAAGTCAAAATTCGACCAGAAAAAGGCAGGATTAGCTATTTCTACCCAAGTGCTTTCATGCTGTTAGCAATATCCTCCAAACTAAACAGCCTAGCTCTTAGGCTCAAAGGCCAATGATGACAAGTCAAGAATAACAAGAATCAAAGAAGCAGCAAGACAGGCAGAGAAACCAAAGGGATACCACCTCTTAGAGGTAAGAACCAATGGAAAACCCCTTGGTTCCTACACACACACACACTCTTACTCATACACAATGTGACAGATATGGCCTTTGGTCTATCTGCAACTAAGACCTCCCTTGTAAACCTAGATTCGCAAGTCTAACAACCTAGTTGATATCTTCTCCTGTACGTAACTCAAATTTTAAAAGTAACATGGTCAAAATGAAACCTCTGATTCCCGCCCCCCCACCCAAAGCTTCCCCTTTAAACACCCTCCCTTGCCAATTTACCTATCTTATTAAATAACACCAATACCTAGTTAACTGCTCCAACCAGTAACATAGGAGTCACCCTTGGTTCCTCCCTTTGCCTCATGGGTTATACCTAATCATGTCTCCCCAATTCTATCTTCAAAATGAACTTAAATTTGCTTACTTCTCCCCATTTCTACTGACTCCACCCTGGACCAACACACCACCATCTCTCAACACCATAAACTCCAATAGTCACTTCCCAGCCTCCCCATTTCTATTCTTGCTTGCTTCTAATCAACTCCCTGAAGAGCAGCTCAAGTCTTCTCTTTTTAAGTCCCTCCCCTATCTAAAGCCCTTCAACGATTTCCATTGAACTAAGTATAAAATTCAGACAAAACCACACGATCTCTCCTCCAGTATCCTCTTGAGCCATTTGTAAACTTGCCACATTGGTCTTCTTTTCTAAGCAGGATATAGTCTTCTGTACTTGAGGGTCTTTGCACAAGCTGACCCAGTTCCACGAAGTGTTCTTGCTTCTTTTGGCACGGCTGTATTTTTAACATTTTTAACAGTTTCTCAGACCTCAGTTGGTTTCCTTCCAAATATATATTAGAATTTGCATCACAGTACATGTTTGAGATCCAGTTTCCACTTCTGTCTTGCTCAATATAGTATCACCAAAAAAGGGGTCTAATAGATACTTTGCATATAGAATGACATGCACATGTTTTAAGGATACAGGAGCCATTCTCATGGAATAAGAGAAGGTTAACTATACCTTTTATACTATGTCAGGGTCCTGTTTGCCAAGGGTCACAAACTAAATGGCCTGTAGGAGCCTAGCTGGAAACACAAGGAGTAAAGCGGGCCAGGCACGGACAGAACCAAACTAAAAGGGGCAACTGGTGACAGCTGCAGCTGGTATAAATTTAGGCTTATCATTTCCAGGTTTTTTAAGTTGATGTGGGAAATCTGGAGCTTTTAAATTAAGAATTTCTGGGTTTTTCCACTGTTGAATCAGTGAACTTTGTGTGGGCAAACAAAACTTGCTGATAAACCCAATATGGCTGTAGGCACCCAATTCGAAACCCACTGCTTAAAAAAAAAAGGGGGGGGGGCACCTGGGTGGCACAGCTGTTAAGCGCCTGCCTTCGGCTCAGGGCGTAATCCCGGCATTATGGGATCGAGCCCCACATCAGGCTCCTCTGCTGGGAGCCTGCTCTTCCTCTCCCACTCCCCCTGCTTGTGTTCCCTCTCTCGCTGGCTGTCTCTATCTCTGTCAAATAAATAAATAAAATCTTAAAAAAAAAAGTATATTCTCTAATCCATCTGGCCAAAATATTTTGAGGATAACGATAATAAGAATAACAATAGTAGCAAACTTACATCATGCTTACAATATGCCAGGAGCTGTTTTAAGCACTGTATGTATAAACTGCAGTGATTCTAACCACCACATAGTGAGGTAAAGACGAGGATAATCCCTACTGGATAGATGAAGACACTGAAGCCAAAAGGAGGTCAAGAAGTTAGCCCCAGGTGGTACAGCTATTAAGTAGCAGGGCAGGGATCAGACCAAGGCCCCAGAGCCTCTGGGTTTTACTATGTAATTTGAAGATAAATCAAAATAGTAAAGTCACATATTCTCTATAAAAATGCCTACATGTAACAAATCCAAGTTTTGATGTCTTCCTCTCTTCTGGCCTGTACTGACCAACTTCCAGTAGTTACTATTTTCTGGGCCTTTGTAGGGTTAACCCTTGTCTATTTACTAGAACATGAGAGAAGGCTAGTATCAGATCTCCCCTCAAAAAACAGGTTACATAGTATGTAAGGTAGACATGTGAACAATTATATTAAGAACGAGGAGATGCCAGAGTCCGGCTTTGGTTGTGGCATTTGGCCAAAAATCTGCTATTAGGATTTGGCTTTGACCTTGGTTCTTGGCAAACCAAGTAGCCGAATGCCATTTCAAGTGTGTTTCTGGCAGCCCCAAACTTGTGTGCAATTAATGATCATTTGATCATACAAGTTATTTACATATCTGATCACCATAGCATCACGAGTAACATAAGTAGGGGTGTGGGGTGCCTGGGTGGCTCAGTAGGTGAAATGTCTGCCTTCGGCTCAGGCCATGATCCCAGGGTCCTGGGACTGAGCCCCACTTTGGGCTCCCTGCTCAGCGGGGAGCCTGCTTCTCCCTCTGCCTGCCGCTCCCCTGCTTGTGTGCTCTGTCAAATAAATAAATAAAATCTTTAAAAAAAATAACAATGGGGTGTATTTCAGGTTTATGGTTGCTATGAGAAAATTCCCTTTCCAGTAAAACAAGGCATGTAACTTAGAGTAAGATTCTCCTGGTTTGCTTCATACAAGATATAAAGTTTATCAGCCAAGTGATAAATGTATACTTCATATGTGATTAAAAAATTCACATAAACAAAAAAAATAGCTGCACCCCTAGGACACACACGAGGCATGGCTCTAAGTCATAGGGATCTATCGCTGAACAAAACAGGTCCCGGCCCTCAGAGTTTACACTCTGGTGGATGAAGTTGTAAGATAAACATGCTCAGAATACGGAAGCGATACATTGTTCTAGCAAGTGATGAGTACACTGGAGCTGGGGAGGGGATCAGGAGCACTGGGGAAGGGGTCACTATAACAGAAGAGCCCATGTCAACCTCACGGAGAAGGTGAAGCAGCGATGGAAAGGAAAAGCGATGGAGCAGCAGAGCGTGCGCATCCCGAGGAAAGGAACTGCGGGTGGAGGGGACCAGCCAGTACAAGGCTCTGAGCTGGGAGACGCCTGGCTTAATCTAGAAGCCGCCTAAGCGAGCAAGAGTGTAGCTGCAGATGACGTGAGTGACTTGCCACAGGACAGGTCACGCAGGGCCCGGGAGGGCATCTACAGGACGCTGGCTTTTGAGGAAAATGGGGCCATTAGATGAACAACAGGATCTGAGTTGAGAATCGTGTTTTACAATGCGTACTGTGAAAACACTGCTTTAAAAAAGGAAAACCACAAGGGATAGCAACAAAATTGAGCTTCATTTTGAGATTTTTTTTTTTAAAGCAACTTTTTCAAATACTAAAAGAACTAAAACTTTAGTTTATGGGATTGTTTCAATGAAGTTGCCTCATGACATTCAACCACGATGGCAAGCCCAAGAGTAGAAGTCTTCAGTAGTCATTGTTGGAGGAGAAAACTTAATGACTGGGGGTGGGGGGAAGGTGGGGGTGCAATATCACCATTAGCATGACCCTGTAAGTGACAGAGTTGGACAAAAATGTAGGTTGCTCCATTACTAACCTCAGCTGAAAGAGAGCACATTTTCAGCATCATAGATGTGCGATGTAAAAACCACAAGAGCTGACAGCTCAGAGAAGTTATTACCACTGCATTACAATGCCAATTTTAAACAAAATCTCCTTGGTATAATTTTTAAGTTGTAATAAATAGACATTCTTATTAATATTTCAGGTTTATTCTTGTATGCCAGACATTCATTCTATGATGGTGAAATTCAACTTCAGCTAAACCATGATTTAACACTCAGCTATTTGGCTTCTGGCCAAAATTCACGTTTGGTATGTTATGGACCAAATGCTTGTGTCCCCTCCCAAATTCCTAACTTGAAGCCCTAACCTTCAGTGTAATGGCATTTGGTAATGGGGGCCTTTAGGAGATAGTTTTGGGTGAGATCGTGAGGGTGGGGCTCCATAGAATTAATGTCCTTTCAGGAAGAGGAAGAAACACAAGAGCTCACTCTCTCCCTACCATGTGAAACCACAGCCAGAAGGTTACCCATCTGCAAGACAGGTAGAAGGCTCTCACCAGGAGTTAATTAGCTGGTACCTTGATCTTGGGACTGCTCAGCCTCCAGAACTGTGAGAGGCATAAGTCTATTGTTTGAGCTACCAAGTCTATAGTATTTCATTACAGCAACCCAAGCCGACTGTGATAGTATAGATCTAAGGTTACCTGCGAAAGCAACATTTGAAAGCTATTTCTGATTCATAAAGAACTGGGAATAATGTTTTAGGTATTGATTGGTACCTGGTGGTCTGATTTTCAATTTAAGTCAGAAGTTCTTAATCATTTAAGGAGAAGCTGTTGCTTTCCATTTCCTTCAAGTTTGACTTCAGGGAAATGGGGTAGCAATCAGGGGAGTCAGGTGATCTTACAATGAGGACCCTGCAGAGAGCTACAGATGGGGGGTGAAGGAAACTTGCCATCTGAAATCTTGGCCAACCCTGGAGGTAGCAGAGATCACTGGGTCCTGACACGGAGGTTGGAGAGTCTTTAAGTTTGGAATGCTTGCCATAGACTGCAAAACAGCTATTTGCCCTGGCATAGGGACAATCTAGACTTTGTGAGGATGAAGGATAATAGATTGGCTATGGAAGTATTCCTTGCTCGCCCTGTGTAGGATGTCTCACTTGCACTCACCATTCAGAAAAGTATTCTCCTGACCTGGTCCACCATTACAGGAAGCAGCAAGATTTATCTTTCTGCTCACTTGTAGAGAAGGTACAGATAATAAAACTACAGGGCAAAAGAGAGGAAGACTCAGCGGCAAGAGACTTCTTTCTCACATCAACTGATTCATTCACCAAAAATGTTCTTTATTATGTTCTGGACACTGTACCTGGTGATGATGTTATAACAGTGAAGAAGACAGACAAGATGACTGCTCTCAAGGAGGTTCAATTTTACTGGAAACACAGAAAATCAACAGATTTCAGACAGGAAGAAGTTCTATGAAGGAAAAACCGTGACGTCAGAATGTGCCTAGGGGACTAATTCAGTTAGGGTGGTCAGGCTTTTCTAGAGGCACATTTGAGCTAGGACCTAAATGACAAGGAATCAGCTGTGCAATGATCAAGCGGGGGGGAAAGGTGGAAGGGATGGCAAGTACCAATGCTCTCAAGACAGAATGACCTTGGTATATTCAAGAAACAAAGACAAGTATGTCTGGAGCTTAGACAACCAGAAGGGAGCCCACTATGTAGTGAAGTTGAGAAGGCAAGTGTGGCCCAAAAGTCTTAGGGTCTTATCACTCACGATAAAGTAAAGATTTAGATTCATTAAGTGCTATGAAAACTATTAAGGATGCCTAGCAGATGCATGGTTTCCTCTGATTCAATACTGCTGTGTGGAGAATGATCGCAGGAGGACGAGTGAAATGGAAGCCAGTTAAGAAGCTACTGATGTGGTCCATGGAAGAAGAGATGGTGAGGTGGATCCATGGGATGGCAGTGCAGATGTGACATGCATGGATTTCAGAATGGATAGTTGGGACAGATGGAATACTCATCGGCATATCACGTTCATTCGTCTCTATACAACAGAAGTGCCTATGCCATTTGCATTTTGTTTCTTTTACATAGTGGAATACATTTTTCCAATTCAATTATTACAAAATCTTTCTCAACATGGGAGTAATATCAGGGCAGTTTTAAGTGATTACTTATTACAATTTTTTTTTCCTTTCCAACTATAAACTTTTGACATTTTTATATCCAAACAGAACATACGCCATGCTCATTTATATGTTTACAGAGAAGAGAAAGTGTTTCTTTAAAATGATTTGAAGTACCCCTTCTACCTCCCACCCACTCCCCACAGTTCGCTATAATATTGGGTGTGCAGCAACAGAAGCTGAGCTATCTAGTGTCCCCTATCGGCTGAGGCACAGCCAAGGTGATATGGAGCAGTGAGGACATGCAGATGTGTATCTAAGCCACAGGTCCACCACTTAGCGAAATGCATCCACTTACTCAAAGTCATGTGGAGATAGCAACACCCCCTCCCCTCCACCCCACGCAGAGCCATTTACCATCTGGCTCTTTATAATAAAGTTTGCAAACCCCTGTTCTAAATGGTCACCTGAGTTCAAATGTTCATAGTTGAACAACTACAGTATAGGCTAACAAGGAAAGCAGACATTTACTTAAAAATCTTCCTAAACATGCATTTTATAAAGAAGGTATTTCAGCATGTGTATGTGTAGAGAGAGAGGGTACGGGCTCAGAGAAGATGTGTGTGTTAATCTATAATGCCCCTCCCTAGGAACTAGCATCAGCCCTCTAGCTATGGGTGTAGGCAAAGGCTAACCCCTGCTTTCTTCTACTACCCTCTGATGTTCATCTTACATTTTCTCACATTTGAATGTGTGGCTCTGCTTTACCTGCTTCTTGAGTTCTTTACTCAGCTGGGTTGACCAGGGCTCTTAGATACGTCTACGCTTTTCCAATCTCACTCATCAAGGACTAGCATCTTCATCACAATTACAGAAGAGGCTCACTGCTGTCCTAAGTCCCACCTACGTTTGTCTCTTTCTCAGGTACAAGATGTACATTTGGCTTTATGTAGAGGCACAGTATTCTGAAGTATCTCAATGCTGACTGTTATGGACTCTAACTGCTCCCTTGGTTGGATATTGATCTTCAGAGTTTCAAAATGGAAAGGAAAAGCATTTGGGCAGAGTGCTTCCAGACAAGCCCTCCCTAGAACTCAAATGCCCTCTCCTCCAGAGGCCTGTCTTTGCTCTGTCAAAACTGTCAATGAAACCGTAACTGGGTTCTGATCCACCTGCTGTCAGGAGCTCTATCTTCCCTGAACATCACCTTTCATTTTGCGGCTTCACACGGCACACACTATAGTCTTAATACACCAGAAAAGTACCATTAACCAAACAGCTCTGAAACTCGTGTCATATAAATTTGTCAGCATACTAGACTGGAAAGCACTGGCCATGGATTAGAACTATGTTTCAGGCTAGACTGGGCCACTACTGGCCTCAAAATTTTGGAGAAGCTCAGAGTCTCAGTTCCCTTACCTATAAATTGGGTGGGGAGATGCTCCCTAAGGTTCCTTCTTTGTTGAGCATACCATGAATCTATGGCTCAAATACATCCTACTTATTACACTTTCCAGAGCTCAACACTTCAGTAATGAATGCTTACCTCTTCAAATAAGGGTTGGCTATAGTTTTTCCTGAGATCTTTCCAAGTGCCCAGTATATATGTGTTGGGGCCCTGGAACTCACACAGCATGAAGTCATTCTGGCTTGTCTCTCTTGTTCTGACCCTTCTGACAATTCTTAAAGTGTGTGCTCATCATGTTTCCCATGCATTATGTCCCTTCATATCATTGATAACATTATATTGGATTGGCCGCTTTTGGAGACATGCTTGCTCCCTGAGCCAAGAAATACAGATAGCCAAGAATTAGATCATTCTATCCCCAAATTGCCATAGACCTTCTCAGAGGCAGCTGAGCAATGTAATTTGATCAAGGTTAAGTACGATCCACCCATCGCCTTTTAACCCAAGTCAAAATTCTTTTAGTTTTCTGTTTTAATCCTAGATGAATGCTTCCTGCTCATAGTTACAAACGTCCACCAGCCACCTCCAATCAACTCTCATTTATCGGCCTGTGGCTTATCCAAAGCACCAGGCTTTCTCCTCTTCCTGCCTCAGCACCAAGTTCTAGGCCAGCTCCTTTAACTCTGTGCCAAAGAAATACAAACTAAATCTAATATTAGCCTAATGAGAAAAGGCTATCTGCTGCCAAAGATTCACAGAATGCATCCCAAAGCCAAATGCAGCCAATTATTCACTGTTTTGGATGCTGGCATTGCTTCTGTCTTATATAAAACAGAGATCAAGATTTTTGGTGTTTCTCTCTGAGGAATACAGATGACATGTAGTGTCTTTTAACCTCTTCTTCTGCCTAGTTGGCCAGATTCTCAGTATAACAGATTCTATTTTCTTTTCAAATAAATAAGTCATTTGTACATTTAGCATCAAGGGAATAAAAAACCCTGGGTTTGCAGTCATTCGACTTACATTTGAATGCCAACTTCCTCTAGTTGTTAGCCAGAAACTAAGTTCTGACAAGTCATTTGAACACTTTGTTTTCTTAGCTACAAAATGGGGATATACATTAAAAAAATATATACGCCGGCCCCTGGGTGGCTCAGTGTCCAATTAAGTGTCCAATTCCTGATTTCAGCTGGCTCAGGTCATGATCTCAGGGTTGTAAGATCTAGTACCACATCTCCACACACACACAATACTGGGTAGTCAAGCATATACAAGGGACATTCAAAAAACTGTCTTCAAAAAGCCACCATGACTCCTGATTATCACTGTGCCTTACCACTTTATAGGTTCTAGTGAATTACCACTGTTGGCCAAAAAAAAAAAAAAAAAAAAAAAAAAAAAGGATTTACTATAGGAAACCCTTATCCTGTAGGCATAAGAACACAAAGGGAGCAGCATTTCCTTGTGAGCACTTAGAAAATCAAGTCTAGAAGGCAAAAGTTTAGGCCACTGGTGAACATACATCCCAGAATTTCAATGGGGAATGGCCAGGATCCTGCCTGCTGATAGGCTGATTCATTCCACAGCCGTAGTTGTCATGGGAACTGAAATCCCAACCATCAGAGCATCTGGGATCATTTTCAAAACAGACCCCTATTTCAAAATTTCTTATGACTGATGCACCTATGCTCCAAGGCCCAAGGACAAGAGTCAGAGAGAATGTTAGTACTACTTTTTTGTCTTATTCCTATAACCCAGAGAACTTCAGTAGTTTTCTATAGATCAGAGCACTGCTGTCCCACAGAACTTTCTGTGATGTTCAAGGTCTGTGCTATCCAAAATAGTTGTCCCTAGATACATGTGGCAGCTGACCATTTGAAATTTGGTCAGTAGGACCAGGGAAGTGAATCTACTGTATTCAATTTTAATAAATTTAAGTAGCCACATATGCCTAGTGGCTACCATTTTGGACAGTGCAGGTAGAAAATAGATCCTTGCTCTTCACTGCAGCACTCACAGCCCATAAACTTGGCTCTGCTATACTGTTCTAACCTGTTTCCAAACCATGAATCTTGACTCCAAGGAGACTGCTGCTGAGCACACCTGAGGACATCTGCTGCCAAACCTTGGCTCAAACCTTGGCTCGAGGTTCTTCAACTTCACTGCTTCCATTCTTACTGCTGCATATTTCCCAACACAGGTCCAGTTTTATTCTGTTGGTGCATACTCTCTGGCTGTCCCATCCCTACTGCTTGTGAGAAAAGGGTTAATGAACCTCAGGGCTGGGCCTGTCCAGGAAGGACCTCAGCCTCTCATAGGACTATTTCCTTGGAAACTGCTCTGTGGAACTACACGTGGTCTGTAGGACTGGGAGTTGGCCTTGGGCCTCCAGGACTGAAATGGTAAAAAGAATAAAAATAAATCAATGGGAAACAGAGGCTGTGCCTCCTCTGTGTTAAGACCACTTTGGTTCTCATCTGTGGTAGTTGTACACGCCCCTCTATGGGGGAGGGGCCCAGAGGCCCTGTACCTTTACAATTTCTGCACCTCCCTAGGAGATGAAAATGCTCTACTTCTTATCTCTTGCTCTGTATCCAACTGTAAAACTAAGTTAACAGTTAACATAGGGTGTGTGTGTGTGTGTGTGTATTTTTTTTCACCTTGAACTTGAACTTGCATGTGTACTCTGAGTCCCAAGTGTCCAGAAATATTTAGAATTTACATTGATAAATATCTTTTGCAGATCCACATTTCAGTTGGCTCCACTTTTTTTTTTCCAACTAGACTCAATGCTGCCCAATCATAAGGCTTAATTAAAAGGGAGTTTGGTTCTCCATTGGTTTCTCTTTGGTCTGTAAGAGCTACAGGCATCTCCTGGCACAGACCCCCTCTTTCTGGAACTAGAGTTCTAGTCTTTTGAGGATTAGAGCCAACGGCTCTAAAATCACATTCTAAGAGAAGCAAAAAAGATAATTTTTCCAAGAATAGAGATGAGAGAGAAAGAGAGGGAGGAAAGAGATATATATTTTTAGATTATGAAAGCAATACAAATTTCAGAGTCAAGATGGTATATTAAAAGCTCATGCTACAATCCCCCCTTCCTCAGGCTCTAGAAACGTAGAGGTACTAGAAAGTACATTTTTAAGTTGATATAAAGCCAAGCTTGAAATCACAGAAAAGAAATCTTTAGGTGTCAGAAAACCACAGCAGAGAGGAGGCATTAAGCTCACTATGCTTGCTGGGGATCTGGAACAGGTGACATGGGGAGGGATTGGTTTCATGGCTGGACTCCAAGTGGCGAGGCCACAGGCATGATGGGGAAATGGAACCAGGTTCCCTGTGTGAAGCCTGCAAACAGGAAAGTGCATATGGGAAGGGGGTGGGGGGGGGCACTTGATTTGCATAATCAGTAGCAAAGGGATAGAAAGTCAAACTGAACTGTACCATAACACTTGGTCAGAGCTGTGACATTCCAAAAAGTTCAAAAAGAGGCAAACACAAAAGCACCTTACAAAATGGTCTCCACAACAGAAGGCATGTGAAGGCAAGGAGTCTCCAAGAGAACTCACTGCCTTGGCAAATAACCTACTAGCAACAATGAGAAGGTGTGGAAGGAAATACAGCACCTTAAAAGGCAGAATATTGACTCAAACAGAAAAAGTCACAGCTGAGCTATTCAAGTTAATGGGGCAATCTGAAAAAGGATTTGAAGTCAATACACTTAAAAACATGCATATCTTTAAAAAAAAAAAAAAACCACAAAAAACCTCAAAACAGAAGAGAACATTTTCCCCAAAAGCTCAACTCCAGATATCGCTGTTCCAATTGTGGAATAAACTTTTCCAGAATCAGCAATGCCCCCCCCCCCCACCTCTCCTTTCTTTTTTTTTTTTTTTCCAGAAAAAGACCTTTTTACACAAATGGGAACATGTTATATACACTGTGCCTTTCTCCTCCTCTCCCTCGCTTTAAAATATTATCACACTAATGTTCCCACATAGACATTCAATCTATAGCAGTGTCTATGTTCTGTTAAAATTCATGGTTGACCCCCAATGTGCTGGTCTTAGTGGAGCCTTTTGTGGGCGCTTAGGTCATGAGAGTGGAGCCCTCATGAATGCAATGAGTGCTCTAAAGGAGGCTCCAGAGAGCACCCTTGTCCCTTTCCAACCTGTCACACAGTGCCAGGATGGCCATCTAGGAACAGGAGGTGGGCCCTCTTCAGACCAAATCTGGTGGCACTTTGATCTTGAACTTCCCAGCCTCCAGAACTGTAAGAAATACATTCCTATGGTTTAGGGGACCTGGGACCTGGGTGGCTTAATCAGTTAAGCGTCTGCCTTTGGCTCAGGTCATGATCCCAGGGTCCTGGAAATAAGCCCCTCATCAGGCTCCCTGCTCAGCAAGGTGTCTACTTCTCCCTCTCCCTCTGCCTCTGCTGCTCCCCTTACCTGTGCTCCCTCATTTTCTATCAAATAAATAAAATCTGAAAAAAAATTTCTATTGTTTATAAGCCACCTAGTCAGTGGTATTTTGTTATAGGAGCCCGAGAAGACGAAGATAAATACATAGGTCTCCTTTACCCTCATACAGGAAGAATTCTAAACCATGGCATGAACAGATGTAGTTCCTTTAGCCAGCATCCTAGGAATGGGCATAGGGGCTGTTTCCAACATTTTCATATTACAAACCACACCAGAGTGATCATTGTCCTGCAGTCATTTTTGCACATCTGGATGATTATTTCTTAGGACAAATTTCTAGAGAGGGAATTATGGACTCAAAAATTACACATATTTAAAATTTTAATAACTACTATCAGACTGTCCTCCAGAAAAACTGTACCAATTTATACTACCGAGTGGCTTTAAATGCATATATTTCTAGCCAGAATTTTTTTTTTTTTTAATTAAGTTTAGAGTAGGTCAAGTTACCCGAGATTCACTTCACTTACAAGGAAAAAAGAAAACTCACAACTCCATAACCCTCTTAAGGCAACAAAAACATTTAAGTGTGTTTGTACACGCACGTAACAAGTTCATACCGTGGCAAAGAAGGTTCGTGTAGGTAAGACTGCAGGTCTGCAGTAATCACACTCTGGTCCTTACTTTTAATTCTGCACCCCACCCCCCATCGCCCCCCAGCAATCACCACTGTCATCAGGTCCTCTGTGAAGAAAAGCAATAAATACTTTGTCTAAGCTCTACTAAAGCTTTCGGTCTGTTCACTCCTAAATATGATGTCAATGTGAAAACACTCAATTTCCTTAACCTCTTCCACTGTCGATGACCTGGATAATTCAAGTGAGTCTGGTTTCTAATACGTGGTCTGCTCTACTCCCGAGGAAAGGCTCATTACAGACTACTACATTCTCAGAGAAGTACGTTTTCAGCAAAGCAACCATAAACTGACCTAGAGGCAAAGGAAAATGCTACCAACATGAAATTCAGAAATTACTACAGTATCACATATTCCAAATAATTCACATCGCATCACAAGTAATCACACCATGTCAGATTTAAATAAAGCTTTGTATTACTGGTCTATTTTCAAATAAGAGATAATCTTAAAATGTTTAAAATTGAATTAAAATCAGACGAATAACAGCTTTTCTTGCATCCTTTTGAAAAGATCCTACTCAAGCTATTTATCTTCCTAGTTAAAGATCCTTAATACTTTTTTCTCCCCCTTGCTCTTTCAAGATGCCCACGTAGCATCAGAGATTGAGGACGTTTAAATCTAACAGGATATAACAGGGTTCACCTATTTCCAACTCTGCTCACAAACCAAACTTCAACCATCAACCAATTTCCTATGAGATGCAATTTCTCTCCACTAAAACACTCAGTGCAAAATATGTGCGATATCCTGGCTAATCATTTCCCATGCTCTACGACACGCACAAGCATACACTTCAGGTCATCAGTTTTAATTACCCACCATCGAGAAAGGAAGTAACAATAGTAATTATTCCAAATTGTGGATAAAGCAGAGAAATTCACATTTAATTTTGGAAGGCATTTGGAGTGTGGAGGGAGTTGGTTATTATAGGACAGTAAAGTGACCTTTCTAACTTCAAGTTTTTCTTGGGTGATCGTAACTTTTGCTTTCCAAGGCTCGCACAGATTCATTCACACACACATCTGAAAGGAAATTCCTTTGCAGAGAACGCATAAGGGAGAAACCAAATACCCTATGAAAAAAAGTTTAATTTCCAAGGGGCAAACTCATAGGAACATCTTCAACTGTGCCCCAAATATGGGCATCTTCACTGATTTCCAACAAAAACCCATCTACTGCCAGTTCCATTATGGAAAACCTTTATTTTTTTTTTATTTTATTAGATTTTATTTATTTATTTGACAGAGAAAGAGACAGCCAGTGAGAGAGGGAACACAGCAGGGGGAGTGGGAGAGGAAGCAGGCTCCCAGCAGAGGAGCCTGATGCGGGGCTCGATCCCAGAACGCTGGGATCACGCCCTAAGTCAAAGGCAGACACTTAACGACTGAGCCACCCAGGAGCCCCCCATTAAGGAAAACCTTTAGAACACGTGGTCCTTACTAAAGAATCATCTACCCTGCCCCGTCCCATCTTATTGGTGTGTTATGTGCCTACATCCAAGACTAAAAAGAACTAAGTATCCAAAAACAAAACAGAAATGGTCATCTCTTTCACTGATTCGAGTCCTGTTTATGATTGTCTACTTCACAGAATTGTTACAGGGACACACTAGGCCATACATGAAGAGTCTTGGAAACAGTACCTGCATCACGGGCATATATTTAATAAAAACACCAGTGATTAACTGTGTGTGTCAGCAAAAGTCCCTCATACATGTGGCACTGGGCCTTTACAAAATCCTTCCAGTGCATGATGGTATTTCATCTCCTCAGCCCAATGGTGAAGGGAGGGAGTTTTTATGATCTCCATAGAAGAAGAATCTGAGGCCTGGAGAGTCACATGACATGCCTAATGTCATAAAACCATAAATCTGAGCCTGGCAAACAAATCTTTCACCTTTAAGTCCAATGCATTCTTCTTGATAGCCCATTCTACACCACACTCAGCCTCACTGACAGGACATGGCTCCCAAATGTGTTTAAGTTTCATTCCAAAAGGGATGCAGTCAACATTTTCATTTATTGTTGCCTAGAACCAAGCAGCAGTCAGTGTTCATTTAACTGAAGATACAACAGTGAGTAGTGAAAAAGCTCCCTCAGTTCTCTGTGGCTGGACCACAAAATATTGAAGCTATAACCTCAGAATCTCTGTAATTTAGTGGATTATGACCTACCTTAGCCGTCTCAGCTTCTGCTGGTAGTCGCTTGGGGGTTCCTTTTTGGTCAAGCACCTTCTGAAAATTTTTGTTTTTAATGGATTGAGATTCAACACCTTCCCCTTCAATCTGCAGCTTGATGCCTTCCGCCCGGGCAGAGTGATCAATACCCCGTGGATTCAAGCCACAGTGGAGAGCTAGGAGAGAGGGAAAAATTTAACTCCAAACAAGTCCGACAAAGAAGGTGCCCACGACAGGCAGTATTTCATCTGACCTAAGCGGGAAGAAACAAGGCAGCAGCAAGTTCAGAGGCAGCGTTATAACTATGGGAAATCCTCTGGGAAGAAGGGAGCGTGGCGTGGGGGGCACCCTGGGCTCTTCAGTCAGAAAGACTTCAGTTCAAACCCAGAAACCATCACTTCCACGTTGTTTGACCTTGAGCAAGTTACTAATCCCCCGTCACAGATGAGAATACTGGATCAGACAACTTCGTTACTGCCTCCCACACACGAGACTCGTTCAACCCCTGCAGTTTAGCTTCTCGTCTCTGCCTCCATCTGGAGGAGCAGGCCTTCCACCACCCGCCCCCCTCCCCCGGACTCTATTCAAGCATCCGCTCCAGTGCACCCTCTTGTGTTCACTGCACAACTATTTGCTGAGCACTTACTATGTGCTATTCCTGGATTAGATCCTGGAAACATGGGAAACATGAAGTTCCCTTCAAAGATGTTACAGTCCAAAAGAAGAGGCAGAAAAAAGACAAAAGGACAAGTCATTTTGAACGAGTTATTACTACATGAAAGAGAAGGAAAGACCGAAGTGGAGGATTCCGGGGAGCTAAGCCTAGAGACTTCTGACTTTTCTTGTCTTACCCTCTCCATATGCTCTAACGTGGATACCCCCACAAATAAAATCTATAGCCAACTTTCTGAGCATGTTTATTCATTTAACAAATACTTACTGAGCCCCTCCAATGTACCTAGGATCCTCAAAGAAATAGCAATGAATGTTATGGGAACCATACAGTTCCCCCCTGATGACCTCCATGAATCACCAGGGGCGTGTGGAGCTGGGTCGGTCACACACACACACACACACACACACACACACACGTGCAGTAAATTATCTCACCTCCCTGGGACCCCACCCCTTCAAATTTAATGTACTTGATCCTTTTGGCCTCAGGGCAAGAACCTTCCCTCCCTCCATCCCCCTTAGGACTCTACCTCACTGATAACCTTTCACTCAATATCTTTGGTACCCCCCCCTTTCTCAGCATTCTTCCCTTTTAGCCAACTGCTGCGATTCTACAATTCTTCCCTTACTCGGCACCCCATTCAGGTCAGGGTTTCCTCCTACCTGGCTTCCGAGAGAGTATGTGACACCCAAGAGATGAGGGTAGGCTTCCCAGAAGCGAAGCAGGGGCTCCCTCCCCACTCTCCATGCTCTCCTTAACAGGAACCATCCATTCCCACACTCCAATGGCATCAACCTGCCGTTGACACCCAAATGTTAACTGCAGCCCAGACAGATCCGTTAGGAGCTTCAGACGTAAGTGAAACTTGGAACTCAAGATCCCAATTCCAGTGTATCAACAATACCTCAAATTTAACATGTTCAAAACTGATTCTTGGCTTTTCTACCACTCCCTCCAAAAATGTCTTTTCCAGTCCTCTCCAGTTACACAGAAACCAAAGAGTCATCCTTGGCAGGGCTCTCTCCACGATTCACCACAGCCTTTCCATCCCTCGCCAGGTCCAGTAAGCTTTACGCCCACAGTGCTGCTCCAATCCCTCCACGTGGTTCCATCTGCACTGCCCTCACCCTGGTCTGAGCCACCCACGTCTCATCCACATGGCTGACTAGCCCAACTGCTCTTCCTCGCTTGAGCCCCCGAAACCCCATCTTTAAAAAAACATACAGGTCAGATCATGAGACCCTTCGCCTTAGAACTTTCTAATGGCTTCATTTTACACTTACATCGTTCAACAAGCTGTAGTATGGCCAACAAGGCCCTGAATTATTTGTCCCTTTTCCACCTTTCCAACTTCATCCCCCACATATCCCGCATTCACTCTACTCTGACCACACACTTCCTTTTCACACTTCCTACTTCTTGAACACATCAAGTTCTTTCACACTTCCAGGTTTTTATACATCATGTTTCTTTGCCTAAAATGTTCTCCCCATTCCTCACCTAACTCCTACTCATCTGTCAGGTTTTGGCTTAAAGAACACTTCTTCAGATAGGCCTTTCCTTAATCCCCTTCCTCATCCACTGCCCCACCCCATGTTGGATCATTGTGCCTAGAACAGTAAGTAACCAAATACTGAATGATCTTAAGCTACTTGTACAAAGGTCCATGTGCATGTGGTTTTATTTATATCCTTCAATATGAAAATCATCTGTGAATTTCTCTTCTAGCTAAGCTTCCTAGAGCCAAGAACCAGCCTATTTCATAGTGCACAGTAGACATTCAACATATATTAGTTCACGCCTCCCCCTTAGGCTTCGTGCTGGATCTCAAATGATTTTAATAAAAACTCGGTGAGATGAATTACATTCCTTTCACAGACAAGGGAAATGAGACTCAAGACGTAGAGTCACAAAAAGTGATGCAGGTATCTTCTGAGGACCACAAAGATCAAGCGTCATTTAGGACATGGATGATTTCAAGTTTTGGATGAGCAAAACCAAAATAGATTAAACAGTAAGGAAAATTATTAGCTTTCAGAACAGGAAGTCCAATAATGGTAAAAGTTCAGTGTTTGTGGATTTACCAGCTCAATAGGGTCATCGAGGATTCTGATTTTTCTTCCTTCATCTCTCCATTTTGCTATCCAGAACATCACCTATGTATGTCCTAAGCCTGGGTCCCCTCATGGCACCTAGAGTTACAAGCTTCTAGTTCTCATCTAGCAACAGTGACAGTGTGGTTGACCTTGTTCTCTTTCCCCTAATCCTCTTCCAAACTTTTGTTTTTTCTTATCAGCCCAAAGTGAATCACATGCCCATTAATGAACTAAAACCCTGGCAGTGAAGATTGGGTTACCCTTAAACCAGCTGACCTTTCAGCTAGAGTCAATTCCTCAAACCACACTGCAGTTATTTAAGAAGGCTGGGACAGTATAGATGTTGGAGAACCAATCACAACACCCAACTGAGGCAGTGGTAGAAAGAATTTAGTAGTGAAAATCTGTAAGAGCAGGAGGCTAATTACTGTTAATATCAAATCAGCTTCTCCATCTCCAAAGAATGGCCTATTTGTAACAAACATTCAATATGTTAAAATCATGATTATATAAAAAAAAAAAACAGTTTGCTTGTGATGGGAGATGAAAGATTAACATGGGATAGATTGGGACATTAAAGGAAGAGCAACATATAGCTTCGATCTTTCTCTCCAGCATGATGCCTGGCTCCTTCCGCCTTGAAATTCACAGCCTCGGAATACCACTGACTTGCTGGTAGCTTCTGGTACCTCCCGTTCTCCTTCCCCACAATATCAGACTCTCCTATTTCCTTCACCTTTGCTCAGGCTGTCCCTCCTCCTAGAGAGAGGTTCTACCCCACCCCAGTCTTACTTGCTCCTTTGGGGGGGCTAAAAGTCCACACACCGCATGTATCTGCTCAGACCCTCCGAAAGCCGCCTAGGGAGTTTCTGGCTACCAGAGCAAAAACCATTGGGCTATGCTTCTTCCCTGCCCACAGTACCCTGGTGCTTCATCTCTCTCACTGATCTGTACACCTCTCCTCCCACAACTACAAGTTCCTCAAGGCAGGCCCCACCCTGGGGTCACCTCCATGACCTCCACTCCCCAGTCTAGAATGTCGCACGTAATAGGCCTTTAAGAAACATTGGTTCAGCTGCTGAATGAACTAGCAATCTCTTCTCTTTCTACAACCATGCCTTAAATCAAAAGGAAACTTCTCTCTGCTGGTAAATTCCTAGCGTTTAAAATGTAAGGTAACTATAAACATGAAGCAGAATACGATGTTTTGACTTTCTACACACGTAGCCACCTTCCTCACACAAATATTTTAATCCTCCATAGCTGTTCCCTCCTTGCCTGCAAACCCAGTAGTTGATTTAGGTTTTGTGCTTGGGTTTATTTATTTAAAACCATTTCTGACAGGCTTTGCTTTGTTTTCCCTGAAATTTCATGTTCCTAATATTTACAAATCAAGCAACTTTCAAATGGCCTCTTTACAAGCTGTGACCTCCATTTCTTTGTTCATCATGTAAAAGGTGCCCCGTCTGAGTTCTCTTTTCTGTCCTCATCATTGCCCTTTCTTGTTTTCACTGAAGTTATTTACTCAATTTGATGGGCTCAGCAGCTCACAGGTCGGCTTTGAGACCCTCTTCATGCTCCCCTGGTCTTCCTGACCCCTCTGTGCTTTCCTGATTTCTAGTTACTGAATGGGCACTGCAAGCTGTCGGTGAGTGGTCTTTCCCTCAAGGGCTGCCCTCATCATTTTCATGTTAAAGTTGCTAATACTAAGCTCTTCAAAATCAAGAATTAAAAACCAAAGTAGATTTCATAAAAATTTCTTTAAAAAATAGGGACTTTTTAAAAATTTTTGATTTTTTTACTGCAAATGTACAAGCTTTTGCATTGTTTTTGAGATGCCACAGCAAAGCTACCATCTCTTTTTCATGTGTACAATCCCATCCCCTTGTGCTCTGCTACTGGGAATGTACAACGGTGCAGCTGCTGTAACAATATATAGTGATTCCTTAAAAAAAAAAAAAAATCAATCATAGAGATGCCTGGGTGGCTCAGTTGGTTAAGTGTCTGCCTTTGGCTCAGGTCATGATCCCAGGGTCCTGGGATCGAGTCCTACATTGGGCTCCCTGGTCAGCAGAGAGCCTGCTTCTCCTTCTGCCTGCTGCTCCCTCTGCTTGTGCTCTGACAAATAAATAAAATCTTTTAAAAAATTAATCATAGAATTACCATCTGATCTGGCAATTCAACCAAAGAATTGGAGGTAGGGACCTGAATAAGTATTTGTATGTTCATGTTCACAGCAGCATTATTCACAATAGCCAATAGGTGGAAACAACCCCAATGTCCCCTAATGAATGGATTAAAAAAACTGTGGTACATACAACAGAATATTCAGTCCTGAGAAGAAATGAAATTCTGATAGATGCTATAGCAGGGATGAACCTTGAAGACATTGTGCTAAGTGAAATAAGCTGGTCACAAAAGGACAAATATTGTATGATTCCACTTACATGAGGTACTTAGAGTAGTCAAATTCACAGAGACCAAGTACAACAGCGGTTACCAGGGGCTGGAGGAGTGGGGGATGGGGAGTTCCTGCTTAGTACAGTTTGCTTGAGATGGAAAAGTCCTGGAGATGGATAGGGGGATAGTTGTACAACAATGTGAACACACCTAATGCTACTAAATCATATGCTTAAAGAGGGTTAAACTGATAAATTTTATATTATGTATAATCTATAGTAAACAGAATTTAAAAACAAAAACAACCCACCCCCTCTCATTTCATCCCCCCATACTGCCTCCATAAGCAGAAAGAGAAGTTCCAAAGATACTTTATTCAAAAGTCTGAGAGTTTTCTTCAACAAGCTCATTGTGATTTTCAAATAGAACATGTTTTCTTTAAAAAAAAAAAAAAAAAAAAAAGAATAGCTCAACCATACCATATTACTTTAGAATTTTCCTGGCTAGGGCATATTTTCCAAAAAGGGGCCCCAGTCTGACTGGCAGAAGAGGTGCTCATTGTTGGAAGTGAGCCCGGATCCTCCTGGACCTGACCTTGGAGAGATCCCATTCCCATGTGCCTGAGCTCACAGTAACAGACTATGAGGAAGTGCCAGGCATTCTGTCTGAAGATGAGGAGAGGACCAGGGGATGTGCTGGCGATGCATCCCACTTGCCAAGAAGCCATCCGGCTTCCAGTTCTTCTAATCCCCACCCACACCATGCTCTCCCTGCAGTGAAACAAGGCACTGAGCCTCATTCAAGCTGGAAGTTCCTTCATTTGGAGCTTTGCTGTTAACAGAGATTCTTTACAAACACTCCCAAGGTCCATTAGGTCGCTCCAGATCCTGCACCAAGAGTTTCTACCATTACACAGAAGCTGCTGGCAGCGGACGGGTTTTTTGTCTATGACTAGGAACCCCTTGAAGCAAGTGACTTCTCATTAAAGCTTTACAAACCTAGTGCCTAGCCAAGTGACTAAACTACTCTAAGTGCTCAATCATTGTTTATAGAATAAGCAGAGGTATGGTGGAAAGATACCAATTCAATCCTACTCACTGCCATTCCCTTCTTAAGAGAACTTACAGCTTTTACTTTTCAAAAAAGCAGATAAAAGTTGTTTCCTATCTAATTGTAGAATTCAAAGATATATTAAGCCATAGAACCACAAAACTGTTCTGAAAGGGAGTTACCTGACTGCCTTCTGCCGAAACCATCTTACTCATCTATGTGCCTTCAGAGACTAAACAGCTGGACATATTTGGCACCCAATAAATGCTGCTAAATAAACACAGGACCTTAGAAACAAAGGTACTTCAATCCTCATCATTATCTATTGAAACTGAGATAGTTTATAATTTTATGTATTGGTCTTGCTTCTAGTTAAAAGTTCCTGGAAAGCACAGCCCTTGTTATATAATATACAAATAGTAGACACTCTCCAGATACCTGCTTAATTAATGGAAGTGCCTTATTATACTCTGGATTCAAATTCAGCAGAATATTACCCTCTAGAAGTAATCTGGGCATCACAAGAGACCTCTCACTGTAGCAGCCACTTGCCAATGCTTTTCTCCTTACCCACAAAGTCACTCACTTTCCCAGCCTCCCTTGCAGCTACATGTGGCTGTGAACAGATCCCTGCCTATGGGACCTAAGCAGAAGGTTGATGTGTAAAGATGCAGTTCTGGAACTGATAGAAGAGAATGGATTTTGGTATCACCCTCCTCACCACCTCACGCCTTGAATGCAGAGGTAATATCCAGAGCTGCTTTAGATCACAAGGCTATAGACATGAAAGCCAAGAGGCTAACAGCCACATTGGCTCTACCATCACCGAGGTACTCAAACTGGTTCTTAATTACCTACATCTGGACCTGATGCTGCACAAGAAAAGAAATCCTTTGCCAATGACGCCACTAAGTCAGGTCTTCTGTGACTTAAGATGAACCATTCCAAACTGACACGATTCCACCTTAACTAACAACATATAATTACTTAGCTCTTCCTTAAGGATAAAAAAACCCTGAAATCCTAGCAAAATATTCTGCTCAGGGTTTCATCACTCCCATTATGACTTAGAAAGCTGAGTAAGTATGGTAATACCTTAGCAAGGAAGCTGTACATTACAAATACATGTTATCACAGGTAGGATCAATCCAGATGATACAGTAAAGACCTGATGGAAAACTTACTCATTGAGGAGACTCTGGTGCCCAGAAAAGTGCCCAGATCACTCATAAAAACTTATGCATGAATGAATGAGGATGTGTCCATGAGCATCATATCACTAATGTTTTAACATGAAAGTATACCTAGTGTTTCAGAAATGTAGGTCTCAGAAACACAAGCTTGGGTTAAGCTAACGGACAGGGCACAAGGTCTCTTTGGGCAAAGAAACCTATCCAGCAGACATCTGCTAAGGCAGAGTCAGCAAACTATGGCCCAGAGGCCAAATCCAGCCCATTGCCCGTTTATGATGACATAAACAGTTTTACATTTTTAAGTGGTTGGGGAGGGGAAAACTAAAAAGATATTTTGTGATCTTCAAAAATAATATGAAATTCACATATCAATGTTTCTAAGTTTTATTGGAACACAGCCATATATGTTGTCTATGGCCACCATTATGCTACAATGGCAGAAGTGAGTAGTTGAGGACGGCAAAAACTAAATATTCACTAGCTGCTCCTTTAAAAAAGGGTTTGCCAAGCCCTGTTCTAGGGCTCCATGTACATCCTTGTCCTGGAGGATACTGGGATCTGAGAACTGTAGCCCCCTTCACCATAACAAGGAAGAACTCCTGCATCTCTGAGGGACTCATCTTCTACTTATTCTACATGCCCCCACTCCCAGGCAATTTAAGTAAGTTCAATTATATTTGATTTTATCATTTGGGTCAGGCTATGAGGAGACCAAATAGGATTTCCAGACCTCTCCTTGGTCAGCTAAATGTGGTATTTTATATATATATATATAAAATATATATATATATAAAATATATATACACACACACACACATCATATATATATATGGTATATATATATAAAATATATATATATAAAATATATATATACACACACACACATCATATATATATATGGTATAATATATTGTATATATAAATATATACACACACACGAATTAAATGTGGTATTCCATATATATGTATATATACACCAGCTAAATATGGTATTCCATATATATATGTGTGTGTATATATATATATATGTATGTATATGGAATACCATAAATATGGTATTCCATATATATATGTATGTATGTATATACATACACACACACCATATATATATGGTATAATATATTGTATATATAAATATATACACACACACACAAGAATTAAATGTGGTATTCCATATATATGTATATATACACCAGCTAAATATGGTATTCCATATATATAATATTATATATTGTCTATATAAATATACATATACACACAAGTTAAATGTGGTATTCCATATATATGTATATATACACCAGCTAAATGTGGTATTATATATATAGAAGCTTAACACTTTCAAATACAGGTTGGAGTCCTTTCCTACTACCAAAAAGAATAGGGGTAACATACAAATTTCCAATAAGTCAGAGGCATTAAAAAAAAGGACATGTCTGTTCTCAACAAGTCTGTAACTGACCAGTAATAGATGGCTCTCCATCTGTCACTAAGAAGGGGGTGGACAGAAAGGCATTCTTATCATGAGGAGAGAAGGAAGCAGATATCATGAGACATGATGGGTTGAACCCCCAAAATACTCTGTCTTCAAGTCTGCCCAGTGGTAACCCTGGTAGCTACTGTGTGGCCACTGGAGCTGGGGCAGGATGACTGTCCATCCCAGCCAGATATTCCCACCACATGCAGCTGTGTCAAGACATTGCTCCCCTTAGCCCCATGAAGCACCTTCACCATGGCTCACTCATCCGGAGATGATTTCAACTTGTAAAACAGTTTGGTATAAGGGAACTTTGCTCCCCAAAGATGAAGAGTGATAACCACAGCAAACATTCACCCTTCCTACTCACGATATAGGGACTAGACAACCTAAATACAGCAGAATTAAAAATAATGCTTAACCTACGTCACCGTCAGAATGGGGAAAGGCTCTGGCCCAGCTCTAAGGCACCAACGTTAACTCCTCTCTTTCATGAGAATACAACCACAGATACAGTCAGAGGTTCTATGAAGCTTTAGACAGAGGATTCAGGTATCAGACAGGGAGAAACAGGTCGTCTACACTGGTGACTCAAACATTTTTAATCACAATACACAAGAAACGGATTCATACTGTGAATCCATGCCCAAACACATCTATGTAAATAGATGAACTGAGCCAAGTTTCATAAAACTTTATTTTTCTTTACTCTATGTGATCTATTCTGATTTTTCCTTAGGTCTTTATATTTTTAAATAAAGTAGTGCCTCTTAGATGTTTCTAAAAGATGGAATAGACATAGTTCTCTTGATTTGTCCCACTAAGAAAAAATAAAAACCCCAGACATTATATAACACAAACATAGGACAGCTTTGAAAGGCAGGGAGAAGGCAGTCCATTGAGGGACTCTAGAACTCAAGGAATGACATGATGTCCGTTCCTTGGATTTTGTTTTCATCTACATTCCAGACTTGGAACTGATGAAGTCTACAACCTAGAAATCTCAAAGGCACAAACAAAAAATAAGACAAAAGTCTGCTTTCTCTAGCCAAATTACCACAATAGGGACAGCCTAGCAAGACAAAGTTTTAGACAATAACTGCTCTACTCAAACATCACATAAAAAAAAAAAAGTAACCCAACCATCCATACCAACAAAGATTGAGTGAGAGCCTAGACTTCCACCCTCACCAGGCTGTACGAAGGTACTCCAAAACCCCCAAGAGGGTGGTGTCATACAAAGTCACATAGGGAGCCCAGACTTTCATATCTGTCAACAATTATCAAGGCCACCTCCTCACCCCTGCAGTGTCAGTCGAGCAGATGTGAGGAGGCTGGACTTCCACCTCCAGCAAGCAATGAGGTGGCCCCTCCTTTTTGGGATGGTGTCAGAGGAAGCCTGGTGGAAACAGGACTTTTCACCACCACCCAATGATAATGAGGAGGCCCTAACTCTCAGGTAACATCTGGCCAAAATGGTCTTAAAGCCAGTTAAAACAAAGTTTAAATATGATTAAGTCTCATAAAATGAAAATGTCCAAATTTTGATTAAAAAAACCACACACACACACACACACACACACAACCTCATAACCAAGAACCAGGAAGATCTCATACTTAATGAGAAGATGCCAACACCAAGGTGACAGAGATCTCAGAACTGTCGACAAAGATTTGAAAGCAGCCATGATAAAAACCTTCAATGAGCAATTACACCTGCCACAAATGAGAAAATAGAAAGCTTCAGCCAAGAAACAAAGTTACATTATTTGCGTCATGGAACATTACATCAAAAACTAAGGATATACTGTATGGTGACTAACATAACATAATAAAAAATTATTAAAAAAAAGAAACAAAGTTGCAAAGACATAGAAGACATAAAGAACCACCAAATGGAAATGTTAGGACTAAAAAATGTAATAACCAAAATGAAAAGCTCAATGGATGGGATCAATAGCCAAATGGAAAAGACAAAGATTTCATTGCAAAAAGTAGAAGGAACTTTATCGTAAGTGGAAATGTTCTGTATCTTGCTTTGGTTACATAATACAAGAATCAAAACTCAGAACTCAACACTTAAGATTATTCAATATAAAATAGCAAGCATGTATCTTAAGAATGTAACAAAACACAATACAAACATTAGATATACTTTACTTTTAGACAGAGTTGAGAAAGGATTTTTGAATCCTGTTTTCATTCATATCCCTCCCTCCCACCCAACACAACTAACCACTGAGTCAAGTCCAAGTTCTACTTTTTTGCTGGATGTTGATTGAAATAACCTATAGAACACCGACCATATGTTCAATGAACATCAATCTCCATTTTTATCTTACTGCCCTCCTCCATCACAATGGAGGAATATTCGGCATTAACATTTTTAACAACTGTTAAGTCAACAAATGGTAGTAATGTAACTTTATTAAAGGACAAACATAGTACAGACTTAAAAAGTGACAATCATGAACGAAAAGGGCAAATTGAAGTGAAATTTGTGGGGGGAAAGTGGATCAGAAGGCAGAGAAGAACAGCTTTTCAAATATACAAACAACCTTGGTGAGAGAGTTAAGGAATGAGGTTATGAATAAAGATAAAAGCCAGTACTTGCAGCTTGTAACACACTTTCTGCTGGTGAGCTGACAGCAATCCCTGTCAAACAATACTAATGGAAAGAAGTAACTAATCATTTAGGAAGTCTACATATTACAGTCTGGTATTTCAGGGACGCCTGGGTGGCTCAGTCAGTTGAGCATCTGCCTTTGGCTGGGGTCATGATCCCAGAGTTCTGGGATGGAGTCCCACACTGAGTTCCTTGCTCAGCAGGGAGCCTGCTTCTCCCTCTGCCTGCCACTCCCCCTGCTTGTGCTCTGACAAAAAAAATCTTTAAAAACCAACCAACCAACCAACCAACCAACCAACAAACAACAAATCTGGTATTTCAGGAAGGGAAGAGGAGGGGATGGTACAAAGTTAACATATGCAGAGGACTTTCCATCCCTTATCACTAAGGTATTAGAAATCAGAAGGGAGGCTTTCACCGGTCTCTGGTTAGTATATCCTTCGCTGTCAGTAACTGCCTAACCATGATGCCTTAACATGTGGAACGTGTGCTGCGGGGACCGTCATAACCTCTAACCCCCCATGTCTGCAGGAGCATGTGTACATACCTGCCCCCATCCGCAATCCCTGTGGCCCAGGGAAGTGTGTGGGCTGTGCCGTTGCTGCGCCCTTGCCTGCCAGGGCCTAGCCAGCCCCCTCTCCCAGCCAGGGCTGTGGGGATGGCTCCAGCGGCTGGGGAAAGCCAAACGGCCAAAACTGAAGTTGCCTCCATTCCCATCTGGGAAGACAGGTGTCCTCACCTCTGGCTTCTTTGTCCGGTGGGCAGTGCTGGAGCCCACAGCCCCAGCAGACAGCCCTTGCCCAACAAAGCTAGAGGCCAAGCCTTGTTTGTCCCATGTGGGCCTGGAGTCGAGTGCCTGGTGTATCAGTATTTATTGCCTCCACATGTGCTGTACTCTGGACCCACTGGCCTACCACTTCTGCGCCTGGGGCTCGATACCACCATCCTCAGCAGGCCCTCCCTGGACCTAGACAGGAGAACAGTGGGACCAAAACACATAGAGCCTTCCCCTGTTAGGCTCTGGCCTAGAATGCTCAGGAACCGGAATCTGACCCTGACTGAGAGGGTGGGAGTGGGGGGAGGCGTGGGGAGGGGGAAAAAAAAAGGAAAGACAGAGATGCTAAGCAACTTGGTTAAGGAAACCAAGAAAATGGAAAAAGGGGAAATGAAAACAAGACCTCTTACATCACACACAACATTGTTCCCACCACAGCATGATATTCTGGGGAATAAGAGCTATTTTTAACCTCCTCTACATCTTAATGATTGCTTAGTTGGTAAAACCATGGGCATTGGAGTTGAATAAATCTGGCTCTATCACTGTCTAGCTGGCCTTGGGCAAATTACTTGAGCTTAGGTTAAGTTTATCTTAACTATAAAATTGGAATAATCCTAATTTTTTTTTCAAAGATTTTATTTATTTATTTGACAGAGAGAGAGAGGCGCAGCGAGAAAGGGAACACAAGCGGGGGGGGTGGAAGAGGGAGAAGTGGGCTCCCTGAGGAGCAGGGAGCCCTATGCAGGGATGGATCCCAGAATGCTGTGATCATGACCTGAGCCAAAGGCAGATGCTTAATGACTGAGCCACCCAGGCGCCCCTAAAGATTTTTTATTTATTTATTTTGACAGAGAGAGAGAGAGCACAAGCAGGGGGAGCAGCAGAGGAAGAGGGAGAAGCAGGCCGAGTACAGAGCCTGATGTAGGACTCGATCCCAGAACCCTGGCATCATGACCTGAGCCGAAGGCAGACGCTTAACCGACTGAGCCACCCAGGCGTCCCTAATCCTAACTTCTTTATGACGTTTTAGAAGAATTAAATGTATGTAAAGTGCTCAATGCTTGGCAAGTTGAGTGCATGCTCAACGAATAACTATTGCTTTAATTATTACTGCCTTTGCTCTTGTTAATATATTAATGATCTTGACTTCATCAGAAGCAACTATCTTTACCCTTCGTATACACATCTGCATGTATACACACACAACAGCTCCACAAAGGAAAAAACAAAGAGGTGAGTGATCAGGAGGACAAGGGGTCATATAAAGACTTCAGAGAAGAGATGCTTACAATTCTCCTGAAAGAGTAATCCTGGCAACTAAGAACAAATGAATATTTCAGGCAAAAATAAGTATGTGTCAAATCACAGAAACATGCAAAAGGCTTGATAGGTTCCAGTAGGACTTGATGAATGGGAGCGCTTCCCTTCCCCGAGGGGCTGGAGTTGAGAGCCGAGGCAACCTTGTTTGCTCACACTTTCTATTTAGAGTAACTTGCAGGAATGCTCAAGCTTAACCAGCCCCACTACTGTTTCACTTCATCTTCATAAATGTTGGTGTGTGTGTGTGTGTGTGTGTGTGTGTGTGTGTGTGAATGCACAGATACGCATAAGTCAAAGATCATAGTAGCTAAAAGGAGAGCCATAATGGAGGAAATAGATGGATCTTTATTTATGAATTGAGAATCCGCGGCTTTCAAACTTGTGACCAGAGGACGAAAAGTAGCTCAAAAGGTCAACAGGCCATTAATACATACATAACCTGCCAAAGATTAATAAAAAATGCTCCTTTGAAGTTTCTCAAGTTTACTAAGAAAACTGATAAAATGCCATCCAAGTTGGCATTACGAATTGCAGCTCAAAATTCTTTAAAAGTCAATCTTTAAAGCCACACTGTCCAATAAGGGAGCTCAATAGTAGCATGTGGTTCTTTTAGTTTAATTGCATTTAGATGGAATTAATTTAGTTCCTCAGTTACACCAGTCACATTTCAATAGGCATTCATGGCTGTGAACACCATATTGGACAGTACAGATTACTGAACATTTCCATCACAAAGTTCTACTGGGTAGTGCAAATTTAGAAGATCAGTGTCTTTGTTCCCAATGTTAAAAATCAATTTGTCCTGTTCTGTAAATGTTACTTGGAAAAAAAAACCAAACTGAGATTGATGAAAATAATTTGACTTTTCTCTATTTTTTAAATTGTTTTTAGTCATTTAAATAACCATATGTACAGTTTGGGCATAAGGAAAAAAGATAAAATGCCATTTTAGGGGTTTTATAAAATTTTTGCTCTTTTAGAATGAACAGCACTTTCAACCTATTGCTCTTTTATGTAAGTAGATCTGAAATGTGTATAGAAGTGACTTCTTGCTTAGTTATTTCAGACAACAGTCAGATCTTTATTACCCAACCTGGTTGCTTCTGTGTTGCAGACCAGTGCTATTTTTGTTATGATTCTAGAGACCCAAGATTTTCATGGAGGGATGGAGAGATAAATCGGGAATCAGAGAAATCAGTTCTGGCAAAGCTCATAGTCTATTCAAAGAATGGCTCCCAAATGTCTACCCAGAGAGGACAGATAGAGGATGAACATTTTATTGGTCCTCAGTGAAATGGAAAACAAAAAACCAGATAGCCTCAGGAGTTTTCCACTGGCCACAGTTTTCAGTATAAAGCCCTGTCCTCTGATACTGTCTTCCCTGTATTTGTGTGTGTGTGTGTGTGTGTGTGTGTGTGTGTGTGTTAAATGCTTATCTTTTATGAAATTAGATAAGATGTATGTGCTTCTGTGCACATGAGTTTTGATGTTAGCAAAAGTTATATAAACTGTGAGCGTCCCCATTTAAAACAAATTTTTTTACTTGTCTATAAAAGCTACAGGTTTGAATACTTCTAGGTTAATGACCAAAAATAAGCAGACCAAGAGTTACATGCAGATGGCATGAGAGCAAAGGAGGCTGGGCGTAAGAGCTGCAGAGAAAGTAATGAGAGGGTTCAAAAATTGAGAAAAGGATTACTTCCAAGGATTAAGGGAAAAAAAACAAAAACCGAATAGGCAAGACTCCACAGAACTTGGTAATTCAGATAAATTCTGAAGAAAAGGCCAGGTTTGTATCCATAGATCAGGGAAGGTAGCCAAGCAGAGGGACCAATTTAAGAGAAGGTACAGATTAGGCAAGTTTGGAGCACTTACAAGGAAGAGTAAGTCATTTGAACAAAATTATGGAGATAAGACAGGAAGATAATCAGGAAGCATATTATGAGTATACGGGTTTTTGGTATTAGGATCAGAAGTCTGGGATTTTCACCGAACAACTGGAAAATGAAGAAATGTTTTGAGCAGAGGGAAACAGCCAGTGTTCTATTTCAGTAATACGGATGAATAAATATGTGACAATATTCATCTGTTGAGGTGAACTGCATCTTAAAAGATGCTCATAAGTCTCATTAAAACCTTCTCCCCATTCCCACACATACTTAATATTCCTTAATCCTAACTCCTAAAGCATTTATCCGCACTACAAAAGGCAGTACGTGGCCACTTCAAGTCACTACTGCAAAATTAGGCATCCGATAAATCATGTGATTGTTAATGATCAACTTCATTACCTGTGTCCTTTTAAATACCGGGCCCATAATGGGGACTAAGTGATGACTGCTGGTACAAGCCAACATATCCCACAGTCCTTATGTTCCCACCCATGAGTCCTACAGTTGAACACTGGTGGGCGGGTGTGCATCCTGTGGACATTTTAATCGTGTATATATATATATATATAAACACTGCCCTAAGAGACAACTAAAGAAACAACAACACAAGTAAATGTCAGAAAGCATGACTGTGTATTTGAGAAAGGATTTATATTCCTACTTAGCTTTGCAAATCAGATGATGCTTCTAAAATATTTTACCAGGTTCCTATTGGTCTAGATCTCCTTGGCTGGTATACAAAAAACAAAAACAATTCTAAAGAATATACTCTGAAAGATTAGCAATTCATTTTATGGTGGTGTAAATTATTTCTAAAGATGCTTCTAGTCAGTTCTCAATATGATAAGACATTAAAACATTGTAAACACCAACTGTTACAATCTAAATCTCTCCTTTAAGATTAAAGAGAAGGGGGAAAAATCAAATACAAAGAGCTCAGATCAGAGAAAAATCTATCAATCCAACCACTTGCCTCCTTGGCTGCTGCTAACAAAAAGCCATGAGGAAGATGGCACCCCACTTCATGTTTCCAAATTTCAGCTGAATCTTCAAGCTCTGCCCTATCTTCCATCTTCAACCCACTCATTCCTCACATAAGGCTATTAACATGCTCAAGTCTTGCCCTACATAATAATCTTCCCCCAACTCCATTGTTTACCTATTAACAAACTATTCCCTTCTTTGTCCCTTCCCCAAAGTAAGACTATTAAAAGTACATTATTGTTTCTACTTTAGGCAGATCTAGATGGGCACTGTTCTAAGCACATTACATGCTACAGTAGATCAACTTACTGCTTGATAAATATTCACCCCTCTTCCTTTAGAACAGACTGTGTATCCCTATCTAATGACTTTGGCCTTGGACATGTCAGTTAACTTGGCCAATGGCTAGAAGTGGACAAGATGTGAGCAGTGGAGTTAAACATGCTTACAGGGGTGCCTGGGTGGCACAGTCGGTTAATCGTCCAACTCTTTTTCAGCTTAGGTCCTGATCTCACAGTTGGGAGATCGAGCCCCTAGTCAGGGTCTACTCTGAGCATGGAGTCTGCTTGAGACTCTCTTTCCCTCTCCTTCTGCCCCTCCCCACTGCATGTGCTCGCTCACATGCTCTCTAAAAAAATCTAAAAAAAAAAAAAAAAAAAAAAAAAAGCTTAAAAAAGAGCATCAAAAACTAATGATGTACTTACTGTATGGTGACTAACATAACATTATAAAAAAAAAAAAAAAAAAGGTATGCCCAAGGGGCTACTGCCCCTTCAACCTGGACCCCAGAATGAGACACAGAGCAGAACTGACCCCAATCTAAAGTAAGGAACCAAGTCCGGCCTCTCTCGGCAGAGAGGTGGAGAGAACTGGAAAGGGTGGCAGGTACCAGACCCACAGGGGCCTACAATTCAACAGGACTTTGCTCTTTATCCTAAGGCCAGTGGAGAACCTTTAGGACACAGCTTCTAGAAGTCTTCTCCATTCCATCCAGATGTTGTTTGGGGTCCCTCTAGAGCCTTCAGAGCCACAGCATACTATTAGAGAAACATGCAGTACAATACAATTATTGTTTATGCATTTACCACATCACTAGTGCTGACTGCTCCTCCCACAATGGTTACTCTATTTCATACTGAAGTCACAACAGTGACTGAACTCTGGTAATGTCAATGAGAATTCACAGGAACAGATGTTTGAATTGACGGGTCCTATCCCTTCAAGTACATGACCTTAACATTTCAGAGATAGGAAAAGAGAAAGACCTCCAAAGGCAGAGGAGCAATCCACGATAGCTATGCCTATCTCAGAGCAGATCCTGAATTCTTGCTCTACAGGCAGAACCCAAGCAGGGGAGCAGCTGCTGAGAGAGGAGGTGGTTCTGCCAGCTGATACTAAAATAAACCAGAGAATAACAGGCACTTCATCAGCCATAAGCCCTTTACTCCCATGTGCATGGGTGACTCCTTGTTGTGCAAGTCTCCACTTAATCATCTCAGTGAAGACAGTCCTAACCACATAATCTAAGTAGCTCCCCAGGCAAACGCCATCCCATCATTTTCGTTTTGATTCTCTACATGGCACTCGGTACTGATACTGAATGGTGTTATGTGTTTACTGCCCGTGTGCAACAAAAGTTTTAAGTGGTAAGAGAAGGAATCTTGCCTGTGTCATTCATTGTTATAACCTTATAACCATGCCTGACACATGCACAGCACTCGGTGAATAGCTGTTAAATGAATGGACTAAGGAGAATGACATGACTTCTTTCATACACATCCTTCTCTCTGGTATGTGTTTTCTTCTGCGAGGCTGTTTCAGACGTTCCTGTTTAACTGGGATCTTTGAAGCCCTATAAACACAGGTAAAGTCTGATGTACATGTGTGTCTGCATTTTTCTGCATAAAGGAACCCTAGCTATCAGAGAATCATAGGACCCATATCTCTTATAGACTGAATTATGTCCCTCCCAAATTCATATGCAGTCTTAATCCCAATGTGACTATATTTGGAGACAGGACATTTAAGGAGGTAATTAAGGTTAAATAGGCCTAATCCAATAGGAGTGGTATCCTTATAAAAAGAGGAAGAGACAGCAGGGATGTGTATGCACAAAAGAAAAAGAAAAGAAAGAAAAGGGAAAAAAAAGAAAAGGCAATTTGCAAGCCTAGGTGAAATGTCTCAAGAGAAACCAAACCTGCCAACACCTTGATCTTGGGCTTCTGGCTTCCAGAAATGGGGGAAACTCTGCTGTTTAATTCACCCAGGCTGTGATATTTTGGACGGCAGTCTTAGGGAACTAATACAGTATCTCTGTAAGGTTAAGAACCACGGATAAGAAACTACCATTTACTTGAGCACCTAAGTAGGCTGTATTCCTTATACACATCAATATACAACAATCCTGCTGGAATAGGATTGTTCCCATTCCACAGACCTAAACCCAGTCAATAGTTCAGTTTGAATCACCTGGAGAACACAAAGTCACTCATACCCAGTAAACCGGAAGAGAATCCAAGTTAATTTGTCCTCAAGGAGCCCAGGAATCAGGTACTTCAAATGACTGGCCGGAATTAAGACCCACTGAGTGAGGCAACCATAATCTCCAAACCTTGGAACACTGATTACTGGCCTCCCCAGGTACGCAAGTGCTTCCGCTTCTAACCGTCAATGCAATCCTGCTCGTGGCATGCTCAGTGAATCTTGGTTATTCTGTCTCAGTTAACCTCCATTCACCCTGTTTCCACCACAGCCCAGTGTTTGCTAGGGAATAATGCCCCCTTCCTTCCCAGTTTTTATGACTCAGGTGGGAATCTTACCCCCCCCCCCAGGGTTTAAATATGTGAACTGGCAGTAAGCCAATCAGCACACACCGTATCTCTGACCACATGACCTATGCCGTCCAATCAGAGAGACTTCTGCAGTGGCACGGGAATTACCTGGAAGAGACTTGTTTTCTGTCCTGCCGGACGCGTAGGATGCGAAGGATCAGAGACAGAAACTGTCACAGCAGTCCTGACCTCTCAAGAAGAAACCCTCTGGGTGAATAGGGCCACACACAAGAGGAGCCAACAGGAAATGCAGTCCAGGTGAAACAACCAGAAATCTGGATTAAACGTTTACCCCAGGCCAGTTCTACAGCCAGGCTCTCAATGAGGTGAGCTAACACAGCCTCTTCTACTTAAGGCTGGTTGGGTTTTCCAATTTCTACAGCGTCGGTCATGTCAAACTACACCTAGTCTCTTGTGACTAGAAAGGCCTTCAGCTGTCAGTAAGGTCCTGTGGCTTTCTAACATTGTGTGCTAGATAAGGAATTTGAATTTTATCCTGAGTTCAGCAGCTTGCCCATGAAGGGTTTTAAGCAAGCTGGTGTTAAGGTTTTGTTTGTTTTAGTTTTTTTTAAATTACACTGTTGCCATACAGTACCTTTGGGATGCTCAAAACTGGGGTCAGAAAAACTCATTTTAGAGGCTCTTGGATTCACTAGGTGAGAAGAGATGAAGACCTAAGTTAGGGCAAAGGTAGTGAGGATGAGAGGTCTGTCAAAGTTTTGATCAGGGGCTGACCAACGTTTTCTATAAGGGCCAGATGGTAAATATTTAAAGCTTTGTGAAACACACAGTGGCAACTACCCCATTCTGCCACTGTAGTTCAAAAGCTGCAAGATATAATACGTCAACTAATGATCATAACTGTGTTCCAATAAAACTTTAAGAAAACAGGTCGTTATTTACCAACCCCGACTTAGAGAATAAAATGGGTCAAACTTGGTAATTTACTGGATATGAGGGAGGAGGGAAATGAGTCAAGGTAGCTGCTAGGTTTTTTGGATCTTTATGTTCTCCGTGTTTGGTCCCAGAATCATAAATTCGTTGAGTCACTGAATGTCAGAGGAGGATAGAAACTCATTAAAATTATATAGCCAACAGCCTCATTTTATTGGTGATAATATTGAAGGCAGGTGCCTCTGAGGTAGCAGCTAGTCAGCAGTGCAAGCAGGACCAACATTTCTAACTCCGGTTTCAGTCGTACCTCTGTTACACGACATTCCTCTCTTCTATGCCTCTAGATAAAGATTTCTATTTTTCTTGAGACTGCAGTGTTGCATGTAATTATTGTATATTTAATAAATATTACTAGACGTCTACGATGACTCTCTCTGTGGTCCTAGGACAGTCTGTCCCTCAGGAGCCTTAGTCTTATCTTTGTTATACATATTTCCCCCAAGCCATTTTTGTGCTTTTGATTTTTTTCGATTTGACATTTTTTAAGTGGTTGTAAAACATACATCATACTTCTTTGCTCTAAGGATTATTCACTTTCTAATCTGAACAATGTTTTATGTTAAAAGCACAGAGAATTTATTCAAGCCAAGAACTGAAGAACTGCTTATTCAGCCTCCTGACAAGAAAAGAATAAATCCCATACATGCATTATCAGAACATAACCACAGTCAACTCCAATTGAAGGCCAAAAAGTCCTCCTAAAAGGCAAGCAAAATGCCTTATGATGGCTATGCAAAACTAAAAACTATACGAAGAGAAAAGGGCTAGAAAAAAATATGCCAAATACTAGCAATACCTGTCTTTTGAAGGTGGGTCTATGGATCATTTTTCTATTTACTTTCCAAAGAGTATATATAATAAGCACATAATCACAATTATTTTAAAAGGTTTATTTAAGAGGTAGGGAAATGTTGCTATGTTGCTTTTTTTTTTTTTTAATTCTTGAATTTCTAATAGCATCTTGCTCTAGGACATTAACAGAATATACTAAATTATGTAAAAATTAAACCTTCAGGTTTACAACAAACTATGCTTTTAGGTCTAAATAGCTGATGCAGCTTTATAACCACATAAGTTATTTTTCTCTTCGAGCCCAGTGCATGACTCTTCCTTAAGGATTTCCAGACACCATAACCTCTTCACTATTATCCAATTTTCCAGTACAGCTCCTTTTTTTCCCTCATCTCCTGACAAATCCAACATGGCTGGCCAACCGAGTATTATAAATTCAAGTATTTTCTGGGCAATTATCTTTAAACAGGTTGCCTCACATTCTTATCAGAAGAGAATTCTTAGTGCTGTGGTCTCACTCTGCTTTCTTCCTTCATGGAATGTGGACTCCACTGTCCCTGCCTGAGACTGGGAGCCCAGATTCAAAATGGAGGACAAGTAGCCATGCCAGTAGCCAAGTCCTTTTGGTTTGACAGCCGGCTCTTCTAAAAAGGGTGGCTCAGCATTATCAAGCCCTCAACCCCATTCCCACTCAAATGAGGAGGGACCAGTGGAGATACTGAGGGAAAGAGAAGAGAAAAAGCTAGCCGGGATGGAAAAAGGCAGGTGTGGGTGGCCCTTGGGGACAGCTCTCTATTCTAAGTTCAAAAAGACCCAGTCAGCAGAAAGCAGATGGGACAGTCTCTAGAAGCCGTCTGCAGAATGCATGCTTAAATTAACGTCTGAAATGCCGTATAACCTGAACGCAGAGGTATTTGCCCAATTACTAAGAGCCCTGTCAGGCCTTTCTTTCTTTCCCCCTTGCCCTTTCCAGGCCAAAACATGACTCATGCCACCACAGTACTAACTTCTGATCCCAAATATAAAGGAACACTCTTGCCCCAAGAACTCCCATGAACAGGACGCCTCTCTTGAGGTTGGATCTATTTGTGTTTGCTTGAGCACCTTTGTCACATCTGAGTATGTGCACATGCACTACAGCGCTAGGGTGGGAGTTAGGGAACTCGGGTTTTTCTACGTCCTATTACATGTTGTCCTGAAGGCCTGATGCACTGAACAAAATATCAATTCATTACACAGTTTTCTGAGCACATACCATGTACCATATTTTTTTTTGTAGTGAAGGGAAATTTCTGGTTAAATCATCTTTAGAAATGATCATGTCTAGGGGTGCCTAGGTGGCTCAGTTGGTTAAGTGTCTGCCTTTGGCTCAGGATCAGGTCATGATCTCAGGATCCTGGGTTGGAGCCCAGATGTCAGGCTCCCTGCTCAGCGGGGAGTCTGCCTCTCCCAGCCCTCTTCCCCTCCCCCTCCCCCTCCCCCAGCTTGTGCACACATGCTCTCAAATAAGTAAAATCTTTAAAAAAAAAAAAAAAGAAAGAAAGAAAGAAAGAAAGAAAGAAAGAAAAAAGAAACCATAACACTTATGAAATCTACATTTAGATTGCTAACTTTCTTAGAAACAAATATACCCAGACATTGAACCTTATTTGGAAATTAAGAAAATAAGTGAATAAGGGCATAGACTTTAGAATCAGATTTTGGAGTTTGAATATTGGGTCTTCTGAGTGATTAAGCACTCCAATAAAAAAGACCTAACATTCTGATAGAAGACAATCTCCTCCTTGGTCCTAAAAATCCAGCCAATACATCTCATAATGAAGACCAGGATTGACAGGTCCCATCCATTGAGAACTTGAAAAAAAGTAAGTGGGTCACTCAAGTATGAGCAGAGAGCCTAATATCCACACACACACACTTAAATATCTAACAAGAAAACAGACCAGAATGGGGGGAAAAAGCAACGTGGAAGAAACATGGAGAGCAAAGTAAACTTCAATTGAACAAAAATGTTAGCATTAATATCCTCAATGAAGTATGGAAAGATACTACATCCACAAAGATTAGAAGGCTATAAAAATTTCAGGAAAAAAATCCTAGAAAAATTAAAAATGATAGATGCTTGAAAGAAAGATAAAAAAGTACAAACAAAAACAACAGATGAGAAATAGGAAACAGACAAACTAAAAACTAGTCCAATAACTTTGTCATCTTAAAGATAGCAGGTAGAGAAATAAAGAACAGAATTGGATAAAAGGAAATGAAATAATTCAAAAGAAATTCCCTGCAATGAATGAGTTTCCACTTTGAAAGGCCACTAAATACACAATATAACAGATAACAATAGACTCACAACAAGGCATAGTCTCATGAAATTTCTCAACATTAGGGAAAAAGATTAGATAATTACAAGAAAAATGTATTATTTCATACAAATGATCAAGAATTAGAATGGCTTCAGATTTCTCAAAATCAAGACTGGAAACCAGATGATATTAGAAGCCTCAAAATTGTAAGGGAAAATAGTTTAACTTTTTAAAATTTAATCAAGTTATCAACTAAGTACAAGGATAGAATATTTTCACATATGCAAATTCTCAAAAGCATGCTTCCTATGTGCTTTTTCTCAGGAGTAACTGTAGGATGTGTCTGTCAAAACCAGGTGAGAACAAGATAGGATGAAGACCCAGGGTCCGAAAAGAGGGAATCTAACACAGATATCAAAAAATGCATCTGAAGGACTGAGGTGAAAGGCAGTCCAAACACAACAGCTCTGAATCAAGTCTAGAGACCTTTTTGAAACAAGTCAGAATTTGGCGGGGGCAGGGGGGAGGAATTGCTTCAGTGAGCGGAAACTGACAGAATAGCTAGTGCATGAATGTACTGAAAAGAGATTTAACAGAGAAACTTCTGGTTCAAATTAGTGGTAAGTTTACAGAACACTAAGCCAACAGTAATAACAATATTATAAAGCAATTTTTTAAAGACATTGATGTTTATATTATGTTCACATAATAAAATCTAAATTTTAAGTTTATAAAGTACTTGTCATATTCCCTGGCATATAGTACAAACTCAATAAATTTAGCCACTATTAGGATAACTTCAACTCTACATATATACACAAGCTCCATTCAACTTCTTTTACTAAGTAGCCTCAGGAGATTTACTGCCCCCAGCCTATTACCTCATATGCAAAATGCGAATAAATACAGTGTAGCAGGCATTACACAGAATGTTTAGAAATAACAGTCCTTGGTATACAGCAAACATTTACTAAATGGTAAAGGATATTTATCTGTCTATGCTAGTGTATACAATATCTGTGTATGTTTTGTCACTGAAAAATGAAACCCTAATTTAAAAATATTAACACGAAGAGGTCAAAAATAAATATTAGCTGAATATAAGAACTGCAGGGTTTCTGAATGTTAACTTAAAGATTTTTAAACACTAATAAAGGTGGCTGAAGACTCCACATACTAATAAGAAAAAGATCAAGGACACAGTACGGAATGACTAGATAGACCAGGAAGCCAAAAAGAAACTCCAAAAAAAAAAAAAAAAGTAGGTAGAAAACCTTGTTAGAATATATTGAAAAATCAGAATAGAAGGTCATAGCAATAATCAAAAGTAGTTCACATGAATAACAATCTGTAATAAAGGTAGAGGAACATAGCTTAAGAAATGTGTGACAGGGGGCGCCTGGGTGGCTCAGTCGTTAAGCGTCTGCCTTCGGCCCAGGGCATGATCCCAGAGTGCTGGGATCGAGCCCCACATCAGGCTCCTCCGCTGGGAGCCTGCTTCTTCCTCTCCCACTCCCCCTGCTTGTGTTCCTTCTCTCGCTGGCTGCCTATCTCTCTGTCAAATAAATAAATAAAATCTTTAAAAAAAAAAAATGTGTGACAGATGTGAGTTCTACAACTAACTTGGATCCTGTCCCCATCTTGCACAGACCTCTCATTCCATTCAACAGACACATCTTTTCTTACAAAAGGTAGGCATTTTCTATGGCTCTAACCTTGACAAAGACCATCAAGTCACAGGGACAGAACGGACAGAAACTCAGTTATTTGTTGCCCTCCCAAGAGCTTCCGTCATGGCCTCATTAAATGCTGTATCTACAGAGAATGAGATTGTTCATTATGCTTACATAGTGACCAAAAACAAAACGAAAACACATTAATATTTTATCAACACCCAATGAGATTTGCTGGAATGACAAGTTACACCAGCTATAATGAGTTGCTTAATATAAAGCCCAGAAGGAAATACGAACTTTCCCTGGGGTGGTCTATGGGTTGACTTTGTTAGTAGAAACAGAGTGGGCACTGAAGTCACCTGAACTTGGGTTTGAATTCTTACTCTATCATTTACCAGCTGGTGACCTTGAGGAAATTATTTAAGCTCTCTGGGTCTCAACTGTTTCATGTAGGAAATGGAGATAATATTAAGAACCATCTCATGGGATTGTGAACAGGTAGGATATTCAAAACAACCAACCAGTATGGTCCGGACCACAACCCATCAAAAGTCATAGGCTATCAACAACCAATGTAGCTGTACCAGGGTATACTGGCTGAAGACCAACCCTGGCTGTTAATATTATTAAGTGCCTAATAAATGTTAGCTATTATTATCCCTAGTTTCTCCCCCCCCCCAATTTTTTTTTTTGTATATGGTGACTATGAAGGATTTTCATACCCAGGAAAAAAAAATGTTTAAATATTACTTGAATATAACTATTTAGAAGATAGAGCTATGGTAAATCAACAAAATAATGGGAGAGGGAAAAAAATGAATTTAACTTCCTACTCTTTGAGCTAAGGATTGGGTGTCTCCAGAGAACTCTAGGACCTCTGGCCCCACTCTGGCTGCTGTCATCTATAATTTCAGAAAAATTCTCGATCCCTTGTAGAACATCCCACTTGCAAACCCCTTCAAAGTAGGCACTGTGCCATCCCTTCCATCATGGCAGCAGTAACAGAAGCCATAAAAGACTCAAGACACCAAGTTCTAAATCTAAGCTTTGCCACTAATATGTTATGTGACCTTGGGTGAGGGAACTTTCACATCCTTATTTATGAAATGGGAACAAGAGCGTCTGTTCCAGCTGCCAATGGGTCAGCTGTGGTTCAGATGAGAAACTGTACTTTGGAAAGCACAGAGTGCTGTGTGAAGCCAAGGCAGTCTGATTTCAATGATGATGGCCTTGGGGTGAGCCCCAGCAAACACGTGGGTGCCAAAAGCTACCAGCTACTGAGTTTCAATTAAGAAACTCTGGCCAGGCAAAGCAGGTCAGAGGGAGGCAGGAGTTTCATGGGGTTGTACAGAGGCACTTAGCAAGCAATAGAACCGAGCATCAGCCAGAAAATCACTCTCCATTACCATTAGAATCAGGGACAATGGCATCAGCACCCTGGAAACCTAAATCTTAAAGCTTTAAAAGCAGGAAGGGGGCAGGAGATAGAAGGAAATAGGGAGCCTGTTCGTATCTGGGCAAAACTGTGAAACTGGCCAAGTTTATTTTCAGTACCTTTTTCACTTTTCCTGACATTACCCGTACTGTTTTCCTGAAACCCCAAACCTAAGTTGTAGGATCAGAGTGCCCTCAGGGGCACCTCCTGGCTGGCCTGCACACCCAACCCCTGCTCCACAGACAAACACCCACCAAGGCCTAACCTTTCCAGAAAATGACTCCTGTTCTGAAAATTATACCCTCCTCTGACATTTCTGAATTCCAAGTCCTATTCCATACGTGTCTGACCTGGAATTATTACAAAGCAAATTCACCAGAAAACGGCAATGACCCATAGGTTCTTAAAGGTCATCCTTTAATGGCCTCATTTTTAAAGAGAATTCTAAGGATAATATCTTAATCCAGTATTCCTCCTAGTTTCCTAACTAGGAAAATAGTTAGACATCTTGTTTTTATCAAATTCCAGCTCCACCACTTACCATCTGAATGACCATGGGCAAGTTACTTAACCTCTCTGTGCCCCTTTCATTATTTATAAATAGAGAGGACACTGGTACCTACCACACAAGACTGATGTGAAGGTGAGTTAGTATAGGATAAGCATTTAGGGCAGTGCCTCGCATATACAATAGGTGTTAGTATTTCTTGATATTTTGATATTTTAGTTATAACCCTCACTTGCCCCAGGCACCACCCATCCCTTCCAGAAAAAGTAATACCTTCCCCAAGAAGTAATACATCTAAACTCTTGATGCTCCTTGCTCTACCAGTTTTCCCTTCTTTGTATCTTCAAATTCTCTCTCTCCACAGGGTCAGTTCACACACATCATCTACAAACTCAAATATCCCTAGCTTTAAAAAAACAAAAAAGAAAAGAAAAAAGCTTCCTTTGAATTTGTTTCCCATCTAAGTCAAGGCCTCCACCTTCCTCCTTACGTCTTCTCACTATGTTGACAACTCCTTTAATCTCGATCGCTCTCTTGATAGAACTATTTCTCCCTTCACTCCACTTCGATAATTTGCATCAAGAATAGTGCCCTCATCACCCATTAAATCCTTGAATCATTATAATATGGATTTGCTTCCCTATTTCATTCGAATAGCTTTCACGACTTGCCAAACCCATGGATACTTTCCAGCGGACACCGTGCAGGCAGTCTTTGACCATCAGGCGATGCTGGCACAGTCCATTCTGACACGGTTTCCTACTACCACTGGCTGCTTCTTCCTGTCTCCTTCAGCCTCCTCGTCCTACCCCTTCAACACTGTAATTGCCTGGCAGACACACTCTTCTCACACAGGGAGATCTCCATCTCTCACCCATCTATCCTCTTGCCGTAGATATGTGCACAGAAGGATGGGAGAAGGACACCACACGAACCCATGGGAGAAAGGCATCTGAGGTGGAAGAAGAACATAATGATGGGGGAGGGGGAGGATTCAAGATGCACAACAGGCCAGCAAACAGCTGATCCCTGGGCTCCAGGGACTAACAAGGCAGATTCCTAAGGGAAAAGGGGAAATCGGCCTGGAGCAGGAAGCCCACAGCAGTCTGGAAAGGGCTCTGGCTGCTAAGGAGTTCGGACTTTATTTTATTGCAGTGGTGAAGAGTCGGGCGCAATTATGTGTCTGCCACACCCTAGTAGGAAACAAACCCAAACCCTATCTTCCTTTCCCCCTGTGAAATATTTCTCACATCTCTTCCTTTTCTCATATTACTTCAGCTTGTTTCTTCAATTTCTCCAGGTGTTGACCAAGCTTTCTGCAGCAGTTCATTCACTCTTTTCTCTAAAACTATGATGACGTCTCCTGGGGAGTCCAGGGCAGTGGCTGGGCCCTTGCTGTGGGTGTGGCAGCTCCCCCGATTAAGAGCTCAGAGCCCCACACAGCCTACCCTGCCCACGTCTGCACCCCTTCTACTGGGATACCTTCAAAATACGGATCTTGAATCTCTGACCTGACTTTAAGTCTCACGATGGGAAGGTTCACAGCCTTAGATTCTTTAATATTGCCCAGTGCCAGTCATAGTGTTGAGCCTATCACAGGAGCACAAGTAGAAATGTATACTAATTTGCATGCAAGTGAACTTGGAAGGCAGCATGGGAAAACAGCAACAATAAAAACCTGAAGACCTGGGGCTCCTTACAAGGAAAGAAGCAAAACTGTGCAGAGCAATAAAGATAAACACCTTATTACTGATTCTAACCCAAAAACCTGAGTTTTCCCTATTGTAGAGCCCAAATAAGCAAAGATTTCTTTTACTACAATGTTGTTTTTCTTAAATTACCAACATTTCATGAGAGAGCTAGTAAACTAGAATGAACCTGCCGAACTAGGACAAAACCAGAAAGCAACATAGTACAGTGAGAAAGGACTCGAATATGGCAAACTTGGTAACAAAGCCTGGTTCTACCCCAAGTTAGCGTGTGGCCTGGGGGAAATCACTTACCTCTCTGGACCTAAATTCCCTCAACTATTGGATGGGAAAACCACCCATCCCACTGCATTATGAAAACCAATGTTTAGAATGGACACCAAGAACCTGGCTCTGAGTAGGCACAAAATAACATTAGTTATCTTGTTTTCTCAATAATTGTGTGCCTTCACTGTGTCAGACACAGCTGTAGGCACTGAAGACGTATCAGAAAAAAGTCAAACGCGTGTTCTCATAGGGCTCATATTACCCATCCCTAGCCTCTGTGAGAACAGAAGCCCCAGTCTTTTTCCTAGTGAAAAATACACATAATGTCCATACACAAATTGTACCTACAGTTGTAAAGGGATTAATAATCTAAGATCCTAAGAGGAAATCAAGAACCCTGCCCTTCCATCAGTGTCTTCCAAATGTGTGTAGTAAGAATGACTCAGGGCACATGTTAGACCCAGGGCCCCACGTCTGTTTTACCAAAACAACAACAATACACCAAGAGAGAGGATTAGGAATGTGGGTGTCATGAAGTGTCCCAGGAAAATGTCATCATTAAAGAAAGACCTAAAAAAAGGTCAAGGTCCAGCATACCTGCTTTTGGTAGGCTTACCCAGCCATATATTAGGACGGTTAAACTCAACTATTAGGAAGCGCTTGATAAATATTTGTGAATGTAGAAAATATTCTAAGCTACTGAAGTAAATACTATACCTACACAAACTTCCTCAATGACTCCAACACAGCTGTCAACCCCAGCTTATCCACAAGGAAGTATTTATTAAGGACCCCGACATAAAAAGCTAACTTTTCTCAGAAAACAGAAAAGAGAAAGAGAAAGCAAGAGCTCGGGCATCACAAGGCCCTGACACATATCTACTGACTCAGCCAAGGCCAAGAGCTGGGCTGCCCTACCTCCACTTCTTGGTGACTGGTTGCTCTCTCCTACACCTATAAATAACTGGTCATCAAGGGGGCACTACAAACTTGAGACAAAAATCAAGTGCGAAGTCCACCTACTGAAGTTGGGTTAATAACATTTTTACCTCCATGTAATGCACACGCCTATAGGGATTCTGTAACAATCCCAGATTCAAGTATTCTACACCATAGTTATACGGATCAGTGGAAAAATCCTAGTGGAAATCCTAGTGCGTTAGCATCCAAATTACCTCCAAAACTGTGCTTGGAAACAATTCTGCCATCAGGACTTATACCCAGTTTGAGGCCAGGTAAAATGGGGTCTTTGCAAGTGAAACAAGCATTGCTCCCACTACAGAAAGGAACAGCTGATGAAAGACCCAATTCTAAATCAGAATGACACACAGCTGCAAAACCAGCCCCTGGCCCCTGCCATCCTCAAAATTTAAATCACACTACAAACAGTCAACTAACCTATGGTTTCACAAAATGGAGTTCATGACCCCCCTGGGCAAATGGCCAACTCCTTTCAGGGACAAGTAAGTTTGTTCCCCACTTAAGTTCAGCTCCTCTTCTGTGGACTCAAACATGGTCTTCCCTTTCCTGTCCTCAGGCTCTCGCCTGTCTTTCTCCAAGGTAAGCCTTTCCTCATCTGGGTTTCTTTCCTTATTTGACAACAATGACTCAAAATCCAGAGCTTGACAAAAGTCCCTTTTATAGTAAGTAACTTAAGAATTTGTTAACAGCTTTCTCTTGGATGCAAACCAGCGGCATTTCTAGGCTATATCCATGCTTGAGATCTGGACCAACGTCGAAACCAAGGGGGTATATTTGCCATAGCCATACTCTATTCTTGTATAATGCAGCACAGAGAGCCCATCTCTGGAAAGCTACTCCCTCCTAATCCTATCCAAATGCCTAAACTCTACCCCTTAATGTAATTCCCTCATTTTTGTGAGATCCTCATTATCAATGATTTGTCAATACAGAGAAAATCCAAACTGAGGAAAATTTGGCACCATATTACATGGAGGCATAGTAACTCTAAAGTACAGTTTGGCAGTTTCTTATAAAGTTAAAACACATTTACTATAGGAGTCAAAAACTTCTTTCCTACCTCTTTATACAAGAGAAACTCATGTTCACACAAAAACTATTTATAGTAGTTATTCACATTTACCAAAAACAGGAAACAACCCAAATGTACTTCAACTGGTGAATGGATAAACAGTGGTATGTCCATTCAGTGGATACTACTCAATAACGAAAAGGACTGAGTGGATACATACAACAACATGGGTGAACCCCAAGTGTATTACACTAAGTGAAAGAAGCCACACTTGAATGGTAACATAGTATATCATTCATATGACACTCTGAAAAAGGCAGGAGTGCAAGGACCAAACTCAGTAGTGGTTGTCAGGCTGTGGGTGAAGGGTAACTACAAAGAGACACAAGGAAACATTTCGGGGTGTAGGTATTAAATTTGAGGGTAGTGGTGATTATAAGACTGAATATATTATATTTGTCAAAACTCAAAGAACTACAGAAGGTGCATTTTATGGTATGTAAATGACCTAAATAACTCAAATTTTAAATTTCTTAACCTACTAATATAGAACAAAGAGAACACAGGAAATAGGGACTCAAGTTTCAAAACCATGAAATAGTTTAAATATTTTATCTCAGGAGAAACTGAAGGTTTTTTAACCTATTTAACCAATTTAGATTATGACTGTAAATGTGTGTTAATTCTTAGATAAAAAGAATCTTTTTGTTATGTAACTTCTACAAGACTTATATCAGGACAAAACATTTTTCATTTTACATTTGACTCTTTATAGCCTATTTATATAGAGCTCCCCTTTTTCCCCCAAAAAAATACATTAGGGCATCAATTTTCACCAAAGACTTCCTAATCCTTAGATGATCCTAATGTTGATCTTTGGTGCCTATCAAGCCACCATCTTAGGTTGACTATGATCTTCTTTAATGGTCTGGCCTAACTCAGCCATATCTTCTCTGGAAAACTAATGGAATTATACAGCTCTGACCTAATGTCAATTTCATAGAGTGCCTGAAATTTCTCTTTTGCAAGATCTGAAATTTTGCTTTGCAATCAATTTACATACTGTATGGCTGGGGAATTATTAGACCATTAGACAGCCCCGTCAATAAAATAGCAGGTATTAAGTGGCAAGTAAATTTTGGGTGGGTTGGGGGAGTGATCATTTAAGTGATGGGCCTTTAGTGAATATACCCCTGTTACAACTTTTACTTCCCTCTTCTGCCTCATAACTGCAGGGAATCAGATAATCAAATAATACATGAAAAGTGAAGATGCCTCATATTTTACCAATCACATTTCCTTGTCTTACCCCAACTCTGAGCACCTACATTCCTTCCCTGAGCACCTACTACTACACCAGACACTACATCAAGAGGCCATAAAAATGGCTCAGATGCTTTCTTAGGTATGGCAGGAAGGAGATGTCATTGCCATCATGTTGCCTAACATTTACTAAGTGTTTATCGAGCAACTACCAGAATCGGCCCTCTAATTTAATGCTATGTGCCTATGAGGTCACTACTATTAATATTCTCATTTGCTAAATAAGTAAAGAAGTGTCAGAGCTGTTCAGTGAGTTACCCAGGCCCACACAGCAGGTCCTCGGCAGAGCTGGGGTTCACACCCGGTCTAGCTGCAGAGCTGATACACTGAAGGACAGCTACAGCCCTCACAGTGAGACACAAGTAGGCTTGAGCACGTTCTGGTCCTAACTCTCCAGGTGAACTATAGCTGTGGTTTCACACCCCGTGATCAGTCCACAAACATCTGTCAAATCACTGAAGACTCGGGAGTTTCCAAGTGGACAGAATACCACCAAACACAGCAGCCAGGGCAGCCGAGGAGCAAAGAGCTGAACTTGGCAGCTGGCTCCTCCCAGCCTCAGTGCCCTTGGAAAAAGTCTGAAGGCAGTGAGGCGGCCGCCCCTGTCACCCAACAGCTGCCACCCCTTCGTGCTCTTCACTCGGGGAGGCAAGCTGTGCCTGCAGCTTCTTGCACCCACACTTTAGAAAAACCAGACTAAATATAGCCAAGTTTGCTCTCATGAGCCAGCTCAGAGCTGGTAGTGCTGCTAGATTCCACTTCAGAAAATTGGGGAGAAATCAGCTTGATTTACAAGAGAGCAGCTTTCGTTGCTTGCTCCTGTGGTTTCAAAAGGACTGTATGCAAGATCCAACTGGGCTGTGGGGAATGCTGAAGGTTTGGCCAAGCAGATAATAGAGCCCACAGGAAAAGGAATGTACCAGACATGACTTAGTAGCATCCTCATTCACTTTCCTGCCCATAAAGGGCTAAACAACCACAACACCAGGACTTTGGGGGGAAAAATCCATTAGGTAAAACATACTCTACATACACCACGGTTTTATGCCCTTTCCACCATTCCCCACCCATCAATATCCTGGTCCAAAGCTCATGTGAATGCTACTCCCTTGGTTAGCCTATCCCATCCAGCTCAGAACTAAATGCTCCATTTGTTCTCAGACCTCCCACATTATGTTGCTTGTACTTTTACTTAGCACTTATATCATTCCATCTAATCTGCCTCTTGGTCTCCTTCAGCAAAGTGATGATGGGGAGGTACAGAACGGGCTAAGCTCCCTTCCTTATTAAACTCCACCACCAAATCTAGTAGAGTTCCCTGCACACAGGCTGTGCTCTATTGCCTATGAACAGAAAATGCAAAACTTGTATGAACGCCAGTAAAAGAGTTTGCAATTCCCTGCCCTTCTCCTAATTAAATGCACAACATGTGACACTCCCTGGAGTTCAAGCAGCAGCTTCAAATCCCGGGCTGCCCCTCCCGTAGGTCATCACAGCATCTACCGTGACTCAGCATACCAGAACACGGTTACAGCTGCAAAGTTCTACGCAATCTCCCCTTAGAAGCACCAGCCCTTGTTTCTTCTGGCTTAAGAGTACATACGGCAAGACAGAAGAAAGAAAGGGCTGGACCAGGCAATACAAGAGGAGGATTAAACTGAAGCCCTGTCTGAACTGGCTGAGAGGTCCCTAAGAAGTGATGGGAGTGGCAGGAATGACTGCCCCAGCAAGCATGGAGGCAGGATTTGAGGCCCTGCTTCTCACACTGGACAGGGATTTTCGATGATGGGTTTCTAGTCACCACACTCAGGTCTTAAAGTGATTCACAGAAGCTGCCGGTACAGGAAACTCAAATCGTATGTGCTAGAGAACAAAATTAAGTTTAGGGGGGGGAAAAGGGGGGGGGGGTAAGACCTCTTGGTGATAAGTGAAGTGGAAGAGCAGGGGGCAGCAGCTAGTTAAACAATAACATAATGCACAGACAAGGTCGCGTTAGGGCAACTGGACTACACTCCCACTGCTTCTATGGCTCCTACTCTATAGGTGAACATAGGTGGGAGTTCTCTCAGGGGTCTAAGGGGCTACTGGAGGAATCAGGAGCATCCATAATCTACCCATGAATTGTCTTGTCATTCATTCAACAAGCTTCATGAAGGGTCTACCACAGGCCTGGCCTAAGACACAGTGGCTACCCGCACACAGCACCACCAAGTGGAAGAGGTGATTACACACAATGTTCTCAAGAATGGAATCTAGTTAGAAGAATGTCGGTGGGCTAGCTCTGAGAGCCCTCCTTGCTTCAGGCTTCATATGAGGGGAAATCCGTGAGGACACTTCCAGTCTCTCTCCATTCTCTCATGGGTAATTAAATTCAGAAGAGGCAACAACTACTGACATGCAAGTCTAGGAAAGGGAACAAAGCACAAGTGTCTCCGGCCTCTCTCCTTCCCTTGGGAGTCTCACCTGCCTGCTGCAGGAGCCCATGTTCTTCCTGATCCCCAGGCTGTTAGAGAAGCAGCAACTCCTAGCAGGGGCAAGTGCTAGGCTTGGGTCCAATATCAGCAAGTCTACCTTATCATCCAACCCAAAGCCAAACAAACAAAAACAAAAACCCATGGAGTCTTGTAATAAAGAGGACACTTTTATCTCCCATCATGAGTCTCTGTGACTCAGTTCTGAATTCAAGTGGAGTAGAGAGCCTTCACTGACAACTCCTTCCCTTTGCTATGCGTCATTTGCCTTTTCCCCCAGTTCCATTATGTATCCTTACAATATCTTGGTGATGGGCAGTTTTTTTTCTCTTTTACAGGAGAAACACCATAAAACCTGAGCCTTGAATGACTTTGAGGCCATTTGATAGTCAATGTGTTCATTTAGGATGCAAAGTTCAGATTCGTTAACACAGATATGTCACAGAACATACTGCCTTCCATTTGAAATCTTCAGGGCGGGGGAGTGCTGAATGTTGGAAATCATTTTTATGCCACATAAGAGAGACTGGTCTATTAGATCTGGAATAAAAACACTTTGCACAAATGTTTCTCCACTCCACTTTGCTTATGCAGCTCTGAGGATGAAGAAGGGAAGGAAATGGGAACAAGGAGTAGGGCATTTATACTCCATTCATGAAACAATTACTGCAGTCCTTTAAGTGCCAAGCACCAATCCTGGAATACAGAGATGAATACAACTGTCCCTGATGAGTTCACTTTTTTTTCCCCTCTTCCTCTATAATGATGCAATCCATTTCTGTTAAATATCACCTCATGGGCACAATCATCTACACAGTCTGTCCGTGGAGAATGGATTACTTTGTGGTTTCTGCATGCTACCTCCTCTCTAGTGGCCCTAATTTTTCCAGCTATTTGGGGTTTAGTAAAATACAATGTTTTTAAAAGGCAATGGATGTAAACGTAATCCCAACCTGAATGCAGACCATGTGCTCTATGGCTGAAAAGCACAACTCTAAGTGCCCAGCTGCCCATCAATGTGAGGCATGGGTCTCCACTATGCTAGGGAATAGAAGGAAGATACTGTAACTAAATTCAGAGAAGAAAACATAACTCAGGCTAGCCATAAAACAAAGTGCACCTCTTTCTCATCTTAGACTCAAGGCTACAGGTTCAGCAACATGAATGAGCTCCCTGTTTGTTCTTAACACTTTTACTACTCTTAACACTTTACACTTAACACGAGGTCAAGCTTACTTAAACAGGTTAAACATGATTTAAAAAAAAAAACCTTCTAATTTGCTACTAATTAGGCTTGTATGAATAACTGAAAATTCAGGATACAAAACATGCCAAAGAGTAAAGTTTTTTTTTTTTTCTTTAACTTTTGTTGAGAAGGATGGGAGTACAAAACATTTACTGAGGATCTATGTTCTAAGCACCGCCCATAAGCCCTCTCCTTTATTACATCCTCCCAACTTTCCTGGGAAGTAAACAGTAGTGTGCCCTTTTCCCCAGATGTAGAAACTAAAGTTCAGACAAGATTGGGCACGTTCAGGGCAGTATGGCCGTAGACGGAAACTAAAGTTCAGATGTTAAGTAACACGTACCTGATTTCCTATTCCAGGCCAAATTCCTTCTCCGAATCAGTGTTTCTTAATGAACTTAGGGACACTGGCTGTTACTTGGTTTTGGGTTGTGAACTTTGTGTGGGATGGCCATGCACTGAGGGACATACAGCGTCCTTGGCCCATGGACAAAAAAATACCAGTAGCAGCCCCAATATATTCTAATCACACACTTGGAGGACTGTTACCCCTCGGATGAGAACCACTGCTCTAAAAGATTCTTCGAGCATCCAGGACAAAAGACTGAAGAGACGGGCACTTCCTTTAAAAATCTCCCCTACCTTCAAATCTCTCAGAAGTCCCTTATTTTATGGCACTTGGGCTCCTAAGAAAGCCCCGTGCACACTTACAGAGTCAATTACAAAAGTGCGCATGAATTTATTTCCCATACATTCCGTAAGCATTTACTGAGAACCTACTATGGGTCAGGTACCGTGCTATGGGCTGGGAATATAAAGTCAAAAACTACAAGGTCCCGACCCTGAAGGGGTTACAATCTAATAGTGTAGTGAGAGATTAAGTACTGAAACGTTACAATAGGTGTAAGCACAGGTACAGGGAAGCTTAGTGCAGAAGGCACCTCCCACAGACCAGGGCAGAGAGCAGGGAAGGCAGAGGAACAAAGGACTGAGACAGATTCCCAGAGGAAGTGAAGATTTCCCTGAGCCTTTTGAAAGATCAGGTGAGAGTAGCCAAGAAGCACCCTAGGCTGAGCAAACTGCCTTTGCAAAAACAGAGCTAGGGAATCCTCTTTGCAGCCAAAGTTCAAATGACTTCCTTCAGTCCTCAAGTTGAGACCTCATTATGATTCAAACTCAGGATCTCCTGTTTACTAGACAAGCACTTGAACCAAAAAATCTCTAGAAAATAAGCCCCTGCAGTCTACGTGTACTTCATTCCAAATCTCTTGTTTTTGTAAGGTCTGCCTTTGCTGGTATAATAACCCATCAGACAAGAAATATGACTAATTTTATACTTCTTACAGTGAACAGGAAATTGTTTTCAAATACACCGCGGACTGGCAAACCAGTGGGAGTGTCCCTCAATTGGGAACACAGAAAAGTGCAGAGAAAAAGAGGATAATCAAGGTCATCTGAAGGGTGAGGCAGAAGGGGTGCCAGCAGGTCAACCTAACCTTGGCCTGAAGCTCAGGATGAGCTTTATCTTTCTGCCTTCATCTGAAGTCTTGTTTCACTTACCATCAACTGTAACGATGCAGAAAGCCAGATTCTCACATTATTACATTTGCACAATAGAGAAAACTTAGAAACATCTTTGGCTATTTTTTTTTTCCAAAGCCATGTATGTTATAAATGTAATATAAAAACCAAAGATGTGAATATAATATAGATAACTAAAAGCAGCCAGATGGGGCACTCTGAACCTCAGCCCAAAGGGAGTAGTTTTTTGAGTTAAGGTACTGAGCAGAAGAACTGGGTTGTTGCTACTTCAGATGGTTAAGTAATTATAATGAGAGCACAAGTCAGAGTAGTTCAGTTGCTCTCTCCTGGGGCAGGGAGGGGAGAGGGAAGCAAGCCCTGTGGTTCCCTCTTGCCTCCAGCCTACAAGGAACAGGCTCATTTCCCCTTGGCAAGGAGCCAGATGCACTGGTAGGCATGCCCTCTTTTTCCTACCCCAGTTCCCCTCTTACTGGAGCCACGCTCAGGAGCCATAACTCTGCGGGGAACTGTAACCTCTCCTTCAGTCCCATGATTATTACATTTTATCATTCAGGCACAGTTTGACCTCTAATTTGACACCGCAAACACATCTGGTCCACATATTTTTCCCTATAAACTACCCTCCAGAAAAAAAAAAAAAAGTCTGTGTTCCAAGGGAAGAGAATCTGAAACGAAAACTCGGGATCCCTCACAAAACTCCTGCCCCTGCTTTCAAACAGGAGGTTCAGAGGAGACAGTATTGTAGAGCCAAAACTGCAAAGCCAGAGGCCAAAATTATACTAGAAAAGAGGAAGGTGGTCTTCGAAGAAAAGGATTCACCCACGTGGAAGAGACTGGTTGTTCTTTTTTATTCCCGGCTGATTCCACTTCTTTTCTGTAAACTTTGCTAACCCCGGGTTGGTCATATAAACAGAGACAGGTGTAGGGACACCTCCACCTCCTGAGTACATCTGCTGCCACTGCTGCCCGGTGCGCACGATAGGGGCCCTGGACCCAATCGAAGACCATGCTTCCCGATGACGCACCTGGCCAGGGTCCTCTCCCACGTGTGGGGGGCAAAACGAGCATCTCCAGCCCCGTGGCCACCCAGCCCGCCCCGGTGAAAGGGGACAGAGAAAGGGGCACCTCGGGGCTGAGATCTCATGCCGGTCTCTCCGGCTTTCCCCCCATTTCCAGTACACCGTGTCGCATTAGGGGTACTCTTCGCCTCCAACCCCAAAGTCCCGCGCACCTACATGTCTTTCCAAAGCAACTGAAGAAAGCGCCTACTGGCCTTCCATGGCTCAGGTGAGTGCCAAGAGGTGTAGGAGGAAAGGGCCCGCTCGCCACCACCCTCTTTCCTCTCCTCCCCACGTTCCCCAAGATTCATCAGGGATGTGTGTATTGGGGTGCGCGGGTTAAGAGGGAGCTTAAAATGCCCAAGCGTCCCTTACCTTCCACAGCCATTCTCTCAGAGCTTCCCTAACGCATGCATAATTTTCTCGGCCGAGATACTCCTCCTGCCCCGCGCGCTCCCCCCTCCTCGCGCTTTCGCCTAAATATTCTGCGCTCATCTGCTCTAGGACCAACCTGCCGCGGTCACGCAAAGCGAGGCTGCCGGCTCCGGCTCCGCGCAGGGCAGCCTGGGAAGTGTAGTTCCCTTACTTCTCTCCGATCGGAGAGGGCACCCCGAATCCTCCTCGGGGGACGGCCCCGCCTCCACACTCGGACCGCAACTCTGGTTGCAGCCGGACCAGGCAGAATAATCTCTCCCGGGGGGGGGGGGGGGTGTCTGGTGAGTGGAGCCGGCGACCCCTGGACGTGGCCGGGACTACATTTCCCAAGATGCTCTGCGCCTGGGTTTCGTTCGGCGCTGAGTAGCGACCCGGGATTGAGCTCTTCGTTGACAATTGGAAGTGGTAAGCACCTGGCAGGGGTCGGGCGGAGGGCTGGAGGCGGCGGGGTCTGTGGTGGGATCTTCTGGGCTTGTTCGCCGGCCTGTTTGGGTAACCATTTAGTGAGGAGAGCAGAGCCACCAGTTGGGCCAGAAAGCCGCTGTACAGGGAGCCGTTGAAAGTTGTTCCTCTGAGCCCTGGGATTCTCGGGGTTCTGGAGAATCCCGCCAGGTGATACAGCTGGTCGTCTGATCCTCCAGGTGGTGCAGGTGGATAAACACTTAACATGAGATGGGGGATGGCTTAAAAATCGCGAACAGGCATCATCCTTAAGGGGTTATTAGGAACCAAATCTAGGAACCAGGAACCCACCTGAGGATGTCTGATGATGGAAGGCTGTCTTGCTTCCCAACTAGGAGGCTTTCAGCCTGCTTGGCCAGGAAGCCTACTAGCGGTCTGTGATAGGGCCTAAAAATTCGTGTTCTTTCAACTTCTGACCCTGTGTCCTGACTCCATGCGTTGGGGGTGCTGTAAGCAGATGGGAGAAAGAATCACGTGGAGGGCGATAGAATTCCAGAGCTGGTAAATACTGATAAAAATGAAGTTCCCAAACCTTTTTTTTTTTTTCCCCTTGCACGTGGAAATGCAGATATAGTTATGGCTAGTAGAGAGGTAAGGGAATGGTCTTGGGGAAACCATTTGACTCAGGACTGTAGTAAGTCTTTTAAAGGCCTTCAGCTTGGAAATTTGAATGGTGCCACTTCCAGTCAGCATCCAGCTCTTCTACCCCCTTGCCTCTGTGTGTGTGTGTGTGTGTGTGTGTGTGTGTGTATTTCTAAAACCTACTCTGGAAAATAAGGAAGTACAAAGATTCAGTTCTTCCCATAAAGATTTCTCAAATTTCTTTGTCTTGGTCATAAAAAAATTTTTTTAAATAATTTTGTTTCTGATGTGTACATGCAGCACTGTTTTTCTGATCACTCAGTATTGCCTAGTCCTACTATTAGGTAATATGGCTGTGTGTGGTACTTGTAAAAATACCTGTGTGTAACTATTAAATGCCATTGGTGATACTTTGTGTGTTCATAGAGCTGTGTGCAAATCAAACCCAAGGCTTCCATCCTTGGTATGGTAGCCAGAGACCTGTTCAGTGAGACACAATGGGTATTTGCCATGGTTAAAATAATTTTTCCAACCTAATTCGTAACCACGCATTTCAAAATCTGGAAGGAACTGAAATCCGGGTGCTTTCTCTCCACTCTCGTGTCTTTCCTTAGGTAGAACGTTTGTAAAAGAAAGCTATGGGACCGGCAGTATCGATGGTTCTCGACCTTGTCAGTGCACTAGCCTTTTATAAACACACATTCTTAAACCTCATCTTAATCTCACAGAATCTGGATTTCTGAGTGTTTGGATAGGGACACCTAAGTTTTAAAAACCCACAGGTGATTCTCATGTGCAATGGCAATGAAAACCATTGGTGTGTTTTCAAACTTTTAAGGATCTGGGGTGATACTAAAATGTAAAAGTCACTGAAATCCATTTTTAATTTAAAAACATTATTTCAGCTCAAATCTTTAAGATCTTTCCCAATTGATGTGCATTCTAGTTTGAGTTTCATTCTTAGTATAAGTAAATAAGATTTGAAGGAAATATTAGTTTAACCATAAGAAATAGCCAATATTGAATTTTCTTAAAACCTGGAAATAGAGCAGTATCACGTGGCTTAACCTAATAAAGGATAAGCAGAAGTTAAGCTGGGGCTTTCAATTCTGGCTGATCACCTGTGGGGATAGGATGAAACAGTTCTCACTAGAATGGCCAAAAGGAAAAGACAGAAAATACCAACTCTTGGCAAGACTGTGGAGCAGTATGGACTCATGAATACTGCTGGTGTTGTGCAAATTGATTCAACCACATTTTGGAAGACCATTTGGCATATTAAGCTATGCTTATCCTGTGACCCAGCAGTTCCCTTGTAAGTGTATAGCAGGCAGATATGCATACACATCTCCAAAAGACATATACAGGAATGTTCATGGCTACATTATTAGTAAGATCTACAAACTGGAAGCAGCCCAAATGTTCATCAACAATAGATTAATGAATTGTGGTATAAACCAACCATCCCATATTGCAGGGGTTAGCAAACTATGGCCTATGGGCCAAAGATGGCCTACTGCCTCTCTCTGTCTTGTTCATGAACTAAATATGGTTTTTAGATGTTTACATGGTTGGGGAATAAAAGAATATGTTATGACGTGAAAATTCTATAGAAGCACCTACATATTACCTTCAGTTTTGCCTTTTGGCCTGGAACACCCAAAATATTTCCTGTCTGTCCCTTACAGAGAAAAGTTTTACCAAATCCTACTATAAAGTAATGAAAATGAATGAATGAACAACTGCATACAACAACACAGATAAACCGTATACATTAGGTATCTATTGATGGTAACAAATCACCCCAAAATTGAGGCTTAAATGAACACCCATTTACTATCTCAACTTCTGTGGGACAGAGATTTGGGCACAGCTTAGCTGGGATTTCTCCTTCATGGTCTTTTACAGGCTGCAGTCAAGGTGTTGGCAGTCATCTGAAGTCTCAACTTGGAAAAGATAAGCTTCAAAGTTCGCGTGGTAGTTGGCAGAATTCACCTCCTCACTGGCTGTTGGACAGAGGGCCTCAGTTCTTTGCTGGCTATTGGCCAGACACCATCCTTAGTACTTTGCCACAAGAACCTCTCCAACATGGCACCCTGCTTCATCAAAGCACACACGCTAAGAAGGCTAAATAGAGTTTGCTAGCAAGATGGAAGTCACAACCTTTTGTTACCTAATCATAGAAGTGCCATCCCTTCAATGTTGTCATATTCTATTAGTTAGATGCAAGTTACTCAAGGGGAGGTCATGACTATCAGGAGGTTGGATCGTTGTACTTCCTACCACAACACACAGGCAGAATGTTGAACAAAAAAGCCAGACAAAAAGAAGTACATATTGTGTGATTCCATTTATATAAAATTCAAAAACCAGGCAAGATGAATCTATGGCATTAGAAGTCAGGATAGGGGTCCCCCTAAGTGTATGAAGAGGGGAATATAAGAGCAAGGAGTGATTAGTAACTGGAAGGAAACCCCATGAGGGCATCTGGGATGCTCGGATGTTGTGATTCTTGAGCTGCATGCTGTTTGCACATATGTATATTGTTTGTGAAAATGTATTGAGCCATATGCATCTGATTGGTGGAAGCGTGTGTTTGTGTGTGTGTGTGTGAGAGAGATACTCCAATAAAAATTTTTAAAAAGTAATGTATGCTTAGATTCAATTAAACATGATATATGACCCATTTATCAGCCACTCTTTGATTATCTATGCCTTCTCTTTCTTTGCCACAGTAAAGTGACAGTTGATAGTTGATTCCATTCCATTTAACAAGTATTCTTTGAAGACCTACCAAGTGCCAAGCACTTATCTAGATGATTGTAATATAGGGTAGGCTGAATTTCTAGAAATGACCCTCAAGATTCCCTACCAGAATCCCCTGAACCTGTGAATGTAATGAGTCATTCCTCCTGTGGTTGTATTATGTTAAAAGGCACGGTTGACCTTAAAAATGGGAGACTATCCAGGTGGGCCCAATATAATCAATCAAGGAATAATTTTCTCCTACTGGTAGTGAAAGGGGAGGGCAGAAGAGGAGTTCAAAGAGATTCTAGGCATGAAGAAGACTCAACACACAGGTTACTCCTTTGAAGAGAGAGGCATGTGAGTAGGGATACAGGTGGCCCCTGGCAGTCAGCCAGCAAGGAAAAGGGGGCCTCAGTCCTATAGCTATAAGGAACTGGATTCTACTAACAACTTGAATGAGCTTGGAAATGGATTCTTCCCCAGAGACTTCAGCTAAGCGTTCAACCCACATGACACCTTGATTTAGGTCTTGTAAAACCTGAAGAGAGAACACAAGTAAGCCCACACATTCCTCTGAGCTACAGAACTGTGAGTTAGTAAATCAATATTGTTTTAAGCTGCTAAATTTGCTCATTTTCTATTTGTTAATTTGTTTCGTTTGTTATGCAGTGATAGAAACCAATACAGGATGTATTAGCCAAATAACAGACAACTGTTCTGGACCTATGTTTGTGGGTGGGGACAGTTAAAAAATAATGATTTTTAATGCTAACAAAGTAGATCAGAATATCTGGAGATATCTGGAGGTAGGACTCCCACCTCTAGCGTTTTTTTTTTTTTTTTCTCTTTTCAAGTTTTTCCAGTACTTCAAGAGATTCTAATCAGAAGTTTCTATTGAGCAATCTTATTAAACGGATAGAGACCAAAATGCCTGGGTGAGAAGAGATTTTTGGCATTCCTCTCTGTTACATGTTCTATTAACCTGTCACTGAGCCTCGTCATGGCTTCTTGCAACATACCCCTTGAATGTGGGCTTCCTCTCCACTCCCTCTGCTACCCTGCCAGAGGACTCAGACCTGGGTTTCATTGAAGTAATGTGAGTGCTTCCACTGGCTCCATGAGGACAGGGTTGGACTCTGGCTTTGCTCACCTTTGATATTTGGGCCACTACTACTGTTTGCCATGTAATAAGTACGTAATACATATATCACGTGTTTATAAATGATGACTCATTGAAGGAGCACATGACTAAACTACCCAGTCATGATTAGGTCTGCATTCTTTCCAATGAAACTTCAAGTTAATATTTTGTTTTTGTTTGTTTTAATGTTCCATGCTGTTAGAGGTAGATATTTCTACACCTAGAATCAATTAAAAAATGACTCAGAGACAAGTTAATCTGAGCCTTCTCATTTCACAGTTGGGGCAGAGAAAAGGCATGCCCAGGTCACAGCATGGCAGAACAATGTCTAGAACCCAGGTCCAGGCCAAGGCTTTTTTTAGGGGGTTGAGGGTGGTGGGATGGGAAGGTTTCTGTTGCTCCAGGCTTGCCTTAGTTTGGTGGCTTAGCTTTAAGTGGAAGAGACTGGGGCAGCTGTACTTGCTTCAGATACGTGGATAGGTTGGGGGTAGCTCTACCTTGGGTCGAAGGGGCAGTGGCTGCGGGAGGGACAGCCATTCTCATGGTGATGGCAGAGGAATAAGAGGGCAAAAGGAAGCATGTGAGACTTTTTTTTAAAGATTTATTTTTATTTTAGACAGCACTCTTGCATAGGAGGGGTGGGGGGAAGGCAGAGAGGGAGAGGGAGAGAGAGAATCGCAGACTCCCCACTGAGCAGGGAGCCTGATGTGGGACCTGATCTCACCACCCTGAGATCATGACCTGAGTCAAAATCAAGAATCAGCCATTTAACCCACTGAGCCACCCAGGCACCCCAGCATGCAACACTTTAAGGCCTGGCTGGGAGTTGGGGCGTGTTCACTTCTTCCCCTTTGTCATTTTTCAATGTAAGTCACATGGCCAATCTAATAGTCAAGGCATGAGGAAATACACTATGCCCATGGAGAAGCCATGGCGAGGATGTGTACAGGGAAGGATGAAAAATTGGGTTAATTACTCAATCTCCACCATGGCTGTGTATTAATCTCCTATGGTTGCCATAGCAAGGTGCCACCAGCTGAGTGGTTTGAAACAACAGAAATTTATCCTTTCACATCCTGGAGGCTGGAAGTCTGACATCAAAGTGTTGGCAAGGCCATACTTCCTCTGAAGTCTGTAGGAAAGAGTCCCCTCTTGCTTCTTCCTGGTTTCTAGTGGTTGCTGGCAGTCTTCAGGGTTCTTTGCTGTGTTGCTCTCTCACTCTGATCTTGGCCTTCATCATCATGTGGTCTTGTTCCTCATGCGATGTCTCAGATTTTCAATCTCTTTTCCTTATAAGAGCACCAGTCATTAGATTCAGGGCTCGCCCTAACCCAGTATTACTTCACCTTAATTGGAAATTTCCAGATAAGGTCACATTCATAAATATGTAGGGTTAGGAATCCTACACATTTATTTTAGGGTCACAACTCAGCCCACAAAGACCAGAATCCTGTACCATCTTTTGTAAACTAGAGCAGTTTTTCCTAAAATCTGGGTCCTGGACCCACAGCATGAGCATCACGTGGGAGCTGGTTAAAAGTTAAAATTCATGGGTCCCAACCAGACCTACTGAATCAGAAGCTAGAGGGGTAGGACCCAGCAATCTGTGGTGTAACAAGTTCTCCAGGTGATTTTCATTCATGCTGGAGTTCGAGAATCACTATCGTAGAAAACAGTAGAAGCTAGGCTTTGCAAAAAGGTAAATTTGGCCATTGTTGTTAAGAAGTGAGGGGTAGGAACCAATTCCATTCGGGTATCTGTGTGTGTGTCATAAGAAGGCAGGTGTTAGAAGTAGAGTGGGTTTAACTAATCACTTGAGTGATAAGAATATTATTCTAAGGAATCCAGGTACCACTTGCCTCATGGATCAGTGGACTTGACAAACCACTGTTCTTATATTCAAAAGTCATCACTGAATTTTCATTTTCTGTGGGTGTGAGAAAGATGGGAGGAGTCATCAGAGCTGGTTCCTGAGTCTGCAGCATGAGCTACACTACGTAGAATCAATGAAGAAAGTAGCCAAGGTCTGGGGCACCTGGATGACTCAGTCGGGTAAGCACTGGAGTCTTGATTTTGGTTCAGGTCATGATCTCAGGGTCATGCGGTTGGACTCCATGCTTGGCGGGGAGTCTGCTTGGGATTCTCTCTCTCCCTCTCCCCCCACCCTCTCTAAAATAAATAAATCTTTTTAAAAAAAATGTAGCCAAGGTGCTTTGCACAGTGTTCAGTGCATTTGTGGAAATGATTATTACCAAAGACCTATTGCTGACTCCACACTTCTGTCTTCAACCAGTTCTGGAAAAGAATGACCCTTGTAACCCCCCCCCCCCCAACACACACACACCCATGGCTGTATATGCAGAGCTAAGAAATAAAACGTGTCAGTTTGTTACAGCCCTTCAGGCATGGGACGTAGGAAGTTAGTTTACTAGTGAAGTCACATCTAACGCACAACTAAATTTAACAAAGGGAGTCAGCACTTAGGGTTAGATTCACAAGTAAAAATATAGAATAAAAATCAGGAATGGGCAGCTTTGTGCTTGAAAATACTTTAGGTTGTTCCTTGAAATACAGGTCATGTGTAAGTCCTGTCAACTAATCCCATGTCAAACCTAGAGAACATAAAGGAAAGACTACAAGGAAGAACTTTATGCAGATGTCTGCATATTCAAAACATTCTGCCTTTAAAACAAATTCCTAGTTCTGAATGTGGGAGTTGGAGAGACTGTTCTAAATGTTTTCTTTTGGACTCTAATACCTTAATATGCTGGGGTTTTGTTTGGTTTTGTTTTTTAATGAGGAAATTAAAACTCCCATCTGAGCATAGAGGTAGATCTCTAAAGAAATGGGAGTTTGTTCAATAGATGTAACCTTCCCTATATGAATCTAACATTATGGAGTGGCTGCGAGTCACCAGAAATTCTTCTAAGTACTTTAAAAATGTGCATTCTGGCTCTGGAGGCCATGTGTTTCACTATTGTACTATGCCACCTTTCTAATATTGCACATATTGTGTTTCCGCTCTACACAGTTTTGGGGGGTGGCAGACCAAAATCAAAACATGGAGCTGGATACATTCATACCAGGTGTGGGCCCAAAGAAGCACCCCCTCCCCATCCTGCCCACGCCCCGTGCCTCTCTCCTTGAAGGGCAGCAAGTAATATGATAAAACTTCTGCAGTCTTTTCTTTTTATGCTTTCTTCTTTTCCCAGGGGGAGAAAAAAATAGCATATTGTGTTGTCGCAAAAGAAAAGAATGGAGTTGAGCCTTCGTGGTTAGAGATGAGAAAAGCCCATCAGTTGTCAGAAAGTAAGAGTCAGGGGAATTTGTGCAGCCAGAGCCCGATAAAAGGCACAGCAGGGGCTGATGACAGATTACTGTCCTCATAAACCCAAAGGCATGATCTAGGGCTCAATCCTAATGTCTGCCAAACTCAAAGAAGTTAAAGAAAAATGGGACAGAGGCGATGATTTAGATTGCACCTGGGAGAGAAGGAATGTAGCACACCCAAGTTGTGCCTTGTGAGATCAGGCAAGCATCCGCAGAGTGCAGCCCCAGATTTGCCTGCCGCTTGCTTTCTCCAGGCTGTGGGAACTGTTAGAGAAAAAGTTGGCATTTAAAAGTTGGTTCTGGGAGGTCTGATTTTGTTCAGGAATCTTAAAAGCTGCAAATGTGGGTCTTATGAGAGCAACGGAGATTATCAGCTCATTTTTGCCCCATGGTTTTAAATGCTAATGGTATAGTATCTGTTGGGTGTTGTAAGTGATACAGTGTGTGTTTGTTAGGGTGATTTCTGCTTTCCTCGTACAACCCTTCTTGGGTTGTATGGACGCTTGGGTTGATGCGTGTGTGTGTGTGTGTGTGTGTGTGTGTGTGTGTGTGTGTTGGGGTGGGGGGGATGGTCCTTCTTTCTCATTCCCCGGGCTGGTCTTAGGAAGAAAACAAACCCAACCACAAAGCCTCCCAGAGGCTCTGGGTCCTTATGGTGCTGCCCTCCATGTGCTGTGTGTATTGTTGACTTTGCCTTTGGAGGCACAGTGATAGAGCGGGAATGCCCTGGACCCTGGAAACTATAGATCTGAGTTTGAAATCTGCCTCTCACCACACACCAGCTGGGTGAATTGAAACAAAGTAACCTCTCTGCCCTTGATTTGCTCATCTATAAAATGGGTAACAATGTATCTGTCTCAGGGGCTTTTTGAGGATCAGTTGTCTAACAAATTAACCCCCCAAATCTAGTGGCTTAAAATTATTTATCATCTCAGAATTTCTATGGTTCAGAGAATCTGAGAGCAGCTTAATCTGGGTGGTTCCAGCTCAGTGTCTCTCATGAGGTTGCCATCAAGATGTGGGCCAGGGCTGCCTTCATCCAAAGGCTTGACTGGGGATGGAGGACTTGCTTCCATGGTGGCTCCCTCACACGACTGGCAAGTTAGAGCTGACTATGGGTGGGAGGCCTCAGAGCCTTGCAACATGGACGTCTTCATGAGACTGCTGGGTTGCTCCTCACAAAATGAGAGCTGGCTTCCCCAGGGAGTGAGTGATCCAGGAAAGTCAGGAAAGGCCACATGCCTTTTGTGTCCTGGTCTCGAAAATCACAGATCATCACTCCTGCCTCTTCTGCTTGTTGAAAGTGAGCTACTTGTCCAGGCTTCCCTCAAGAGGAGGAGAATCAGGCTCTGTTTTTTGAAGAGAATGTCTAAGAATTTATGATCATACTTTATTTTTTTAACCATGATTTACTTTTATTTTATTTAAATTCAATTAATTAACATATAATGTATTATTGGTTTTAGAGGTGGAGGTCAGTGATTCATCAGTCTTATATAATACCCAGTGCTCATTACATCATGTGCCCTCCTTAATCCGTCACCCAATTACCACATCCCCCACTCCCCCCTCCAGCAATCCTCAGTTTGTTTCCTATGATTGAGAGTCTTTTATGATTTGTCTCCCTACCTGATTTTTGTCTGGTTTTATTTTTTCCTCTCTTCCCCTATGATCCTCTGTTTTGTTTCTTAAATTCCACATATGAGTGAGGTCATATGGTAATCGTCTTTCTCTGATCGACTTATTTTACTTAGCATAATACCCTCTAGTTCCATCCATGTCATTGCAAATGGCAAAATTTCATTTTTTTGATGGCTGAGTAGTATTCCATTGTGTGTGTGTGTGTGTGTGTGTGTGTGTGTGTGTGTATCTCACATTTTCTTTATCCATTCATCTGTGATGGACATCTGGGCTCTTTCCATAGATTGGCTATTGTGGACATTGCTGCTATAAACATTGGGGTGCAGGTGCCCCTTTGGATTACTACATTTGTATCTTTGGGGTAAATACCCATTAGTGCAATTGCTGGGTCATAGGTAGCTCTATTTTCTACTTTTTGAGGAAGCTCCATACTGTTTTCCAGAGTGGCTGCACCAACTTTGCATTCCCACCAGCAGTGTATTAGGGTTATCCTTTGTTCTCATCCTTACCAATACCTGTCCTTCCCTGACTTGTTAATTTTAGCCATTCTGACTGATGTGAGGTGGTATCTCATTGTGGTTTTGATTTGTATTTCCCCGATGCTGAGGGATGTTGAGCATTTTTTCATGTGTCTGTTGGCCATTTGGATGTCTTCTTTGGAGAAATGTCTGTTCTTGTCTTCTGCCCATTTCTTGATTGGATTATTTGTTCTTTGGCTGTTGAGTTTGATAAGTTCTTTATAGATTTTGGATATTGTCCCTTTATCTGATATGTCATTTGAAAATATCTTCTCCCATTCTGCCAATTGTCTTTTGGTTTTGTTGACTGTTTCCTTTGCTGTGCAAAAGCTTTTTATCTTGATGAAATCCCATTAGTTCAGTTTTGCCTATGTTTCCATTGCCTTTAGAGACGTGTCTAGCAAGAAGTTGCTGTGGCCAAGATCACAAAGGATGCTGCCTGTGTTCTCCTCTAGGATTTTGATGGATTCCTGTCTCACTTTTAGGTCTTTTATCTGTTTTGAATCTATTTTTGTGTATGGTGTAAGGAAATGGTCCAGTTTCATTCTTCTGCATGTGGCTATCCAGTTAACCCAATACCATTTGTTGAAGTGACTATATTTTTTCCATTGGATATTCTTTTGTGCTTTGTCAAAGATTAGTTGACTATAGAGTTGAGGGTCCATTTCTGGGTTCTCTATTCTGTTTCATTGATCTATGTGTCTGTTTTTGGGCCAGTACCATACTGCCTTGATGATTACAGCTTTGTAATACAGCTTGAAGTCAGGGACTGTGATGCTACCAGTTTTGGTTTTCTTTTTTAGTGTTCCTTTGGCTATTCAGGGTCTTTTTTGGTTCCATACAAATTTTAGGATAATTTGTTCCAGATCTGTGAAAAATGTTGATAGTATTTTGATAGCGATTGCATTGAATATATAGATTGCTCTAGGTAGCATAGACATTTTAACAATATTTGTTCTTCCAATCCATTAGCATGGAAAATTTTTCCATTTCCTTGTGTCTTCCTCAATTTCTTTCATGAGTGTTCTAAGTTTTCTGAGTACAGATCTTTTGCCTCTTTGGTTAGATTTATTCCTAAGTATCTTATGATTTTCGGTACAATTGTAGATGGGATTGACTCCTTAATTTCTCTTTTTTCTGTCTCATTGTTAGTGTATAGAAATGCAACTGATTTCTATGCATTGACTTTATATCCTGCCACTGTGCTGGGTTCCTGTATGAGTTCTAACAATTTTGGAGTGAAGTCTTTTGGGTTTTCCACAGAGTATCATGTCATCTGCAAAGAGTGAGAGTTTGACGTCTTCTTTGCCGATTTGGATGTCTTTTATTTCTTTTTGTTGTCTGATTGCTGAGGCTAGGACTTCTAATACTATGTTGAACAGCAGTCGTGACTGCTGCCCCCAACTCCCTGCCATGTTCCTGACCTTAGGGGAAAAGCTCTAAGTTTTTCACCATTGAGAATGATATTTGCTGTGGGCTTTTTATATATGACTTTTATGATATTGATGTATGTTCCCTCTATTCTTACACTGTGAAGAGTTTTAATCAAGAAAGGATGCTGTACTTTGTCAAATGTGTTTTCTGCATCTATTGAGAGGATCATATGGGTCTTGTCCTTTCATTTATTAATGTAGTGTATCACATTGATTGATTTCAGATATTGAATCACTTTTGCAGCCCAGGAATAAATCCCACTTGGTCATGGTGAATAATCTTGTTAATGTACTGTTGGATCCTATTGGCTAGTATTTTGGTAGAATTTTTATATCCACATGCATCAAAGATATTGGTTGTCTGTAATTCTCCTTTTTGGTGGGGTCTTTGTCTGGTTTGGGGATCAAGGTAATGCTGGCCTCATAGAAAGAGTTTGGAAGTTTTCCTTCCATTTCGATTTTTTGAAACAACTTCAGAAGAATAGGTATTAATTCTTCTTTAAGTGTTTTGTAGAATTCCCCGGGGAAGCCCTCTGGCCCTGGACTCTTGTTTTCTGGGGGATTTTTGATTACTGCTTCAATTTCCTTGCTGGTTATGGGTCTGTTCAGGTTTTCTCTTTCTTCCTGTTTCAATTTTGGCAGTTATGCATCTCTAGGAATGCATCCATTACTTCCATATTGCCTAATTTGTTGGCATATACTTGCTCATAATATGTTCTTAAAATTGTTTGTATTTCTTCCATGTTATTTGTGGGCTCTCCTCTTTCATTCATGATTTTATTTATTTGGATCCTTTCTCTTTTCTTTTTGATAAGTCCAGCCAGGGGTTTATAAATCTTATTGATTCTTTCAAAGAACCAGCTCTTAGTTTTGTTGATCTGTTTTACTGTTCTTTTGGTTTAGAAGTTTAGATATGTATTTGAGACCTTTCTTGTTTCTTGAGAAAGGCTTGTATTGCTATATACTTCCCTTTTAGGACTGCCTTTACTGTATGGCTTTGAACAGTTGTGCTTTCATTTTTATTTGTTTCCATGAATTTTTTAAAGTCTTCTTTAATTTCCTGGTTGACCCATTCATTCTTTAATAGGATGCTCTTTAGCCTCCCTGTGTTTGAGTTCTTTCCAAATTTCCTGTTGTGATTGAGTTCCAGTTTCAAAGCACTGTGGTCTGAAAATATACAGGGAATTCTCCCAGTCTTTTGGTACCAGTTGATACCTGATTTGTGACTGAGTAAGTGATGTATTCTGGAGAGTGTTCCATGTGCACTGCATGTGCAGGAAGAATGTGTATTCTGCTGCTTTAGGATGGAATGCTGTGTATGTATCTGTGAAGTCCATCTGGTCCAGTGTGTCATTCAAAGACCTTATTTCCTTGTTGTTCTTCTTAGATGATCCTTCCATTGTGGTAAGGGGGGGAGGTGTTAAAGTTCCCTACTATTATTGTATTATTATTGATGTGTTTCCTTGATTTTGTAATTAATTGGCTTATATAATTGGCTGCTCCCATGTTAAGGCATAAATATTTACAATTGTTAGATCTTCTTGTTGGATCGACTCTTTAATTATGATATAGTGTCCTTCCTCATCTCTTATTACAGTCTTTGGTTTAAAATCGAATTTGTCTGATATGATTGTCACCCCAGCTTTCTTTTGGTGTCCATTAACATGATAAATGTCTTCCTACCCCCCTCACTTTCAATCTGGAGGTGTCTTTGGGTCTAAAATGAGTCTCTTGCAGACAGCATATCGATAGGTCTTGCTTTTTTACCCAAGCTGATACCCTGTGTCATTGATTGGGGCATTTAGCCCATTTACATTCAGAGTAACTATTGAAAGATATGAATTTAGTGCCATTGTATTACCTGTAAAGTCACTGTTTCTGTATATTGTCTCCATTCCTGTCTGGTCTATATTACTTTTGGGCTCTCTCTTTGTTTAAAGGATCCTTTTTAATAGTTCTTGTAGGGTTGGTTTGGTGATCACAAATTCTTTTAGTTTCTGTTTGTCCTGAAAGCTTTCTATCTCTCCTTCTATTTTGAATGACATCCTAGCTAGATAAAGTATTCTTGGCTGCATATTTTTTCTCATTTAACACCCTGAATATATCATGCCAGTCCTTTCTGACTTGTCAGGTCTCTGTGGATAGGTTTGCTGACAGTCTAATGTTTTTACCCTTGTGGGTTATGGACCTCTCGTCCCACGCTGCTTTCAGGATTTCCTCTTTGTCTCTGAGATTTGCAAGTTTCACTATTATATGTCAGGGTGTTGACCTATTTTTATTGATTTTGAGGGCGTATTCTCTGTCCCTCCTGGACTTGGATGCCTGTTTCCTTCCCCAGATTAGGAAGGTTCTCCAGTATAATTTGCTCTAATATACCTTCTGCCTCCCTTCTCTTTCCTCTTCTTCTGGGATCCCAATTATTCTAATATTGTTTCACTTTATGGTATCATTTATCTCTAGAATTCTCCCCTCATGATCCAGGAGTTGTTTATCTCTTTTTTTTCCAGTTTCTTTATTCTCCATCATATTGTCTTCTATATCACTAATTCTCTCTTCTGCCTTATTTGTCCTAGCAGTTAACGCCTCCATTTTTTATTGCATCTCATTAATAGCCTTTTTTATTTTGACTTAATTAGATTTTAGTTCTTTTATTTCTCCAGAAAGAGCTCCTCTAGTGTCTTCTGTGCTTTTCAAGCCCACCTAGTATCTTTATAATTGCTACTCTGAACTCTATTTCCAACATCTCACTTATGTCCATACCGATTAGGTCCCTGGCAGTCAGTACTTCCTCTTGTTCTCTTTTTTGAGGTGAGTTTTTTTTGTCTTATCCTTCTGTCCAGAGAAGAACAGGTAAACAAGAGACAAAATACTAAAATGGCAACAACGACCCCAGAGAAATATGTACTAAACAAATCAGAAGAGACCCAAATCGGAAAAAAAAAAATTAAAAAGAAAAAGAATATAATCAGACAGGTGAACAGAATAGAGCAATACACTGAATTCTCTGTGTATTTTGCTGTGCTTGTTAGAAAACTAGATCCCAAAATTGTAAAGAAAGAAAAACTTATATATGTACACAAATAAAATTAAATACAATGAAGAATAGAATGTAACTATAAAAATGAAAATTAAAAGACAAAAAAAAGAGAGAGAGAAGCAAAAAGAAGGAACATAAACAGGCAGGTGAACAATGTAGAGCAATACACTATATCCTGGGTGCATTTTGGTCAGTTTGTTAGAAGAAACTGCATCTCAAAATTGTAAAGAAAGAAAAACTTATATATGTAAAAATAAAATTAAATACATTGAAAAGATAGAATGTAACTATAAAGATGAAAATTTAAAAAGATTTTAACAAAATAACAACAAAAAAAGAAGAAAAAAACAGAATATACAGAAAGGTGAAGGGAACAGAGCCACTTAGCACAACACCTGACACAAAGCAAACAAAAAATTCACACAGTTAGTATTTGAAGGCTTTAAAAGAACGTTGTTCCACTCCATCTCTCTAGAACTTAGCGCTGTGCTTGGTGTGCGGCAGCCATCTTAAATAATGATTATGCTAATTTAAAATGAGCTGTATTTGTTGTCATAAATCAAGGCCCCTAAAATTATTTATGTGAAATATTCCTGCCTCTGAAACCTATTATCCTGAAATATTTTGAGAGTGGGAGAAAAGTAATACTTGAATCATGAGGTCTGTATGTTGAGGCACTTCTCTCAGATCTGGAATGTTCAAAAAATTCCCAGCCAAACTTTCACAATGGAAAGCATGGGAATTCCTCGCCCACACTCTTCCTTCCTCCACTATTTTATAAAACACACCCACAGCCTCTCCTTTCTTCTGTTCCGTACTTTAGGTTTCTCCTTGAAACTTGGGTGTTTGGAGGTCCTAAGGCTGAGTACAAGTAGATAAAGGTCATTTCCTGCACTAACATTTTGTGATTACAGGAGTCCTCCTTCTCCCTGCTTCTCATAGAAATTAGCGAACAGGTCTGGTCAATTCGTCCTCAACAATGATGCTCTTGACACTCCCTTTCCTGTCCCTTAGCCACTGTCTTCGTTCTACACCAGGTAAGACTGGGATGGAAACACTGTCACATGGTCTTAACAGGGCCAACATCTCCAGTCATTCTTACATCCCCTGATCACATAACTCTCCAAGAATATCCCTTTTGCTTATACCACACTATTGTTAAAATAAAATCCATGAATTGGCTCTGTAGCAGTCCTCATGTGGGTGCCACGGATTTAGCAGGTATCAATAGATAGTTTTTGGAGAATTCGGTCTTAAAAGAAGTTAGGAAGTTTTCTTTACTAATGGAATTTCCTGAAGAATTTGATATGCTGATGTGTAATGTGAATCTTTCTGAGGGAGAGTTAATGTAATCCAAGAAACTTCCTCTCTTGGGTTTGTTGTGGGCAAGTACAGGTTTCTTGTCATAAACTGTCTTGAATCACTACTTGAGAATATCAAGATGTGTGTATACATGTATAAATATGCATAACCTTTCCTGAAGGACTGGGTAATTCCAAAAAGGAATTGATCCACCGAAGTTTTTAGGGTGTAGAAAGTACCCTGTATGATACTCTAATGGAAGATAAATGTTATTATACATTTGTTCAAACCCATAGAATATACAACACCAAGAATGAACCCAATGTAAACTATGGACTTTGGGTGGTAATAAGGTGTCAAGGTAGGTTCATCAGTCATAACAAATGCACACTCTGGTGGGGGATGTTGCTAATGAGGCTGTGCATGTGTGGGGACAGGAGGTATATGGGGATTCTCTGTACCCTCTGCTCGATTTTGCTGTAAACCTGAAACTGCTCTAAAAAAGTAAAGTCTATTAAAAAGAAAAAAGAAGGGGCGCCTGGGTGGCACAGCGGTTAAGCGTCTGCCTTCAGCTCAGGGCGTGATCCCGGCATTCTGGGATTGAGCCCCACATCAGGCTCCTCCGCTATGAGCCTGCTTCTTCCTCTCCTATTCCCCCTGCTTGTGTTCCTTCTCTCACTGGCTGTCTCTATCTCTGTCGAATAAATAAATAAAATCTTTAAAAAAAAAAAAAAGAAAAAGAAGAAAGAAGAAAAAATAGAGCCAAGTACTAAATATAACTTTCCCAGGGTCCAAATGTGTGTGTGTTGACTAAGAAGTCAACCCTTTCCTAGAAGGGTCCTCTTTAAATACATCCATAGTTTCTATTCTGACTTCCCTATCCCTGGTTTGCCCCTCTATCCTAAAGAGCCTTATCTCCTGGATTTCCCCATTGAAACTCTATTCTGGAAAACCCCAACCCTTATCCGTTGGGTCCTTCCAGGACTCATTGTGATTTCCCTCATTATTTCCCCAAGTACAAGTCCTTGAGTTCAGGGTAGAACCCTGGAGTTTTTATTTGGCAAATCAGTGATTTCTTCTGATAATCCAAAGAGCTGCAAAGTGGTTCCACTCAAGGGGGTCTTGGTGCTTCAAGTCTGACAGCATCATTCAGTTTGGGCATGTACCCTTCAAGGCAGGTCTATTAGGGGATTTTCCTAAAGATATCACTTTTTATTTTATTTTATTTTTTTATTTTATTTATTTTTTTTTTAAAGATTTTTTTTATTTATTTGACAGAGATAGAGACAGCCAGCGAGAGAGGGAACACAAGCAGGGGGAGTGGGAATGGAAGAAGCAGGCTCCCAGCGGCGGAGCCTGATGTGGGGCTCGATCCCAGAACGCCGGGATCACGCCCTGAGCCGAAGGCAGACACTTAACCGCTGTGCCACCCAGGCGCCCCTAGATATCACTTTTTAAAAAGCCCTTTTAGATCTGTTAGAACAGTACATAGCTCACCCTTAAGTTATTTTAATTCTTGGGAAGAACACAGGCCCTCTAAACCCTAATGAAAAACAGTGTTTTCTAACTGCTTTGTAATTGCCATATACCTTTTCTTCCTTCAAAGGCAGTAAATTTCATTATTATGCAGAGTAATGTAATGTTACATTCCTTTGATGCTTTTAGCTTTTATCACTTTGGACCTAATGGATAAAGAAAGGAGCCATATGCCTCCAGAAGACTGCTCCCTTGGTCATAAGAGAGAACATCTGAAGGACCGTCTAAGTAAGTAAGTAGTCAGGCCCTGTGCCGGGCTCTAGAAATGGAAACATACATGATACAAATTTTCTTCTCTGAGACTTGGCATTAAAAAGGCATTTATCCATTTATTAGTCCATACGTCAACTACATTTTGGGCCAGGTACTACATTGGATATAAGGACTATTTTTGACTGGGTTGCCTGGGAATATACTGAATATTGTGAGTTGTGTGCACATGGTTTCCTGGGGAATATCTGGGGAGATACACCTGAACGAAAGTGAGGATGACAGGATGGGGCAGGGAGAGAGGCATGTGCTCCATGTGGTTGCAGCTAAGACCCCGCCCAGTCTTACTGCGAGTGCTGGAGCTAACCCTATAGAGTTGTCCCAAAGAGGAAAGGAGGCCAGGCCTTTGCATGCCAATGTCCCTGGGTCACTGGTGGCCCAGTGTCCCTGAAGAGGGGCTATAACTGTAGGGAAGGCAGTTTTTTTGCAGCCTGGGGCAATGCCCAGCAAAGGACATGGCTTTGAGCCATGAGTTATCAGTATCCCCAGGAGCTAGGAGATGGGAAGAAATCTGCGTGAGAATGCAACACCTGCTATTGGGATATACCAGGAACAAGGATCCGTTCGTGCTCTGGGGGAGTTGATAGTCTAGCTGATGAACCATAGCAGCTAATAGATAAGTAACAGTGGAAAGAGGTAAGTTCAAGGAGATGGTGAGTGCTCTGAAGATGCAGAGCAAGGGCTCTTAGCCCGGTCGTAGGGGTCCGCAGAAGGATTCCCAAAGGAGGTGATGGCAATGAGGAGGTAAGGAATTAGGTGTGTGAAGGCAGAGCCGGGACACCTGGTCCGGCAGCTAGGGGTTTTATCCTGATGACGCTAACGTGCACAGGTTCCAGCCGCAGTGCCATGAGAAAATTTGCACTTCAGGAAGATCCTTCTGGCTGCAGTATGGAGAAAGGAATGGAGATAAAAGAGCAACATGAGGGACCCCTAGGAGTGACCGTGTGGGCTGCGATTTCATTAGTTTCCAATGAGAAATGATAGTGACTTAAAATAGAGGCTTGTCAGGTGGGATGGAGAGAAATGGATGGATTTGAGAGATATTAAGGAGGCAGAATCCCTAAGACTTGACTGATTGGATATGGGTCTTTAGGGAAAAAGAGGAGTCAACCTCAGATTTGTCTTGGAGCCATAGCAGGCTGGCAGTGGTGTGAAGGATGAATCTGGGAGACTGTCAGGCTGAAACAAGGGAACCAATTAGAGCCATGATAAACAATGTCATTTTGTACAGGGACCCATTCAGGGACCAAAACAAACAAACAAAAAAAAGTGTTTATGATCATATTCATTTCAATCAAATGAAAATAATGTTATAGAATTCTATTAAAATAATATGTATAATCTTAAAATTACCTTTCTTAGAAGAATGTCAGTAAGAAAACCGGCCCTGCTTCTAGCCACTTAAATATTAATATCTGGGCCAAGTGTAGACAGCACCATAGAGGCAACCTGTCATTTTTTGGTTCCTATTCATGTGACACTTTGGGCCTCACAGTGAGTCTTCTAGAATATGCTCCTTTTTTATCCTTGATGCGACCTTGCAGGTAGGAATTACTATGTTTCCAACGCGCAGAAGCAGAAACGGAGAAGGAAGTGAAATGGCTTCATTGCCACGTGGCAAAGTTGAGTCTAGAATGTTCATTCCATTCAGTGCCATGTCTCCCAAGGTTGCAGCCACTACATGCTGGGCATCATACAGATGAAATCATTGTGCTGGCTCCCTGCTTCTTTTAACATCCTGGGCCTCTCTGTGCTGGCTGTAGGATTGTCTGTCTGCTTAGGGGCAGAGGCTGAGATGGCAGGGACGGCCCCGTTACCAGGAAGCTGCGACAATGCCTGTTTCTCCTGAGAGGGGCTGGCCACCTGAGCGTTCTGGGGGCCCCTGCCCTGGGTCATCCTGTCAGGCAGGCTTTGACTTTCAGTTACTTGGAGCCCAGGGCTTGGGCAAGGCAGAGGTGGTTTCTCCAGATATGGATCCCATGCTTTATAGAGTCTGAAAACCTTCCCATCAGGTTGAACTTGGTCTCTGAGATGTATGTTGTAGTCAAATGAACTAGATATAGCCAAAAGAACCTCTCTTCCCAGTCAGTGAATTTGTAACCTCCAGGGTCAGATGACTCTGCCCTTAGCTAGAGCAGGGGTGAGGAGAAGAGGCAAGGAGAGGGAAGAGAGAGGAGGGGCAGAGAGGACTCTGTTCTGAACCTGCCCTTTCAGGCTGCAGTTGCTGGCCACACAACAGCCTCCTTTTTCTCAGTATCAATGAGAAGGGAGCTTGTGTTTTAATCTGGCAATTTAGAAATTAAAGATGCAATTAAATGTGATTACGGATAAGCTTGAAATAGATTTTCTGAATATAAACACTCACATGTACAGATGCACGTATTTATTCACTAGTCTCTCCACAAGCACTCTGTAGTCTTTTTTTCCAGCTTTATTGAGCTATAATTGATGGGTAACATTGTATAAATTTGATGTACAATGTGTTGATTTCATACACTTATAAATTGCAGAATGATTACTACCAGAGTGTTAGCTAACACCTCCATCACATTCCAGAGTTACCATTTTTTGTGTGTGAGGTAAGAACATTTAAGATCTGCCCTCTTGGTAACTTTCACGAATATAATACGGCATTATTAAGTATAGTCGCCATGCTATACATTAAATCCCCTGAACTTATTTCTTGTAACTGAAAGTTTGTACCCTTTGACCAAATCTCCTCTCTTTCCCCCTATCTCCCAGCCCCTGATAATGACCACTCCACTCCCTGTTTCTATGAGTTTAGCTTTTTAAGATTCCATATATAAGTGATATCATTCAGTGTTTGTCTTCCTCTGACTTATTTCACTAAGCATAATGCCCTCAGCATCCATCACTGTTGTCACAAATGGCAGGATTTTCTTCTTTTACTTGGCTGAATAATATTCCAGTGTGTGTGTGTGTGTGTGTGTGTGTGTGTGTGTGTGCATATCTCCACACCTATGATGGACACTGAGTTGTTTCCCTATCTTGGCTATCGCAGTGGATATGGGAAAAGCAGTGTGTAGTTTTGATTGCCATGGGTAGTTAGTACAAGGTTTTAGTGTTTTGCATCTTTATTAACCTTTACCTCTGAAGCCCACCTCTATCCTGAACTGCCTTTTCTATTTTCAGGGTCTCATAATAATTATCTTTGAAATGACCATCAGATTGAGCAGGGAACTGCTCTTAGCATTACAAATACTCGTTGTAGACAGTCGTGGAACACCTCTCCTCTGAGTTGCAAAAGTAGTAGTGATAGTATGAACAACTACCATCTATGGAACATTCACTATTAACCAAACTCTGAGCGAAGTGCTTTACACACACTAAATCAATAATATGTTGTAATTCAATTATAGTACAATATTAGGATTTTACGACTTTTATGGCAATAAGTTAGTCATTGCCACACCTCTTTTTTTCACTAACTTTATCCAGTTCTTTGAATTGTATGCTCTGTGCAGGACTCAAAATGCCAATTTTGCCAATTTTATCTATACCCTCTGTGAAGTAGGGAAGATGCCTCTTCTTACCTTTTTATAGTTTTCACATGGACATGTCAAAATACATTGCCTTCTGGTTTGTTTTTTCTCATGCTGCTCCTGCTCTTGAGGACCACGTCTGACTCCCTAGAATCTTCCTTAAGGACATGTCTTGGGCCAAGCAATCCTGCAAAGGCAGCGATTCTCAATGATTTCCCCCCTCTGACACAGCTCTATAGGTATATGCACATTTTGACAAAAACCCCAGCTGAAAGACCATCTCATAAGGCTGTAGAAGAGGTAAGGGAGGCTGCAGATGACCTGTGATTCCCAGCACGGCCCAATGACACCTCTCTCACTCTGCCCTTTAGGCATATGCAACATGATAATATAACTGGAATAATTTTGAGTGCATTCTAATTTGTTTAATTTAAAATCAGGTTGCTTTGAATTTTATTGCTTAAACACACGATGCAAGAAACAACAACAACAGCAACAAAGTCACACTTGTATGTATAAAGTCCTATGGAGACCTCCAGGAAAAATCTACTGGAAATAAGTGAGTTCATCAAGGTCACAGGATATAAGATCGACTTATAAAAATCAATTGTAATTTTATATACTGGCAATGAGCGATCTGAAAATGAGATTTAGAAAACAATTCCATTCACAATAGCACCAAGAAGAATAAAATACTTAGGAATAAATTTAACAAAAGGAGAGTGAGACTTATACACTGAAAATTATAAAACAGTGGTGGCAAAAATTAAAGAGGATCTAAATGAATGGAAAAATATTCCATGATCATGAGCAGGAAGATGTTAATTCTCCTTAGTTGCTGTCAGAATCCTGAGGGATTTTGCTGCATCTGTGCTGCCCCTGTCCTGGGCCATCCTGTTAGCCAGAAGCTGGGCTCGAGTTGGTTTCTCCAGTTGCAGATCTTGGTGCTTTGTAAAGATTGAGAAGTTTCGGTTGAAATTGGTTTCCCAGTCATATGTAGTAGTCAAATGAACTAATTGCAGGTAAGTGAGGCCCCTGTTACCATCCATGGTCATAAGGGCTCAAAAAACATCATTATTTTTTTTTTTTAAAGATTTTATTTATTTGACAGAGATAGAGACAGCCAGCGAGAGAGGGAACGCAAGCAGGAGGAGTGGGAGAGGAAGAAGCAGGCTCATAGCGGAAGAGCCTGATGTGGGGCTCGATCCCATAACGTCAGGATCACGCCCTGAGCCGAAGGCAGACGCTTAACCGCTGTGCCACCCAGGCGCCCCCCAAAAACATCATTAATCTAATGAAAGGACAAGCCACAGGCTAGCTTGAGAAAAATTTTGCAATTCATATATTTCATAAAGGACTTATGTCCAAAATGTACATTGCACCTCAATAATAAGGTAGACAACCCACTTAATACATGGGCGCAGTATTTGAATAGACTTTTTGCTAGAGAAGATATGTAAAGGGCTCACAAGTACATGAAAAGATGCTCAACATCATTAGACATTAGGGATATGAAAATTAAAAGCACAATGAGATACCACTTCCAATACACTGGAATGGCTATAATAAAAAAGAGACAAAAATAAGTGTTGGGGAGGATGTGGAGAAACTGGAACTTTCACACATTGCTGGTGGAAGGTAAAATGGTGCAACCGCTTTGGATGACAGGTTCTCAGGTTCTTAGAAAGCACTGTATGACTCAGCAGTTCCACACTTATGTATCCAGCCAAGAAAAATAAAAATATAATACACAAAATTTTTAAGTGAACGTTCATAGTATTACTATAATGCAAAAACCTCAGACTAGATCCAAATGTCCATCAACATGTAATGCATAAACAAAATGTGTTATCATCATACATTGGAATACTCTCCAGTAATAAAGGGAATGGAACTACTTATATACTCTACAGTATGGAGGAAAGAGCATGATGCTAACTGAAGGAATCCAGAAATAAATATTCTGTATCATGTAATTCTCTCTATATGCTTGAAGTATCTGGAAGAGGCAATCTCTAGAGACTAAAGCAGATCAGCAGTTGCTGGGGCTGGCCTGGGAACTGACTGTAAAAAGGTACGGGAGTCTGAGGGGAGGAGGGAGTCCAGGGGTCATTAGGGTGATAAAAATGTTTTAGAAATAGATTGTGGTGATATTTGCATGTGTATACTTTTACTAGAAATTATTGACTTGTATCTTTATAGTGGGTGAATACTATGAATATTATACCTCTGTATAGCTATTAAAAATTAAATAAAAATAACCAGAATGGAGGGTAGGAGATACACATAAAACAAGTTTAACAATAAATCGATATTTCTTGAGGCTAGATGATAGGTAATGAAGGTTCATTATATATTTCTCCTTTTGGCGCTGTGTGTCCATTTAAAATGTTCATAATAAAAAATTAAAAGGAAATGATGATCAAGGGAAATGTCACACTTCTTTATTTCTTTATGTGAAATGAAGTCTGACTCAGTCTTTACATCACAAGGCTGAAAGAAAATTAAATCTCAGTCGTCACAGAGGTCCCTTGCTAGGATCACTCAGCAATCTGGGAGGCTCATGTGATGCCCCAAATCTTCAGGCTATCGGGGTCATGGTGGTATGACCACTATCTGATATGAATGATTCTTAGAAGTCAATAAAGTGCATTTATGTCAAGGAAGGGGAAGAGTCTCTGTAGTCTGTGGTACCCATGTTTAGAGCCAGACTCCCCAGATCCCTTCTGGTTCAGGATCCCGGGCTGCCCTTCCCTTCTGAGTCTTGATCCATTTGTGCCCAAGTCGGAGCGTGACTTTTTGACAGTGGGGTGAACCATAGACCTACGTCCTCTTTTCAGCTGTGAGAGTAACTTCTCCGGGCTTATTCCAGCCCTTTTACCTTAACCTCTCTCCTGGATTTTGGCTTTCACAACAGCCAGAAAAAAAGTTCACCTTGTAGCTACTTCTGTTTCGGTTGTGCTCAGGCACCTGAAGTATGGGTTCAAAAAAATATTCTTCGACTTTAATATGTGTGTGTGTGTGCACACACGTGTGTGTATGTGTGTAGAATACAAAGAGTATAGTACACCAGTCCCTTCTCTTTTCAAATCCCTCTTCAGCACCTAAGGCTCAGTGCATTCACTTATTTAAGCATTGACAGAACAAATATTTATTGAGCCCCTCCAAGTAGTGCCAGGCAGTGTTTGCATCACTAGAAGTGTAGCGCTGAACAGAGCCAACAAAGGCTCGGCTTCTATGCAGCTTAGACTCTAGGGCTGATGTTTTCAAACTTTAATGTGCCTAAGAATCACGGCAATACTGTTAAGATGCAGTGACTGATTCCCTACGACTGGATGCTGCTCGAGCTCTGCATTTTTCACAAGCTCCCATGCAATGGCAATGCTGCTGGTGTACAGAACACACTCTCAACTGCCAGGTTCTGGGGTGGAATGCAGGGAAGTTTCGGAGAACACAAAAGTTAATCCTTCCGGCGTTTCCATACTGAATTATTTGCAACAGGCTCCTTGTCTGTGGGGAGGGAGGGTCACTGACGGGCTCTGCCCTGAGGGACCCCACACCTGTCACTTGGCCTCCAAGTAAATTATTTCTCTCTTTTGTCATGCACACCACCCTGGAGAAGCGGCCTTCACCCAGACCACACCCTGTTCTGCACCCTACCGGGCACCATTGTCTGTTCACATCCAGAGGCTTCTCTGATTAATTCACAGGTTGGGACTTGTGTGTCAGCCTTCCCTGAGGGAACTGATCCTGTTTTACACTTCAAAGGCCCATCTGGCAGGTATCAAAGGTGTGTGGATCTTTGGAGCTGAGTTTGAACTATTTCTGGTCTAACATTTTAACTCATTCCTGTTCCCCACTTCTGTTTTATAATGTTAATAAGAAGGACAAATAAGAAAAAGGCACCCTTGTTTTTGCTTACTTTTTACAGGCCCTGTTTCCCCTGGAAAACAATCTCTTTGTGTTCGTGTGATTGTTCCGCAGAGTGGGTTAATTCTTTGTAGGCCCTGTGGCTATACTCAACATAGCAGACTTCTAAGCAGCCAGGTTGCTCAGGCATTTACCCAGCCACAGCTGGCCAGGTTGTATGGTGGTGCAAGCTTACTGGAATCCTGCCTCTAGGAAACTATTCTAATGAAATCACTGGAAAGGCAGACTAAAATACCTGTAAAATGAAGTTCTTTACAACATCATGACAGTAATAAATACTTTTTTTTCTCTTAGGGAGAAAAAAAAAAAAACACCTAAATGTCTGTATTTGTTTCCTATTGCTGCTATTACAAATTGCTTTAAAACACATGACCTCTCTGAAAGTTCTGGAGGTCACAAGTCTGCAATTGCTTTTGCTGGGCTAAAGTCAAGGTGTGTGTGGGGTGACTCGATTGGGTGGAGGCCAGTGGCATGGGCGGTGAAAGAATTCACTCAAGGTGGGACAAAGAAGATGGAAGTTTATTGAATACATTGCAAGGGAGCAGTGGGGAGGACAGCAAAGGAGAGACTGCGCAAGGTGGGGGGGCTGCCATGAAAGGGGGAAGGTGAGAAGGTATGCGAATGTATGCAGTTGTCCTTTTTTGGCACCTGTGTCCAGGTGTAAGTAGCCCACGGGTCAGCTAGGGCTTATGGATATTTTGAGATGGGTCACCTGTGGGCCTGCTTGTATTCAGCCAGGGGATAGGGGGTCACCATGGGCCCTTCTGCCTTACTCGGGTTTTCATTGTTCAAGTTGGTTGCTTAAAAGGGGCTTCTGCAGTGTGAAGGCTGGTTCGTTGTGGGGTCTCCAAGGGCATCTTGTTTCCTTGTCTTTTTCAGCTCTATTGGCCCCCCATATTCTTTGGCTTATGACCCCCTCCCTCCCTCCATGTTCAAAGTTCATCATTTCAATCTCTGATTCTGACCACACGTTGCCTTCTCCTCCAACTTTAACTCCTCCTGCATCCCTTTTATGAGGACTGTGGTGATTACATCAGGTCCGTGAAGATCATCCAAGGTAATATCCCTGTTTTTTAAGCTTAATCTCTTAAAATTAAGATCCTTAATTTATTCACATCTGCAAAGTCGGTTTCACCGTATCCGGTAACATTTTCCAGTTCCAGAGATTATGATGTGTACATTTGGGGGACCATTATTGAGTTTACTCTAGTAGCAAACCGTAGGAAGTAGTTAATAGTGTTATATTTGTCCAGTAGAATATTTTACAGCTGTTAAATCTCTTAAATAGCATTTAATGAAAACAGAAAGTATTGTAATGCATTTGGCATTTGTTCACCGAATCTAACACTTCCTGTGTTCTGGACTCTGTTCTGAGCACTGGGGATGCAGTCGGGAGTGAAGGCCTAGCTCTCTTGCATCTTATGTCCTGGTCAAAGAGACAGACAATAAACAAATACATTAATAAACAGAGTAATTTCAACTAACGATAAGTGCTATGAAGTCAGTTGGGTGGGGGGCGATGAGGGGTGACTTTGCACAGGGAATCAAGGAAGACTCCCTGGAGAGATTACGTTTCCACTAAGGCCTGGTGAAGAGAAGGAGCCAGCCACATGCCAACCACTATGCAGAACCTTCTAGGCAGAAGGGAAAGCAAGGCTAATGACCTTTCCTGAGGCAGGCAGGGGTTTGGTGCATACTAAGGACTAAGGCTGGTGTGGCTGGGCATGGTGTCAGGGGGAGAGGTGGGGCAGGTAGGCGTGAGGAAGGATGTTGCAGACTACCAGCTGGCAGATACTGCTGGGTGCTTACCCTAACTTCCCACCTCTCTTCTTTCCTGCAGAGGCAACCAGTTTAGTGTCAAGCATCGATGTGTATAATTAAACTACTGGCTTTCCTGATGTCTCTTGCTCCTGAAGTAGGGATTAGGGGCTTTTTGGCACGTCCCTGCCAATAAAGATGTCCAATGAAATCAGTGTGTGGAAGGAGGACTTTCACTTTTGCTGCCTTACAACCATGAGCCTGAGAGCTTTGGGCCAACAATTTTGGAGCATAAAAGGTGCCTGTGTGCTTGAGGGGGCTGTGTGGCTATTACTCTCATCCCAGAATACCTGCCTGCAGATTCCTGTTTGGTTGGGCTACATGAACCAGGGTTCTAGGACATGATTGGAAATCTGATCCCTCAATGATAAATAGAGTAAGAAATTTATATTTTGTTCTATCTATAACTGGAAATTACTGTTGGAAGGGTTTAAGCAGGAGAGCAATATGGTCTGATTTATATTTGTGACAAATGATCCTATCTACTCTTTGGGGACTAGCTGGTAGGTCCTACTGGGGACATCAAGTAAATGATCATTGCAGTAATTCAAGAGAGGGATGATGCTAGCTTAGACTAGGGTTATAGCAGTGAAGGTGGGGAGACAGTTTGTATTGTATTAAGTTAGAAAATGGGAACCAGTAAGATATCTTTACTGTATATACAATGAGATAATAGTAGCCAACATTTATTGAGAATCCATTATGGCCAGACAAGGTTTTAAACATTTACATAAACTAACTCACTCATTTTATTGTTACACTAGTTGTGTGAAGCAGTCATTATTTTTATCCACAGTTTGTAGATAAGAAAACTAAGAAGCAAAAGGGCTAAATAATTTTCTAGTAAGTGATGGAGGATGCCTTCCTCCCTGTGTGTGTGTGTGTGTGTGTGTGTGTGTGTGTGTGTGTGTCTGTGTCTGTGTTTTGGATGGGGAGGTCCTCTATGTGGCTGTGGGTATGTAGATAGGGAGATACAGATGGGGACACCCTAGAAAAAAAGGCTAAAAGGAAATATTCCAAATATTTTAGAAGTTTCCTGTCTGAGCAAGAGCATATCGTGCAATTTTTCTTCTTTATACTCTTCTTATTTTCCAGCATTTTTACAGTGAACATGTGCTGTTTTTATTTATAGGAGAATAATTAACATGTAAAAGATACCGTAGTTTAGAACTGTGGTGTTAATATATTTTATATCATGTCAGCTGTTTTGAGGCACAGAGAGAAAGGGTCATAGTGTAGTTACCACGGCCAGATAGGAAGCTGAGCTGTGGAAATGAAATCATGGACCAGGTGAATGGAGTTCCTAGATCTTTAGGGCGCAGTGATGGCTTCTTCATCCTAGTCCCATCATCTGTCCACTCACTGGTAATGTCTTCTGGAAATAGTCCTATTCAAACACCCAAACTTTTCAGCTTTTCCACACTCTGGCATTGTAAGTAGAGGGCAGCTTGTCCGCACACGGTCTGCCTAATCAGACGTGCTCCCGATATCTGGACTCTGTATACCAAGCTGGCTTTCTCTGAAGAATTTCGCTTGTCTGACATGGCATCATTTAGTTTATTGATGTTGGAGAACCCTCAGGGAAATACTACACCTGTGTTATATATGTGAATGTGTGGTTAAGAATTGCAGAACAGCAAATCATTAGAAGGTGAATTCACTTATCACCTTCCTAGGAGCTGTTCAAAGGTAAGCCACATAAACTGCTTACTTCTGTGTATCCTTTGCCAGAGCCAGCAAATGAAAAGAGGGAGTCAAAATCCAATTTAGAGGTATGGGACCCCAAAACAACCTTTTAGACTCCAAATCCTGAAATTGTCAGAAAACCTTCTTTAACCTCTCTGCAGACACAGAACATTTATTCCATCTCTTAGAATCCCCCAGTCTCCGTATCCTGAGACTCCTCTGCGTGTCTACTGTTGGCTCAGTTCTTAGCACTAAGCCTGGCACATCAATACTGCGACTGTATTAGAAGAAAAAAAGTGCAGCCCTAAATGTATCAAAAATAGAAAACAAGAGATAGTAAAATAATGGACTCAAAAATCAGAGAATGAACAAAATGCTAATATTTTGCATTAATATGCACATATCTTTTTTCTTAAGGATTTGAGAACATTGGAGTATGTGCTCCTTGTTTTTATATAGACAATCTAAAGGACATAAAATCCATGATGTATTGAAAAGCTTATGCTAAGAACTGAGGACAAAAGTCTAAATATACCACACTTTACTCTTTAAAAATAGCTCTCTGTTTCATTATGTTTTCTGCCACCTCTAAGATTTGACCAATTCATAAGTGAAGGTAGCCTCCAGATTATGTAGTCAAGTTACATGGAATGTCAGTGGGGAAAGAGAATGATGAGGAAGAAACAGTGTTCATTATACAATCAAGAAGTGTGAAAAAGATTAGAATAGAGAGGCTTTAGGAGAAGAATTGTTTTGTTTTGTTTTTTTACTTTAAAATAGATACAGGAGCTTAGTTGAAGCTACCTGACAATACCAGGGTTTGGATAAAATAAAGAGAATGGGTTTCAGTTGAGCAAGGCACTCCTTCCTAAATGGACTAATTCTGATAAATCACCAAGACATGGGGCTGTCAGATTCCAGACAATGAATTTATACAGAAGGAAACAAAGCCCCATAGATGTTTTTATTGTAGATGTTCTTACTATGGCAGTACCAAGCTATAAAACAGGCAAAGAACTGAGCATAATTACAGCCTCTCTCAACAAAGTGAAGAGAACTGGTTTGAGAAAAGCCCCATTGAAGCTCATTGCACCGGGGGGGGGGGGGGGGTGTTCCTCTCAGCAGGACCATAAATCAGGTTCAAGGGCAGGAACTAGATCTGTGCTGTGCAAAGCCATGAGTCCGATTCATAGACAGTAAATTGACTTACCTTATGTAGGCAATGGAAGAATGAGCCTAAGTCCTGAGACCAGGGGTTTGGGACTTGGTCTTAGCCCACATATGATGCAGGGTTGCCTTGGGGAAGGCAGCAGCTTCTCTGAGCCAGTTTTCCCATTCATAATATATAGTGTTGTGACTATGTGAACTGTACGGACTGTTCCAACTTGAGCATTCTTTCTCTATAGAATCTTAGCTTGTTTTCTTTACTCCAAAGACAGGGTAGTATTGTAAAGTTTAATTGCCAACAAATGAAAAGGGAAAAATCCAAATGTCAGAGAAGAGGCTTGCAGCCTGCTGACCCCTGATGTGAAGGATTATATTATTGTATATAAAATATTTCACTTTCCCACTTCTTCCTTGAAGAACCCCTTCTTGTGTGAGGTTTAGGTCTCTGCCCTGTTGAAGTCGGGAATGGCCATGTGAATATGCTTTATTTAATGGAATACAGATGGAAGTCACATGTGTCCCTTCCAAGATGAGCATGTTAGGTTTGTGATGTCTCTTCTCTCTACGATGGCCGTAGATAGATCAGAGATAGAGGATGTTCTCTCAGCCCAAGTCTGGAGTAATGGTCATGCATTGTAAGAAATAAACCTTTATTTTAAGCCACTGAAATGTTGGGGATCATTTGTTATCACAGCAAAATAATATTCTAGGAATGGCCAGCTATGAAAAGCAGTTCTGACTTCTTGACTATGATTCCAACAGAAAATCAGAATTCTAAACATTTTTTAAAGAACTGTCTCTCTTTTTTCTAATCTACATTAAAGTACTATCATATATATGGTATATATATGTGTGTGTGTATATGGATATGTACATATGTATATATGATATATATATATATATACATATATATACACATATATTATATATAATTTAGACATATATAAATTCTCTGCTAATGTCTTTGTCACATACCCCAGTACAGGCACTAGGCTATGGAAGATTTGAGTAATTTTGTTTCCATTTAGTCTATGATGCCTTTAATATTCTTCCATGAACAAGGTTGCCTCTGTGCCTTTTATCTATTTATCCAACAAATAGTTTTTGATCACCTACTAAGTAACCGGTAATCCCTGGAGATGGAAGAGTGAAAAGATAAACCTGGTCCCTTAAGTCGGTTGTATTATATCTTGCAGTAGCCTCAAGGAGACAGGTACCAGACACAGTGATAAATGCTATGCTGGTAATGCATACACTGTTACAGGAGCACCTACAGTAAGCATTTTAAATCAGAGCTTTGGCACCGAGGGAGGCTTTCTGGCGGAAGTGATGTCTAATCCAAGACCTGAAGAGTAAATAGTAATTAGAAAGGAGAAGCACATGCGTGTGTGTGTGTGTGTGTGTGTGTGTGTGTGTGTGTGTAAAGATAGGTTGGGGAATTAAGTGTGGTAACCGTATGCTGGTAAAGAATGTTCCAGGAGAGGAAACCACATATGTGAAAGACCAGTGATGAATCCAGACTGCACATATTAAGGGGGGAGGGGGCATTGTCTGGAAAAGAAGGAGAATCCCTATCATATAGGAACTTCTAAGTCATATTCGGGCCTTGGATTTTATCTTAAGAGTCCATGGGGAGCCCCTGAAGGGTTTTAAGGAAGATGTTTCCTCTGCCTCCAATGCTCTCCCCACCCAATCCCCCCCTCATCTAATCCACTCAAGAACCTCTTCCTCTTCAGAGTCAGATTGAACTCTCAGGAACCTTCCCAGGGAGATACAGCTCCTTCCTCTCTAACATGTCATTTGTGTGTGTGTATATATATATATACACATATATATATTTCCCTGAACACATGTCTATCTACTTTCATCCCTTTCCCACGATTTAAGATCTAAAACTCTTGGGGGCAGGGCCTTGTCTTTTCATCTGTGTATCCTCAGTGACTCTCAGTTCTTGGCTCTTAGCAGACACTCTGTGAATGTGGCAAAAAGAATAAGCAGAAAGAAGAGAGCCTTGGGAGGATCCAACCTGTAAGTAAATGTCACCACTGAGGCAGGGCAGTCAGATGCCTCCCGATGATCCCGGGCCTTTACCACAGAGAATGTTTGTTTTTGAGGAATCTCAGAATGATCTCATTCGGAGGTGACACTTAGCCAGGAAACAGACACTAGATCTTGCCACCACCCTTCCCTCTGAGAATCTCAGGCCAGCTGGGGCTTCACTGGTCTTTTCTAATTCTCTGAGCCAGTTGCCGCCATTGGGAATATCTGTCTAGGCTCCTGCTTCAGCCCAGACTGGCTCAGGCATGTAGGTAGCTCCATGGCTTAGGTGGTGAACAGACATGAAGTCATGCCTTACTTAGGTCTGACATTGACTGGCTTTACATGGCAGGTGGAATTCTAAGGTGACCGTCCGTGTCCCACACCCTGTCCGAGCTCCCCGCCCCTCCACTTGAGTATGGGTGGAAACTGTGAATATGATTGGATAGCATTCCTGTTGTTTGGTCACTAACCAGTTGACTTTGAGTGAATCAAATGGGAAATAATCCTGGGGGCCGGGTGGCGGGGAGCCTGACTGGTCTGGGAGCAAATAGCCAAGTTGTAAACTGCCTAGTGGAGTCATATGCACAGGGGACTATGTGACCTCTACTGCTTGACACAAATTCTGCCAATAAACAGTGAGCTTGGATGAGGGCTGCAAACCTCAGGTAAGCCTCACAGCCCTGGCCCACACCTTGATTTCAGCTTGGAGAAACCTGAGCAGGGGCCCCAGCTAACCTGATACCTGGACTCCTGACCCATGAGAACTACGAGATAATATAGTTGGGTGTGTTTTGTAAGCTGCCAAGATTGTGGTGATGTTTTATGCAGCAAGGACATGTCAACGGAACACTAATACGCTATGTGACTGTGTGACTTTGGGAAAGTTACCTTCCTCCTCTGAACTTCATTTTCATCATCTGTGAAGTGAGCATGATAATCTTACCCCCTCAATGAGGAGTCAGTTGTTGAAACTAATTCAGATAATATATGCAGAGTACCTAGTATCCTCAACATGGATTAAGTACCCCCCCCCCCCCGTTGCCTCCCCCACACTGGCACCACCATCTATGCCTATGACTTTTTTGGAACATTCTGCCCTGGTTGCCCCTTCAAAGAGCCCGTCCAGGGGTTCAGGCTGTGGTAGGTGTCATTTGCCTAGCAGCCCATCCTAGGGCTGGTGTTCTGATGAAAATTCCTATTGTAATGCATAACCATGAGGAGTCCAGAATGAAATTGCTTTGGGAGCCTTTGTGTGATTAACATTTCAGCTGTTTATGGAGTCTTTGCCCTATCATTTCCTGTTTTAAAAAATTAATGTGCTGGTTTATTATTAAAACCCAAGGAGGGGGGAAGTTCAGCTGGTGCACGGAGAAATAGTTCTAGATGATCCAAATAAAAGTGTCTGAGTAGGGAGACTATTTGGAAGACCCCCTTTTTACTTAGATGCTCTTTTAATCCCTATAACTTTTTCTTTTGATGTCACTCCCCCTCTACCCCAGCTCCTTGCCTTCTGTCATCCTGCCGCTAAATTTGAGTGGGATAAAAGACATTTGAGTCAAGAGCATTGTGACTTTTTAATTATGCCAATGGTGGTGTATATGACGATGTTGTGTGTGACCCATTGCGTCAGAGTGTATTTGAGTCAGAAGGGGCTTTGCAGCCCCATTTCACAGATAAGAAAAACTGAGGTATGTAGGTATAATTGTCCAAGGAAACACAGCTAATTAGTGACTCATTTTCTCTGAAGGAAACCAGATCTCCTAACACGCTTTCCTCAAGTAATCTGAATCAATTGCTTTTGTGTGTTTCAAAGTTTAAAGCCTACCATGGTGATCTGAGGACCACATGGTCACTTCTTCCTGATACAACTCAGGGCAAACATCATCGTGGATGCCAGCGATCTGTAAGGCTGCTAACTGCGCCCGCACAGGGAATAGAAGGCTTTCTTAAGCCAGGTAGAAAAACCCAGTTCAATAAGAAGGAAAGATTTAGGTTGGATTCAAGGGGCAGAAATAGCTCAGTTGCCAGTACTAACTCTCAAGTGGTTCTGAGAAATAATGTTCTTTAGGGACCATCAGTGAGACTAGAGATTTATGTATCCATCAGATGGATTTAGTCATTAGCTACTTGGCTTTACTCTGTCCTCTGTCTGCTATCCCAATATATTTCTGATGCCTGGTATTTATTTACTGGAACAGACTGGGCTCCCTTTTTCTAAGAGGAAGAAAGAAATTCTGTTCTAGGGGCGCCTGGGTGGCTCAGTCGTTAAGCATCTGCCTTTGGCTCAAGGTGTAATCCCAGTGTTCTGGGATCGAGCCCCGCATCGGGCTCCTCTGCTTGGAGCCTGCTTCTTCCTCTCCCACTCCCCCTCTTGTGTTCCCTCTCTCGCTGGCTGTCTCTCTCTCTGTCACATAAATAAATAAAATCTTAAAAAAAAAAAAAGAAATTCTGTTCTAGAGCCTAATCAACCTGGGATCGTAGTAAAGATTGACGGAGCATTTACTGTGCGTGCAGGCATGTTAACGTGCAGGCCTGAGACCGCTATCCTTAGGAGGTCTTGCTTGCAACATTGGCCTTGGCTGGCATCTGGGCACGTGAATGGTGAAAAGTTCCTTGCAGTGATCTGAAATGGCCCCTCCCTGATAGGAGTGGCTCAGTGTGCCTAAACCCTTTGTCCAAACAGCATCATTCTTGCTGAATACCTGCTGTCTTTCTAGGATTCTGGAATATTGGTACGTGTCAGGCAGTAGGTGCTTATATGCCCAGTTACCAATAAAAGCTGAGGTCACAGTCTCCAGTGAGCTTCTGGAGGAGACAGTATTTCCGATGTGCTGCAACAGCCCACTGCTGAAGGAACTGAGTGTGTCCTGTGTGACAGCAGCAGGATAGGCCCCTTCGAAGCTTGCATTTGGTTTCCTTTGGGTTTTGTTCTATGAGCCTTTACCTTTTTGATTTTGCTTTATATCCTCTTCACTGCAATAAATCTGAACTGTGAGCACAACTGCATACTAAGTCATGTAATTCCTTGTAGCAAGTCACCAAGCCTGGGGCTGGTCCTCATACTTCTTCACTTCCATAGGGAGAAAATATTTATTTTATTTTGTGGGAAGCTTCCCCAGCACCACAAAAGCAGCAGGCTCTAACTTCAGGGAGCTCAAGTTCAAGAGCCAATATGAAGGGGCACCTGGATGGCCCAGTCTGCTGAGCGTCGGACTCTTGATTTCACCTCAGGTCGTAATCTCAGGAGAGTGATCTCGGGGTCCTGGGATGGAGCCCTGTGTCAGGCTCTGTGCTCAGCATGAAGTCAAGTTGAGATTCTCTCTCTCTTCCTCTGCCCCTCCCCCCACTCTCTCTCTAAATAAATAAATAAAATCTTTTTTAAAAACAAAAAATAGTCAATGTGAAGAAAGACAGTCCGCTCTAAAATACTCAAATATAATGTCATACCTCTTTTATACCCATTTTTTCCCCTTTGGTTTGCCCATCTGCCCCTCTTCACATCCCATGTTTTTATTCTTTTTTATTTTTTTACTTTATTATTTCCTTGCTGTTCATTTGCAGTTCTTCCATCTGTCTTACATCTTGGGCTGTGAATTTCATGATACCAAAGACTCTATAAATAGCAGATTTAGCAGAAAGCAACAAAATATTAATGTGTGGGGACTCCATTTTTATGCTCAAAAATTTTATTGTCTTCTAATTAAAAGAATTCACTTAATATTTTTGTCCCTTTGTTTTCTAACCTGATAAATGGGGCTAGTTTTCTCTGTCAACCTCATGAAGTTACAGAAGGGATCAAATGAGATGATTTTTATGTAAGAATTTCAAAAATCTGAGCCATAGGGAATTGTTGAACCTTACTATTCTCCTGGGACAATCACAAGTGGATTACATGAGAAATGCATGCCCTTGAGATGTAGGCATTCTCTCTCTGTCTGTTCATAAAATGACAAACAAGAGAAAATAAAGATTCTCAGTGAGAAAGGACCATAGAAACAGCCCTGAGTAAAAGAAGATTAAAAGAAGGGTTTGATTACTGACTTCAAGTATGCAAAGGACTGCCATGAAGACAAAACAAGAGAACAATTCTGTTTGACTTCACAAGATAGAATCAAGACTAATGGGGGAAAAAAAAACGGAGGAAGAAGAAGAAAGATCTGGTGGAGGCACAGGGAAAGGAAGAGCGAGAGAAACTGGTGTTTGGAGCTGTTCAAGGTCAGGCTGAACCACAGCATCTTGCATGTTGCACAAGGAATTAAATAGCAGATTTATGAATGAGCTGCTTTTGTGAACCACCCCCACAATTTTTGCTGAAGGGTTCTCTGTGCTATTATTTATTGAATCTTTAAATAATTTATTCTTTTTTTTTTTTTTAGATAAACTTATTTTAAAACTATAGTTTGCACATTTGCTGTTTCGGTTATTTTTTTTATAATGTACATTAAAATGCAAAGGTAACTATAAAAAAACATACATCTGTTAGTAAACCCAAAACTAGATGCCTTCCAAACCTGATACTCCATGGAAATTCTTAAGCTAAATGAAAGATAAGAACAAAAACAAAACTACAACTCCAGGGCCCTGATTTCTACTTCTGAGAACCTCTTGGTCACTTGGCACCAAGGAGTCTTCCTTGAAGAAAAACATGGTGCTTCATTCATGGAGCTGAGCGTATCACTTGGTCTCTCATCATGGTAGATCGATCACAAGGCCCTCCTTCTCCACATCTGCATTGCTAATCCCTCTCTCACAACCCACCAGGACAATGGGTGCAAAGTGCGACTAAAGCAAACTGGGACTTATGCTAGCCTACCTTTCCTCACTCTTGCTGCCCTGGTTTTGCACTTTCCACAGAGAGTACTGGCACTTAATTCTTGACTCCTGCTCCATTATTTAGGGATGCAGGCTAAGACTTTCCCCCCCTTTGTCTCATATGCATACTGGGTCTACATACAGCCCTCCCCCGTGCCCAGAGTTGGTTAGAGCAGAGAAAGGCACCTGGCCCAAGATGGATCAGTTTCTTCTTGCCAGAATTTGGAATATCAGCCTAGAGACAATGTATATTTTGCTAAGGCTGTTTTTAAACAAACTCCCACAAACTGGGTGGCCAGTGAGGAGGAGCAGTGAATAGTTTGTTCCAGGGTCTGAGTAAAAACCAGGTGGAAACTATATATTCAATGGAGACTAAACAATGACTAACGTAAAGGAAACCATACTGCAAACACCCCAAATAATATAGTCAGCTGAAGTGAATGCCTGAAGCAACTGACCTTTATTACAGAGGCTGTAGATGATGTAAAAATTTTATAATACTTGTTGATATCTTAAATATACCTTCGGTATGTTATGGATGTTACTTAATGGGGAAAGGAAAGCCATGCTTAACAGAGGAGTGCTTGAAAACAGCTTGATCAGACAGAAGTACCTCTTCAAACTCAGGATCAATTTAAGATCTTTGTAGGTCATAGGTTCTGTTGTTTTTAGAGGCCCGTATCATTATCAAATATATATTAATAAGGGAAGTGGTACATTTTAACCTATATATAACTGTCTTAAGATTTAATTGTCTTTGGATAGTTAGCAAAATGTTGCATTCTATAGGGACAACAATAGCATTCATTAATTCCTATTTTTCAATTTTCTTATTTTAGAGCTAATACGTGTTGTTGCATTTTGTGTGTGGGTGGGTTTTGAAAATTTTATAGGCTTGGGATGCCTGGGTGGCTCAGTTGGTTAAGTGTCTCCTTTCAGCTGAGGTCATGATCCCAAGGTCCTGGGATCGAATCCTGCATGGGGTTCCTTGCTTAGCAGGGAGCCTGCTTCTCCCTCTGCCTGCCACTCCTCTTGCTTGTTCTCTCTCTCTCTCTCTGACTTTCTCTGACAAATAAATAAATAAAATCTTTAAAAAAAAGAAAAGAACATTTTATAGGCTTTATGCATTGTGTTTTTGGTGCCCAATGGAAGAAATTGAATGTGTTTATATCTTGATGGCTTAAAAACAATTTTTTAAAGATTTTATTTACTTGAAAGAGAGAGAGTGCCTGTGTGCAAGCATGCGCACGAAAGAGCACACATGAAGAGAGGGGAATGACAGAGGGAGAGGGATAAGCAGACTCCCCACTGAGCAGGGAGCCTGATGGGGCTCAATCCCAGGACTCTGGAATCATGACGTGAGCTGAAGGGCAGATGCTTAACCAACCTGAGGCACTCAGGCACCCCTGTTTTAAAACTTTTTAATAAATTTATAATTACATTTTTCTTAACAACTGAAAAACATAATTCTTAGTATAGTATTTAAACTGCTGCTGTATTTGTTTTCAAGAAGTGTCTGGAAGTAAGCCCAGGTTTCCAGAAGCATGAGAAATAGTTCTGTATTTAAGAAGGCACTATTAATAGCCTCTGCAACAAAAAATAAGTCCTCATTTTAAAGAACACGTTATTAAAAGCTAAACGAGACAAGCCACCTTTCATAATTAGGTGACTTACATGTGCATCAGTATATCTGATTCAAACTCAGTCTGTGTTTAGAAGCACAGCGTACAATCAGCCTAGTTATGTAGTTGCTACATTTTTGACATAAAACAAAGCAAAATGAACCACTTCTAGGAAAATGAAATAAAAAGAAAATGACTAGGTATAGTTATAGGTATTACATTTCCTGCTTAAAAATAAAAGGCAATTAAGGGTGCCTGGGTGGCTCAGTTGGTTAAGTGTCCGACTCTTGGTTCCGGCTCAGGTCATGATCTCAGGGTCATGAGATCAACGCTCCTGTCAAGCTCCACGCTCAGCATGGAATCTGCTTGGGATTCTCTCTCTCCCTCTCCCTCTGCTCCTCCCCTCCTTTCTCTCTGTCTCTCAAATAAATCAATAGATAATAAATAAATAAAATCTTAAAATAAAATAAAAGGCAATTAAAAATATTGCCATTTGCATGTGTTGTAATGAGCACTGGGTATTATATAAGACTGATGAATCACAGACCTGTACCCCTTAAACAAATAATACAATACACGTTAATTAATTGAATTTGAATTTAAAAAAATTAAAAAGGAAAATATTGCCATTTGCACACATTTCTACTTTTCCTGAATTAGGTTTCATCTGGAAGAGTGGGCTCACTATTGCTCAAAAAGACGTGCTCAACCAATTCAGCACAATTACAGAAGACAGATGTCACAGCATTTGTTGGGGTTCTAGCCTTTGCAAGTTTTCTCCCCTCTTAGATCTACTCTAACATTTCTGGGTCACTTAACTCGTGCTTGGATACCATCTTGTATCATTTTCCAGCTGCTTTCTGTCTGACCCTTCAGGACTGGTAAGCTTTTCGAAGGGTCATCTATCAGCTTGTGCCTGAGTTGGGAAAGGGACTCCCTGAGTGGAAACATGGAGTTTTCCGTGAGTTTTTTCTGTACACACTAACAGATATTTGCCTTGTCTCTACTAGCTCAGATGACCACACTGTTCTTTCAAGCCTGCTAGCATGTATTCAAGTAGTCCAAATCAGTACTTACTGATAGCAACTTGAATTATCTTTTTTCTCAATCTATCAATTAATCAACAAATATGGCTTGAGCTCCAATTACGTTCAAAGTACTATTTTATCGAAGAGCAAAAATACATATATATTTCAGGGAAAAGGGGACTGAGTTGAATCAATGTGATTTTAAAATCTAAAATTTTGGGACAGACACTAAAAACAATGATACACTGTGTTGGTGGATTTAAGGTGATGTGAGGTGAAGTGTGTGTTCTTAGAGATAACTGCAGTTTATGGCATCTTTGTAAAAATTGACAATATTTATCAAAAGTCTTGCAACTTTTCCCAAAACACATCTGGAAACAGTGTTTAGGAACATTTACCTGCATTCAAAGCTCAGTTCCTCTACAGTGTGACTTTGGGAAATTACTTAATCTTGCTGCCTCAGCTTCCTCATCTGTAAATAAGGATAGTAATAGTACCTGCCCATTATAAGTATGAAATAAGCCAATATTACTAAAATTAAGGACTAGTGTCTAGCAGACAATATATGCCACATAGCCTTCTACAATATCTTTGGACACAACATTTGCACCTGTAGAAACTGAGTAATTAATCAGAGATGAGAGTATGGATATGAGTATAAGTATGAAAATTTAAATACATCTTCAGTGTCCTACTTGATGGAAATGGTTCATTTCATTAAGGCATATCCACATTAGAGTGTATTATACAACTATTAAAAAATTAGGTTCTCAAAGAATATGGAGATGGAGAAATTCTCAGGCATCATGTTACATTTTGAAAGCAATATGTAAAGTTACCTATACATATTATGATCCTAGTGCTGTTAGAAGGTGCATGGGAAAAGTTTTTATAGAAAGAAGTATCAAGATATTAATGGTAATTATCTCAGGGTATTGAAATTAGGAATTTTTAATTATTTTCTTCTTTATCTTTTCTATAATTTCAAATTTTTCCACAAACGTGGAAAAAAGGTAACACAGTGAGAGGAGAGGTGGTGATCAAAGATTTATATTCCCTAACTTTTTCCCCCAGACTGCTAAACAGACATATGTAATAAATCTTGAATATCTTCAAAGAATAGCAATTTTTAAAGCAAGATATTGTTAAAGATCTAATTAACTAGAGAGTATCCTTTTAATAAATAGCAATATCTATATCTACATCTATCTATGCACATATATTTTCTCTTTAAAATATATGCACATACGTTCTCTCTTTAAAAAAAGAAGCTTAAAATGGTGAATCATGCCCTGGCCAAGAGGTGATGAAGCAAAAGCTGATGAGTTTTGGATAAACTCAGCAATAATTCAAGTCAGTAGACTAGTAGGAACCAAAGCCAAGTTTCAAGGGGGAAAAAACTACAGACTGATGATCTTGGGAGTTGGTAAAGTAATTTGTAAAGACTAAATATTATTGCAAATCTGACAACTGGAGGTATCAGAACTCACTCCATCATCCACCAGCTAAGTGAGAGAGTCCCCTTGTAGACCTTAAGGGGGGGGGGAGTCACTTATTCCATCCAACAAATTCCCTTTCCTGAAGGGGTGAGTTATGAGCTCAAATCCCCAAGTTTCTTAATGAAAATGTACCTTCAAATGTTTAAAAAATTTTTCTCTTCTCATTTCCGGGCTTGGAAGAAGTATACCTTCATGGTGGTTGTCCAGCGAATATTTCCTGCCTAGGCAATTCCTACCTGGATTTTCTTAAAATAATAAGAAAGGGGGAAAAAAGTGCTCTGAACATTTGTAAACCTGCTCACTGAATCAAACATGTAGAAGCAGTTTGGTAGCAATCACAGTAATTACCAATTATGATGACTGAGGTGTATTTCATTCTCATTTTTACAGTAGCCGTGTTCTTGCAATCCAGGACCCTGAGAGAAAGTTACATAGGCAAATGTTAAGGTTAAGGATATATCCTTTAAATAGGAGTTAGACACAGGATACATGCTCAGCCACTTTTAAAAAGAAAGTGATAATTGTAATTCATTCTAAAGGAAGCATTCTTAATTTATAACCTTTAAAAGAAACTGTCTTTATTATACTGCAGAGTATTCTAAGTGTGTATCACGGCTAATATTTTATGCATACATTTTTTCAGTCGAAGGCATTTGCCATAATTCAGCTTTAACAAACTCTGTTCTCAGCTGTAACTCAGAGCATGACATATATCTGTTGTCCAGCTATAAATCTGTGGTTGTTATTATACTTTTATGAATCTGATTCATGCAGAAAGCATTATCCCTGCAACTTTAATTAAGGAGTTAGGAATTTCCCCATTTGAATTCCTAACATTCTGTGCACTTTATTGCATCTTCCCCCGTGAGCCTTAAATGAGATATTTGGATTACAGATCCTTAGAAGAATAAAATCCATAAGCTCTAAATCAGGGATGTTGGTAAGTGGATTTGATCCAGCTTTAGAACTGACTTTGATGGCTCAAATTGCACTGAGTCTCTTAAGGATTGGATCAATCATTAATATCTAACTTTTTAAAGCTGTAATTTTTGGTATTTGTTGGTATCAGGATATTAAGATGTGGTCTCTTGTTGTTCAGTTTCTTATTTCTGGGCAGCCCTCCAGTGTCTTACTTGGGTTGTACTAAAGCCAAGATTCTATGACTCAAGATTAATAGGACAAAATCAGGTATGAAGCAGAGAGAAATCTATGTATGACCTATTACATTAGATGTTGTTACTTTAATATAATGAGGGTGTGACTATTTGTGCATAGGTGCAGGTTTGATTTTACACAAATACATAGAAACTATACATCTCTAACTGCCACTGCATCTTTAGGTAGGCTGCATATTTAGACATCTCACATTCCCACCTCGGTTCTGATTTCCCATTCTGATGCTACAAAAACACAGAGCATAATAGTAACTGTACCAGCTCTTAGTTAAATATCAGCTCTGGTGTAAGGGCTTTACGCATTGAATGCCCGTAACTAACCAGTGAGGTCATTACTATAATTATCCGCACTTTACAGATGAGAAAACTGAGGCAATGAGAGGTTAAGTAACTTGCCCAAGATTAAAAAGTCAGTAAATGGAAGAGCTACATGTATGAGCCCAGGCGCCTCTGGCTCTGGAATTCACGATCTGAATGAAGCATTCTGCTATGCTGCCTGGACTAGTATAGCTCTGTCGGCGCACCGACACTGAGCTTTTTAAACCAGCACCATCCTAGCCTATCAGGGTAGAGAAAATGTTTAAGACTACGTCCTTGACCCCAAGAAGCTTGCAATTGGGCAAGAAGACAAGAAGTACACACAGGGCCAATTATGGCGGAGTACATGTCATGATAATAACTCTGTGTCAGCTGCCATGCTAATAACTAAATCTGTGTAACCACCGAAGGGACTATTTTTATCTCAGTTTTATGCGAGAGGAAGCCGAAGGTAAGTAATGAAGTCACAAAGTCAGTGAGTAGCAGAGCTGAGATTTGAGCGTTGGCAGTCTGACCAGCGCCCCAGCTCTTAGCCGTCGTTTTCTACTGGATGTGAACACATTTTCAGATGTGTGTGGCAGATAGCAGAAAAGTGCTATAAGAGCTTAGTGAGGATAGGAAGGGTGGAGAGTCCAGTTAACCAATTAGTTAGCTAATTGGTTAGTAGTATTGGTTATCTTCATTGTCTTGAGCCATACTGAAACGCTTAGGCTCTCTGAACTCAGTATGTTCTCTTTTGTGTCTCGATTACTGCACATTTCCAGCCAAGAATATCCTTCATACCCTGCCTCCCCTAGCACCAACCCACCCACCAAACCTTATCACCTCTACCATCTCCCCGCCACCATTGTGTGACTAATTACTATTCACCCGTCATGTCTCAGCTTGAATCCCATTTCTGCCCCTGCAAGACTTGAGTGGGTCTAGTCACCTGTAATCCCGAACCCCATTATAGCACCTACCACACTGTGGCATGATGACAGCTTTTCTTGTCTATCCATGCCTGCTGTCTGCCACCTTTCCCCAACCAACAGTCCCTCATCCACCCCAATAATAGTCTTGGAGCTTTTTGAATGCTGGAACTGGGTCTTACTTCCTCCATTGAACTGCAAGCTCCCGGTACAATGCCCAACATATATTAAATGTTTTATAAATATTTTTTGATGACTTACTGAGTTCTATGTACCAGACACGGTGCCCATAAAACACTTGTTATGTGATAGCACTGAGTGAACATTTGTTTCCATGATCTCATTGCATTCTTATAATAATCCTCTCAGATACTATTATTTTCACTTTACAGATCAGGGTACTGAGGCTCAAGAACATTAAACAGCATCCTTAAGGTCACATAGTTGTAAATGGGGAGTTGGAAGTAGAAATCAGTTCTGTCTGATCCTAACCTGTCCTGCAGATGAACCAGCAGTGGCAATGCAGATTCTAGAAGGCATGATGCAATTCTAATAAGGCACACAGATGAGGCAGAGGAGTCAGAAATCATCTCTACTTGTGGTTGGTGGGGAGGACAGCAGGCTTTTCACAGGGATGTGATGCACAGGCTGGATCTTGATGGGCAAATCTGAGTTGGTTTGGGTGAAAACAAATAGAAGGATCAGTGGGTGATAGCACAGCCTCTTTCTTCAGGGACGAGTGAGGAGTGTTCTATAACCAGAGCACACGGTGCAGGGGGGAAGCAGTCAAGGGTACTTGGATTGGAGTGTAATGAGTAGAGCCAACCTAGGACAAGGGAGGAACTGGAAGGATTGGAGCCATGACAAAGGGTGTACCGACCTTACTTCTAAGAGGTTGAGCTTCGTAGGGAAAGAGTGGCCTTATCCAACTCTGGGAGCGATGTTAAATTAGTGTGAAGTCAGGTGGGAAATCAGTTGGAAAATAGAGGGAAATGATTCCCCCTCCACACTAGGGAGTCCAAGCCTTCTCTTTTGTTAGCAACTCTTCAAATCCCCTGCCAGGGGTCATTGAGTAGAGACTTGAAAGAATGGAAGAATAACCACAACATCCTTTAGGTACTCCTCTTTCTTCTTGATCTCTTCCTACAATGTCTGCTATTTTATCTATTGTTCCTATTATAAATGTCATTACTACTTATATATTAGATGCTACACTATATGTATTCCCTTATTTGCATATTTCATTTAGTCCTTCCATTTTGAAGGGTGTTATCATGTCCACTTTTGAGATAAGAGCATGAAAGATCCAAGATGCTAAGTAGCTGGTCCAATTCCACAGGGAGTAAGTGGCAGCTAAGAATTAACCCTCGTGGATCTGACATCAAACTCTATGACCATAACCAATATCGCAGAGAATAAAATAATAACTACTAAGTACTCAGTGCCTCCTCTGAGCTTTATGTAGATAATGCGTAAAAAATAGGATAAGATATTTGCTGTGTCTAATCATTTAGTCCATTTATTCTGAAAGAGTGAGATTTGTCTAAAATTCACTTGCTGTATTCTCTGCAGTAATCTCTTCCCTCTGTTTTCTACTGCCACCTTTTCTAATTCCACACTAAGAAGGGATGGGATATTTTGAGGATTTTCTAAGTTATTAGAAATTCTCGTTTAGCATCTTGTATTTCTCCTTCACATCCACAGTGAGTCTATAAGAACAACTTCACAAAAGAGCTTTAGAAATAAATGTGTGGTGCCTGTGCACTCTCAGGCTCCTTTTAATGAGAAATGGATAGGTGATTATGCCATTACGTAGTTCATCCTATTCCTGGAAGCCATCTTAAGCTGTTCAGGATAATGTATCTCTAACACTGCATCAGCCTCTTTGTTCCATAGATGCTATTTTTTAGAGTTTTATGAACAGCAAATGGCTCCTTAGGAGAACATTGTCATCGCTCAATCTGGATTTTCCAGCAGTTTTGGGGTAAGGATGATAAAATGCCCATAGGGCAGTGCCAATTTGAAAAGGATGATTAACTCCAGATTTCCCATCCTTGGGACATTGTGAATGCCTGGATCAAGGTCTGATGTGTTCCAGATGATGTACAAAGATGTACAAACATGGAGGCTTCCATTACAAGGGAGACTAGAAACAAAAGAGTACATTATTCATTCATTTAATCACCCAACAAATACATAGTGAGTGCCTGCTCTGCATCAGGCCCTGTTCAATGCTGAGAATACTGAGTCCCTACCCTCAGGGCATTTATATCCTCCGAGAGAGGACAGGCACTAAATAAATAATGACGTGCTGTTGGGAAAAATAAGGCAGGGTAAGGCATTAAGGAGTGATATGGGTGTGGCATGCTATTTTATATAGAAGAGGTTTCCTTAAGGTTACACTCAGCAGAGACCTACAGGAACTGATGGCTCAAGATTCACAGATGTCAAGGAAGAGTGTTCCAGACAATCATGGCAAAGTCCCAGGAATAGCAGTGTGTTTAGGGTGTAGCAGCATGGATGCCCTTGTGGCTGGAAAAGAGTAGGTAAGGGGGAGAGTGATAGGAGGCATCAGCAGGAAGATGGAGGTGAAGGATAGAGGAAGGTTGAGATGTAGACCAGCTAGCCTTATATAAGCCTTGGTGAAGAGTTTAGATTTTACTCTGTATGGATTGAGAAACCACTGCAAGGGTTTGAGCAGAGGAGTGGGATGATCTGACTTATCCTTTTAAAGGCTTCCTCTGCCTGTTCTGTGTAGGATACATGTAGGAGCAAAAGTGGGAGGACGAAAGCCATAGGTAGGAGGCTGTGTTAGTTCAGGCAAGACATGGTGCTGCCTGGAGCAGAGTTGTTGTGGTAGAGAAGGTGAGTGGGGATCACATTCTGGATATTTAAAAAGTTGAGAGGATTTGCTAATAAATTGAATGTGGGAGAAAGAGAGAAATCAAGATTTATACCTGAAAACCTGGAAGAATGGAGGTGTTATTTAGTGAGAAAGATTTCAGGACCAACAGACTGAGGAAGGGGGAGCATCATCTCCATTTTGGACATGTTCATTGTGAGATGCTTGGTCAACGTCCATGCGGAGTTACAGAGAAGGCAGTTGGGTGGTGAGTCTGGAGGTCAGGGAACAGGTTTGGGCTCAAGGTTTAAATGTTGGAGTCATGAGCTTGTAATTAATCCATGAGATTGGGGCGCCTGGGTGGCTCAGTCATTAAGCGTCTGCCTTCGGCTCAGGGCGTGATCCCAACGTCTTGGGATTGAGCCCCACATCAGGCTCCTCCGCTGGAAGCCTGTTTCTTCCTCTCCCACTCCCCTTGCTTGTGTTCCCTCTCTCACTGGCTGTCTCTATCTCTGTCAAATAAATGAATAAAAACTTAAAAAAAAAATCCATGAGATGAGATAAAATCATCCAGGCAAGAGTTGGCAGGAAAGTAAATTCTCAATTGGTCTTTTCAAGGGGTTCAGTTATGTCATCAACTTGGTATAATAATTCCCCACATGTGTTGCTTTCAGCCCTTCTGAGAGCATGATGCTTCCCTGCTTTTCCTAAAATGACTTGGTTCAAAATAAGCTAGTTCAAGCTAACTCCAAATTTTGTTTCTGAAGTTCTTAGAGACTTAGCAGACAGCAGCAAATCAGGTGGTGTACTTTTGTACATCAACAGAGCAATTCTGAGCAGTTTTCGTGCTCTACCTGTTATGAAATAAATTAGTGTGGCCCAACCACATGATATTGCATGCAAAATAACCATTTCTCCCAAATATCTACCAGTGTCACAAGTGTGTTTCTGGATTCTTCTCAATGGTAATGGTAGCTACTGGTCAACGTCCCAGAGTCATTTTGCCCTTTAGCATATGGCTTCATCCTAAATATTTTTAATAAAGCAGAGACTTGAAAGGAGAGCTATGGATACTCCAGCTAGGGGTACCCACTAGTATCCCATACTGGGAAAGGCCAGTAAGGGAATGCAGAGTAAACCACACTTCTGAAAGCGAATGCTGGCTACATGCCCATTTCACTGTACCTCTTTTACCTGAAGAAAAGATGTTGCAGTGATTGTGAAAGGGAACACGTGAACTCTTTTTACGCCAAGTTCCATGAATGGAATGTCTTGTGGCATGGATGAGATTCAGAGTGTTAGGTTCAATGGGATGGGGAGATAGAAAACCCCAAAAAAGAGTTTCGTGTGTTTGCACATACGTGCATGTACCTCTGCATGTCTGTATTACTTTTCAAATATGTGGGAGCTTCTGTCTTTCTTAAGCACAAGGACAGTGTTGGGTCCCAGCCACAGAACGACTGGCTTCCTGACCTGGTTTTCAAACAAGTGATCAGGTGTAGAAGAACAAGGCAGGAATCATTGGTCAGGACAGAAAGGAAAGATGGGGGTCTTAGTCAAACGGTCGTGTTATCAGAACTGGGCAAAGAACCAAAGTCAGGCCATAGTTAAGTTGACTAAAGTTTATTATTGAGTCCTGAAATGGGACCCTTGAAATGCTCTCTGATGGAGGATCAAATTAGTTACAGGCCCTAGAGAATAGAGCTGCGTCTGTGGGAGGGGACCAACTGGCTCTGAGTATAGGTGAGAGAAAGGATAAGGACTGAAGAATGAAGCAAGTGCTTGCAGAAGCAATTAGTGTCACTACCCTTTTTTTTCCCAAGGGTAGCTGCTTTTAGCTATTTGCTCACCTGTATATATGGTGCTATCCCTGTAGGAAGAGAATCATATTTTTCTTAATGGCACGCTTGTTTACTTGGCCTGATTCCAAAATTGCAATTTCCTAAAACAACAAATTGAATTGCACGCTGAGGAAGTCTGGTGGAAACTAGAAATTTTATTTGAAAGCTGAATCATCCACTACAATGATTTCCAGAAGGTTCAAATAATCTTGAAAGTATGGCTCTTGAATTCCACTGTAAGGCCTTCTGCGATATCTTTAACTTTCCATCACAATATTTAAATGAAGACAGCTGTGATTTTAAATTAGAGTACTTAGATGGTAGGTACACAGCAAATATTATGGATTTTTTCATAAGTTTTCTGGCATGATATTAGCAGGGTGCCCCAGAATAAATCATATTTTTTTTCTCTGAATTTGTACCATGTGGTTATTGCCTTAATTTTTTTTTAAAGATTTTATTTATTTATTTGATAGAGACAGCCAGCGAGAGAGGGAACACAAGTAGGGGGAGTGGGAGAGGAAGAAGCAGGCTCTTAGTGGAGGAGCCTGATGTGGGGCTAGATCCCATAACGCCGGGATCACGCCCTGAGCTGAAGGCAGATGCTTAACCACTGCGCTACCCAGGCGCCCCTTCCTTAATTTTGACGATAAGGCTGTAACTTGGTAAAATGCTTAATTTTACCATAATTAAATCTTGCTACTTTTTCACCCCCGTAATTAGTGTAGCTGTTGGAATTATAACGCTAAATAATGATCAACAATGATTTAATTTTAAACTAAAATACTATAAAATTTAAAATATCCCTTAGTACACAATTGTAAAATATACTAAGACAGTGCTCTCTCACTTTCAGTAAAGTATGTCTAGAATGCTGATTTTATTAATTTGTATCTGCTTTCAGATGATGGAATACATAGGCTGTTTCTGCACTGCAAAATTAAAGGACAAATTTAGATAATTGAATTTAAGTTCTTAAACTTTTTTTTTTTTAACAGAGATTCTAGACAATTAAGGTCAAAGGGAGGCTTTGATGAAGAATTATCTAAGTGTCTCAGTTTTTAACTTTGTTCTGTGAATGTACACATGTAGTTAAAACATACTTATAATATCTTACCGAAGTTTATTATTTCTCAATTAAACATGACCTTTTTAAGAAAACAAATATATTAATGTAAACAAGAAGAAGAAAAAATCATTAAAAATCTAGGGATAGCAACTATAAGCATGTAGGTATCTAACAGTTCATAGTTTTTAGTTTGCAATATCAAAAAAGACCATTCTTGTACAGATTTTCCCCCCAAAGTGACTATATATAGAAAAATGTGACAGTGCTTGTACAGATTTTTAATAGAGGGTGATTTAATTACAAAAATTTGTGTCTCTCAATGTTGCACCTTTGGTTAAAAGTTTCATTTTCGATTGATTTTGATTTCTGGTATTTCAAATGATTCATTTAAATTCCTTGGTTTTTTTAAGATTGTTTTTATTTTTTTATTTATTTGAGAGAGAGAGATAGAGCACGTGAGCACAAGCAGGGGGAGTGGCAGAGGCAGAGGGAGAAGCAGGCTCCCCACTGAACAGGGAGCTGGATGTGGGGCTCCATCCCAGGACTCCGGGATCATGACCTGAGCCCAAGGCAGATGCTTAACTGACTGAGCCACCCAGGTGCCCCTAAATTCCTTGATTTTTAATATTTTCCAATTAACTGTAATTAATCTCAGAAAATTCTAGGACCTCGGGGTAGAACCAAACTTTGAAGGGAATCCTGCTGACTCCTGATACCAGACTTCTTCTTCATTATTTCTGCCTGGGTTTTTCAAGCCTGGACTTGATTGCTTTTATTAATAAAAGACTCACTTCCTTTGGGGGATTTTCCATTCTTGAAGTAATTTCGACTGCTTGGAAAGATTTCCTTGTGTTGTTTTACAGCCTATCTCCATTTGTTCTCTAGCCTTAGACGCTTCAGAGAAAGTCTAGTCCCACTTCTATGTGACAGCAGTCCGACCACAAAATGAAACATGGCCATCCATTCTGGCATCCTCTCAGCTGCTTTCCCAAAGTTCCCTCTTTTTTAGCATAAGTGCTACACACTCCCTGAGGCCCTCTTTATATTTCAGTTTTAAAACACCTAATAAGCAGGGGCCCCCGGGTGGCTCAGGCGATTAAGCAGCCGACTCTTGATTTTGGCTTAGGTAATGATCTCAGGGTCGTGAGATTGAGCCCTCAGCACAGAGTCTGCTTTTCCCTCTCCTTGCCCCTAAGTCTCTTTCTCAAATAAATAAATAAATAAAATCTTTAAAACACCTAATAAGCCGTGTTGAAAACAGCGGATAACTTTACCCCATTATTACAGAAACTCTCAGGTTCACAAAGGAGTATCATTTACATTAGGTACAAATTTGTCATGAAAAATAATGGTAATATTTACTTTTTTGGTAGAGAGATAAAATTCAATGAATTACTGTGTTGAAATTGGGTAACGTAATTTTCAATATTTATCTTTCAGTGATTTTTTATTGGGCTATTAAAACTCATACTTTATTCAATAAATTGGATTTTCTAAAGGCCTACTTAGATTCATTTGGTATATTTATGCCACCAGCTATTGGACGTGAGTTAGTCCTGAAATTTTAGCTCCTTAACTATTCCAGAACGTTACTAATGCAATATAATTTCACAAATTATCTAGTACCAAGATCTGGCTCTTCCAATACACTGCATTTAAAGGCAAAAAGCTCCAAGTCTGCATACTTAATTATACAGCATTATCATTTCTATCCCTAATTCTTTAATCAAAACAGTCATTAGCAATGCAAATAATAAAGGAAATTGGATTATGAGGGAAATAAAGATTAGTGGCTCTAAGATCAGATAGCTGGTTTTAGCAAGTCAGGTTGATATTGGGCTTTATTTTATTATTCAAATAAATAATAGGAACTACCTTGTCATACACCTTTTCAGTTTTCAGGATAAATCGCTAGGTATTTCTGTTTTCTTTGATGCAAATTTTGCACGAAATCCGTGGGAAGGAAGGGAATAAAATATTACACATTTTAACAGAATAACCTGTCACATAACAATCCCTATGGGAAGGGACAAATTGGAGACAGTGCTTTTTGGGGTGTCATTTTTGAAAATGGTTTTTGCTCAGTTCTCTCAAAGGCATATCATTTTAGGTTCCAAGTTTTGTGTGGTTGTTGGTGTGGCTGGAGTCCCTTGAGGTCAAGTATTTTTATTTTAACTTTTCGACTGAAAGCAGCGTCTGACAACTAAACATGCGTTCCAAGTAATTCAATGAGAAGAAGCAGAGCAGTACTTGGTAGAACTATAAATAAAATTCATTAAGGTTCTTACCAAGGCCAAGTTTGGCAAAGAAGCCTGTGTTAGCGCCTACCTCCAAGATAGTCTAACTCTGTGCCCTGGAGGCTGGAGAGATTCACTGGGCCTGTGTCTGCATAATGCAGAAAGCATCTCTGCTATTTAGATTTCTCGATTGTACATATTAGGTATATAAATATTAATAAAAAATTTCTGCCCTTAAATATTACATGTCACAGTTAATATTCTGTACTCTCTGTCTGGATATCAGCTTTTCAATATTTGCTGTTAGAACTTTATTAATAAATTTGAGGCTTGTTTTTTCCCTTTGTGGGAATTTTTTGTGGAACACTATGTTCCAACTACTAAGGGGGAAAAATGGGCCATTCATTTATTGATGGAAGATAGGAATGTAGCACGTGCCCTACAGTTTTAGCAATATAAGGTGTTACTGAGATAAACGTCATCTCAGACACAGCGGGTTTCATCTTGTGTTTGACATAGCGGAGGAATGTTTCGCTGTGTCCTGCGGCCACAGGGGTCCCCCCTATTGAAAAGTTAGCTCACCAAGACATCAAGGATGCTGAAGAAGAGCATCTGCCTTGGTCAGAGACTCGATGGTGGTGGCTCTCAACTTGGCTGCCCGTTGTAACCCCCTCAGAGCTTTCCAGAATACTGATGCCTTGGTCCTAGCCCCAAGGATCCTGATTTGACTGATTCGGATAAGGGTTGGGCATTGGGAATTTTTAAAAGTTTCTCAGGTGGTTTTAATGGGCAGACACAATTGAGAACAGCTGTTCTAAAATCACTCCAGAACTGAGATTAGAGATCTAATCTGATGCTATCATTTTAAAATATAATCTGGTACTATGATTAAATTTTAAAGTATGCTCCCTGAGAAAACCCTAGCCCTGCAAAATAATCTGCATCAAGAGACTGTGTGGTCACATAAACTTGGGGGATGTTACATATCTTATCATCTTCTAAGAGAAACTCAATTCACTGTGACATGTTAAAGACAATGATGAAGAAACTTGTCTGATCTAGTGTTTCCCAGAATTTTTAACTAGGATCCTCATTTTTTATAACAGCTAGTATGATCCCAGGAAAGTAGCATCCTGTGGTCCACACATGGGTTATGCTGCTTTAGGTTTTGAATCATTTCTGAACTCTGTGTTTAAAAAAAAGAAATTTAAAATTTCCCACATTAATTGCTTATTTATACATTTTACCACAAAACACGTTAAGCTCCTATTGGTCACGTGGTCTTCTATTGGTAACGATTTTATCTGTGTGGCTGTTGAATGAAGTGCACGTTGCTATGAACCTCACTGGAGATACTTCTTACCTGGGGCTGTTCCCGTTGGACCTGGTATTTATTAATGCAAAGGGCCTGTATTAAGGTAATTCATCTTTTGTGCCCTGCGTGACAGTAAGCAGAGAAGAGCTACAGGGATCTTGTTTGAAAGTTACCATCTTACCAGTTACTTAATTGTTTGAATTGACCCTCTGTGTAGCTTCAGTCATGAATCCCCTGTCCTAAAATGCTTTTCCCTGTCTTAAAATTAAAAACATTATGAAATGTGTTTCTTGGGCAAGGAAGAGAGCTAAAAGATTTGGGGATGTGGAAAGAGTGGAGAATGGAATGATCAGAGTTGTGGAGCTATAACCAAGGGGTGGGGGATATTTACTGACAAAGTCAGGTGGAGGGGCTGGTAAATTGGCCTTAAGGCTGGAGAAGGCAGTAGACATGTCATTTATCATTTCCCCTTGGGTAGAAATGAAGATGTGACTAGAATACACACCAAGAAGCAAAGCTCCCCATGCTATCTGTTCACTTCACCTCTCAGGTGTTGTCTTATTTGGTTCCTTGGCAGCATGCCAACTTGGCCTCCTCCTTCGCTCATTTTCTTTCCTTGGCTTCTATAACTGTCCACTCGCTGCTTTTTCCTTATGGCTTTACCTCCTCCTTCTGGTCTCCCCCAGATCTCTCCCACTCTTGCTTTTTGCTCCCATGGTGGGGTGGTCTGTGCCCATTTACTCCCATCAGGAAGGTTTCTTTAGTTTTACCCCAACTGTATTATCTTTATATTAAAAACATAACTTTATATTTACCATAATATTTTCTTTAAGATTTTATTTATTTATTTAACAGAGAGAGACAGCCAGCGAGAGAGGGAACACAAGCAGGGGGAGTGGGAGAGGAAGAAGCAGGCTCTTAGCGGAGGAGCCTGATGTGGAGCTTGATCCCAGAACCCTGGGATCATGCCCTGAGCCGAAGGCAGACGCTTAACCACTGCGCTACCCAGGCACCCCAATATTTACCATAATATTTTTAAAAGTAGGAATTGTACTGTCGATTCATGTCTCCCCAGATCATGGAAGACACCTAAAAGAACATCAGCAAATGTTTTTTAAATTCAACTAATTGACTGATCCCATAAGCACTCAAGAGATCCAATAGAGAGAGAGAGAGAGTTAAGGCCAGCAAGAAACACCACCAAAAGGCATGGTGATTTATGTTTCTAGCATACACTTAAAAAGATCACTCTGATTATAGAACTGGTAAATATTTATTGTGGAAGATTTTTGAAATAAAAAATATAACAACGATGTATAAACCCACCACCCCAAAATAACCATTTTAAACAATTCTGAGTATTTCAGATCTTTTTCTATGCATAGGCACTGGTCTGTCTATCTGTCTACCTATCCATCCATCCATCCATCCATCCATCCATCTATCCATCCAAATTATGCTTATAAGAGAATGCGGATTATAGTGAAAAAGTGATTTTGTACCCTCTTCCATTTAATGATATATTCTTTCATTTGACAAATACTTAGCGGGCTTAATATCATGTACCAGGCACTATTTTAAGTTCTAGGGCTATGTTAGTATCTTGAATGTTTTCCTGAAAACTTGATTTTTTAATGACATTAATATTTCATATTTTAGGTTAACTATAATTCATTTGACAAATTCCTGGCTGTTGTAATTACCATTTCACACTGTTAGTAATTCTGCCACAAGTACCTCATTCATGAATCTTTGTGTTCTTCTCTGATCACTCACTTAGGATAGAAGGGAAGTTATATCAGATTATAAAGCATAAACTGTTCACAAAGTTGTTCTGAGATGTTCTACAAAAGCAGATTACACAAATAATAATACACAAGTATTTTATAATAAGAATAATATACAATAATATTTATAATAATTTATAAACCCAGCTCCCCAGTAGTGCTTGAGAGTATCCATCCTGCCACCCCCACCGACATTAACTTGTATTTCGTTGTTAAATATCTTTGTCTGCCTGGGTATTGCCTCATATTAGAATCTGTTTATTCTAGTAGGTCTAATGTTCACACTTGTATTTAATAGGTAATCTTTGTTTTTCCATTAATTTTTGTTGATTTTCACTCACTGTGACCATTCAGAAAATACAGACTTTAAAGGAAACCCCTGAAACCTATTTTCAAGAATTTTCTTTTGAGGATGCAAGTTGTATTGTAGCCTGTTGGCAAAGTCCTCGGGCTTTCAGAATGGTTTCTTGCTCCTTGCTTTCCTTGGTTAACGTATTCAGTTCAGGTGCGCACATTTAGTGGAGGTACATTAAACAAGGCAGATGTTCGGTGAAAGTCAAGTGTCCTTCAAAGAGTAATAACAGCATCCCAGGGGCTCCCTTTGAGTGTGAAACCTTCTCTGAGATTCAGCATAATAATTTGTTGGGAGAATCTCCATGAAAAAAAAAATCCAGCTTAACGTAGATCAGCATATGACAGTACTGTCCATTGTGGAATGCTGTCTCTGTTTTTAGACACATGAATGGAAAAGGTCCAGGTGTTGTCGTAAAAAACAATTTTAATCCCAATCACTAACAAAATGCTCAAATTCGAAGGCAAATTATCAACTTACTGAAAGGAATTCACGTCCAAGGACAAGAAATGCCATTCATCAAGAATTTCTAAGTGTTAATGTGGTCTAAATGGAATGCTATTTAGTTTAATTAAAGGAAACTAAAAAACATAAATAAATAACTGTGTATTCTCCATCTAGGATGGTCACCATGTAGACAATGTAATAAGAAATTAAGGGGAAGTCAGCTGGTCTCAAAAGCAAAGCATTGTTGCTTTTCGTACAAAAGGTGGGGCTAGTGGATGACTGTGTTTGGAGTACTGATGACTCTGAGTCTAGCTTTACAGTTTCTTGTAATTGGCTCCTTTTACCCCATAGTTTGCTTCTTTGCTTCCCATGAACACACGTGCCTTTTAATTTATGTAACTTGTTTTTTCTGTTGCTTCTGTCATGCAATCTGGAAGTCAAAGGGCCGATCTGCGTAGCGTAAATCAGGGTTTCCCAACCTTGGTACCATTGGATGTGTAGTTGTCTGTTGAGAAGGGTGTCCTGTCCATTGTAAGAGGTTTAGCAGCATCCTGGGCTTCTGCCCACTAGCAGCCCTCTTTTCTAGTTGTGACAAATAAGGACATTTCCAGATACTGCCAGATGTCCTTTGGGAGGCAAAATTGCCCCTGGTTGCGAACCATTAGGGTGAAATAGAGTAAATGTAGCCCAATTTTCCTAAGGAATCTTCTGCTTCACCTCTTGGCAGAGCACATTCCATAGTGGTCCTTCCTAAAATAAGATCTTGTCTCCTCCCAATTTACAACATTCTAATGCTTCTTTTGTCATTCTAATAAAATCTCAACTCCTTGCAGCATTTTTAAAGACCTTCCATCATCTTACCCCAGCCTGCTCTCTGACCTCATAGGTTACCCCACTTCCTTCCCTTAGTCTGCTTCAGTTATCCTGGTCAAAGTAACTACCTCAAAGAGGCCTTTTCTGCCCATCTGTGAACATAGCCCCTCCCTCCTTCTAGCCACACTGTTACATCATCTGGTTTATTTTCTCTGTAAGTGCTTATTACAACCTGGGTTTGCTTGGTATCTCTATTTTACTATTATTTTTTCCCAAGTACAGTTGAAGATAAAGTCTGTGGATGCAAAGCGCATTTCTGTTTATTCAGTACTCCTTGCCCAATGCCTAGGATAAGCCCAATACTTTATAGGTGCTCAAAAAAATATACTGTGAAAGAATTAATAAATAAATGGGTGCAAATAGGCAGGGGTAGTAACTCAGTATATATATTTTCTCTTTTTCCATATTCAGATTTGACAATTTAGTAATATTTCTAGTAGTCAAACCAGTACAGAGAACAATGTAAACATCCTCATGTATCTACTATCCAGACAATGTAATCTTGAGATGCAAAGGAGGAAGCGTGCCGTTATGAATTTGATGGAATCAGTGTGCATATGTAAACAATACTTTACAAATTCATCATCAAGACTTTTTCCATCTCCCTAAAGCAACATTGATATGTTAAGTATTCAAGTGTGGAATGCTGAAAAGAATAACATTCATTTCCCACCATCGAGGGGCTCACAGTTTGACGGGTGGGCAGGCACAGAGAAGGAGACCATTAGAGAGAATCTGATGAGTGCTTCAATGTGAAATGAAGCATCAGGGGCTAGGAAAACACTTCAGAGAAACTCTATGGAAGACAGGAGCTGGAGTGTATGTGTTGAAAATTAGGGAAGCCTGACCAGAGTTCTAATTCGCCAAGAGTACTCTGATGTATTTTGGTTAAGAATCCCTCCACATGGTTAGTGAGAGGAGGGTGCCTCATTAAGTCAGGAGTAGCTGTTGGAAATTGGCTATGCTCCGTGGCCCCTGGAGCCTCCAGATTTGGAAGGCTTTCGGTTTCTTCGCCTCTTTTGCTTTCCATTTTGCCTTGAGATATGTGCAACTCCCAGAGTTTCCAACTTCCAAAAAACCTTCTGAACCAGTAAGAAAAGGAATTTGCTTTAGGGAACTTCCAAACATTTGTAGATTGCCTTTTCACTACAACAGCTAGGCAAATCTGTACCACCTCATAGTGATTTACTACTGATACTCTGCCCTCAATGATAGGTCCAGTAGAAATATTGTGCCCACATGTTTCCTCTCATTTTTGAGTATGGTGCTATTTACGTAGGAGCAGTGGTATTTTCAGGTGTTTTCCATAAATTCCAGAAAAAGTAACGAATCATGGAACTTTACATCAAAAACTAGGGATGTACTGTATGGTGACTAACATAATATAATAAAAAAATATTATTTAAAAAAAATAAAATGAAAGGCCTTACAAAAGCAGTAAGGGAAACCACCAAAAAAAAAAAAAAGTTTTGGGGAGACAGTTTATGACATAGTAAGTCCCACTTACTATTAGTTCTGCAGTTGGGTTTGATCAATAGCGTTCTTCACAGAACAGCAACCAGGCCAGTGAAGATTCTTGTAGGTATTACATTGCAATATGACAAAAGAATGCAAAAGGCAAATGCCTCTCAGATTAATGTCATCTATGAGAGGCAGTTCATGCTCTTCTTGATTTTGGGGGTGAGCAGAAGCTATGTAAACTTTCCCCAGTTATGTTTTCCTTGTGCTTTGTGCTTTCAAGTGTGTCAAAGTCATTCAGATATTGTTAATTTGGGAGGACATATACAGAGGGTGTCAAGTGGGAAGCAGTTGAGAATTTTCTGCTCCTTATTTGAAGATGACTGAGTAATCATCCTGAGAATAAGACTCTTTCCTTTCCAATTATTCTGCTTATAGTCTAACGATTCAAAGTTGAGTATGAGAGTGATTTGCTCATTACTCTTGGGTTCCTCTCCCTCCCCGCACTTTTTTTTTTTTTTTTTTTTGGCAACTTCTGTGACTCTAGTTGTGTAATGAGATGGTTTTTTGTGGTCTTCACTTTTGTTGTTGTTAGTTGAATTTATGCAGGGTTTTCTTAAACTGTTTTTATGATACTCTGTCTCCCCCACAAGCAAAATGGCCACATACTCTCAGCAAGGCTCTGGTAGGCAGTCAGCAATAAGGAACTTCTCTTCTTCCTCAAGGATTAACGATACTTACTTTCTAGTCTATTCCTGCCCCTGTGGACACAAATGTCAGAATCCGTATTGCTGGTGGCATTTGAAATGGAGTATGCACAGTTCAAGAAGCATAACTGTTTACCCATTAATCACTCTGGGCCACCAGTCAAAATATTTTCTCTGCAAAAATGCCTTTCCTATTTTGTACCAATTAATACTGGATGGAACTCAAGAGTCACAGTTAATATGTGGCAAAGCTTTTATTTGCTGTCAGGCATGCAGACATGAAAAATGCTCAATGCAATATTTTAATTAATAAAAATATGCTGAGAAGTGTATTTTTCTGAAGTAGATTTTTATTACACTTCATTACATTTCCAAGTTTAATGGACACATATATTATGTCCTGTCACCATGGGAACCGCATCAAGAGAGGCTTTTTATAGGCTATTGGGTGTAGTTATAAAACTCTCACAAAGACAAAATTGTTTCTTGTAACTTTAAAAGAAGTGGTGCTCATTTACAGTATGTATAATTTATTGCAGTGCTTGAGGCAATAGAGAAGGTCTTTATTTGATTTAGAGACTAACTCTTCTTTTTATGAAGCTCTTAAGTTTTCATTATTTCAGGTCTATGTTCATGAAGCTAGAACTTGGCTTGTTATAAAAGTAAATAAAAAACATGCAAACTTTGTAGAACACAAGAAAGATGAAATTATTTCTTTTACAACTGTTTAAAAAGCAAACCATGTCTGAAAACAAAAAATTCCCAAACACACATGAAAGGAGAAACTGCAATGAACCCCAATATCCAGCTTCACCCGCCGCCCATGTTATCTGTCCTCATTCATCCCCTCGCCCCCGCCACTTTTTATGCTTGAGGCTTTTTAAAGAGAATCTCAGACATTGTATCATTTTACTACCCAGTACTTTAGTGTGTGTCTTAAGAAGAGGAGGGGGCAAGAGAAAGGATCACACAGTGAACAACTTTCTTTATTCAACACAAAATATCATAAGACAATATGACAGAACAGCGACCAGACATGTAGATTGTATCAACAAACGTAATGGGCTTCCCTCACTTTTTAAAAAGGGAAAAATGAGTTTTGGACCGTCCATAAAAGCAAAACAGTGCTCTCCACTGTTTAAAAGAGGTGTGCCTAAAATTGAATGTTTTAAAGGTTAAAAATCAAAGAATAGGCAACTGCAATGAAAAAAAAAAAAAAAGCAAAGGTCTTGACATAGGCAAGATAGAATTAAGCCCCCAATAGGTAAATGAGGATATTTTGTAACACTAAAGGCTGAAAATCACAAGAAGATGCAAAAGTCATTATCACCTGTGCCTCCAATAACACAGTAACAATTTTCAAAAAGCAGAAACTACTGGAGATGAGAAATACACACCCTAATAAAAGGAGATTTTAACGTACTTAATTTCAATCCTGGGAAAATCAGAGGGCAAAACACCACTAAGAATAGAGAAACCTCAGCTAACATAATCAATATAGTAGAGCTAATAAATCTGTATTGAAATCTGAACCTGATAATAGAGGTTATGCCTTCCTTTCATGTGAGTCTTTGAAAATACAATTAATGAAAGCTGATGGGGGGGGGGGAAGTCATAGAGTTTGAACCCTGGTTTAACATTCTGTAGCAATTTCAAAGTTAGAAAACGTGTTCACTTTTCTCCTCAAAATTATTTATGCGTTTTCCGTGTTCCGTTCACATGGCCTGCCTCATCCGAAACAGGGATTTATTCCAGCAATTTATGATTTTCCATATTAAAAGTAAGCTCTGGTGCTGATTTTTCCATCAGACAGAACTTGAAATATTTTCCTCAAAGGTTTCCAACTTTAACCTGCAAGGAACTATCCAGTTTAGCCTCCTGTGAGCTTTCTGCCTTTTTAAAAATGCCAGAAGGGCAGCGTGAGATTTTACAAATCTCAGTGTGAAATGGCTCGTCCATCAGTCACAGCCCCTGCCTGACAAGTGCACAGGGCTTCTTAGTTAAACAGACAGGTAAATGCAGATCTGTTTAAACAAAATGAAGGTTTAACCTGTTTCTTCAGGGTACTACTTCCCTGATTTGTCCTAAGACTCTCCCCCTCACTCCACCGCCCCCCCAAGAGAAAAGACATTTAGGATGGACCTTTTGTGGCCTGGTTTTCCTAGGAATACAGCATTGTGAAAAAGTACTACCTTTAGGATTTTTTCTGGTCCCTAAGGTATAGCATTTTCCCCCTTCCCAGTTTTCATGAGCTTAATTGAATGTAAGTAAGTGATAGGAGCCAGTATTGTTTATAATGGGATCAGAACTAGGGACTCACACTCTATAAAATGGTAAAAAGCTGTTGTGGGAAATGCATAAGGAATTCAAAGCCAGTTTACTTGATTGGCTGGCTGCTCTGCTGGCTTGGCATTTACTCATTTGTTTACTCTTGTGCTTTTTTGTTTGTTTTATTTTGTTTTAATACCTGGAGGTTGTGAACTGCTGTAAGTGAAATTTGCAAATATAGCAAAGTAGGTGTGAATGTGGATTTTTGGAGTCCAATTGCTCTGGAAATTAGAACCCCTTACTAGCAACGCGATCACGGCAATTTGCTTAAATCCTCTGAGCTTCATATTTACCACCCATAACACGGGAAACATACTAATACCCACCTAATGGAGTTGGTATAAGAATTCAATTGAAGGATTTTTGTGAAATGCTTAGCACAGTGCCTACGCACAGCAAATATTGTATTGATGCTAGAAGTTACACTAATAATTATAATGTTGCAATAATTAATATGTAATGTTAAAAGCAATTGAAGAGAGTGAGAACTCCTGACTATGTGGCTAAAAGTGAAAATGAATCTTTAAGAATTTTTAAAATTTTTAATTGTGGTGAAAAATGCATAATATAAAATTAACCATCCTAAATATTTTTTTAAAAAGATTTTATTTGAGAGAGAGAGAGGGTGAGAGGAAGAGCAATAAACAGAGCAAGCATAAGGTGGGGGAGGGCAGAGGGAGAGGGAGAAGCAGACTCCCCATAGAGCAGTAGGGAGCCCTACACTGGGCTCTCTCCCAGTATTCTGGGATCATGACCTGAGCCAAAGGCAGATGCTTAACTGACTGAGCCACCCAGGCACCCCCATCCTAAACATTTTTAAGTGTAAAGTGAATTGGGTTAAGTATATTCACATTGTTGTACGACAGAATTCCAGAAATCTTTCATTTGGCAAAAGTGAAACTCATTCCCGTTAAACAAGGCTTTTAAAAATAATAATAATGAAATTGTTTTAAGAACAACTGTAGATTTACAGAAAAATTGCAAAGATGGTACAGGGAACTCCCATATACCCTGTATCCAATTTCAATTGCTATTAACATTAAACATTAATATGGTACATTTCAATTAATTCAATAAATGATATTGAAACATTATTATTAACTGAAGTCCATACTTTACGCAAATTTTTTTTTAGTTTTAACCTAATGTTCCTTTTTCTGTCCCTGGATCCCATCCAAGTTTCAACATTTAGTTGTCATGTCTCCTTAGCTTCTTCTTGGATGTGACAGTTTCTCAGACTTTCCTTGTTTTTGATGACTTTGATAGTTTTCAGGAGTACTCACTGAGCATTTGGTAGAATGTACTTTATTTGAGACTTGGCTGATGTTTTGCTAATGACTAGACTCAGGTGAGAGTACATACTATCAATAACATTCTTGCTAATGTTGACATAGCTCAGCTGGCTAAGATAGTGTTTGCTAGGATTTTCCACTGTAAAGTTACACGTTTTAATTTGCAACCCCCAATGACAAATGATGTTGAGAATCTTTTCTTAAAGATTTTTCTTTTATTTGAGAGAGAGAGAGAGTGAGCACACAAGAAGGGGGAGAGTCAGGGAGAGGGACAAGAAGACTCCACTCTGAGCATGGAGCCCCAAGCCTGGCTCAGTCTCATGTCCCTGAGATCATGACTTGAGGGGAAATCAAGAGTCAGCCACTTTACCAACTGAACCACCCAGGCGCCCAGAGAATCTTTTCACATGCTTATTCATTTTCTGATTATCTTTTTTTGGTGAAATTTCTATTCAGATCTTTTGGTTTTTTTAAGATTTTATTTATTTATTTGAGAGAGAGAGAGAAAGAGAGAGCATGAGCAAGGGAAAGGGCAGAGGAAGAGGGAGAAGCAGACTCCGCACTGATCAGGGAGCCCGACAAGGGGCTCCATCCCAGGGACCCGGGATCATGAACTGAACAGAAGGCAGATGCTTAACCAACTGCGCCACCCAAACACCCTCTATTCAGATCTTTTTTTTTTTTTTTAAGATTTTATTTATTTATCTGACAGAGAGAGAGACAGCCAGCGAGAGAGGGAACACAGGCAGAGGGAGTGGGAGAGGAAGAAGCAGGCTCTCAGCGGAGGAGCCTAATGTGGGGCTCAATCCCAGAACTCCGGGATCATGCCCTGAGCCGAAGGCAGACGCTTAATGACTGAGCCACCCAGGTGCCCCTCAGATCTTTTTTTTTTTTTTTTTCAACATTGGGTTTGTTTTCTTATTGATGAGTTTTAAGAATTCTTTGTATATTTTGGATACAAGTTCTTTATCAGATATGTGTTTTCCAAATATTTTCTCTCAGTATTTAACTTACCTTTTTAGTCTCTTAAGAATGTCTTATACACGGCAGAAGGTTTTAATTTCAGTAAAGTCCAACTTACCAATTTTTTCTTTTATGGATCATGCTTTCAGTGCTGTATCTAAAAACTCCCCACCAAATTGGTTCACATAGATTTTCTGCTTTGCTCCTTTCTAGGAGTTTTACAGTTTTATATTTTATATTTAAGTCTACAATCCATTTTGAGTTAAGTTAATGTGAAAGGTGTAAGGGTGTAGAGGTTCTTTTTTTTTTTTTTTTTGCATATGGACATCGAATTGTTCTAGCACCCTTTTTGAAAAGACTGTCTTTTCTCCATTACATTGACTTTGCTTCTTTTTCAAAGATCAATTGACTATATTCCTGTGAGTCTCCTGAGCTCTTTTATTCTATTGATCTATGAATCTGTTCTTTATTCAATATCACAACTGTCTTGATTACCGTAGCTTTATTTGAAATCAGTAGTGTGAGTCCTTCAACTTTGTTCTTTTTCAGTACTGTGTTGGCTGTTCTAGGGCTTTTGCATTTTCATATACACTTTAGAATCCGGTTGTTAAGGTCTACAAAAAGCTTGCTGGGATTTTGACTAGAATTACATTGAATCTATAAATCAATTTGCGAAATATTGCCATTTTTTAAAGATTTTCTTTATTTATTTGACAGAGAGAGAGAGAGCACAAGCAGGGGGAGCTGCAGGCAGAGGGAGAGGGAGAGGGAGAAGCAGGCTCCCCGCTGAGCAAGGAGCCTGATGTGGGACTCGATCCCGGGATCCTGGGATCCTGACGCTTAACTTACTGAGCCATGCATGTGCCCCAAAGTATTGCCATCTTAATAATACTGAATTTTCCAATCCATGAACCTGGATTTGGTTTCCATTTTCCAAGATCTTCCTTAGATTTATTTCATCAGAATTTTGTACTTTTTTTCATAGAGACCCTGTACCTGTTATATTAAGTTTATACCTAAGTATTTAATTTTTTATGCTATGGTAAATGGTATTGTTTTTTAAAATTCAAATTCCAGTTGTTCAATACTGATACATAGGAAAGCAATTGACCTTTATATATTGACCTTGTGTCCAGTGACCTTGCTAAACTTGCTTATTAGTTCCAAGAGTCTTCTTACTGATACTGTGGCATTTTCTACATAGGCAATCATGTCACTTGAGAATAAGAATTTTAATCCTTTCAAACCTATTTCTAATCTACTGTTTGTCTCTTTTACTTGTCTTATAGCACTAGCTAGGACTTCCAGGATGATGTTAAATAGGATTGGTAAATAGAGGATATCATTACCTTGTTCCCCATCTTAGGGAGAAAGAGTTCAGTATATCACCATTGAGTATGATAATACTGTCAAGGAGCAAGAATGACCTGTTCCCTTCTAGATCCTTCTAGCCAGACTAAGAATCAAATTAATGAGACAGATTAATAGGAGAAAATAAAATTTAATAGTGTACATATGAGAACCCACACAAACATGGAAATTCCAAAGACAGTCAAATAAAATGAGATATATTTGTCATCCTGAACTAAGGAGAAAGGGATAGGAGTCTGGGACTTTCAAGGGAAGGAGTGCAGTCCTTAAAAAGAGTGAAAAAGTAGGGGTGCCTGGGTAGTTCAGACGGTTAAGCATCTGCCTTTGGCTCAGGTCATGATCCCAGCATCCTGGGATGGAGTCCCACATCGGGCTCCTGGCTCAGTGGAGAGTCTGTTTCTCCCTCTCCCTCTGCCTCTCCCCCTGCTCATGCTCTCTCTCTCTCTGTATCTCTGTCTCCAATAAATAAATAAAATCCTTAAATAAAAGAAGTGTGAAAAAGTAAATGTTTGGTAAACAAATGTTTGCTGGGCCACTGAAAAGAATTGGGGGAAAAGAGAAAACTGATTAAACAGGCCTTCCTAGGTTTCTCCCTATCCCCATACCTAGTTCATATCATAATTTAGTACTCTGTGGTGATAGCACTCCTCCTGGAGCAAGTCCTCTATCTAAATTCTTTTTAGGCTGTTTAGGGGGAAGTAAAGAGCTTTTCCTGAATCTGCTGGATTTTGATTGCTTTTTTTTTTTTTAAAGATTTTATTTATTTATTTGACAGAGAGAGAGACAGCCAGCGAGAGAGGGAACACAAGCAGGAGGAGTGGGAGAGGAAGAAGCAGGCTCCCAGCAGAGCAGGGAGCCTGATGTGGGGCTCGATCCCAGGACCCTGGGGTCAGGCCCTGAGCCGAAGGCAGACGCTTAAGGACTGAACCACCCAGGCGCCTGGATTTTGATTGCTTTTTAACTGAAAATAGTCTTCATGCCAAAATGCCCCATCCTGTGGTGGCCTGCTATTGGCTCCTACATTACCTATAGATTTTTTTGGACATTTTCTTCATTTAGATGGGAAAGTTCTTTTCTATTCCTAGTTTGCTGAGGGTTTTAATCGTGAATGAGTGTTGGATTTACCAAATTCTGGGTCTACATATACCCGATATGATCATATTATTTGTTTTACTTTTGCCTGTTGTGTGGATTATATTGATTTTTTTAATATTGAACCAGCTTTGCATATTTGGAATAAATCATGGTGTAATTATTTTTATACATCATCACATATATATTTGCTAATATTTTATGAAAGATTTTACATCTATATTCATGAGAGATAATGGTTTGTAACTTTTCTTTTTTGTAATGCCTTCATCTGGTTTTGGTATTAGGTTAATGCTGATTTCATAGAATAAGTTGGAAAGTATTCCATCTACTTTTATTTTCTGAAAGAGATTGTAGAGAACTCGTGTCATATTTTCATTAAATTTTTGGTAGCATTCACCAGTGAAATTATCAGGATTTTGTGCTGTTTTTATAAAGTTTTTATTTAATAATATAGGGCTATTCAGATTATCTATTTCTCCTTTGTCAGTTTTAGTATTTTGTGTCTTTCAAGGAATTGGTCCATTTCACCTAAGTATTCATGTTAATGGACATCAAGTTGGTCATAATATTCCTTTATTATCCTTTTAATATCCCTGGTATCAGTAGTGGTGACCCTTTTTCCATTTCTGAGATTGATAAATTTGTGCCTTTCTTCCTTTTTTCCTGGTTAACCTTTCTAGAAGCTTATCAATTTTATTGATCTTTTCAAAGAACCAACTTTCGGTTTTGATGATTTTCTCTATTGTTTTCCTGTTTTCAATTTTATTGATTCTTGCTTTTTATTATATCTTCTCTTCTGCTTGCTTTCAGCTTAAATTCTTTTTTCTCTGTTTTCCTAAGGTGGAAGTTTAGGTTACTAATTTTTTACCTTTCTTCAGTTTTAATGTATGCATTCAATGCTGTAAATTTCCTTCTAGGCTGTGTTTTCGCAGAATCCCACAGTTTTTTATTAAGTTGTGTTTTCATTTTTATTTATTTCAAAATACTTTTTCATTTGTCTTAGGCCTTTTTCTTTGATCCATATTATTTGGAAGTGTGTTGTTTAATCTCCAGATATTTGAGGGATTTTCCAGCTATTTTTTGGTTATTGACGTCTCATTTAATTCCATTGTGGGATGAGAACATACCTTAAAAAGTTTCTATTTTTTAAAAAATATTTTAAGATATATTGTGGCCCAGAATCTGGTATATCTTGATGAATATGAAAGTTTTTGATGCTTTTATTTAACTAGTTTGTTGTTTTTTTATCTCCCATTAGAATAATATACTTATAGAGCACTTTTGCTATAGAAACACTTGTTAGGGAAAAAAAAAATCTCTTTATCAGTCTGAAACCTCTGACCAGTGTCTCCCTTCTTCAAATGGAACAACTGGCTTTGTAACATGAGTTTTGAAAGTGGAATTAATAATTTTAGTAGAAGCAGCAGCATTTTTTTGAACATCTGTGTTCCAAGTACTGTACTTTACCTATATAATCTCAGTTCTTTTAACAACCCCCTAGGATGGATGCCAGTAATAGAGACGCCTCAGAGATGAGGAAGTCAAGACTTAGAGAGCCATGTCACTTGCCTGGTTACCCATCAGACAAGTAGCAGAGACAGAATGTGAACCCTGGAAATGATTCATCCTTTTTCTAAACTTTTTGCCTTTAAACACACTTTGATAGATTTCCTTTCTTATCCAAAAAAAGTGTCCTTGGCACATTGCAGAAGTTTTAATTTGGAAATTTTGATGGAGAAAATTTTAGATTTAAATCAATTAGAAAAAATAATACAGAGAGTCCATGTACTCTTTCCTCAGTTTCCCCAATGATGATATTATACAAAACTATAGCACAGTATCAAGACCAAGATATTGACGTTAATACAATCTACTGACCTTATTTCATAGTTCCCCGATTTTACCCGTGTTCACTTGTGTGTGAATGTGTGTGTGTATATTTAGTTCTATAGAATTTTATCACATGTGTAAGTTTATGTATGTACTACTGCAGTCAAGATACTGAACAGTGTCATCAATATAGAGATCCCTCATGCCACCATTTTGTAACAACATCCACCTTTGTCTCTAATTTCTGGAAACCATAACTCTATTCTCTATTTCTAAAATTTCACCATTTCAAATGTTATATAAATGGAATCATACAATGTGTAAGTTTTTCGGATTGACCTTTTTACAGTCACAATTTTCTTGAGATTCGTCCAAATTGTTGTATGTATCAATAGTTTGTTCCTTTGTGGGCATCTGGTTGGCTTAGTCGATTAAGCATCTGACTCTTTGTGTTGGCTTGGGTCATGATCTCAGGGTCATGAGATGGAGCCCAGCAACGGGCTGCATGCTGAGCGTGGAGCCTGCTTAGGATTTTCTCTCTCCCTCTGCCTCCGTGTCCTGCCCCCATTTGTGTGCACGCTCTCTCTCTCTTGAAAAAAAAAAAAAATAATAATATATATGTGTGTGTGTGTATATGTGTATATATATATGTATGTGTGTGTAAGTATATATGTATAGTTCCTTTTTATTAGCAAGTAGTATTTCATGGTGTGGATGTGGATGTGTTGAACCAATCACCTATTGAAGATGGGTAGCCTGTTTCTAGTTTTTGTATATTATGAATAAAACTGGAATAAACATTTATGTACTGGCTTTTGTGTGGACATAATTTTCATTTCTCTGAGATAAGTGCCCAAGAGTGCAATGACTGGATTGTATGGTAATTGCACATTTAGTTTTTTAAGAAACTGCCGTATTAGATTAGCTGTACAATTCTATGTTCCCATCAACAAAGTATGAGTGATTAGTTTCTTGTTATTCTTGCCAGCATTTAATGTATTTTATATTTTCGCCATTCTGATATGTATGTAGTGATAGTTCTCTGTGGTCTTAGTTTGCATGTGCATTTTTCTGATGTCTAATAATGTTGAATGCAATTGGAGTTCAGAAAGTGAGGGTGTGTCAAGAGCTGTGATGGGTTCGAGATTTTACATGTACACAAACAAGTTACCATATCACCATTTTATGGATGTTAGTAAAAGATACAAGGCTCTGTGATCAGAGACAAAAGACTCCATTACTTATGACACAGCAAATAACAAGGACTTCACATTTGCATTATCCACCTCCACCATCCATCCTCCTCCACCACTGCCGCCGCTACTGCCATAGTCTCACTTAGGCAACGTGGAGAGACCAAGGTGGAGCTGAGCACACAGTGAATTTGTCTTACCATTGAGGAATCCTGAGCTTGGGAACCTGAATCTTTTAAAATGGGATGTAGGCCTGTTTGAGCTTTGGTCTGAGGGAGATGTTTTTATCATACTGGACAGTAAGCAAATGGCCTTCTGCTCAAGAGGGAGACACTATCTCTTAATTCCAGGGCAGTTGCCTATATAATCATGCTTGGAAAGATAGTCTGGAACAAAAGGGCAGTTAATACTTCTCCTTGCAAGAAGTGCAGAAACACAAACGACCCATGGAGAATTGTCTCCCAACAGGATACAGCAAGATGAAGCAGCAGAGTTAGATATGGGCCAGATCATGTAGGTCTCAAGGCCATAATAGGGATCTCCTACCCACCTGACTATCCTATGCACAATAGAGCATTACTAAAAGTTTTAAGTGGTGGTGGCATGGTGGCAGGGTGTAGAGTCATTCTAACAACAGATTACCTGCAGCTGCTCTGAATTTCAGAGAATTGCTTCTGTATCTTTGCATGTAAGTTTCTTTCTGCCTGGAACATTCTCTCCCCTGCTTTTCTTTCCTAAATCCCAGATCTCCTGCTTGTCCTTTAACACTCAGTTCAAGCCTTCCTCTCTGCCACTTTGCTTATCCATTTCCATGGTTTTTCCTACCTTCTGTATCAGATTAGGTGATCTAGTTTTTAGGCATCTTACAAAATCCTGTTTGTTCATTGCTTTTGTCCCAGTGACTAAAAGACCCCCATTCACACCCTGAGATCCTGCCAGATAAAATTTGTCCCTTACTGGTTTCCACTTGTCAGGTGAGAGAGGATCAGCAAGTTCTAGGCTCTACTTGTTAGCTGGCTTGTGTGTGCAGGACTCTTACCTTAGTTGTCACACAAAGTATGTCTTTGAGAAGCTTCCTGACAGCTCTTTTTCCATTGACAAGGAGGATTTTTGGGTGGGAGGGTAGGAAGAGTAGCTGGGGGAATCATTCAAGGCTCAAGGATCATCCAAGGATCAAGAAAGGGGATCATTCAATGGTTAAGTTCTTAGTTATACTCCAGCTATTTTTAATCCAGAATGTGTGCAGATGATAACTGAACCAAAGTAAAGCAAAACAACAACAACAACAACAACACACACACACAAAAACACAAAAAACAAAGACAAAAACCCTCCAAACCCCCAAAAAACAAAACCCCCAAAAAAGCCCTACCTCTATTTGTTTACATAGACATGATCAGAAACAGCCAACATTTTGTACTTTATGCCTTTATCAGAAATATTCCATTTTACTCCATTCTTTCATTTCCTTCTACATCTGTGTTCCTCAAATGGATGCACTACCATTTAGCTAGCTAAAAATATAAAAGTTAATGTCTGCATATGGGTAGTGCCTGAATGTGTAACTTCACTCTCATTTTCATCAAGGCCTTGAAAGGAAGAAGGAAAATCTAGGAGCACTGAAAAATATAAATACTCATCCTTGTCAGAGCCTTCTAGGCATATTCCTTCAACGAAGCAACCAATTTTCAGTCCAGATGACTATATTCATCTCTAAGCCAATTCAAATCAATTTAACAAATAGAATTTTATGAGATTTTGTCACAAGCTTCACCAAAGGCCAATTATGAAACATCTACTTCATTTCCTTTGGTCATTGATTTTCTAATTTGTTGGCAAAAATCTATGACTTCAGTCTAACATGATATTTTCTTTGTAAGCCCATCTTATCTTTTGCTTTCAGTCCCATTGTGTTCTAACTGTTTAAAGATTTTTCATCTTATTATATTTGTTCATGATATTGCTAAAGTAGAGTTTCTGAATTATAATAGCGGGCTCAGCCATTCTTACCTGCTCTGTGGAATGATATCACATCTGTTTTCCCCCAATCTTACGGTGTCTTGAGTGCTTTGTTTAAAGACAAGTAGAAGCAATTCAATAGAGGTTTGCTAATTTTCTTATTATGCTAGAATGCATATCATCCAGACCAAATGTTTATGTGCACAGTTACTGTAAATACTCCCCACCTGCATTTTGCTAGAACTTATTCTCTGGTGTCTCCATTATTCTTATTGTGCAAGTTTATTTTTCTAATTTGACTTGGTAAACAGGAATTGAAAAATGACTACAATCATTCAGCTAAGTTTAGAGTCATAATAATTTAGTACTCTATCTTTTTATTAGCCGCCTGTCTTCTGTAGAGTTTATATTTCTCCCCTGGTGTATTTGTTTAATGCTTTTTTTATTCCACCCTTTTCTTTGCCTCTTAGCAGCATTAATTTTATTCTGGGTGTTCACTGACATGATCAATTCTGGCCACACTCTCTAACAGAGCAGGTATTTTCCCTCTTTCTTTTGCTGTCCCTCTCTGTGGGAGCATAAAGCAAATTATAGACATTAATTTTTATGACATGGAGACCGAAGTTAAAGAAAACTGTCAACAAGAATTACACAAATGACTATAATCATTTGCCTTGATAAGAACTTAAGCTTTTAAATGCTGGCACTTTTAAGTCCTGTCTGCAAGTATGAAAAATCTTCACGTGGCACAAATTGGGCATTGTAGGAAATTGCTACGGCATTTATTATGTTAAGGGAAGTGAGAGAAAAATGAAAGGGAGGAAATCCATATGTAGATATCATGACTGACACAGTTAGATCCTACGATCTAAAAGTTAGAAAGTATGCTGCATGAAAAGGGCCCTGAGAATTGGTTTCTAACAAAAATAGTAATTAAGGCAGTCTCAATATATAGAGTGTTTCTCTGAAAAAAAAAATCTCTTTATTTACACACATGAAGTCATGCTTTTCAAAATGAGACTGATAAGGTGGAGATTTATCCAAAGAGAACACACAAATGCCACCATACAAATAAGTTAATCGTGGCTAACAGGGATGATTGGCTAGGGCTTCTCATCTGGTGGTGGTCGGACGTGGCCTTCCTCCCACACCATTGCATTTTGGGTGTGTGAAGACCCCGCCTGTGTCAGAGAGCTTGCCAGCAGTCCAGTGTGGCTTCAGTACAGAGTATAAGTATGGACCTAGGGGCTTTAAACACCTGGATACTTAATAATGAAAGCCATTAAATATATTGAATAGGAGCATTACGTGGTCAGAGATGCCAAACCTTTCTTGAACCATGTTCCCATATCCCAGACAATTAGGATTTGGGTCCCTGTATTGATCACAATTCAATCAGAGAGGCAGAATCACTAATGTGTACACATACACACATGTATTTGTTTCAGGGGTTTGGCCATATGCAATGATGGGAGCTGGTTAAGTATTCTCTCTAAGCTGTCTTTGTACTTACTGCTAGAACTCAAGTCCACACAGTTCAGGCACTTCGGAAGGGAAGATGGATGTAAAGTGGGGGAGACTAAGTACAGGCTGGAACCCACAAGCATGAGGTAGAGCCCACGAGGATACACTGAAACCTGTGTCCCTTCTTATTGCCTCTGATCTTGGTGGTGAGAGTGAGTGCTCTACAAAAGGCAAGGCCCTTACTCAGAGGGTAACACACACACACGTGGTCCAGGAATCCAAGAAGCTTCTATTAAGAGATTGACTCCATTTTTTGTTGTTTGACTGCTAAACAGTGTTTGAACTTTACTACTCTCCCTTCCCCTTCTGTCTTATACCTGGCAGGATGGTAAGAAAGAATGAATACTCCTGCCTTAGGTACATGTGGGAAGTTCAAACCACATGAAAACCGGCACATGCGTGGGAGCTAGCCCCCCAGCCCCACCTTCTGACCACCATAAAACCCCAAGTGAATATCTTTTCTCTGCCCTCTGAAGCCATTTTCCAACCTGCTTGACAGCCTGCCTTGCTCTCCCCAGAAAATCTCATTATGTAAGTAATAGACCTCTTCCTTCTCTCCTGCTGCATGTATAGTCACAGTGTCTGAACCAAATTCGTATGGGAGGATCCATCCCACCACGGGGGGGTGACCACAAGAAAGATGGAGGATTCAGGGAAAGGTGGACTCATTGAAGGCTCAGCCACTGGCTCATACTAACAAGATGACCAGCAACAGTGTATCTGAGTTAAGGAAGTACTGCCCTCCCAATCTCTCACAAGAATCTCCTTGGTTGTCTAACCTAACCTGAAACATACAGGAAAGGGCATTTTGGGAAATGTTCAGCTGAGCCAACTTAACATGTTGCAAAACCCCTATAGCTCCTCTTTGATTTCTTCCTTTTTTTTTTTTTGATACTCTTAATCATTTAATAGCTGTGATAACCCAACACATGATTTAGAATTCTCAGCATCTCTTCTTTCTTTCCCTTAAATGAGATGTTATTAAAGCATTTAGCACAGTGCCTTAAAAGTTAGCGATTGTTATTCTGTTATTACAGGATATGACATGATTTCATTATCATTTTGCAGGATTGACCTTTCCTATCAGTCACTGAAGAGGGCTCTTGACTACTCTGGCTTTGACATCCTCCGAGGGTAGAGCTCAGATAGTGTGGAGGGAACTTGCACCCATGACAAATCTGGTGTGGTCCTGTGATGCTGCCACAGAGGAAAAGTATTCTGATCCCTAACAGAAGCGGATTTCTAGTGCAGGAAGTCCTTGAGACCAGACATCCACTTTCCATTTTAAGTGCGTTTTCCATTGTGTGTGTAAAGCTGTGAGTTTATTACACTCTCCCTCATTCCCCCCTCTCTTTCCCCCTAAAGTTAAAAACAAATTTTATTATATGTATAGGTCTTCTACCTATTTTTCTTAAGTCCTCATTCCTTTTTCGCTCGGACCTTTGTTCTCCTTTTTGCTCTCTACTCTGATTTTCTGGTAGAAGACTTAGTGTGCTTTGGGTTTTATTTTAAAATATCCAGGTCTATTAATGTTCTCAAGTCCATTTCAAGAGTAAAACTAGAAACTTGGGAAGGGAAGCTAATGTGCAGAGAGTTTAATGAAATATTAGCAGGAAAATATAAAGGCACGGTGAACAACATAGAGAAATACAAGTGTTTATTTGTTAGGGGTTCTCTGTGATACAGGTTCCCAGGAAAGCGGACTCTGGAATGGAGACCAGCATTTGGGGGCTTTTATTAGAGAGAGTTATTGGGATCAACCTGTGAAAGGGAAGAGACATAAGCAGGATCGTACAGAGGGAGAAGTCAGGCTGAGATACAGTGTCAGTGGAAGCCTCAGCCATCCCTAGGAGGAGTCCTAAAAATGCATGACCCTTCCAAACTGTCCCTAGTTGGGGTCAGGGGGCTGGTCCTTTATAAGCCTGTGTTAATCAGTCATAGGATGTGAGCTGTTCAGTTACTGGGAAGAGGCACATGGCCTTGGGGAGTGACTGTATTAGGGCTAAGACAATCCCTGGAGGGGACTGACACCTGAGAACTGCCTGTTACTGGCATTTCCAGCACCTGGGGGGTTAAGACCTTCATTCCTGGTGAGGAATCTGGATGGTGCATCACTGTGTCCTACATAATCTAAGGGAGGCTGATGGAGGGAGAATTTTCTAGAAATGCTGTTTTGCTATCCTATTATGAAGTATTCCCTACTAACCCAATATCTAATAGCTACACCAGTGGTGGTTAAGGGACTAAAACCATAATAAAAGGTGCCTTTAATATTTTTATATGCATCTCATGGTCAAGTTCACATTTTTCCTATCACGATTTTATATCATAGTCTTCTAGCCATGTCAGTATGTTACCTTGAAAAGTATTGAAAAAACACTGCTTTTGTATGCTCTGTCCAGTGGTAGTGACCATTTTCTACTCTCTCTTAGCCATACTTCTTTCTGATCTCACTCAGGTTCAAATGAACTAAGTGGATCTCTAGAGACTGAACAGAGGAGGCAATAAAAATAACTAAAATAATCTCCCCTCTGCCCATCACCTCATCTTGTACTTCTCTGCTCTGCACCCTTCAAGTCTGATCCACAGGGACTATGTTTCCCCACCTCCCTTTCTGGTGGCTTCTCATTGGCTTCAGCCAATGGGAACAAGAAGAAGGAAGTGAGTCTGTGAAAGGAGAAAGAGGTTGGGGAATTTTGTGTCTGGTGCCTGTGCAAGTCAGTGCCGCTTTCTTGGCAGTAGCAGTATCCCGTGATAGCAACCCAACCAGGCAGTCCCTTCTTCAAGTTCAAACTCTCCCTACTTTGGACTCTAAACATGGGCCATCATAGTACATGGCTCAAGGAGCAATTATTTTCCTCATTTTTTAAAAAACATCAATAGCTTTGTTATGTATTTCTTAGGAGATCTGTCCCTAGAAGTCTGGTCAATTAGATGTCAATGTCACTTAGGATCAAAACAACACCTGTGAGTTTTTATACTATCCCACACTCATATTTCCTAATTACTATCTGTTGTTTGAGAGTGATAGTGATAAACACATAGGCAGTGCAAAAGGTTGGCTGTGGACCCGGAGGCAACAGTTTATCATCATTAGCAGAGCTGAAAAGGCAGCTACCAAAAAAATTTGGAAGGTCTCCTACAAAATTAGCAAGGATGCTTGCCAAGCTCAGGCACTCTGACTTCTGCACACCTTTTTCAAGGCTGCCTGTGGCCAGTTCTCTCATAGTCTGTACAGATCTTACCCTTCCTCCCTGCCCCCCAACAATTTTTGTCACCACTATTTGTCTCCTTATAACAGCTGTTATTATTTAGTGACAGAGTGAATGATTAAGAAGAACTATACTATATATAGGTGATACTAGTGACTCCTTTATCCTCTCCTAATCTATGACGGAGAAGCCAGGACTATGTTTCTAAATTTCTGAGTTCTTTTAAACTAGAAGAATTAGGAGCTTTTAAGATTTGGGTCTGTTCACAAGGATTACCTTTGAATTCCTTGTGGAGACGGGGCAGGAGGCCAGTGCGTGGATGGGCAGAGTTAGGGTGACCTCTGAGACTGAAGACATTGTCAAGGTCCTGCTGTGTCCCAGTGGGGTGAGTAGGTATAGAAACAGAGTCTGAGGGGACAACTAGGAGATGCACTCCTGAGCTTGTCCAAGTCAGACAAGATGCAACAGCGAATGAGCCAAAAATGCCTGAACAGCAGTGATAATGTAGGAGGATTGTAGGGACGTATTTACTTATTTATTTTAATGCATAGAGGAAAAATATATAATTTGCACATTAAAACTGTGGTTTATGGCCATTAATTTTTTATATACTGAATAGACTGACTTAAAGAACATATCAAGAAAATAATAATATAGGTAGTCCCTGGACCCTCTCCCAGTATTTCTGCCACAAATTCCTAGCATTCTTCTATAATCTCAGGGAGGAGTTGAAAGGGACCTGACATTTACTGAAATGGAATTTCTTTCCCACCAGGTGGATGGAGACTTGGAGCAGATACAGTTTGATTTTAAAAAATTAAGCAGGTGCATTGGGTATTCTACATGTTCTATTTATTTGCTCTGCATTCTCTCAGCCTTGTTCTATGGCCTGCATGGCTGCATCAACAGGCTGTCTTGCTCTCTGGCTTTAATTAGATTCACCCTGGGCTGGATTTAGGGTGAAAGGAGCAATGTCCTTAGAGAATTGTGATGGCCTCCTTACAATGTTGTACCTAGCCCCAGCCCTGTACTCACAAACGGGAGTCAGGAGAGAGGAGAGTGAGGCTGGGGTATTAATTCCCCAGCTCTTGCTGCTGGGTTGCTGAGGGTCGGTTGCACCCCTCCAGTGGGACAACGGTTCCTATCAGGCCGACCCCTCCATGCAGTTCTTCTTCTAGGTGCCCCAAAGCATGGCTCTACTCCTATAAGTGTGTATGTGGGGTTGGGGGTGGGGGGAAAAGAGAAGGACCTGGGGGTAATAGCTGACTCCCTGCCATTGCTAGACCTGGGGCACTATACCATTTCTTGATATTACTCTGGAGGATTCCACTATTCCTTGTTCCTACCCTGAAATACTGTACAATTCCTTTTAGGGACCTGAATTCTGCTCACACCTGTATAAATAGTGCCTTTATTAAAGCCTCCCATTTACCTATGTAAATGTGCCTCTGTGTTTTGCTGGGACCCACAGCAATATAGCATGTAGCTTGTCTTGATTCCTAGAGCTATGATAAAAAAAATTCAAGTCTTTCACATTTACTAAATGAAATAATTTCCTTGGTATTTGTCTTCCCCACTAGTTCTCTGGCTCCCTTAGTAGATGGGGCTGCATTCTGAGTTGTCACCAGTGTGTCTGCAGGGTCCAGCAGTGGGCTCAGCATATAATAGATACTCAATAAATACTTGCCGACTGATTTACTATCTTGACAAAATCTAGGTCACAATTTCCCCATGTAAGAAAACAAATCAAGGATTATTGGATACCTGTCTGTTAGAATAAAAATCTTGCAACAGAGGAATAGACTGAAAAAGGAGAGGTGAGTTTGTCCTCTGTCCCTGCCTCTACAATATATCATAGATTTCCCCGAGCTCTTTAATTTTTTCTTTGTCATTTCTTGGCTGTAAACACCCCTGACCGGTGAATATAGCAAAACAGCTTTCAGTAAGCAAACTTCAGGGGGAAAAAAGCATGGTAAGTACAGCACATGCTCATTTCTCTGTAATTGCTTGATCTTCCAGCTGTTGGTCTGGGATTATATTGATAAAGGAATTAAAGATAGCACACCATCTCCTGAATCAAATGAGAACAGTCATTCTCAAATTACAGAGTATGACATTTTTATGTTTTGCAACATGAAGAGGAAAGAGCATTTAAATTATTTTAATGTGGTTAATTTGCAGCTAGATTAGATCATCTAGTTAACTCATAGGTTCTTGACTTTTAAGACCAAACATTGTGTAGCATCTCATTTTCACAGTGGTGGTTGCTGCTGTTAATATTGGCTTACATCTAATCAACTAGGGAGTTAACCCTGAATACCAAACACAAAATCTATAAACTGAAAGCTAGAACTAACATGATTTGGAGAAAGAGAGTCAATCTTAAATAAGAGGCAGCTTCACATTGCTTCAAAATAAACATAGCTTTGATGTTTGAATATTTTGGTTCATTTTCGTATAAGGAAAATGTTTGTTATTTTAAAACCTAGTCACTTTGTCATAGAGAAGTGTAGATGGGATGATGGAAAAGTTCCAAGTAAAAGCAACCCTAGTGGCCAGTACCTGAGATCATGTCTATGGTGCCTACAGTAATGGAGTTGCCACTCTTAATCACAAGATAAGACAAAGTTTTCATTTGGGCCTGGATGAGTTCTCAGGTAGAATGTCTTGCTTCTCCAGGGAGGGGATTCTCTGAGCCACCAAACCAAATTTTAGCCATAACAAACAATGGCAATTTTCCAGCTTAGTTCAGTCTGTATGACTGGGAATGAAATTGGGCAGGTAAAGTGGCTTAAAATTTTGAGACTCCTGGCGACTTCAGTATTTGAAGATAAGGGTAGTAAGATGTGAAGTTCAGTTGTTTTTTTTTTTTTTTTTTAAGTGGTCATGGGAGCTCTTAAAAAAGATACTTTAGCCAGTCACTGAGTGGACATTTGATTTTAAATGTGCTCACAACAATTCTGTTAACTAAATGCAGGCGTCACTTGAATACTGGCAGATCATTTGCAGAAGGTCCGAGTTCTGAGGTCTACATTCTCTTCCTGGGTAACTTTTATTCCCCCAACCCCATCTTTCCACTCCGCACCACTGCTTTTAATTTTATTTTGAAATTATTCGTTTTCTTCTGAGGACACTAGTGAAGAGTATTATTTAACCGAGTCCAGACTAATCATGGAAGGAGTACTTAGTACATTTTAGTTCATCTTGCCCATCTTCTAGGTACCCTCAGAAGATTATTCTGGACTATTTGTGTTTTCTGTAGGCTAATTTTTCTGTAGACTACTTTTTGCTTATTTTATTATTATTTGATTAGTACTATTATTTTGATTATTTATTAGTATTTTGATTATTGCATGCTTTAAAAATGTGCTGAAATCTTTCCTTTAAAAAAAAAAAACTATTTTAACATACTCTTCATTTTCGAGCCCAATCATTTGAATGCTTTGTGATCCACCTTTTACAGATCAGGAAAAGTGAGATTTTTAAGTTGAATCTGTAAGCCCATCAGTTCTGGGACAGGAACTAGTTAAAGAATTTCAGTGTGAAGAGCTTTTTCAGCTGAGAAGCAGAAATCTGAATGTGAACATCCATATTTCTACTTGAAATATGGCAGATTATAAGGGTTATTTGGCTCTGGAACAGGAGAAAAACTTTAAAAAGATGAATTGGATGAGATAACGCAGAGGACTTTTTTTCTGTAGAAGTATGTGTGTATTACACTTGGCCCAGAAGCTCTTCTTTCTTGCTAAAACCATGGACTCAAAATCAATTGCCACTCCTACTGTTTTCATAAAAGGGACATCTTAAGAGTAAGACAGACCAACACCATCTCTAAGTCCTAAGAGTCACAGCACATTGATAAGATGATGATCAGGGTTATGGTATATTCAATAATATCTTCTGAAAGTCAGCCTGGCTACTCATTAAAGATCCCACAATGGATGAGTAAGCCCATTGAGAAGGAACCAGAGAGATTCTGGGTTGGTGGGTATGTAGTCAAGGGCATGGTTCTATGGAAAAATATGAAACCTAAAACCTGTTCCCAAGGAAAAAATAGCCAAAGAGAAAGCCCTAACTTAAAATATGGAAGGAGATTGATTGACACAAAGGAAAGATACTCAGGTTACGGTGGAGTGAAAGAAATTTAGCCTAGCTGAGATCAATGTATTTCAATGCAAATTAGATAAAAGGAAGGTTTGCAGTGGCTTGTACTACAAAGAAAAGGTAGCCTTCACTTGGCAAAAATACAAGAAGATAGGTATTTGAAAGGTACAAGTAGTGGGCACAGGTTTGGGGTTGGAAATTGCATTTATCTTAACTGTAGTCAAGAGACACAGGGGAAATTTCAGGCAAATAACAACAAACTCTGTAAAGACAATCCTTCAGTAAGAGAAGAGGACAGAAACAGGGAAGATGAGGCTAGAGGTTTCCAGGCTGAAGGGCATTCCTCATCCCTGGCAGGGAGAAATTAAAGAAGAAAATTGTGTGGTTGAAGGACCTGGTGATTTGTATACCTAACTGAAAGATTTCACATAGGTCAAGATTTTTAGATTCTAAAAAATGAGAAGGTCTGGCCAATCGTTACACAAATTTCTGCAGAGCCGCAAGAATGTGCCGCGGAGTAGGCAGCTGCCCTCTAGAGAAAGTAGCCTTCACCAGTTCATCAAATGCCGCACCCCTCACCTGTTTTATTCAGGCTTCTGCCTTAGCTGCTTGGCCTCTTTCGACACTGGAGTTGGTGCAGAACCACTGATTTAAGGATTTAAGAACTTCGAACACGTGGTGGTTAATATAGGAACACCTGATCCTGGGTAAACTCCCCTGGTGCTGTGATCCCCAGGAAAGACCATTCTTGACTGAGTAGGTTTGAAATCTAGTTGCAAAGTGCTTCAGTTGACCCTGACTTCGACATACACATCTGCACACACAATAGTAATGTCACTAGACTTGCTGAGTGGCCGTTACTCTTCTACATCCTTTTAATGAACTGCTTTATAGAGTTTGTTTCACATCCTTTTGCAAGCCAGTAAGAGACTTGCTTTGAGTGGGAGAACGAGCTTCCTTCCTTGATCAAATGTGAGGTCACGTTCTTTACCAATGTTAGCAGTAGTCGAATATATCAATTGTTTTTGCTTTGTCAGTGACAACTAGGGAAAAACCCATGCGACCACAGTAGGTTTGATTCAAAGCCATGCTGAGGTCACTTTCTCTAGTCCCCCTCAGTCTCATCTCTCAACTCAGTATTTTCTTTTGCCCTTCTCTTTTTTCATAATCAGGTGTGGGTTTGAGAGACATGTGATATAGTGAGATAGGTGTTGTGCATAAGCCAGAATCGCAGACAATCCTACTTCCTATCACCGTATTTTAAAATCATTTTGTAGTAACAGGATTGTTTTTCCTGCTTCTGTTTGCATTGGGGCAATTTTAAAATAAGCTCACACTTCAGAACATATCTGAGTTTAGGGAGGGCACATAACAACTCCGCTCCCTTCTCCTCTGCCTGGTAGATGTAGTCACACTGAACCCCCCATTCAGCCTCAGAGCCCCTGAACAGGGCACTTCAGCAACGATCAGAGGGAGCCCCCCCCCCCCCCCACCAGCTCCACATAAAGCTGCTTGTCTTTTCTGATGGAGGGTGATGCAGTCAGGGAGTGGCAGGAACTCTGGGTAGGGTCATTTATTGAATACACCATGTGTCACGCTCTTGCTGGGCATCTCACCCAGATTCTCCCTTAATCCCTTCCCATTATCATTTTTATTTTAGAGATTACACACACTGGTTGCTAAGCCAAGCTGAATGGCTGGAGTCTGGGGGCAGGGAAAAAGATTTATCTCATTCCTCATAGGCATTAACAGAAAATCATTGAACTGCAGAGAGCTCCAAAGCCCCCCTCCCTGCTCCCGCCTTTAACCTCCTCGCTGGGTGTGGGGAACTCCTCTCCATTCCAGCTGCGGTGGCACAGTGCAGTTTTGTCATTTATTTCAGCTGACTCTGAGTCAGGCACTGAGATCAGACCCTGTCTCCCCAGTGTCCACCGAGGTGCCTGACACACAGCAGGTCTTCAGTTGACATCTGTTCCATGGCTTGAGTGAAGTGATGCTTCTCCTCTTTTCATGGCGAGGGGATGTTTGCCGAGAGTCACCCTCTCTCTCTTTCCAATGCGGTGGACTCCTCTCCTGAAAAAAATGTTTATAAATTTTCTGTTCCTAAAAGCAATGTATGCTCATTGTGGAATTATTGAACAGGAAGGAAAGACTGAAATCATGAAAGAATCAAATAAAAAAAAAGGAAACTAAGAAATTTAGCTTGCTATTAAAAAATAACCAAGCATTCCTATAGGCACATTCATGGAAGATATCCATGATATATTTTTGAGTGGTAAAAAGCAAGTTTTAGAACTAAATATGCTCTGAATGTGACTCTAATGTGACTCCATTTTCCTAAAATACAGTAAATACAAATTTGGCTAGGAAACTTCTGAAGGGCACACATCAGTACATTCTTGGGTTGAGTTAGTCTGTGATGAAGAGTGAAGTGTATCAGAGGACTTTCCCTGTTGCTTTATATGCTCCTAGATTGTTTTAATTTTAACTATCACATTCTACTTCTATAGTTACAATTTTATTTTATTTATTATTTATTTATTTATTTTGAGAGAGGAAGAGATGGGGGAGGGCAGAGGGAGAGAGAATTTTTTTTTTAAACATTTATTTATTTATTTATTTATTTATTTATTTATTTGAAAGAGAGAGAGAGAGAAAGAGAGCACACCGGGACAGAGGGGCAGAGGGAGAAGGAGAGAGATTCTTAGCAGACTCTGTGCAGAGCATGGAGCCCGACGTGGGGGTGGGATTCATGGCCCTGAGATGATGACCTGAGCCAAAACCAAGAGTCAGACGGTTAACCGACTGAGCCACCCAGGCACCCCACAAATTTTTTTTTAATTGTAATTTTATAGTTAAACAAAGCAACATAAATCTCTTGTATCAGAGATAACCCATTTTAACATTTTGTTGTCATTTCTTCTGGTCCTTTTTTAAAAATTTGGATCGCACTGTAGAAATATTATTGTTTCAACTTTTTTCACTTACAGTATCTGGAGTTCTTTCACATGCCATTAAATATTCCTTAAAAGCAGTATTTTAAATTATTTAGTGTTTCATTACTTGAGTTTTTCATAATTTATTCTTCAGGTATAGAACATTAAGACTGTTCCCAAGTTTTCTCAATAATAAAAAGTGTCTCCATCAGTATCCCTGGGACAGACTTTTTTGTTTGCGTCTCTGTTTCATTAAGTTAGAGTTCTGAAAGTGGACTTAATAGGTCAACAAACACGAGAACTGTTGATAGGTATTGGTGTAGACCTTGGTGGCTGGGCATACCAAGCTTAATGGCCCAGATACTGTGTCCTAGTAGTATAGGGAAGGACAGAGTTTTCTTCAAATCTCTTAGGGTTCTTGGCTGGATCTGAAAATTAAACTGACAAAGACAGATCAACAGGAGAAAAGCATATAAATTTTATTAAAATTTTAAATGTAAATGAGAGCCTTGACAAGAGGATGAAGACCCAAAGAAATGATCAAAGTAGGGAGCTTTTATACCTTTTGGCAATAAATGTGTGAGGAATTGACAAAACAAAGGGGTTTGGGTTAGGCACACATTTGACCTGTGCACAGTACAGGGGTCAGGGGTGCCAAACCCCTGTGCACTTGAAAAGCCATGCATAACTTTCGATTCCCCCAAAACTTAACTACTAATAGCCTACGGTTGACCAGAAGCCTTAATGATAACAAAACAGTTGATTAACATATTTTGTATGCTATATTTATTATATACTGTATCCTTACAATAAAGTAAACTAGAGAAAAGAAAATGTTATTAAGACTACCATAAGGAAGAAAAAACACGTTTATAGTACCGTGCTGTAGAATGTCCACATGTAAGCGGACCTATGTAGTTAAAACTCACGTTGTTCAAGGGACAACCATAGTAAATGGTGAAGAAGTAACTAAAAAGATAAGGGTCTGTTTAACAAGGTTTGTTTATACAGATTTCTTGGCCCCTGAATTCTCTGTCTTTGGTGATAACAGTGTCTTCCCTTCTCCTGTTATAGGGAGGGCACCTTTCACATGGGAGATGTATCTCCTGCTTTCAAGAGGACAAAGGAGGGTCAGGGTGTCCTTCTTGCACCAGCTGTTTTTTTTTTTTTTTAATGCCTTTAATTCAAAATAATCAATATGCCAAAGTGGCATATTTTGGGGTTACATATTCTGCTACCCTTCAGTAGACATGTGAGATGGTGTGCCTGCAGGCTGGCTCTCATTATATACTTCCCATAGGATGGGGCGTGCGTGAGGTCCAACCACTGCTACATGATCTGGCCCCAAGCAACAATACCACGCTTGTGGTGAAAGGAAAGTTCACATCAGGAACCCAGAAGTCTGTGCTTAATGGCAGCGTGGTCATGATGCTGGAGGTACAAAGACAGAAAGTTTCACCTTTGGTCTTCCCATGACCGGGCGGGGCCCATTTTCCCCAATCTCCCAACTAGTCTTCTGTTAGACTATAAATTCTTCAGGTTTACTTTCCTCCACATTTACTTGTCATTACCTCTTTTTCAAAATCTTCATCAGCATGGAGTTTGTCATTTAAAGAAACAACTTTGCCATCTGGTGAGAATAGTATTTGTTATTTCGATACTTTTCGAAGTATATATGCAATGGATGTTTTGTTCATATGCTTATTGACAATTCGTATTTCTCAGAGTTGACTCTTTAAGTCCTCTGTCTATTTTTTTCACTGGAGGTTTCTCTTATTGAGGTGTAAGAACTAATTATATATCATAAATACTAATCTTTTGTGTATCTTAAGCATTGCAAGTATTTTCTGTTAGTTATCCATGGTTTTATTTACAATGTTTCATAGATATTTATGTGACAAATTCTATTAAAATGCTTCTTTGTACTTTCTGCTTTTATGCTTATAAACTCTTTCTCTACCACTATTCCCTACATGATCTATTTTCTCTGGGTCTTGCTTATTTTTTACATTTCATTCTTTAATTCCACTTGGATTTCATTTTGATGCATGTGTGAGATGAGTATCTAACCTGACGTATTTTCTCCCAAATGATCCATCTTCTAACTTCCAGACCTCTACCCTATTGCCCAGGAAGCTAGATCACAGGTGTAGATAAGTCATTCAAAAGAGGGAAACAATCCAAGAAGACCACCTTTCCTAGTGCCCACCCTGCAAGAGAAGGGGTGCCCACCTCGGTTTTGTCCTTCAGAGAGTCACTTAATATACCATTCAGTTTTCTAAAAAGAAAGTTTTTCAGGTTGCCCTGAGTCCTCATTAATTCTAAACCAAAAGTAGTGGTACTTATCTCCTTTATGCTATTGAATATTATTTTTCCTAGTGTAAGATGTGATTTTTTTCCCTTTTGTTTTAAATCCCGTAGTCACCCATGATACTCTTTTCAAAAGAGTTGGATAAAATTGACTTCTACCTTCCCCTCTGCCCTCGAATAGAAGCCATGCTTTCATGATAAATTGCACAGAAAAAAAAAAAAAAAAGAAAGGAAAGGAAAAGAACAAGGCAGCAGGAGAGTTGCTTGTACCAAAATGAGAGTGGCTTCTGCCTCTGCTTCAGTAACTTTGTTCCACATTTCTTTCTGAACTCTCAGACAAAAGTGATAATGAGAGTTTAATCTCTAGACTTGTGCCCTCAGCTGTTTATTTTCCTTAGACTATTTGAATTCCTACGGGGCCTCAATTTCAGCCACTAGAAACAGGACTTTCATGGTAGTTCTTCCCCTGGGGTGGAAATAATCAGAGGGTAAAAATCGAAGGTTTACCGTGTTTTCCAGCTGTGATCCAATGTATTTTCACCATTTTGAAAAGACTGAGGGTCCAAGGCAAGCTTAATGGGAGTGAGATGAAAGATAGAAAGAAGGTATTCTTCAATTTACGGGAACTCAGCTATCCTTGTGGCATGATATTCAGTATCCTTGTGGATGCTGCTACTCTGATCTTGCTCTGCTCTGGGCTTTCCTCTCTCTTCCATTCTAGAGGCTTGGCATGAGCATCGTGGTATCTGCTGTCAGACGTTAACAAAGTCATGTGTATGTTGCCCAGGTGTGTGAACCCATAAGAACTAAGGATTCTTTCAGTGGAATCCTTCCTTGAAGTAGGTAAAGAGTAGTGTGGTCAGGAGTGGTAAGGCCCAACAATAGTGCTTTTCTAACTTTTTTTTTTAAGCATTAAAATCATTTTTCCAAAGTCTTACGAAAATAGCACTCTTAATTACATGATGCTTAGGATACAGATAATGTCATATTTACATATTTGTTTAAACCAAATCAGATCTTTCTCCCAGGCTCTTCTTGCCAATATTGATAGAAATCTACCCTTTTTCCTGCTTTCTCTGGCTCTCTTGTGTTTGATAAGGCTCTGGGACTAATATGGCCCCAGTCATCCCTCCACAGTGGTTAATGCTGCCCTGGATCCCCACCATGATCCCATCATCCCCACATGGCACCATGATCCATCAGGGGAGGATGGTTTCTACCCACTTCACTTCCTTTTTTTTCCATCTCAACCACAAAGCATCTTTGCTGAGGTTTCTGAGGCCATGTGCTTCACACCAAGCTTGATAAGCACCCACATTGCCATCCCCTGATGAGGACTGGGTTGCCTCAGAGGGACTGTGCTTTGAGAAGCACTTCTACCTTCTTTATTGTATTCAAGTCCAGTAGATTCAATATCTTGCAGGAGCCTGGGAGCTTCGCTTATCAATCTCCAAGACATAAAGCTTCCATCTCTCTCCTTGGTGATTCCACGTAGTTTCAGCATTGCCTAGAATTTTGAACTGTGGATGTCTCTGCAGGAGGTATCATTAGGACAATCTCCTGTTCTTGGATCTTGTTTGGGGGCATGGAGAAAGGGATAGTAAAAGGCCCTTCCCCACCTGTACCCCCAACAATCTGGAGGACTAGGGAGTATAGACCTAGCAAATAGGGCCTGGCCACTCTCCTAAGATATGTGACTAATAAATTTTTGGTTCCTTTATAATAGATTAGCTGAGAAAAAAACACAGCCTAATTTAGTTTTGAAATAGGTAATACTATTATATTAAATTTTCGGCAAATTACCATGCTCAACTATTACGACATGTGGACTGTCAATGTGCAAAACAGACATAATTGTAGATGCTTTGGTGTAAGTGGGATTTGGCTTGAAGCCCTTCCCACTCAGCATCCTCCCAATGTCTCGAGTGTTCCTGAGCTACCTTGAGGAGCCGCGGAAGGTCCATGATCTCAATTTAAAAACCATTACTGTGATTTGAGGATAACCTCTCTTTAAATCCACACACACCTGTTATGACATTTTCACCTCAGGGTGTAAGAATGGCTGAAAAGGGACAGATCCAACCCCAGGCTAACCACCTTGGGTGCCCTTTGTAATGTGGAACTCTGGGACATTCTAGAGAATGGAAAGATGTGTCTGCCTAGGACATGTAGCCTCTATGTGCCTCGGGAAGATGAGGAGAATCAGAAATTAGCTCTGGTGGGGCGCCTGGGTGGCGCAGTCGTTAAGCGTCTGCCTTCGGCTCAGGGCGTGATCTCGGCGTTCCGGGATCGAGTCCCACATCGGGCTCCTCCGCTGGGAGCCTGCTTCTTCCTCTCCCACTCCCCCCTGCTGTGTTCCCTCTCTCGCTGGCTGTCTCTCTGTCAAATAAATAAATAAAATCTTTAAAAAAAAAAAAAAAAAGAAATTAGCTCTGGTAACGTCTCCCACATGGCGGTTCTGCTGTGTGAATGTACTATCATTAATTTAACTAATCCTCTCTTGACAGATGTTTAGGTAGTTACCATTGTTTCTCTATTATAAATAATGCCATGATGAATGGATTTGCATATGCATCATGTAGTCAGATTGATTAATTCAGTATAAATTCCTAGAGGAGGAATCACTGAGTCAATGATGGAAACATCTAAAATATTTAATCATAAATGCTAGATACCACCTATCCTTACCTTTCTAAGTTCAACTATGTAACATAGGGGCTTAAAGCCCAGAAAGCATATTTCCCAGATTCTCTTGGCTTAGGGCTTTGTCTAGAATCTACCAATGAGAGACATTCACATGAAGGAGAAGCCGTTCTCTAAACCAGCAGTGGAGTTTTGCCTATGACTTTCAGACACCCTAAGGGAAGTCGTCAGTCTCAAGGTATCTTCCTGAGAACTACCTATTTCTTTGTTTCAGGGAACTGGGATATCAGTGGTGACTCCTTTATGGTCCTATACTTCTGGTTTCCTGAAAAGAGCCTTTCTGATCTACACTGCCACAGAATCCTAGGTGTGGTCTAAGCCTCAGTACAGGTGCCTTCTCTTCCAATTGCACCCAGAGGAATGCGGCACCTATTGCGAAATTGCTTTTCAGGAAGTGTGTACCAAAGAAACTTCCAGCATCAGCAGTACATCAGAGTGGCATGTCTGCACACTCATGCACTAGCAACTGTCAGTATTTTTCAACGTTGGCAAAGTCATAGGCAACACAAAAAATTAATGGTGGTTTATACTCACATTTCTTGAGTTGAAAATATTATATCTTATTGGCCATTGTTTCTTCCTTTGTGAGTTGTGTGTTATCTTTGGTTGTTCTGCCTCTTCTTTTAATTAACAAACTTTCTTAAAAGCTCTCCTCTTTAACATAATACTTCTATTTGTCACTGCTTTTTTATTTTTACTTCAAGGAGGAATCATTTGTTTCATTATATTAGATTCAGAGAAGAAAGATCATATGCATGTGAGCAAATTACTAAATCTCCAAGTTGGAGAGTTGGCTCGACCTTTCCATCAAAACAAATGGGAGGGCAGGGCGCCTGGGTGGTTCAGTTGGTTAAGCGCCCTACTCTTGCTTTTGGCTCAACTCATGATCCCAGGGTTGTGAGATCGAGCTCTGCATCAGGCTCTACACTGGGTATGGAGCATGTTTAAAATTCTCTCTCTCCCTCTGCCCTTCCCTTCCCTCTCTCTAAAAACAAAAAAACAATGACAAAAACCCCCAAACAAACAAATTTAAAAAAAGACAAAGCGGGGGAACAGAACAACCTGTCAGGGTGGTTCCTTCTTCTGCACCCAGGAAGATAAGCACTATTAAATGTTAAAAGTGTGTTAGAATTGGAGGTATTTTGCATAAAAGTAACTTTTAGAACTTTCTAAGGAATTTGGTTGTCATTTCCCCTTTCTTATCTTCTTTCGCCAACTGCCCTCTTTTGGTCCAGGACTGTGGCACATCACAACCTTGGGAAGGAAAAAAGGAGGGAAAGCCCTGCAGATGAAAGGAGTTAGGGGTGTAGGTTTACACTATACTGCTTCTGAAATACCGAAAGAAAGATGACCATCAGAAAGGGTTATATTTTTCTTTAGATCCTGAGGTGGAGAACAAGCAGCATAATCAAGGTAGACTTTAAGCAAAGGAATTGAGGCGAAACACCAGCTAACTATGGCCAGATGGTCATGATTTGATGAGAATGAAAAACTGGAAGGGACAATACACAGGTTGAGAGAGGTGTCGACCTAGGAATGGAAATGAGGATGCATCTTGTATGATCCATCTGTTTGATTGGGAATGACAGATTCTGAGACAAACACACACTTAATAAGGAGTGGTGTGAGGGGCCCCTGGGGGCTCAGTCGTTTAAGCATCTGCCTTTGGCTCAGTCATGATTCCAGGGTCCTGGGATCGAGCTCCACGTTGAGCTCCCTGCTCAGTGGGGAGCCTGCTTCTCCCTCTTCCTCTGCTGCTCCCCCTGCTTGTGCTTTCTCTCTCTGTGTGTCAAATAAATAAAAATAAAATCTTAAAAAAAAAAAAAAGAAAAAGAAAAGAAAGATTGTGTGATCACTTACGGTGATGACCAAGGTTTTAGAAGGTGAGGGCAGTAAAAATGATGCCACAAACTTGCCATTATCAGGTTTAGGATGTGGCTTCTTATAGGAGCAAGGAAAGGACCTTTTCTGAGATGAGATGGAATAATGATATATTGTCTTAGGGTGGAACACGACTTTTTTTTGTTTTGTTTTGTTTTTGTTTTTAAAGATTTTATTTATTTATTTGAGAGAGAGAAACATAGCCAGCGAGAGAGGGAACACAAGCAGGGGGAGTGGGAGAGGAAGAAGCAGGCTCCCAGTGGAGGAGCTCGATGCGGGGCTCGATCCCAGGAGTCTGGGACCACACCCTGAGCTGAAGGCAAACACTTAATGACTGAGCCACCCAGGCGCCCCCAGAACTTGGCTTTGTAATGCAGGCTCTTCTCACCCTAAATTCCTAACATCTGTCTGGTTGGCAAACAGTAGTTGAAGATGGGAATAAAATTGTTTTAATTTATCTGACATAGAAACTTACTTGGTAGCATTATTTTCAATTATATGAAGTCCATAGGCTGATGTCCTGTGAGTTCACACACACAGAAGCAGAAACACAAGCTCTTCTTGAAGGAGACTTGCTTATTGCTGAAAGATATTGGTGAGTAACGGCTGTAAGTTGCATGGTTCATAAATTACTCTCTGTTTGTAGACAACAGCCTTGGGAAGTTGCATTCATTCTTTCACCTCACTCCTGCACTGTTTATTATTTCTAGATATCTCAATAAAGAGTAACTAACATATTAATTTTTTAAATTAATTTTACATATAATTTTAGTTACTACTATGTGTAAAGAACTGTTGTTTGGTATGTCTGTAAAGCTGTAAGACTTGGTTTACACGTATGAGGAGCTTGCACTCTTGTTGGGGAATCAAGGTTACACAAAATGGAAACCCAAATGATATAAGCAACAATATAAAAAAGTTGCCCTTTAGGTAACTCTCCTGTGGGACTTGGGTGCTCAGGAAATTCTTCACATTGGAGAGATAAATGAAACATGAGTAAGAATGCAATACAGAGAAATAAGGAAAATAAGTTTTGGTTTGAATAGGGGTGGGAAGAGGTGTAACAACTTAAGAATGAGCACATTACAAACCTGCCTCACTAGAGGGGAAGGTTTTATGTTGGGAAATAGTGGAAGAGTTGGAAAGACTCATCTGGTACCTTCCAGTTCTTTTTGGATGCATCCTGGGCTAAGTAGAGTACACAGCTCTGTCGAACTTCCAGCCTTTTCTGATGCCCTTAGGCTAACTTTGGGGATCTTATGTCTGTCCACTGAGGCACATTCTTAATGGATGTTCTGATGGCGGCTCCATTTGGGATTTCCCCAAATCAGCATTTTTCAACCTGTTTTAAAGTATGCTATTACTTTAGAGATAAGCCATATTTTTCTCTTTAATACTCATTATAAATAGGTCAGAAAGAAAATACTGATATATACACACCAGTATATACACACGTGCAGTTTTCATTTTGATGTAACAGTGTGTATTCATACACAGAACGTCAGAGAGTTGAGACAAGACCATCTGATGCGTGAATGCATGATGTTCCATTTTCTTATGGATTGCATTTGCCAATTTGAGAGTTGTGTTGATGAATGTTGTCTGTCTAGTAGTCACTGGACTGGTAGGTATCTTGTCTTAGAATGTAAATACACACTTGTGATAGTTGTTGCTTATTAACTATTAAACATTTACACTGTACAAACTTGTTCCATGCATCTGTTGCTAATAGGTGATTTTATATGAAAGTAAGAATATAATCATTCTCAAACTGTTTTAAATTGGACTAGCAAAACGGCAGAATGCTTCGAAGTGAGCATAGAAATTAGTATCTTCAATTTCTTTAAAAAAAAAAAAAAAAGGAACTGGACTTCCTGAGTCCAGGTTAGCCATTTTGGAGCATTCTTCTTCAAGAATACTAGCATGTGGGGTGCCTGGGTGGCACAGCGGTTAAGCGTTTGCCTTCGGCTCAGGGCGTGATCCCGGCGTTGTGGGATCGAGCCCCACGTCAGGCTCCTCCGCTATGAGCCTGCTTCTTCCCCTCCCACTCCCCCTGCTTGTGTTCCCTTTCTCGCTGGCTGTCTCTGTCGAATAAATGAATAAAAAATCTTTAAGAAAAAAAAAAGAATACTAGCATGTTTTAGAACATACTATTCTTCCCTTTAGAATTCACCGGCACAGAATAAACTTTTCATTCTGTGTGTCAGTAAAAGTAAAATATAGGAATAGACTTGGTGCTACTCCTGATACCAGAATCTGACCTATGAGAAGTTGTCCTCATTTTTAAAAAGTATATCATCTGTAGTGGGTTAAATTGTGCCCCCCTCTACATAAACCTGGAATCTGTGAATTGAACTCAGTTGAAAAAGTATCTTAACTAGGGTGTCTAGATGGCTCAGTCAGTTCAGCATCCAACTCTTGATTTTTAGCTTAAATCATGATCTCCCCATTATGAAATTGAGCCCACCTCCTACTCCCCACTCAGGTGTGAAGTCTGCTTAAGATTATCTCCCTCTCCCTCTGCCCCTCCCTGCCTTCTCACATGCATGCGCACTCTCTTAAAAAAAAAAAAAAAACTTAAAAATTCCATTTATTTATTTATTTTGAGAGGGAGAGAGCACACCTACATGAGCAGGGGGTGGGGCAGAGGCAAAGGGAGAGAGAGAATCTGAAGCAGACTCCACACTGAGCACAGAGCTGGAGGTGGGGCTCAATCTCAAAATGGGGAGATCATGATCTAAGCCAAAACCAAGTCAGAGGCTTAACCAACTGAGCCACCCAGGCGCTGCCCTCCTCCAAAAAAAATCTTAAAAAAAGAAAGAAAAATTATCTTAAGGAGTGTGGCAGACCCAGCGCTCTGTAAAGTGTCGGCCATGTTATGTTGCTGAGGTTGAGGATTGACTTAGGTTCTGAGAGACTCCATATTTCCTGGGATTAGAGCATATATTTATTGACCTGGCTATTGTTTGTCTCCTGACCTAGAATATGGGTTTCAGGAAGAGAGGGACTTCATCTGTTGCATTCCCAGCCCCTGGAGCTGCATCTGGCACATAGTAGGCATTCAGGAAATATTTGCGAAGGAAGGAAGGAAGGAAGGAAGGAAGGAAGGAAGGAAGGAAGGGAGGGAGGGAGGGAGGGAGGAAGAGCAGGCTAATATGATGAAACAATGAAATCCCAGGATACTGGTTGCATAGTTGCATACTTGGTACCATAGTTGCATTGCATCTCCTGGTGACTTGTTCTTAAGGCATATCATAATTAGCATTTACGGTTTGCAAAGCATTTTCAAAAGTCCAAGTATCATATTGCTCAAAACAACCTCCATTTTTATAGCCAAGGAAATTGAGATTCAGTGAGGCCAAGAGACTTAGTAGCTAAGGGCACACAACTTGTTAATGACAGAGCTGGAATTCAACCTTTGGTTTCCAGATTTCAAATCCAGGGCTTTAAAGGCAATAACCACCACAACAGCAAACAACAAAAAGCCTCTACAGTGATAATCTCTCTCGAAGGGAAGAATTTCCTACATTGTGCATGCATATGGGGGTTAGGGGTGGCTTTTCATGTGACAGTGGTCTGCTTGTCACTAAGTCCAACCATATAGGGCATCAGTCATTTATTTCTTCAGGGCTCTAATGATCAGCCAAAAATGTTGTCACTTGCTGGGGTTGATGATGTCACTGCATCTTCCATGAGCATATTTACATCCTGAAGCACCGTGGCACTGTCTTGCTCATGGACTACAGCAGCAATAACATGAATGGTGACAACAGCTAACATCCATTGACCACCTGCCATGGCACGCACTTTACATCCATTACTTCTAATCCTTACAACCACCCTGACATATTACTTTCTGCATCTTATAAGTGAGAAAGAAAGAGCTGGAGAGAGAAGATAATTTTTCCCAAGTCACAGTAACAAAGCAACGTTGCTAATATTTTAATCTTAGGCTGACTCTAAGGCCAGAGTTCCAACCATCATGTTAAAGTTTCAGTCCTTTAGAAATGGACTTAGTGCTGGTCACTGCAGATGCTTGTACAATATAAATATTCATACCAATAATTCCTGATAAACTACAACTTTATAGTCAATGGTAAAATTTTTCACAGTACATAGTGGACATGTATACTTCAAATTTCATGAGTATTTCTTTTTTTTAAGATTTATTTATTTATTTTAGAGAGAGAATGCATGTGCACGCAAGCTGGGGGAGGGACAGAGGGAGAGCATCTTCAAAGCAGACTCCCCACTGAGTGCGGAGTCCAACACGAGGCTCGATCTCACGACCCATGAGATCATGACCCATGAGATCATGAGCTGAGCTGAAACCAAGAGTTGGTCACTCAACCAACTGAGCCACCCAGGCCACCCCTTCATGAGTATTTCTTAAAGTTCTTCTTGTCTTTAAAATTTGAGGAGTTGGGCTGCAAAAAGGCAGAGCATATGTCATTTTCTAAATTAAAATTCTCCTTTTTTTTCCCCAATTGCAAAGAAAGGTGAAATCTTGCTGAATATAAGTAGGTTGCAGAGAATGAATATATCTTGGCCTAAAATACATCATGGTTCAATAAAACTCATCCTGAGAAATGTTTTAATTTTTACTCTTGCTCATACTCTGGCTGTTCAAATCAGATAGGGCACTTAAGCCATTTATAATTAGATCTTCAGTCCTGTTACTTGGCAAACTTAGATGAGGCAGTGAAAAATAGGCTTTCCTTTGTGATGTAACAGTCGCTGTGTAAATGGGGAAGAGGAGCCTGGTTAAACAGAATCTGAGAGCATCATAGAGGGGTTCAACAAAGAGGAGCTGGGGGCGCAGCAAATGCATCTTGTTTATTTGGTAGTATTTATATATTCCATTCCCAAAACAAAGCAACAAGACCTGAAGCCTGACCAGTTGCCAAATCATGTTTTCAGGGGCCATGGTCATCATCATTTTGCTCATCAAATATGCCAGTCTTGAGGAACAATGCACAGATTATGTGACTATCATATGTGAGGAAGAGCAGAATGGGTGCTTCTTCATCATCAACTCTTGGTCCTCACAACCCACACTATCCACCTCTTTATTTTTATTGAGTGGTGTAAAATGTTCTTAATTTCAGGGAAGGAGGCATTTGAGTGAGTCAACAGAAAATCAAAATAAATTATCATGTATTACTTATGATTCTTGACCTAGACTTTCTATAATATTTTCACAGAAAAAAAAACAAAAAATAAAAAAGCCAAGCAAATTTTATACCAATTTCTTTTTTAGGCTAAATTTTATCCTGGAGCTATGAAGTACAGGGATAGTAGAAATGAGACAAGTCAATAGGGTTTCTGATATCCTGCTTTCCTTTTCGGATAATCTTGAATTTGAACTGTTTTTTGTATTGCTGTAGGTACCCTGTGCAACTGAGGTGCAAGGTATATCAAACCAAGGAGAGAAATCAAAGCAAAACCAGCTATTTGTGTTCCAACCCTAGAGACAGACTGTTAGGGCATTCTAGCCAGGACTTTCTATTTATTTCTTTAAGATCTTGGAGGTCGGCTTACTCTTCTGAAAGTATGGCTTTAGGAAATGGGGAGCATTCAGCTATTTCCAGAAACAAAAGACCTGTCCAGTGAAACTTTCTGCAATGATGGAAATGTTCGATATCTGTGCTGTTCCAATACAATAGCCACTAAGTACACATGCCCATCAAGTACTCGAAATGTGGCTAGTATAACTGAGGAACTGAATTTTTAATTTAATGTAATATAATTTTAATTTATTTAAGTGTAAGTGTAGAGTTATATTTGTGGCTACTGGTTAGTGCGGATTTAGATTTTTATCATTTTCATGAGCGCGTATGCTCTAAGACTAATAATTGGAATTCTCATCCCTAAATTAGGTGAAATGGTCAAATCCAGTTTTTGCAAATAAAGACACAGTATCATGGAGGCATATTGTTCAAAACTATAGGTCTGGTTCTTTGCAGGACTCTTAGGTCTGATACTCTGGGTTGTCTTCATTTTCATCTCTGTGGGGGGGGGAGGGTGCGTATGTAAGTGTCCGTGTGAGGGTGCTTTCTAGAATACTATGGCAGTTTCCTATTAGAAACCCTCCTAGACTGAAATTTACTTGCATCTGGGGGTTTTACTCAATATGCTACATACTTACCTGAATTTGAAATCCTTTAACACAGCGTTTATATCCTGTGACTTACGACCAGAACTTTCCACAGGAAGTAAGTAAACAACCTTCTCAAAGTTATGGTTTTTCAAATAAAACTATTGCTGTTTGGAATAAAATAGAATTTCTATGTGTAGTCATCAGGCCCAAGTATTCTCAGTTTATTCCCTTCTAGTTAAGTAGTATTTCCAAGCGCTGTTGTGTTTAGATGGGGCCATGTGACCGTTCTGGCCAGTGAATTCTGAGAAGAAGCCATGCATGCCACTGTGGGCCAGGGGGTCAGGCATTTAACTGCTGAAGCAAAACACTGCAGAGCTCTCTCTCTGCTGGCACAGCATCTAGCAGTAGGCAATATGGCGCCTGCTCTATCGACTTGGGACCCTGAATTCTAGGATGAGCAGAACCCTCCTGGCAACTTGCAATAGACATATACTATGGAAAAGAAATAAATCTTTGATTTTTCAAGTCTAAGTATGGAGCTAAAGCAAGGATGGTGAATAGAGGACAGGAGTCAAGGTAGCAACTGAAATAGGAGAAAGATGAATTATCTGAAGTTGAATTCAAGTGATCTCATGTTTGTCAACAACCTGCATGACACTGAATGAGGACATGGCGGAAGCTTGGAAACCCTCCTGAATTAGGCAATTTGTAGAGCCCTGAATGAAATGCTTTCAAAACAAATATCCGTGCAGCTTTATTTGTAGAGTGAAAAAAAGGTGTTGAGTGTCCATGGTGGGACCCAACAGCTTCAGAATAAATTGTTCCCGCATTAAAGGGCCCTATAGAGAGCGCCTTGAGCTGTGGCCGCATCCGTTGAAGATGTTGGATAGGCAGAGTCTTGTTTTCATGCACATTTCTTAGCTTTGAAGAGGAACCTGAGTGATGGAAAGAAGATAAACAGCTAGAGAAAGGATGTTGGCAAAAATATACACTGAATTTCATACACTTAGCATTTCTCATCCGGAAACCTAGGCTTGAGACTCGTGTAACAATTCTTACATTGGGAAATCTAATGGACTCCAGGGCATATAGTGATAACATCAGGTTCTTTTTATATTAAACCCTAATTTCATTAATATGACCTTTTAAAGGAATCACATGAATTATTATAGGAAAACTTCTAAAAGTTGTTTTGTACCACATTTGGTTCTTCAGGTCCAACATATTCTTAATGATTAATTACTATCAACAATACTAATTAATAATAATTTTATTAGTGTTAATTATTATAACACCCTTACTAATAGTGCCAATCATAACAACAACAATGGTGGTGATTTACGGTTTCTATTTTAGTGCTCTTTCTATTCTCCTGGCGCTGTAGTAAATGTTATATATATCTATATATGAATTATCTCATTTAATCCTAACAACACTCTGATTTATAATGTAAGGAAAAGAAACCATCTCTGTGAGTTTGGGAAACTTGGTGTAGGCCCATTGGCTGGCAAGTGGTAGGGCTTCTACCTGAAGTTGAGACTAAATGAATCCAAAGACTGTGTTCTTAATGTTAGGCACTCTACCGCTTTTCTTAGGGCTGACGTTTAGAATATCAACTTTAATATGACTTGTGTCTTGGTTGTATTTAGCCAAGCCTTTTACACAGGGGCCTCACAAATGAGAAATAATTGAAAAGAAGAACTGAAGAGGTATTAATTGAAGAGGTAATTTTAAAGAAAAATTCAAATGTCTGTACTTGATTGTCAGATGAATTCGCTGATGGCCCATTATCATAAAAGGTATAATGTTTAAAGAAACCGTGAATGCCAAAATAAAAATTACGAACAGAGGTTATGCAATGATTTTTTTTTTTAAATGAGAAAGAATACCGACGTCATAGTTAATTACATGTTCACCCATGCAGCCTTCAAGGCGGCCTGCGTGTGTTAGATTAGGGGCAGGCCCACCTGGGAATTTCTGCAGCTTCCTATGCCTTTCTCGGTTCACATACGATGGATTAGCAGACAGGTAAACCGCTTTCTTGCATTGCCCCTGGGCAAGTTTCTTCTCTCCCTTCGTGGATCTTTCATTTTACTCATTTGTAAAATGGGAGGGTCCTTGGGGATGACTCTCCGCTCATTCCAGTACTGATGTTCTCTTGTGTCTCTCCTTGATATCCTGACACCACAAAACTTCTTCTAACCAGTAGCTGGGTTCATAAATATGCCAGCCAAGAATTTTCCTGGGGTACCAAGTCGTAAGGGTGTCTGGTAGATTTAATGTGTCAGTTTGGCCAATCTGGAGCTAGAACCCCCGCCCTTCCCTTCTGCGCGTAGCTCCAGGCTGAGGTGAGTCACAAAAGACTTCTGCGCAAGATTTGGGAGGTGGAAGCAAAGCAGCAGCAATACCCCTTTCATGCCCAGGAGGTCAGTGCCCGGCATGAAGGGCTGGCACAGCTCATCAGTGTTGTCATCCACCCGTGGACAAACCTTGTTGACATCGGCCAGACTCCCTCTTTCAGTTTTTCTGACCCCTGCGTCAGTTAGTGATTTAGCCCCATGACAGAGGGCACCAGCTTCTCCTTCACCTTATTCCCATCCTCAAGGTTGGAGGCTCAGAGACGGTGAGAGTCTGATACGGATTCTTGTCCATCCTCCTTGGTTCCAGTCCATTCCTACAGGGTTTCTTTTGAGCTTGCTTTACCCACTTCATATCCCTTTCCCATTCCAGACTCCAGACCAGCTGACTTCCCTTGCCAAGAAGTCGTAGCTCAGTAGATGCTTTAACCCACAATCATCTAAGATCAAATCCCTCTAATAAATCCCTTATTATATAAATCTAGTGGCTGCACTTCTCTGATCTAACGGTGACTAATACAGGTTGCTAAAACAGCTCAGGGAAGATAATTACATGGAGAAAATAGAATCTAGCAGAATTCTTGTCAGAGAAATAATGAATGTGATTGGAAGGATTTTTCTTAAGCCATTTGGGGGGGGGGGGCTGTTTAATGGGAGAACCAGGGTAACAATCTGTATTTACTAAGTTGCCTTTGAAGAAGGGGGCTATCTAGTTCAGTTCAAGGCTTTTATGTTTCTTCTGAATGAGGATGCAGCCAGGCAGGTAGGACTAGATGCTTGGAGGCAACAGAGAATGGGGACATTACTTCTGGGATATCCAGTACCCTCCTTCCTCATGCAGAGCTCAGCGCCATCTCTAAACACATATCAAAACCTATTTTCGGTTTTAATGTCAGTTTTAACATTAGCCAGTTATTCTCCCTTCTAAGAGAAAACTCTGTTACAAGCAAGTGTAATGAGATGCATGGTATGTACACACATTCATTCATTCATTTATCAAGTATTCAACGTATGCCAGGTCTGATCTAGGTCCTAGGGATACATGTCAAACAAGATATCAAGGTCCCTGTTTGCCTGGATTTACCTTCCAATAATAGAATCAAAGTGATGATTTTTTCAAAGGAGAAAAAAAAGAACAAGGTAATTGTTGAAAATGGTAAGTGATATGAAGCAGATACAACAAGGGGAGGGTGTGATTTTGACGCGGTGGTCAGGGAAGGAGAGCTGAAATGGGAGACCTGAGTGAAAGGACGGAGCTGACCATGTGGAAATCTGGCACGCTGCAGAAGAAAAGCAAATCCAAACTTTTAAGTGGGAGCAAGTATAGAAAGTTCCAAGAGCAGAAGGAAAGCCAGAATGGCTGGAGTATAGTGAATGGGGCAAGAGAAGAAGACAAAGAGAATAAAGAGTATGTAGAAACAAAGCCATGGAAGGGCTTGTAAATCGTGGTGTGCAGTGTGGGTTTTATTCCTGGGTCACCCCTAGAGGTTTAGATTTCAGAAGAGCATTCTAGCCGCACTGCTGAGAATTGAAGAGCGGAAATAGGGTCCAGTTAGTGTGTGATTGGTGTTGCAGGCTGGACTCAGCTGGGCACTGTGGATATGGAGAAATGTCAACAGACTTGGGTTCTGAGGCAGGGCTGCCAACACCTGGAGATGGATCGGATGTGGGGAGTGAGGGCTCAGAGCTCACAAAGATGGCTCCCTGCATTTGAGGGTCAAGCCGCTAAGCCAATGTTTGGCATTTTCTAAGATGGGGAAGGCTGGGGGGGGGGGGGGGAGAAACAGATTTTGGGGATGGCTAAATCATATTTATATGAGTATAAAAATACACTATTTATTACATCATTCTAGTTTTATAAAATTTGCAATTTGTTTCTGTTCCCATGGCCTTTCCCAAAGAAATAAATATATGCTGATGAGCAGCAGACAGTGCCTTCACTGTTGGTTGTGTTGTTTCTGTGAAGAATAAGGTCCTTTCAAGAAGTTAAGTTTTATTCCACCATCAGGGGTGTTCTCTCCGGGAAGTTCTTCCCTGTGGTTGTCTATTCACAATTGTACAAGTTTCCGTTCTTTGACATGGAAATACGTGGCAACGCCCACTGGAGTCAGCGATAGGAATTTGGCTTTCATTGCCAAATTGTGCACTTTCACAAATCCTGAAGGGCTGGAAAGAAAGAGTCAGGCCTGAGCAAAAGTGGCTGACTCTGATTTCAAGGGTGAGCTTGTGTAAACATTTCTGAAGCATGATTCTTATTCTTAAACATTGGAGAATGGCTTTTAGAATGGGGGGGGGGATTCTCTCCCTCCCCCAAACGCCAGTGCTTATGTTTCACTCATTTGGGTTCTAAGAAACAAAATCTTTTCCTCTAAAGGGCTTCACGGGGGAGGACCTGATTGCCAGAGTCGATGAGGTTTGCCCTCCAGGTTTCGGGGAATGGATTCTACCATGATGAAGAGGTTAGTAGCTGATAACCCCATTTCTTCACTATATTTAGCGCTTGGAAACCTGCCATAAACGAATTTTCTACTGTTCTTCAGCTTTTACAGTGTAAAAATTTATTTTTTGGTGTTGAAGATGGGCAAGGTTTATGAAGAAACTTGTTTTTCATTTCTTCAGAGAAAGCTTTTGTTTTTCAAACAAGTGTTACCTGATTATTTTGCCTTGGAGTGCGCCATGGTCCATATTGTAATGTCAACTCCACGCCAGCAGATGGCAGTCACATTACACTGCACCTTGGCATTAAGCAAAGTTTTAGAACACCAGGAATTTGTCCTGTTCACAGAGGGGGGGTCTCATGAACTCTGTGGACGGGTGGGAGGGGTAACTTGTATGGAGACTAATTCCAGGGAATCCACTACATAAATATATGAATTTGGCCTTGAATCTAGAGATATTTTTAATTGGAAAAAGGACACAAAACTGAGTAAAAAACAAAACAAAGCAAAAAACCAATAAACCCAGGAACAGCAACAACAACAACAAAAAACCCTCCTTAAATAAATCTGTCAAAATGAGGTATGAGGTGAACATCCCAAGGTTGTGGGCTTATTCCGGGCTTTGTTTCACTGATACATGGATCAATATAATCATGGTTGAGGAGCTGGCGTGAAAACATAATGGCTAAGAGAAAAAGGCTGGGCACAATTGCAAAAGTATTTTATTTTCAGGAGGATTAACTGAGCTCTGGGTGGCTAGACAGGGTAGGGGAAAATAGAAGAAACTCAGAAGTGAAATTAGAAATCTTAGAACTTTTCTTTCTTCCATAGACCTGATCCAAAGGAATGCTTTGTAGGAAAAATAAGGATTTTTCTCCAGCAAAAAGGGACATTACATATGTTGCTGTCATTCCAGCTTCTGTTTCGTTATGTTTTCCTGTATTTCTGCCACTGCAACTCAGCTGGGTTTGGCCTCTCTTCTTTACCACTAAAGTTAAGTGGTTGCCTTGCTTTTTGGAGAAGGTGTGCCGGCTTTCAGACAGGTGCAGGGGTTATTTGGCATTAAAAAGACATTCCTATTTCTCCACCCGCAATGTGGTTTCTGTGTCTGAGCAAAAGGCACATTTTATCTGTTGATGCTGGGTTTGGTTTTTTGAGTGCATCTCACTAGAAATGTGTGGGAACAGGGCTCTGTTTAAGGAAATTGCCGCAATCTGTTGTTAGGGAGAAGCCTTGAATCCCGTGGAAATGGACTGCACAGGTCAGGAATTTCTGCAAATGTTTCTTTTCCCCAGAAACTATTGAAACTAGGACTACTGTTTCTCACTCAACTTTTTAAGGAGATCCTGGAATACAGGGTGATAAAACTCTATCCACATCATCATGATGGAAAACTTTACAGATCTAAGCATAAACACATCGAGAGAGGCATTCGCCGCAATCTGATTCTATCGCGCTTGCTGTATCTGACGAGGGTTCGCTTATTTTCCATTCCAGTATGCGGATACTTACATGATCACGCATCTGTATTTGAGCAGGGGTTGGGTGTTCAGTCCACCTGGGGTACGCACAATCAGGGGGTGCATTACTTGTAGAGAATTTAAAGACATAATGAAACTGACAGTTTGGTCTGCTTTTAAATTATCACCATGCCCAGAAATTCTTAAGCACTTCCAGTGGGGAAAAAAAAATCTTTTTCTGGTCTAATTTCTAAATATTTGCCATGCTGGCAGCTGAGTTTCAATAACATATATGTATGCTTTAAATTAGCACAGTTAATTCATCTCTTAAATAAACATTCCAGGGACACCTGGGTGGTTCAGTTGGGTTAAGAGTCTGCCTTGGGCTCAGGCCACATTCCAGGGTCATGGGATCCATCCCTGCTCGGGGCTCCCTGCAGGGAGCTCAGCCAGGAGCTTGCTTCTCCTTCTCCTACCCACTCGTGCCCTCTCTCGCTATCTCTCTCTCAAATAAATAAATAAAATCTTTTAAAAAAATTCTATATGGTAGCGAATTCAGAGAACTCCCAGCTATGCCGTAGGCCTCCAACACACTGTGGACTTGGCTACCAAGTTCATTTCCAGAAGAAGTTCATAATTGTTCAGACTCTTTCCAGCTTGCCTCTGGTGTAGTTTATATTTCCAATTCCTGTGGTATTATATATTCTTACTTTTGAATGGTACATTGGAAATAAAGATATCAGTACGTGATTTTTCTTTTCTGAATATTTTTTTCTGGTGTGTGTGCCAAAGACCTCAAAATATTTGCAAACAGCCAGGATCAGTTTAATGATGTAGTGAAAACAGCAAGCTTCAAACTTGTTTCTTGAAGACTGATGCACAAAAATAGGGGAAAGGCTATTAAATATGCAAAACGTAAGGAATTGAACATTTACATAGGAAAAGGAATCAAATTAGAAGAAAAATACCCAGAAAAATAACACAAGATACTGGTCTTACATTGTTGGAGAAATAACAAGGGAATGTTTGAATATCCTGATCATTTTCATCAAGATCTGGGACTCGTTCTAAATAAGAAGAAAAAACTTAGTTTTTACTAAATGTAACAGAAGTTTAAGATGAATTTCTGGTGAAAGTGTTTTGTGGAACTTTTTTGACTGTGAAAACATGCAGAAGGAACCAGAATTGATATGAAAGAAACAAAGACACGGACAGTATGCCGTTTCTGGAATTTATTATGAAATGAGACTTTTATGGAACTTTGCTAGGCTTACACTTAAAAGATTGTCTTAGCTGTTTGTATATCTATTCTTTCATGTGAAAGTAATGAAGGGTAGTTGGAAGAAAGGCAGGAAGAGACAAGGAGCCCCCATCCTAAAAAGGAAACCACCCTTAAAAGGATTTTACATCACCCTAGAAGGAGCCTTCCACCCTTTCCCACATGATAGATAGATGACAAAAATCTCTTTGGATGACAGGTGCATAGAGGGTTAATCTGATTAAAACAGCCTGCCAACAAGCCCATAAAAACCTCTAGATTTAAATGCCAAATCGGCAACCCTCTTGGGTCCCCTCCCTCTTTGGGAGCTTTGTACTATTACTCAATAAACTTTACTAGCGCTCAATAAACTTGGCTTTGCTGCCCACCACTCTTCCTCTCATCTACCTCTTCATTCTTCCAAGTGGCATGACCAAGAACTGCGGGCACTGAAGGAAAAGAAATTCTGTAATGAAAGAGATTTTATGACATTAAAATTAATGTAAAAGGTATTCTTCCATCAACTGTCCATCAACTAGAGAACACAGATTGACCCAAAAAAAAGTGTATATTGTCTACTGAACAGAAATATGTAAAGAAAATTAATTTTGACAAAATCATGGATAAGTTTGTAGAATGTTAAAGTTAGAAAAACTATAATTTTGTTGTTCATTACTACAATCGATCAATATGTAGGTATAAATTTTCCCCTTTAAAAAATACAGCAATGCAATTAAGTAACCTATTACCTTTTTTCCTTATGTTGTCATATTTAATTTATTTTCTATTAAAAAACTTAAGGGACATCTGAGTGGTGTAGTCAGTTAAGCACCTGACTCTTGGTTTCAGTTCAGGTTGTGATCTGGGGGTCCTGAGATCGAGCCCTGTGTTGGGTTCCAATCTCAGTGCTTGAGATTCTCTCTCCCTCTTCCTCCGCCCCTCCCCCTTGTGCACGCTCGTGCTCGTGCTCTCTCTCTCTCTCTTGAATACATAAGTATATCTTTTTTTAAAAAACTTAAGATATATAAAATTTTTATTAAATAAAAATTCATTGTTTCTATTTTCTGACTTTTTTTCATTTCCTGTGATAAGTATTACTCAATGGTTTTTTAAAAAATTTTTTTGAGAGAGAGAGAGAATGGGAGGGTGAGGGGCAGAGGGAGAGAGAGAATCTTACGCAGGCTCCACACCCAACACAGAGCCCCACTCAGACCTCAATCTCATGACCTGAGCCAAAATCAAGAATAGGGCACTTAACTGACTTAGCCACCCTGGCACCCCATCAAAATGTTAAAAATGATCCTTTGATGCCAAATATGCTAGGCCGAACAGGCTGGTCTTTCACCGAATTTATAGGTCATAGTGGGCTATGTTATAGTAACATTGAGACTGCGCAATCTCTGTGGTTTAGCGCAGTTAACATTTGCAGCTTGCTAGCACAAAGTCCAATATGGAAGTTCCTGACTGATGGCAGCCCTTGGTGGTGGAGACCCTGGGAACCACCATCTTGAGCCTGTATCAGGTTGCTACCTCTGCCAGGTTCAGAGTTGCTCTGGCTACCATTCAGCTAACAGATGGTGAAGGAGATACAGAAGATCAGAGAATGCTGAAGATGAGGCAAAATATTTTATGAACAGGCCTGGAAATAGCACATATCACTTCCATCTGCATCCAGTTGGCCAAGTCCAGCTAAGAGCAGAAAAGGCAGGGTAATAGAGTCTTCCTATGTGACAGGGAGGAGAGAACAGGACTGGTGAGCATCTAGGCAGGTCAGTCACTCCATCTGTGATCAAGTTGCTATTCCTGCACCTTTCCACCATTGCAATTGTTTACTAAATGTCGTCTTTGTGTCTCATTCCCTGTTACTAACATGCAGTAGATAGAGTAGCACTGAACGGTCAATGGTTTCAAACCAAGTAAGTGAATTGCTTTTTGTCCAATGAAACATGCTATGCAAATTTTAATATATTAAAAAGAGACAAATATAGGGACTCCGGGGTGGCTGAGTTGGTGAGGCATCTGCCTTTGGCTCAGGTCATGATCCCAGGGTCCTGGGATTGAGTTCCCCATTGGGTTCCTTGCTCATTGCGGAGCCTGCTTCTCCCTGCTTGGGCTCTCTCTCTTCCTCTCTGACAAATAAATATATAAAATCTTAAAAAAAGAGAGAGAGAGAGAGATGAATATATAGCTGTTCTCTCTGGAGTAGGAATAAACAGTCAGAAATACTATTTCAACAGTCTTGTCATTAACTTACATACGTTCCCTCCCTACCCACCCCAACCATTACTGAGATCCTCAGTCACCTTGTGTAATTCCTGGGTTGTGATTAACAGAAGTTGGAAAGCATTTTCAAGAGGCAACGTGGGACCATTGAAGCTTTTGAACTGGGAGTGTTGTTTTCAGAGATTAAAGTTTAAACTCTGGCATGTAAGCCACCACGCCCTACCCAGTGCTTTTCAACTTTATCTTATTCAACTGGACTTAATGTTCCTTAAGAGTTTTCAACTCATTTCAACCTTGTGTCCATATATTTAAGCTTTTAACATTGTTTTTAATGTTGAACTTGCTTTTATTCAAATGCCAGGCATCAGGAAAACCGTAATAGGACTCTGGCCTCAAGGGAAAGAATTCTCATAATATAAAATTAAACGAAAAAATTCTAAATAAAAGGTTGAATGTACAGTATGGTATTAATAATGTAGAAGAACCCCTTTCTTTATACATAAAGACATATGTTGAGTTTCTTGTTTATTTATCTGACACCCTCAGTGGGGTCAGGGTCCACCAAGAGCAGTTAAGCCAAAAAACTGCCTTACTTTCCAGGAACCCAAGCCAATCTGCAAAAGCCACCATACCCGGGGAAGGAGCTTTCTTCTAGTTTCCGGATTTCCTCCCATGCAAAAAAGGCCACGAGGGATAGCAGCCATGGCAACATGGACGTTAGAATATTTTGTTTCTTTGTGCTGATTAAGGCAGACCTCTATACTGTGCTTCCTTATTTATAACCCGAAACTAAACCTCTGATCTTACATTTGTGAGTTCCTCAACATTTCTCCTGAACCTCTCCACCACCACCACCATTAGGTAGAACCAGACCTAATTTACTATTCTCCTTATTTGCATGGGGCTTTTCTTTTCATGTCACTGACATGGGACAGAGGTTTATAACCACCCTGCTAATTGCAGAGCAGACAAAGTGTCACCTTTTTAGAGACCTTTGCCTCATGTGGCCTGAACCAAAACATTCCTGTCTTATCATATTCTTAGGATTCCAGGAATGTAAGTCTAGCTCCCCAAAGAATTTACACACATCACAGTGAAACTGTGTCCAATTTTGCATTTTTATTTGCTTGAAATTATTTTCTCCTGGAACTAATCTGAAATTGCTAATTTATTTACTGCATATACTTCAGATCACTTTATACACACTAGGAACCAGCCATTCATACTGTGGTCTGTATTAGGTACAGGCAAAACATCCTTGTGCAAACAGGAGTTTCACCACATGCTTTTTTTCTACATGTGATAAAATCATATCATTCTTCCTATTAATGTGTAAGTAACATCATCTGATTCTCAAAATGTTAAACTAACCTCCCGTTGCTACAATAAACCCAGCTTTGTTGTGTTGTATAATCCTTATGGTTCATATTTCTTTTGTACTACTTTAATAAGTAAAGTGACCAGATTTGTTTATTTTTACTGTAATGTTCTCTCTGGTTTGTTATCAAGTTTATGCCGGTTGCATAAAATGAATTGGGAAGTGTTTGCTTGCTTTTCTGTTTTTTGTTAGATTTTTATGTAAGATTGGTGTAATTTCTTGCTTAAATGTTTGATATAATTCTCAATGATTCCAACTAGACCTGGAGTCTTTCTGAGTTGGTGTGGAAACATTTTTAATTATGGTTTCAATTTCTTTAAGGATATAAAATTATTCTGATCTATTTCAGATAAACCATATTTGAAACATGCTTATACTAAAAAACTATCTGTTGTTTATCTGAAATTCAGATTTAACCACATCCTATATTTTTCTGGCAACCCTATAATGTCCTCATTATATTTTGAATGTCTGAACGGGTAATGATTGTCCGCTTTCATCTCTGTGAGTAGTTATTTGTGCCTTTTCTTTCTCTTTTTTCCTTGATTAGTTTCACTAGAGGTTTATCAGTTTAATTAGTCTTTTCAAAGAACTAACCTTTGGGTTGTTTATTGTCTTGACTGTATGTTTTCATTCCCATTAATTTTTACTTGCATTTTTTTTTTCCTTTTTCTTGTTTAGCCTTTATTTGCACCTCTAACTTCTTGGGATGAGTAATTTGATCTTTGAGGGTTATTTTTTTCCTTTTTTATTCTACAAATATAAATTACCCTCTGTTGATGATTTTAACCAGTGCACACAGAGTCATTCTCAGGGGCTTGGATTTTAGTTTGTAGGTGATCAGAAACCCATTAGTTTTATGCACAGGAGCGACCACGTCATATTTGCTCTCTTGATGGATGCCATTTGCCATGTTGTGAAAGAGGCAGTTTAGAAGAGCAAAAGACTAGAAGTGAGAGAGCGCAGGGCTGAGGACAGAATATCGAAGGGCAGCCTTAAGGAAAGGGGCAGTCATAGGATAGTCACCATTATTGGAGAGAAGGGACAGTCAGAAAAGAAAAATCCCCTGGTTCATACTGGATCATAAAGTTGAGGTCACAGAGACTAGGTGAAAAAAACTCCTTGAAGTTGTATATTTTATAGTTGTGTTTCTGCTTAAGATTATCCACTAAGATTTTGCATATTGGAATATGTAATATTCTATTGAAATATAGAGAGTTAAAATATACATAGTTAAAAAATATATATATATATTTTTAAAATACATATATATATATTTTAAAATACATATAAGTATATAGATTGTTAAGAAACAAAATTAAACTGAGTAAATTTCAAGACCTAATTGGCTTTACTACGCAATTCATGAATCAGATAGTATTCCATCCAGCAAGTAGAGGGGAGCTCCAAGGAGTTTTTGTAGGAAGGAGGATGGGGCAAGAAGTTAGTAGCAAAAGAAAAGAAAAGATATTTCTGGAAAGGTCACTTTCCCTGAGGGGGAAGGGCAGGAGGCCTTATCATGCAGATTACTTCATCTCCTTTGGGGGATACAGAGGGCCCCCGTGATAGATTACTTTACTGGTAAAGAAAAATTCCAGACTGATTGCTTTAAAATCCCATTCTTCTCAAGAGATTAAAATTGCAATTAAGTCTTGGTTTGCTGTCCGGAGGGCAACTGACTCCACCTTGGGCCTATGGTTTTCTTTTTAACTCTCTTTCTCTATAGATTTAGGATATATAGCAAACTTATAAAACAAAGAACACATTTAATAACTGTTTATACCTGGTTACACAGCACACCAATACTTTGGTTTCTCAAATATAGCTAAACTCCACCTGCAACCCTCAGGCCAACGATTTCCTTGACCTGGGACTCTCCAGGATAGGGCTTCACACATCGGCCATTCTGAAGTCTTCCTGGGTTGGCCCCCCGCCTAAAGTCATGAACTTGAAACCACTCCACTCCTGGACCTATCACTTTCTTTTTTATTCATCTGACTTAGTGAGGTTGATGCTATCTAAAATGTTCTTGGGAATTTGGTAAAAGATAGATTATAAATAAAAGTTTTCATTTTAGTTGTAGATAATAAAGGATAAACTATCTCTCTATTTTAAGAAAGAATAGTTGAATTGAATTCAGAGCAAGTCAGATTCTATATTGATTTTTTTCATTGAAAGAGAAAAAATTGGCCGGGAATAAAACTTTAGTGGTTTGTTCATGGATAAAGCATTCCATCTTTATTTGGGATAGACCAAAAAAAAATTTTCACGCCAAGTGAATAATGACTAAATGTATTTTTTTTGAATGGCCATCTTTAGAAACCAGCAAAGTTGAAGATAATGGTGCAGGATTTCTTCTCCTTTAGTGCCTATGGTTCTTAGTCACACCGCTTCGAAGAATGAAGGAGTAGACTAGACAGAATGGTGGGCAGCAAAGCAAAGTTTACTGAGTGAAAATACTAGGCTCCCAAAGAGGGAGGGGACGCAAGAGGGTTACTGCTGGCATTTTTTTTTTTTTTAAGATTTTATTTATTTGACAGAGAGAGAGCACAAGTAGGGGGAGCAGCAAGCAGGGGAGAGGAAAAAGCAGGCTCCCTACGGAGCAGGGAGCCCGATGTGGGGATGGAGCAGGGCTCCATCCCAGGACTCTGGGATCATGACCTGAGCTGAAGACAGATGCTTAACGACTGAGCCACCCAGGCACCCACCACTGGCATTTCTAAGTCTAGGAGTTTTTATGGGCTTGTTGGTGGGCTGATTTAATCTGATTAACCCTCCATGCACATGTCATCCAATCAGGTTTTTGTCATCTTTCTATCATGTGGGAAAAGGTAGAGGGATCCTTGTAAAATCCTTTTAAGGATGGTTTCCTCCTAGGACTGTGGCAGGGGGAAGACTCAGGGCTCCTTGTCCCTGCTTGCCTTTCTTCCAACTATCCTTCATCAATATCAAGAGGAGTAGAACCTCGTGATTCTCCAAGAATGAACTGAGATTTATAAATGGGCCATTGTTTTACCAAATTCCAATGTTCTAAAAGTTTTGCCACTGTCTCTCTCCTGGCATGTTGGGAAGCCCATGGTTTGTTCCCTTTTTCCACTGTTTCTCCAGGCTCACCATGTGCAGAGCTGCTCAGCTGACATGTCTGTGGGAAGAAGAAAAAAATGTTCTCTTCAAAGGAATCAATTTTTGTGGTTACACATTTGGGTGTTTGGGTTGACATTGGCCAGTTCCTTCTGAAACCTGAAAACTTCTTTAAGTTCCCCCCATCATGTTAATTCGTAGGAAGTTGACATCTTTAAAAAGCTGTGGGGGGAAAACATCACTTATAAAACCACATAACACTATCCTATGTACACACACTATATGACATCATGGTTTAAGTTCTAAATACAGGGAATAGCTCTTTTAGATTTAATGCTAAGATGTGGGTTTGGGTGTGATTATAGGATAGAGAAATAGATACTTTCCTTGTCCATAATTAGTTGCAATTCCTTATTGTGTTTAAAATCAACACAAACAAACTTATGTTCCATTGACTGCCCTTTTGTGTTAATTGTAAAGTTTCTAGCTGAGGACTTGTAGAAGAAATCAGATGAGGAGTGGTAGAATTACTGAGATGCCTATGATGGTTTCACTGTATTGATTTGCTTTTTCATTTTTCATTGATCCATCTCTCTGTCCATCGGTGGCTGGGATGAAACCTTAGAGATTTGTTCATGAATAAACTATCCTGCTGATGGGGAAGGATTTGCAACTTTCTGTCCATTCATCTAAAATGTATTGACTTTCAGATGGAGGTAGAGATGAATAAGATGAACTGTCTGCTTTTACAAAGCCCCTGACTAGTAACAGTCAGGAAATGATGTCATATGTGCTAATAATAGAGCCATGAATGGAATGTGGTGGGTTCAAGGGAATAGAAAGGGAGGAGATATGTAGCTCAGGTGATATAAAGAGGGTCTGGATCAAGGGAGTAACGGTGATGGAGAAGAAAATCATAGAAGTTAAGTGCCTGGTTTTGAGTCCTGTCTCCTGGCAGCACTTCTTTGTAGCATACTACTTGGGCTGAATCTTGGTTTCTTAATTGGTAAAATGGGATAATAGTACCTACCTCAAATGGTTGTTGTGTGGATTAAATGAGGTAATTTCTGAAAATTTTTTAGTATCCAGTACTTCAAATGCAGTAATTCTGTATATATTGGCTGTAGTACAAGTAGGAGTTCTCCAGAGAAGCAGAATCAGTGGTATATAAGTATGTATTATCCTATTTATTATAAGGAATTGGCTCACACAATTATGGAGGCTGAGTAATCACACGGTCTAATGTCTATAAGCTGGAGACCCAGGGGGAGCTGGTGGTATTATTCCAGTTTGGGTCTGAAGACCTGAGAACCAGGAGAACTCATTGTGTAAATTTCAGTTTGAGTGCAGGAGAAGACCTATGTCCTAACTTGAAAACAGTCAGAGAGAGCAAATTCTCCCTTACCCCATCTTTTTTTTCTATTCAGGTCTCCAATAGATTAGAGGTGCTCCATCCACTTTGGGGAAGACAGTCTGCCTTATTAATGTCAATCTCATCCAGAAACACCTCCACAGACATACCTAGCATAATGTTAAACAAAATATCTGTGTATCCCATGGCCCAGTCAAGTTGGTATATAAAATTAACCATCACAGCTTTATAATTATAATCAGGGCTGGAACTTGAGTGAGATGTCACATAATGTAGCTGAACTTTTTTTAATCCTTTTATTTAAATCCCATCACTGCCTTGTACTATCTGCAAGATGTTGGTCAAGTTGCTTAATATCTCTAAGCCTCAGTTCCATCATCTGTGGAGTTGGGAATATACTAGCTATTTTGTGGGGCCCTTTTCAATGAAATGGATCAATGCATGAAAAGAACATGGCCCCACATCAAAACTCAATAAATGCTTGCTACCATTTTGGGGGGACTTAGAGAGAAGGAGATGTTAGAATGACATCGTTAAATTTTCAAGTGAATACTAGCTGGATAGTCATGATATGCAGAAGATATGGAGGAAGAACAGGCTTATTTAAAGAAAAAAAGGTGAGTTTTATTTTAATCATGGATGAGTATATCTGGTGCCTCTGTTAGGTAGTTGGCTATAAGAATATGGTTCTCAGAAGTGCTCCAGGCCTTGGGATTAACTTTGTGTATTGGCAGCAAATAAATTGTATCTGATTCCATAGATATCCAATCCATGGATTGGATTTTCCAGGAAGGGAGAAAATATGCAAGTTTAGAACCTTTGAGGGCAATGATGGAGAAAAAGAAGTCCATGATTGAGATTGGGCTAAAACAGTGGTGTTAGAGGAAGCCAGGGAAGAGGGTTATCATTCAGAGCAAAATGTGATAATTGTGTTCACAAAGGCATACAGAAACCACATGTCAAAAAGGAGAAAACAGAAAATGGTTCTTGCTGGATTTGGCCACATGGAAGGTACCCAGTGATCGTCACCTTAGCAATTTCTGTGGAGCAATGTGGGCAGGAGGCAGATTGTAGGGGATTGAGAAGAGAATGGGCTGAGGAAGTTAGGATGTAGGCAGTATGGGCCAGGCTCAAACATAACTCCCAACAGTCCCTACCACAGAGGCATTTATATGGTTGGATGGACTGGACATTCTAGGAAGTTTGTGAGTGTTTATAATACAGTGGGTGGTGATATCAAAGGAATTGAACTTAGCACTTAGAAAAGCACCTGGCACACTGCAGGCACTCAATCAATGTTAGCTACTGTTAGCTACCAATGGAAATGACACTGCCATTAGACACACACTCTGCTGCCTCATATGTCTACTCTGAGGCACTGCAGGGAACAATTGGCTGCGCAGCTTGACAACAAATGGGAAAAATGAGGAACTGGCCAAATGATTCATCTACGTACATCAAATCAGAGCAATTTGCTTGAGGGTTGCCTGTCAATAACACCATCCTCCCTCTTTCCACCTCCCCCTGAAAGCTACATTCATTCTTTCTAAAGTGGCCACCTCTACCTTTACACTCTAAAAAGGATTGTTGGTGCTATTTTTTTTTCTTTTAAGTGGGCTCCTCATCCAATGTGAGGAAAAGACCTCAGGACCCTGAAATCAAGAGCTGCACGTTCTACCTATTGAGTCAGCCAGGTGTCCCTATTGTTAGTTTTAAATAATTTTAATCTATGCAAAATCTTGAAAGATGGCCCCTTTCCTTCCGCCTCAGGCCCCTCGTTTTAGAGGTCTCGCTATTTTATTTATTTTTAATTTAATTTATTTATTTGAGAGAGAGACAAAGACAGCATGAGTAGGGGGAGGGGCAAAGGGAGAGTGACAAGCAGATTCCCTGCTGATCGAGGAGCCAGACAGAGGGCTCCATCCCAGGACCCTGAGATCATGACCTGAGCTGAAGTCAGATGCTTAACCAACTGAGCCACCCAGGTGCCACACATCTTACTATTTTAGACAAGCTCACATAAACCTATTGTTTGCTTATAACTCATATAATATTTTTATCAAAAATTATAAATCTGCTAAGGAACAGACATCTCAGACATTGTTCATGGACACGTGAATTGCTCTAATCAATCTTTTCCAGAAAAATAATGTATGTAATTTTTGACCTAGGCAATCCCATTTTGGGAAATATATCCTACAGATAAAAATAGCCACTAAAATGCAAAACTGTGGTCAATGATATTTCCTGTATTATTATTTGTAGTGGAAATAGAACCGGAAACAGCCTGAATATCTTATCGATAGGGGAAAAGTTGACTAAATTATAGTACTCCATAATATAAAGGCCAAGGGGATGTCCATGATATATTATTAAGAATAAAAGCAAGCAGGGAATCCATATGCATAAGATGATCCCATATTTGGAACATAAATAAAACGTTTTATTTATATGTGTTTTTATTTTTGTGTGAACATATGTATTTATTTTGAATATAATTTTTCAAATCATAGAGAAAGGGACAGAAGGATTCACACCAAACTCTTAACATTGGTTACTTTGGAGTTGAGTTGAAACAAAGTAGAGTGAAATTGTTAATGGTTTCCTTCTCTCCCTCCATATTTTTGGACTTGATATCAAAACAAGCTTGCATTACTTTTTCAATTAAAAAATAAACCCTGTAAATGAAAGGGAAAGTAAAGCTTTTACTACTGTCTCATGAAATTATAAACCATCTATTTGGGAACAAGCATCATGGACAAATGAAGAATGAAATGGAAATTAGCAAGACTTGGATGAATAATCTTAACTTTGAAGTTAAAGGATGCTGGCAGTGATTTGTCTTTATAATGTGATTTGAGAAAGTATAGGAGTGCCTGGCTGGCTGAGTTGGTAGACCACACAACTCTTAATCTTGGGGTTGTGAGTTTAAGCCCCACATTGGGTGTAGAGCTTACTTAAAAATAAAAAAACAAGTAAATAAAAAGGGGCACCTGGCTGGCTTAGTCAGAAGAGCATGTGGCTCTTAATCTAAGGTCGTGAGTTCAAGGGCTGCATTAAGTGTGGAGCCTACTTAAAATAAAAATTTTAAAAAATAATGAAAAATAAAAAATAATTAAAAGAAAGAAATCAGTATTGCTACCTGTCTTTAAATGTAGTTACTCCTAGAAGGTCTTTTGTATTCTCTCCTATGCTTTTGAATTCATTACCATGTGAGGTAACATATCAGGAAGTTCACACATTGGCAGAGATTGGTTTATTGATTTTATTTAACCAACATTTATTTAATGAAAATAATAATAAATGTGAATATTAACAAGAGCATTGCTATTAATAGATCATTAATGTTATTAATTATTAACTAATATTAATAGCGACATTAAGAGCTAATTTCATTAACCACCTGAAAGAGTAGAACCTGAAGGAATGGTATTCAGACAGCCGAGTGTTGATAAGGTAGTAGTCATGGAAAACGTGTATTGGAAAGATCCCAGGACTACGGCAATACCCCATTCTGGTGGAGTTCTTCTATAGGGAGTGGGCTGAAGGAGGTATTGGAGGGTCACAAGTGGTCTCAGAATGTAGGAAAAAGGACAGGAGAAAGTGTGGGAATAAAGGATGGAGTTCCTCAAAACCTGAGGAAAATGATCCAGCTTAGGGAAGGAGAGCTGTTGGGGAGAGGAAGAGAGAGGGCGATGGACGTGAGAAAGAAAGAAGTTGGCGCAGGGTGTGCTTGGGCAACCAAAGAGCGGATGATGGATGAGCAGTGAAGAAGATGAATGCTAGGAGGTGAGGGAAGAGTAGAAAGAACATGGGAAGTCATCCAAAACAAATATGCCTAATTTGAAGTTGGCCTAGCTTTGGCCTGACTTGTATTTAGTTTCATGCACCGGCCAAGTGAATTCCTACGGGTAATTTATAAAGTGAGAAAGTGTGAATTAACATCTTCATTTACATAATCATCTTTCATAACCAAGATGTCTTAAGCATCCAAAAGGTTTAATGTATCCAGTCTGTGCATAATAGCGTCAAATGATATATTTGGACAAAGCCCTCTGAGGTGTCTCATTCTCCTTTGCCAAAAACAAAGCTTCTTAAGTGAGGAAAAAGAAATACTGATCATCAGAAAAATCACGGTAAAGATATAAAGGGCACAAGAATCCGGCGTTGTAGCAAGAATAATTGACCAACAGGAAGGCAAGAAAACCTAATTTTGACTTGAGATGGCATGAGGTAGCTTTGACATCTTACGTGAGTCATTTAAATTCTTCAGATCTTCGTTATATCATCAGTAAGATGAGGAAATCTGTGATTTCTGTGGTCTTACATGATACCCAGTTCTCTTAGGCAAGGGATGTTTATGGAACTGATGAACATGGTCAGAATTGGAGGGAGTTACATGTAATGAAGACACACTTGAAGATCAGAGAAGATTAGTAGTGTGAGTTAAAGTGTGGAGTCCCACTGACTTGGGTTCAAATTCTGTCTTTCCATATATTAGCAGATGATGTTGGGAAAGTTTCTCTATGCTTATTTCCCCATAAATAAAACTGAGGATAATAACATGTATCTAGCTACTGGTGTGTTGAATGTAAACAGATATGTGTTAAATGCTTAATGATACCTGATACCATGAAAGTGCTCAAAATGTGGTAGAGAATAAAATGAAACATTTCTGTTAATGTAAAAGCCAGATTCCTTTTTTCCTTTTCTCTTTTCTTTTCTTTCCTCTTCTCTTTCCTCTTCTCTTTTCTTTTCTCTTTTTCTTTCTTTCTTTCTTTCTTTCTTTCTTTCTTTCTTTCTTTCTTTCCATCTTTCTTTTTTAAGTTATGGTTTTTCCTTCCAGATTGGGGGAAAAAAAGCGTTGTGAATGTCTTGGCAATAAAAACACAAGTAAATATGGTAGTGATTTAGCAATACACAGTAAACATACCATTTCACAGCAGGAAGGAAGGAAGGAAGAATCAAGAGTTGAGTAAACAAAAGAGGAATATTATTCAGACAAGGAACTGACCAGCTCAATGGCTAAAAATATTCTGGGATCGTCAAAGAAATTAAGTTGTTCCTTGGGTCAGGAACCCTGTGATTTATAAAACACAGCACATTTCTCTTCATGACTATTCTGTCGTGACCTCATGGTTCCTCCAATTCCAGGACTACCCAGCTTTTCTAGCCTCATAGGGGCCACTGATTGAGCCCTGTGGGTTTTTTTCTATGAGTATCTTGAGTGAGAAATAACCTAGATCATCATTACCACCACATGATGCCTCAAGTTCAAAATCCTGTTAAGTGCTAACCCTGCACCTTCATAGCCCTCTCATGGGCTGATACCAAGAGATAGTTCAATCCCTCTATCTGCAGTATTTAACTTAATGGGAGAAAAATGAAGGTTTCAGAAAAGAGCAACAGTGTTTTTGCATGCAAACTTTGGACATGGCAGTATGTGACCAATGTTTTGGCCAAATTAGACAAGCAAATAATACACATTCATTGACTTCTATGTGTTGAAATAAGCCATGATCCCTGCCCATGATGAGCTTACAGTCCTGCAGTGACGCACAGGAAAGGGTGTTTAGAAGGAGAATGACCTAATTGTGACAGGTTAAGATAACTGGTATAAATTCCTATCCTCCAAAAGTTCACCACAAGAGGGACAGAAGTGGAAGGGGAATGATTCTGTGGTGGAAGAGTTATAAGTATTGGGCAGAATGGAGGAAGTAGATATATAGAAGAAACCTACTAGAAGGTTTGCTGTGTGTCCATGGGAAGCAGGTGGAGAATGCCTGGGCAAGTTTGCAAATTTTACTGGAATATGGGGAGAAGAGATTGGATATCAATCTCTTGGATTGCATATCAAAGAAATCAAAAGTCAGATTTCTTTCTCCTATTTCACCATCCAATTTATATTTTAATTAGAAGATAGGCCATGCTTTTTTTTTTTTTTTTTCTTATTTTGCCTAATTCTCCTGGTAGCATTTTTGGCTAAAATTAGTTAACATGACTGAAATTATGAAGGCATGGAACAAAAGTATCCAAAAGTTGTCTGGGCTTAAAATGTATCTTGGAAAAATTCTATTCAAAATGGTTTTCATGGTCACATTAGTCTATCATCATTAGCTGTCTTAGACTAGCAGGTCTGGCCTTCTACCTTGACCTTGTATCCTCTAATTCTGCATAAAGGATGATAGGCACAGAGTGGAGGTAGCTCCGTGTCAGATCCCCAGGAGTGTCCCTGTGTAAGCATGTGGGTTCACATGAAGGAACAGGGAGGAGAGGAAAGCCGTGCCTTTCGGTAAAAGGCATATTTGATCTTTCCCAACCGCAGCAGAGGACAAGGCAGGTTTCCTGGAAGAAGCTCAGGGGAGGGAAAAGGAAAATTAGAAGGCTTCATCTGAAACGTTGGGGCTAAGCTTGAATTCCTAATCGCCACAGGTCTTTTCCAAGAAGCATGCTCATCTGCGGTGTACCAGCCATCAGCTGGGTGGCTCCCGGATCGTGTCTCCTTAGGCAACTCAGCTGATGGCACCAGTACCATCAGCTCCTTCCAGGAATGCTGTGCCCATCCTCTCTGGTTTTCTGTTGAGTTGGTCTGGCCCTACTTAAGAAGAAAATAATTGGTATTCTTTACGCCTGTGTCGGGCAGTAATTTCCCTTTGAGCCACCCTTCACATCAGAGCCAGCCCTCCGCACAATTATGCAGTAGACAGTTTGTTTTTAAGCATTTTCCTCCCCTCTGGTGCCTATCAGTCACCCTGTCCTATTCTCCTTGGCCCAAATTTTTAGGACTCTTCCATTTTCTTACGACTGTCAGAAATAACTACATCCTCATCACTGTATGATATCTGCACACAGCCAGCAAACACTCCTTCCTTTGGGAATTGTCAACTTGATTTGAAAATGACCAGTCTTTTTGTCTCATTCTACCATGTGGCAGACATGATGTCAAATGTCATGGCTGTCACAGTGAAGAAGACATGGTCCCCATGCTTATGGAGGACACAGTTTCATGAGACATATAGGAAAGAATATCCAGCATTACAACAAAAATGTAAAGGCATGAGATAGCATAAAACACTAGAAGAAATGTCACAGTGGCAGAGCATGTCACTAAAGCCATGCTGGAATTTGTTCTGCAAAGGCTATGAAGCAAGTGTACTGTAAAGATGGAGATGAGAGTGAGCTTTATCCTGAAGGCTGTGGGAGACCCACAGGCAAGTTATGCAAGAAGGTGACAAGATCAGATCTGCAAATTAGAAAGGTCTCCTAAGAAAGTTAGTGAATAGGATCCTAGTTTATAGAGGAAATCCAGATGAGAGATGAGGTGACCTTGACTGAGGTAGTAGCAGTATAGATACAAAGGAAGGGGCAGATTTGAGAGATATGTAGGAAATAGAAATTGCACATTTAATGATTGCTTAGGCCGTTGTTTGGGGGAGATAAAGAATTTTTTAGGATTCTGCTGAAGGCTAGGGCATGATGGTGTCTTCCCAGATATGTGTGAGATGCACAAAGTGGAATTGTTTGAAGACTCTTGTTTTGACGGTGGTGGGTATAGGCTTAACCCAACCTCAGAATCAGCTTGGTACTTTCTTACCAAAATGGTGTCAGATTGGTTTCATTAAGCTAAAATACATATCTCTTTGATTATACCCTTAAAGAATTTTTATAATGCTGGCAGTTTTATCAGAGACCATAGTAAATCAATTGAAGAAATGTCTGTCTTTTGGTTGAATGATGGGGTGGAACATGTTACGGAGCTACTTAGAATCACTTTGTGTGATCTGGACCACTGGTCATTGTGTTTACATGTGATCCTGCCCTCACTGCACATTTGGTTTTTGTGCACTTTTTAAAAAGCTCTTGATTTCTGTCTCCTTTAGCATTTAATTCATTCTTTTATCTGTCGTCATTCCTGCATTGCCCAAACCCTCCCTCTCTGTACAAAGTGAACTGGTGTCAGCACAGAGACCTCCCAGTTCTGTATATTTGTAATCTAAAAGGAAAGGAATGGAGGCTTCTTTCCCATGGACCCAGAATTCAGAGAATCTCTACTGCTGCCATAGAAGACATTTGGGAGAGGTGTGATTACTGAACCAAGTAAGCATTCCCAAATCCTTGCTATTTCCCCAGACTCATAAGCTCAACAGTATTGATAGAGCTTGGGGAAGCCAGATACTGGGGACATGAGAAAAATATTTTGATGTTAAAAAGCTCCATGTCCCTGGTTCCTTTGTTTCTATCAGTGCAGCTCTTAAATATTTATTCTCTTTTTCCTCTGTTTCTTGATCTATGGGTATTAAGTGAAAGCCTTAAATTCCCCATTCCACCCATCCCACAGAGTTTTGTTAGGGTGTAAAGGAAGAGAGAGAGCAATAGACTCTTCTCTGGAATCAAAGAAGGAGTAGCAATGGTTATGAATAGAAAAAATGTTTGATAAATAGCATGGAACCAGAAATCAGTTTTTGTAGCCTAAACCTAATAGACAAATACTTTCACCATTCACATGATTAGGCATCTAGCTACCTAGTGTCCTTCATCATGTGGTGGGAAAGAACATATCCACTTGTTATGCAATGTGGACCTAGGAAGTGGTTTTGGATTGGTTTTGGCTTCTTTGAGATGGTTTTGGACAAGATTTTGTTATGAAAGCTAAGCACAAGTTATGATTGCATGCTACAAGAATGCCCCATAGTCATTGGTTGTTCAGTCTCTTAAACCCACATTGAAATCCTGTAGGGCTATTGATGTCAGAGGCAATTTAGAAAGAAAAGGGTAAGAGTTAGCTACTGAAAAATATGGAAATGGCTTTGGGTCTTGATTCTGTGTATGAGCAATGCAATTACAATGATAATAGACAATGCTCAGTTTCACTTGGCAGAGACACATGCCTTGGATGACTTTATTCAAGTGGTATGCTAGGACCCCAACAAATTAAACAACATAATAGGGGTGAAGCATAGTGAGGGAGAGGTCACAAGACATTCCAGGTGCAGGAGAGAGGTCACATTTTTTAACTCCCATTTTCCATCCTAGACTGAAAAGCAATGAATTACTTAACAGTTATATATATGTAATTACTTAACAGTTATATAGAAATATAAAATTCAGTAACCAATAAAAACTGGAAATTGAGTGGGACAAAGAGGCAGGCGTATTCATTTGAAGGAGAATTTTATAGAAACCCTCCATTCTTCTTAAATTCTACCAGAATTACCACAGCAATAAAATAATAAGACGGTTTTTTGTAAGAGCAAAGGCCATATATTTTCAGCTTTATATCCTCAGTAACCAAGGTAGTTTCTGGTGCTCAATAAATGTGTGTTGCTGAAGGTATATGTAATCAAATGGCTACATTTATATACAGATGTCCATATATCACATTATAATATTTACATTATGATACCTATAGTAATGTAAATTTTGTCTATCCCTTATCTATTATCAAAAGTTAGCAAAGTTTTTCTATAATAAAACTTTTAAACTTTTTAGGCTAAAGATAAAACTGAGACTATTATGTAACATGAGGGAAAACAAATTTCCACTGTATTTCACTGATGAAATTAAAAACATAATGATCATTGAGTACACTTTTTTTGTAATGGAACGAGAAAAATAGAATTCTTTCGAAGGGGATAAATTTGCATTTAATTGAGTTTGATGTTCCCATCATCAAAATATTTTGTAAATGTTCATCTATTAATGATGATATGCAATGAAACTTTAATTATTTCCTTTAGTTTGAGTTTTATATAATTTTTGCATATCACTAAATATTATTTGTCTTTTGATTTTTTTTCCATTTACACATGTAATAGGTGTTCTTAGCTCTCAAGCTGTACACATGTGGTGGACTAGATTTGGCCCATGAGCTGCACTTTGCTGACCCCTGATCTATACTGACTGGTTTTGAAAAGTGTTCAATTTATTTATTTATTACCTGTCATGGAAAATTGAATTTGAAAATGTGTATCTAAATACATAATTTGCAATATCTCACAAAACAGAAAAGTCTCTACATTTGAGAGTTTTCCTCCATTTTTTAAAAACTACTTTCACGTGGGTATTGGTCTGAGAGCCATCCCACTCCCCCTGCCCACCCACACCCCCAAATAAAATTTACTGCAGTATGCTCTTATCAGGTTAAGATAACCTTACTTCCAAACTGAGTATGATTCTTAGCAAGGCTGGGATAGAGGACAAGGACTTCAAAAGAACTTTCTCTCCCTGGGATAAAAATACAATGACAAGGACAGAACCCTAAGGAACTGCCAAGCCCACTGGATGCCCAAATTTGAAGTTGTTTTTTCATGTTGTACTTTTGGTCGGAAATGCTTGAAATGCTTCTATGTCTCGTAAGCCTTACTCCCCGCTGTCACTTCTAGCCTGTCTCTCCTCTTTCCTCTTTCAAAACCCCAGATTCTTTGAGTGCATGTCATTGACTTCATTATCCATGACCCTTCCTTGTGGCTGTCATATCCACCACCAGATTGTGTCCTCACTTCCTGGCCTCATCAATTCCTCTGTAAATCACAACATAGAATGGTGGTAAAGGGCAGAGAATCTGGAATCAGATTGACTTGGTTCAAAGCCTGTCTCTCTCACTTACTTGCTGTTCTCTGTCTCTTAAACTATGAAATGGGTATAAAAATAATACCTCCCTTGTAAGGGCATTGTGAGGACTAAATGAAATTTTTTTTTTTTAAAGAAGTGCTTAGAACAGTACCTGTCATATAGTAAACACTTAATATCTTCAGAGCCTTCACCATCTTTGAAAAATAAGGCAATAAATATGTAATACAAATACAGATAGTACTAACCGCTAATACTACTGTATGCTTACTGTGTGCTAGGCATTGTAGAAAGTACTTTATATATGTGAACCCACTTAGGGTTCACAACAGCTCTGTGAAGTAGTGTATACTCTTGTCTTCTTTTTTTAAATGAAGAAACAGAGGCATATGAATGTAGGGTAGACTGCCTAAGTCACCTGCCAATGATTGCAGGAGCCAAGATGAGGATGGTCCATCCTACACCCTAGTCTCCCAACACCTTGACCCTTTAGCTCCAGCTGTTTTGTTTTCCATTCCAGTTCAGCCATCTTGTCATCCATGATAGTTATACCACTTCCCAGATTTCAATTCCAAACCTCCCCTTCTCTGACCATCTTCTGCTCACCTCCTACATTTTTACTTTACTTCCTGTGTATTCCCACAGCAAACATTTTCTGACCTCATTCAAACTTTGAACATATTGACCCTACTTTCTCAGCCTAGAAAATTCAAGATGTAGTACTGGGATACTCCCTCGAAAACACTCTTTACCCCTTTGCTCCATCCTCCCCTCCACTATCCTACTTATCTGGCAAAATCCCAACCCCAATTAGACCAAATTATCCACTAATTCTATGCCAGCACCGTAACGTAGAAGCGGTGTTAACAATCTGAGCTCTGCTACCTGCCCCATAATATACTTCCTCACTCTCAGAGACCCTTACTTCTTATCCTCTCTCCCCATATTTCAAATATTCCTTCTGTATCTGCCTACTGACTTCATACCAGTGAAGCTTCCTCTATCAAAAAACTAGATACAACTGGTTGTGAACTACCTTGTCTTTTAACAGATCAATCATCCTTTCAGCAATTGTACTCAACTACTGAATTACCCATCCTGTTAAAAGGTTAGGGTTATTTTTGTTACTAAGTCTAAACCTGTTAATGTCTTGGATTCCTTTCCACCTCATTTTCTCAAGGAGTTGGCCCCTGCACATTTCCTACATCAAAATTTTTCCTGTTTTAGGATCATTCATACTGACGTACAAAATGCCACAAAATCACCCGTCCTAAAATAAATCTGAAACCAGCCCCAAACTTCTTTGACCCTATATCCTTCTTTGGAAACTATCACATTTGTCTTCTCCACTGTATAAAAACCTTTTTAAAATATCATCTGTGTTTACTGTTTTTTTTTTTTAAGATTTTATTTATTTGACAGAGAGAGAGACAGCCAGCGAGAGAGGGAACACAAGCAGGGGGAGTGGGAGAGGAAGAAGCAGGCTCCCAGTGGAGCAGGGAGCCCGATGCAGGGCTCGATCCCAGGACTCTGGGATCACGCCCTGAGCCGAAGGCAGACGTTTAATGACTGCGCCACCCAGGTGCCCCTGTGTTTACTGTTTTGTCTTCTTTACCTCCCTTTCTCTCGGCAATTGCTTTATTTATTTTTTATTTTATTTTATATTTAGAGAAAGAGTGAGAGAGAGTGCATAAGTGGAGGAGGGGCAGAGGGAGAGGAAGAGAAAGAATCTTAAGCAGGCTCCACACAAAGTGTGGAGCCCAACACGGGGCTTGATCTCATGACTCTGAGATCATGACCTGAGCTGAAATCAAGAGTCAAACATTTAACTGGCTGAGCCACCCAGGCACCCCTCTGCAATTGCTTTAATAGAACCCTCCACTGAAATTTTCTTTATAAAACTGTAGTACTGGATATTGTTGATTGTATATATCCCAAAGATATTTCCATCCTCCTTTTTTTCTTGTAGTCCACTTCCTCCCCTTCCTTTCTTCCTTCTTCTTTATCTTAACTCCCTCTTTTTTTTTTTTTTTTTTTTGCCTTCATCTTCTTATTTTAGTTAAGTCTTTTATAACATTTGGGGATTTTTCTCATGTGATGAAGAAAGATAACCAGACCCCTTCCCAGTCCTTGAGATGGGACTTATAATTGATCTAAGTAAAAAAGAGTAAGTAATTCTATTTTTCTAGCCAATGGCTGGTGTAGACTTTGACTTAAGACTAACGTAGGCCAGTGAATTTTTAGTAAAAGTGTGGTGGGGTTCTTACTAAAAAGAGAAGGCTAGAAGAAGAAACCGCCTTTCTTGGATGTGGTTATGTCTATAAATTTTTGAAGATGTATAGTCATCTTTCTAGCACATAGGAAGACATTGTCCACACCCTGAGAAAACAAGATGGAGACTATCTGGTTCTTGGTAATGTTGTTGATCCTTTGAATTAAGAAACCCTAGAATAGCCCAAGGTCCAGGCATATTGATATGTGAAATAACTAACCCCATATTGTTTAAGATAATCTGAGCTGGGGCCTTGTAGCTTTCAGCAGAAATAATTCTGATACAGATTTCTCTATCCTCATTAACTTAATCCCTTGCATTTTGTAGCATTTGCCATTGTTGACCTCTCCATCCTTCCTGAAACATGCTCAGTCCCTTTCTTTTTCTTCTACCTGACACACTACACCTTGGGTAACTTGCTAGTCCACAGTTCCACTGGGACTCTAAATTTTGATATGACATAGGGCACTTCCTTATCTCTCTTGGTTTCTTCATCTATAGTATCTCCTTAGGGAATTCACCCATTCCAATAGAATCTATAAACTAAAAACTCTCGTCTACAGCCCCAGTCTCCTTTCTGAATGGCAAACTCATGTACTTAACTACCTACATGACATCTCCACTTGCATGTCCACTAACCATACTAGTTATAACATGGCCAAAATGGAAGTGTCCACCTACTACATCAGCTCTCCTGTAAGGTTTTGCTGTCTCAGTAAATGTCCTTACCACATAACCTGTTGTACAGGTCAAAAATCTAGGATTTGGGGACTTTTATTACTTTATTTTCTTTATACTCTGCACCCAGACATGCAGGCTTTTTCTCCAGAATGTGTCCTGAGTGCAACACTACTCACAAATCTTACTGCTAAAACTTGAGCTCAAGCCTCCAACGTTGCCCGCTCTGCAGTGGCCTCCAGTCTCTCTGATCTCTTGCCTTCACACAATGATGTGCCCTTCCTTCCCACAGTTCCATCTTCAGAGTCATCATTCTAAAATACAAGACAGATTAAATCACTTCTCTCTTAAAACTATTCAATGACTTCCCATTAAAATGTCAAGCTCCTGGCTTTAGCATAGGAAGCCCTACAGGATCCAGGTCTTGCTCCCCTCTCCTTTTTTCCCTTTCTGCTCTGTGAGTGAGTTAAGCTTTTTCCCTTCTCAGGATCTTTGCATGTGATTTTTCTTTTCTTTGGAACAATCTTCCCCATTTCTTTCCCCCCCCCCCTAATCTCCCACTCCACCCAGATTTCTTCACAGCTGTCTTTGTCTTGTAATTCAGGACTAAATACATACATCTAAGAGAGATCTTCTCTGACAACACTAGATAGCCGAGCATCCACATTTACTCACTGTCACATTCCTATTTTAACTTCTTCATAGTGAATATTAATAACATAAGTTATCTGTTTATTTGTTTTCTATAAAATTATGATCTATTTTCCCTATGACAATGTAAGCTCTTCAGGTGGAGAACCCTGTCTTGTTTAAGTGTGTCCCTGATGTCAATTTATATTTGGAGTCTTTCCATCAGATTAAAGACCTCACTCTCAGTTGCCAGAGTTCTAGCTCTGCTGAGACCATAAGTGTCCATTGTACTGTACTCTTTGCCTCCAGGGATCACTCATGTAGTTGAGATCATAGCAAGTACTGGTGCTAATGTACTTAACCGTTTTTATTTGGGAGAATCTTTATACATCCTGTTCTACCTTCTTCTCTTTTAAAGTAGATGTTTGGAAAGCACACAACTTTGAATATATGCTTGAATATCAACTGTGGTGTTAGGTAAAATCTCCACTCCTCATAATCTCAATTTCCTTTATATAAAATAGTGATAATTTTACTTACTTTTTAGTTTTATTTGCTGTGATTAAGAAGCAGATTTCATTGCATGAAGGTAGTGGTCAATCAATATCATTGCTATTATTCTTTATTAATTTGTTGTAACTCTAATTTTCTTAAGAAGGTAGATGCCAGAGGAATTGAGCTTTGATCCAGTCTGTGGACTTCCAGTTCCACTGGCATAAGCTAGTCCTGTGAGATGCCGTGTATGACCCCTTTATCAATACCTTTCTTTGAGCCACTTTTTCTTCTTAGGTTTGGAAGGTAAAAACACAGTGAACTTAGAGAGGCCTGAGTATAGCCCCATCAACTTGTTTATTAGGTTGCGTTGGGCAAGACAGTTAAATTTTAATTTATTCTCATCACTCAGCTTTTATTTTCCTCAACTGCATAGTGAGAATAATTCTTGCAGGCCCTACATCATGGTTTTTGTGGTGAACGTCTCTGACTTTGTATTTTGGGGGTCGTCTCCAGTTCTCCTGGATCTTTCTCCCAATTCTGCTTCATTTCCTTTTTTTAATTTTTTAAAAAAATTTTTTAAAGATTTTATTTATTCATTCGACAGAGACAGCCAGTGAGAGAGGGAACACAAGCAAGGGGAGTGGGAGAGGAAGAAGCAGGCTCCCAGCGGAGGAGCCTGATGTGGGGCTCGATCCCAGAACGCCAGGATCCTGCCCTGAGCTGAAGGCAGACGCGTAAGGACTGAGCCACCCAGGTGCCCCTCTGCTTCCATTTCTTGTCATCCTTATGGTGTGTCTTCAGGAATGGAGAGAGTTCATTAGCCCAGCAGGGGAGGCAGGATCAACAGAACATTTTTTTGTCAGGAGTTTTCGAATTGATAAGTGCAAAGACAGTATCTCTGCAGGGCCAGACATTTTAAGATATAAGTCTTTGGAGCTGTTGGTAGCACAGTTTCCTGCCAAAGGGAGAAAACTTTTTGTCTGCAATGAGAGGAAATAAAAGGCATGTACAGAGAAGGCCAGGGAGAAGGGATACCAAAAGAGAAAGATTTGGTAGACTTTGAGTTGCTGGTTCTAAACATTACTAAGGCCCTGCTATATCTGTGACCCTCGTTTGGTCTGCTTGTTTAAACTTACTTGGAATTTTTTTAGTCATACTTTATCCTTTTTTGCCTAAATGAGTTGGAGTCCTGTTTGGAGTCCTGTTTCTGACAGGGTATCCAGAAACCAGTCCAGCCTTGTGGTCTTTTGTAAGTTATGTACCCTTCCTCTCTGAGCCTTAGTTTCCTTCACTATAAAGGACACAGTACTTACATTTAAACACCTAGATGGTGTCTGATACATGCTTGTGATTCCTAGTAAGTAGCTGTTCTCATCATTAACAACGTAGTCCTGTTAATGATAGACTCTCTTTGACCCACTCACTGTCTGTCCCATTGTGCCTTGTGAACAGACCTGAGGAAAAGCAGAATGAATGGTGTGCCAGAAGTGCTATGAAGCAGGAAGTATTTCTGACAGAGACTTCTGGAAAGCTCTCATCATAGTCAGGCTAAGGCATTAATGGAATTTGGAATTGATGTGTAATGAGTAGAGAGATTAGCAAAGCTGACATGATCAGAATCTCTTCAAGAGTCCTAACATGTCAGTCGCCAGGGTACCAATTTAAATAATCTTGGTCACATTTCAAATAAAACTTTCGATTGCTACCTCCTTTTTCCTTACCTAACATATGCTGTTGGCAGAAGTGATAGGAGACAGAACATGAGGGAAACGATAGAAAATAGAGCAAGAGTTATAAGGCAGACGTTCTAGAGGTGAAGAATATAAACATAGAGCCATTCCTTTTCCCCCTAAATAAGAGGAAGAAAGCAAGGTAGGGTAAAATATTAGTTTCAAAGTAACATAGACAATCAATTTACGCTTTTTATAAACTTCATTTTTTGCAGTGGTTTTATGTTCACAGCAAAATTGAGCAGAAAGTACAGAGTTGCCATATCTTCTCCCATTATCAACATCCAGAGTGGTATATTTATTACAGTATTCCTTCACTTAGTATTATGCCTTTCAGTTTCCTCAGTTTCCTTGCTTGGCTTGATAGCTCATTTCGTTTTAGCAGTGAATCATATTCCACTGTTTGGATATGCCACAGTTTATCTCTTATTGAAGAAAATCTTATTTGTGTTCAAAGTTTCCCACATTTTGCCAATTATGAATAAAACTACTGTAATCATATATGTGTAGGTTTGTGCAGACATAAGTTTTTGATTCATTTGGGTAAATACCAAGAAGCATGATTATTGGATCATATGATAAGAAGGTGTTTAGTTGTTTTTTTTTTAAGATTTATTTATTTATTAGAAAGAGAGAGAGACAGAGAGAGCAAGCAGAGGGAGAGGGAAAGAAGCAGACTCCCCATTGAGTAGAGAGTCTAATGTGGGCTCTATCCCAAAACCCTGAGATCATGACCCAAGCTGAAATCAAGAGTCAGATGCTCAACTGACTGAGCCACCTAGACCCCTGAGGATGTTTAGTTTTGTAAGAAGTTGCCAAAGTATCCCCCAAGGTGATTGTACCATTTTCCACTCCTACCAGCAATGAATGAGAGCTCCTATTGCTCCTCAGCACTACCAGCCTTTTCTGTTGTCAGGGTTTTGGATTTTGGCCATTATAATACGGACTTAGAAGTATCTCATCATAGTTTTGTTCTTTTTTTAAAGATTTTATTTATGTATTTGTCAGAGAGAGAGAAAGCGTACACACAAGCAGGGGAAGCAGCAGGCAGAGGGAGAAGCAGGCTTCCCACCAAGCAGGTAGCCTGATGCAGGATTTGATCCCAGGACCCTGGGATCATGACCTGAGCTGAAAGCAGGTGCTTAACCAGCTCAGACACCCAGGGGTCCCTCATCATAGTTATAATTTGCCTTTTTCTGATGACATATAATGTGGAACATCTTTTCATATACATATTTGTCATCTTCTTTGGTTAAGTGTCTGTTCAGATATTTGGCCCATTTAAAAAATTTCTGTGTAATTAGTTTCAGAAGTAGAATTTAGTGACTCATCAGTTGCATATAACACCAATGCTCATTACATCAAGTGCCCTCCTTAATGCCCATCAGCCAGTAACCCCATCCTCCCACCCCCTCCCTTCTAGCAACCCTTAGTTTGTTTCCTAGAGTTCAGTGTCTCTTATGGTTTGCCTCCCTTTCTATTTTCATCTTGTTTTAGTTTTCCTTCCCTTCCCCTATGTTCATCTGTTTCATTTCTTAAATTCCACATATGAGTGAAATCATATGGTATTTGTCTTTCTCTGACTGACTTATTTCACTTAGTATGATACCTTCTAGTTCCATCTACATCATTGCAGATGGCAAGATTTCATTCTTTTTTATGGCTGAGTAATATTCCATCTTCTTAATCCATTCATCTGTTGATGGACATCTGGGCTCTTTCCATAGTTCAACTATTGTGGAATTGCTACTATAAACATTGGGGTGCATGTGCCCCTTTGAATCACTATGTTTGTACCCTTTAAATGAATACCTAGTAGTGCAATTGCTGGGTCATAGGGTAACTCTATTTTTAACTTTCTGAGGAACCTCCATACTGTTTTCCAGAGTTGGCCCATTTTTTAGTCAGTGTTTGTTTTCTCATTGTTAGGTTTTAAGAGTTCTTTGTATGTTTTGGAGAACAGTCCTTTATCAGATATATCCTATACAAATATTTTCTTCTAGTCTGTGGCTTGTCTTCTTATTTTCTTAAGACTGTCTTTATAATCTCAAGATTTTTTTGAAATTGAAAATAGAACCATTTCTTTTGATGGGCTTGCACTGATATACCTCAGATTTAAGAACACCTCAAGGCCATGTATAAACTTCATCACTTGTCCATCATCCACCTCCGATTCTATGGACAGCAGTTGTCTAAGGGCCAACTCATGCATTCCAGACAGTCACCTCAACTCTTACTGCCTCTTTCATTAAACATATTGCCAAAATTAGCATAAGCAGAGAGAGATGAAATGCAATACAGACTTAAGTGATGTCAAACAAGAGTAAGTTCAGCACTTATTTTTTAAATCTTTATCAAACTAGTACAAGTATGAAATGAATTGACTTTATTTCCTCCTGCTCCAACAAAGAAAAATGCATTGTCCTTCTTTATGCTGATAACCTTGTTGTAGTCTCTAAGAGTGAATTTAAGAAGCAGTGTGAGTCCATTGTCATCTGACTTCCATAAGGAACAACTCAGCATAAAATTCTGCAAAACAACAAGAAAAAAATCATTGTATTTGGTAGGTATTCAATTTTAAATGCCCTCAGGCAACAAGTCAATTTATTATGTCTTTTGTAGGGATTCAGTCACTCTGGCCCCACAAATGGATCTATTCTCTTATTCAGGCATTTTGCTCCTAATTCATTCTGATGGCTCCTGGGGATATCTAGTTCTTAAAATGAGATATTTGCTAGTTTACGTATTGATGTTCTTTTATAGATGAGGCCAATAGCTGGTTATACACACACACACACACACACACACGCAGACGCTGCTATGAGATAAAAGTTAAGCAGGACTAAATCTTTTTATTTGGTAGGTTCTGAACTTTAGAGTTTCAGACAAATACACACGCTAAAAAGCATTAAACCTCTGCTCTGAAAAAAAATATTAACTTTATCTTTAGACGTCCCTGCTGTTCTCCATGAACTATTATAGTTAAATTTTAATGCATTGCATATTTCCATTTTTGCCCCAGCTTCTAGGAAACAGAATATCATTCACTCTCGATGGAAATTGACTGTTTTACTTGGCCCTAGCCTGGTAAGCCTCAATTCTTTTGGAAAATTTTTATTGTTATTTATTGTATTCAGAAGTATGTTTCATTTTTAAGCAATTTAAATGATTTTTGAAGAAATTCCAGTACATTTCAATAACTTCTTTCAGAGATATTTATGGAGTACTATGCCATTAAGTTATTGTCTCTCAGCTCCAAACCTACCCTCTACACTCAGCTTTGTGATGTTGGCTGGGGCTGTCAGGCTTCATTGTGGCTCCATGTTAGACTGGCTTCATGTTGGGCATTGTCAATAGGGGGCCACAGAGGGAGACCTCCAGTCTTGAAGAGGAAGAAGGGATATTCTCCTTCCTCCAGCTTCCCGTGGACTGACTACCTTTCAGCTTTCTGTTCCCAGCATATCACCCAAGCAATACTTCTTTATCCCTTAGCAGTTGTTCTTTCCCATAGTAACTGCTGGATCCAATGTGCAGTTAGTTCTTCCAGTGTGAGCAAAGCCCATTTCATCTCACTTACCATCTTGCCAGCCCGAACCTGTCACAGTTTCTCTTTGAAGATCTGGGTGCCAAGCCCACTATTAGGAGTTAGTTGGACAGTTCCGTAGTCAGGGACAGAAAATATGGAGTCAGGACAGTAAGATAAACAGCACTAACATCCTGTTTTGCAGCTTAGACAGGACCACACTAGCATTCTATTTTGTAGCCTTTGCAGAAATGACTTCTGCAAAACATCCCAAAATAAGACAGTTAACCACAGAGCATCTGTCACTATCATAGGCAAGGGACAGTTAAGACATAAGCCCCCAGATGTCAGCAAAAAGGACCATCAGTATGTAGACATTAACCTAATAGGTAGAAATATGTGTGACCAAAGCCCTGATTGGCACAACTCAGCACACCTGATTGCTTAAGATAGTTCTGTAAAAGGGCTCATAAAAACCCCTAAGCTTAGAAACTCCAAGGGCAACCCTCTTGGATCCCCTAAACTTTGCTTGGCTGCCCACCACCCTTCGTCTGTTCTACCTCTTCATTCTTCGAAGTGGCGTGATCAAGAGGCATGGGCACTAAAGGCTGGGGAATCCTGCAACACCACCCCATTACTCCTCAAAGCTCAGAGACACCAGCCATGGAGAGCTCCCTCCACAGAGCCCAGAGTTTCAACTCTGCAAGGACCCTCTCTAGGTCTCTAGGATTTATTAATTCCAACATCCCCTTTGCACCCCCCCCCCCCAGCCTGAGAGGTGGTAACTGCTCCCTGCAGTTGCCACTTCTGAGATACTTGAGAGTTCTCTTTGTATTCTTTTAGGTACCTAGTTAACTTTATAGTAGTTACTACTTTTTTATATTAAATTCCCTCTCATCAAACTGGTATAATTTCTGATGCCCAGCTGATGCCTCACTAATGCAGGCGCTTAACATGAATTAGGCATAGTTCTAAGGGCCAGGGAATGGTCCTGACCCAGATAAATCCATTGCTTTCATAGAATTGATCTTCTTGTAGGGCTGGACAGGTAACACACATAAATATGAATTGTGATAAATGGTACTTTTCCATTACTAGGAAAAAAAAATAATAAAGCCAGGTAAGGGAGAAGAGAGTGCCCCAAGTGGCAGGAAGAGGCTGCTGTTGCATGGGGATGGTAGAGAGAAGCCCTCTCTGGGCAGGCCTGACATTTCAACATTTTTGAAGGAAGTGTAGGACCAAATTATGTAACTATGTGGAGCAAGAGTGTTTGAGGCAGAGAGAATAACAAATGCAAAGGTCCTGGGGGTAAAGCAGGCTTTTGTGGCCAGGGAATGGAAAGGCCAGTATGTCTCTAGCAAAGGGAGCAAATGGGAAAGTGGTAGGAGATGGAAGCAGAGAGGAAGATGGAAGGCCAGATCCTGTGGCTCTGGGAGCCATAGTAAGAAGTATAACTTTTCTTTTCATTTTTAAAGATTTTATTTATTTATTTGAGAGAGAGAGAGAGAGAGAAAGTGTGTGTGGGGGGGGGGGAGGGGCAGAGGGAGAAGCAGGCTCCCTGCTCAGGGCTCAATCCCAGGACGCTGAGATCATGACCTGAGCCCAAGTCAGATGCTTAACTGAGTGAGCCACCCAGGTGCCCCCCCCCCATTTTTTAAAAAAGATTTTATCTAACTTTTCATCAAAGTGAAATAGTCACAGAAGCCTTACCTGTCTTCTGAAGATGAGGTTATGTGTCTCTCCTATGAGCCTCACCTCAAGGCCGATTTGGTCTTCTATAGCTAATCAGACATCCAGACACCTGCGCACTCTCTTCTTGTAATCACAGTTCTCAGTTTGTTTAGTCACATCATTAACTCTGTTTTGGCTTCAGAGTTCTTGATTGAGGGAAAAGTTGAGGAAGGGTCCCTTTGGACCACAAACACAAAGCTTCAGTAGAGCTGCTTGGTGGTCATCATACCATCCAACGAATACTTGGTGTAGACATTTCTCAATGTGTTCATATTTAGAAACAACTTGATACTAATGAAGAATTGGATGAGTCACTGAAGTTTTTGTTTTGGGACCAATGTTTTGCTGTTGTGGCCTTAAAATAACCTCATTTACTCAAGATTTTAATTTATTATGTTGACTTATTTTAATGCTTTGTTTTTACTTCTTGGTTGTGAACATACAACTGCTTTTAATCACCGACTCACAGCACCCATAGAGTAATGCTTTTTCTATTAAGACTACATGAGCAAAATATATCACATGCTCATTTCCTGAAATATGAAGTGAGTATCTTCAAATCTTGGAAACACTTCAGTTCCATGAAATAAATCTCCCCACACTGGTAAATTCCCAGAGATTATCATAACAGACTTGCTAAGTCGAACTGAGGAGGGATTTCTATTTTGAGAGAATACTTCTTTTGGCAGCCAGGACAGTCTTCTGTAGATATCTTTTGGAGAATGGGATAACTCATCTGAATTCATCATTGCCAGAAATAAATATTCTTGGTGCCTGATGTAGGTGCATTACCGGAAGGATGGTAGTCTGGCTTGGTATCGCTTGCAAAAATTATTCATGGTTGGCACTCTCAGCGTGTTTAAAAAAAAACTCTTTTCACATGTGGTTAAATGTGTCTGTCTTGCTTTTCACTATTTATTTGAAGTCTACCTTCAAAATGTTCAAAATAAGATTGTTGTTGGACAGACCTCTATCTGAAATCCAGGAAATAGTATTCATTTTGGCCCCAGTTAGAGCCCACATCATGTATATTAATGCAATTTTCTCATTTTAAACTACTTTTTGTTTCTCAGTTGCAGCCAGGCTTTATTAACATGCTTAAACCAACAAATCTTCATCTTTACTGGAGTGAGCTAATTGTGTCCTCTAATGAAGAGGTCTGAACTTCGTTTGTCAAATTTGTGTTTATACACAGGCCAGCTCATTGAAAGCAGACCAGCTTAAAGAATGTCTTGTCAGAAAGTACACCGAATGAGTACTTTAAAAAAAAAATCTTTCCTTCTAATGACATTTTAAAAACTTAATTCTAGAGATATTATTTTTGCTGGAAGTATGCAAACTCTTCCTACTAATGTTCACAAATCTACTTCATGATATGCTATTTTCTATTGGTTAGAATGTGCATCTTACCCATAATACTCTTTCTTATATGAAAATATGTAGTCATTAACTTGTTTTATTACTTCCCTTAGAATGACCTCTCTGTTCTTCTCTGCTTAGCTAAATCCTCTGTCCCTTTTAGTCTAGGTGAAATCTCACGTTATAGCTTAACCTAATTTTGGCAGAATATTCTGTAGATCATGGAGATGCCACTAGTAACTGTATTGTGTGTTCTAAGTGGGGTCAGTACCAGCCAATATTTTCTGCATGTCAAAGATTTGCCCACTTACAAAAATTCATGTACTATTATCTTAACAGAAATTAGAGGTACTGGGATAAGTTTTGGTTTTTTTGCTTGCTTTTACAACAACTCTGAGATGCATTATAGGAGACATTGTTTTGGCCTTTCCAGAAGCCAGTTACCTTTATCCAGGTAATAACACTCTAGTATATCTTGGGATTTCTGCCAATGTTACCTACAGTGTGGACCTATAACTATTCAGAGTAAACGAGGTTCAGTACCTGAGAAGTCTTCATTGCCTTGGCCTTGGGCTGTGAGGATATTATCTTGAGTTCTGAGGGCCATTGTGATGGGAAAGCATACTGGAAAATTAAGCCATTTCAGAAGAAAGAAGGCATGTGGGAGAGATCACTTCCTGGGAGTATGGAGCACCTGAATCCAGGTGTGCCAGAAGCTAAAGACTCCTGGGTTTTTCAATTACGTAGTCAATACATTTATTTTATTTTTACATGTATTTTTATTTTTTTGCTTGGGTTGAGTTTTTGATTTCTGCAATTGAAAGAGCTCTGAGTAACTCTATTAGTCCCAGCTCTATAAATGAGGAAATTAAGCTGAGAGAAGTTTAGGACACTGCAGAGCTAGTAACAAATGAAACTGGAATCAGCAGTCAGGTAAATATGCCTCCATGGTCCATTCCCTCTGCTCTATTGTAGTGCATGCAGTTTTCTAGTATGCTTTGCCTGATATGTTTTGGCTCCTTCAAAAATTAATTAATTAGTTAATTAATTATTTTAGGGGGTGGATAAAAGCCTTGCTTTGCGGTGATATCATTTTCTACTTGTATTTTGGAGGAAGAAAATATGAGGGACACAGAAACATTTGTGTTCTGAGTACTTGTATTAGAAGTTCCATTAATACTCATTGAATTTTCCAGGGATTGATATTCAGCACATGTGGTCTTTCCTGGTTTAAAGCACCTTGGTTGAAGTCAACACCATTCTTATTCATAGAGGGACCTGCTCGTCTTTGAGTCCATGTTACTCCAGTGTCTCATGTCCGTAATCCCTATCTCCATCAATTTACATTATTTTCAGAAACACAAACAAGGGTTGAGTGAGATCTTCCCAAGGACATTTGTATTGAGAAATACTGGGAAAATTATGCCTACTCCCTGGCTGGATCAGAGACAGGGTTGCAAGAAACATCTGAGTTTCATTCCTGGAATTGTCACTGCATTTCAGGGTGGCCTTGGACATAGTAGTTTTCCTCTGTTTCTCCTAAGGGAAGATAACAGAAGGGGGAGAGGAATGAACAAACAGCCTGGGATGAATAAATTTATTCTTTGTAGTGCTAAGTATTACATTCCCATTTTCCTGAAATTACTATGAACTCACAGGCCAGATCTCAAAGAGAGCCTTTGAAATTTCAGAAATAGCCCTTTTCATTTATAGCTAGAAGAACAAAAACAAAAACCAAACAAACAGAAAACAAGCTTGGTGCACACACAAAGCTCCAGGCAGGTGGGCCATTCTGGTCAGTTGGTGTCACTAAGACCTAATTAGGTAAGCTGCCTTGGTGGCATTTTCAGAAAGGAAGCTGGACTCCTCTGCCTGTAAATGTCTTTATTAGCTCAGTGTGTATGTTTTCATTGGCCTTTGGAGAAGACTCTCGGTCTATTATGGTTTTGTTGATGGCTAACAGTGTTCTTGGCGCTGAGTGAGATATAGAAGAAGGTGCAGGATCCGCCCAAGGCGCTGCAACCTAAGTTAGTAAAACAAATACCTCGCTATTAGTCTTGACCTTGCTGGAAATTGGGCTTAAATATCAGTGGTGCTAAATTCAGAATAGTTCTATTTGTGCCCCTTTGGGATGGGCAGGAATGACATTGTGGAGCAACCGTATTGCTTGGTATGCTTCGTTTCTTCCATTTTTAGCATGTCGATCTGTCTTCCATACTCCAGGGATTTTTCTGTGCCTGAGTTAACCACATACATAGTGTCTCAGCATCCACTTGTTTTGATGTAATATTTGCCCTCATTTTAGTTCATTATAGTCGAATCTCATTTATCTCCACCCATTGTGGTTGTAGAAAAAAGTGTTGGCTCAGATCAACCCTAAATAATTTCTTGTATGTGTGGGAACAAATTTTTTTCTTATATATAATTGCGTGGATGCCATGGCACTTCAAATAAAATTGTGAATCTGAAGTGTGAAGACCCAGCTGGACAGAGATTGAAAATTAGCCAACCTCCTCTGCCCATGTAGTTTTTTTTCCATATAAGTAAGGAAGGAAAATATTATACTTCAGACTCTCTGATGTTCATACATTTGGGAAGAGTGGGTGAAGTAGGGGAGCTGGTCAGGGGAGGTCAAGGATGACCAGTGGGACAGAACCTGGTAAATGGAGGCAAGAAATACATAATTCGAAAGCCCATTTTTATGGCTGGTGTCAGGCTATTGCCAAATGGAAGCCATTTGAGAAAGGAAAAATAGAGCTGTTTACAAGTTAAGCAAGTTGTTGATCTTACCTCTAATCCATACATAGTTCCTGCTTCTGAGGGCTCAGAAGTGTGCTAGGTTTGAGACAGAAAGCCCTGAAGTCTGTTGGTAAGGTCTGTCAGTATCAATGAAAATGTGATGGATTATTACCACATGCAATAGCATGGATGAACCTTGTGACCATATGTTGAGCAGAAGAAGCCAAGCACAAGAGACTAGGGATTGAGTCACTTCATTTCAATAAAGTTAACGAACAGACAAATTAGTTTATGTTGTTAGAACTCTGCAAAGTGTGACCCTCGGCAGGGGGTGGTGATCAAAAGGAGGGAGACGGGGTGCTCTGGGCTGTTTGAAATGCGGTCTCTTTTTTTTTTTTTCTTTAAGATTTTATTTATTTATTTGACAGAAGGATAGCCAGCGAGAGAGGGAACACAAGCAGGGGGAGTGGGAGAGGAAGAAGCAGGCTTCCCAGTGGAGGAGCCCGATGTGGGGCTCGATCCCAGGACTCCGGGACCACGCCCTGAGCCGAAGGCAGATGCTTAACAACTGAGCCACCCAGGCGCCCCTGAAATGCTGTTTCTTGGTCAGGGTGCTGGCTCTATGGGCATATCCCCTGTGTGAAAAGTATCAAGCTGGATACTAATAATTTGTGTATTATTCTGTAAATTTTTATGTTTAATTTTAAAAGATTATTTATAATTGCTAATGTCTATTAGAGAGATGTTTGCTTGCATATATATCATTATGGAGCTATTAAAAACTAAAGAACTGTATCTAGTTGTTTTTTCAAATTAGTAGATGACTGACATTTGATTTCTGGGAGATACTTGTTGTCAGTAATTTCTGGTTACAAAAAAGGAGCCAGTGTGTCTTGGACAGTAGCCTGATGGATACCTAGGTATTATGGGTTGACATGTGCCCTCATCACAATCAAAGGCAGTTGAGCCAAGAACTGAGTCCTCTTAGTGTACTGACTATGAGCTCCAGAGGAGGGAGGGAGGACTAGATTATGGCAATTCCGTGGTAGATAAAGAAAAATGATATTTACTTCTTTGCTTCTCAGATCCTGAAATGTGTGGCAGCTACTGTCACCAGAGCCTGTCATCCTCCTTCATTCCATGGCTCACTTCTAACCAGCAATATCCAGGAGGAAAACTTGCCTATTCCCTTCTCCAGCAGGAACATTCTCTCTCTCTCTTTCTCGCTCTCTCTCTCTCATACACACACACACACACACACACACACACACACATACATACATACATACATATATACGGTGGGGGGTAGGCATTTGGAAGACTATGGTTGACCTGGTATATAAGAGATCAGAGAAAAGAAATAGGACAGGAATGAGAAGGAGGACAAGGCAGGAAAGAAAAGGGAAAAGTGAGTAGGTCAAGAGAAATGTGTCGAGGTATTTGGAGGTTGTAAACTTCAAGCAAAGACCAACTAATAATGACAAAAGGGTAAGGTCTTCACACTGTCCTATTTTTAAAAAATGTTTAAAATATACTTACTATATGCTAGGAACTGCCTTTGTGCTCTACACCCTGTATCATTCTATTTAATTTGAATCTTACAGATGATAAAAATTGGGGAATCAGAAGGATGAACACAGTATGACTGACTCCAGTCTAATCCCTCCTTATTCACTAAGCTAAACCCTCTTAGTCAGAGCTCACTGACTATTAGGATTTTAATGCCATGTGTTGAATGCCTACGACATCCCAAGCACCACTCTTCCACCTTTTATTTTCTTTTAACTTTATCATGGTAAGAACACTCAACATGAGATCTGCCCTTCCAACAATATTGTAAGTATAGAGCATATTATTACTGACTGTAGGTACAATGTTGTACTGCACGTATCTAGAACTCACTCATTCTGCTTAACTAAAACTTTATGCCCTCTGATGAGTAACTCCCTATTTCCCTCCCCCTTCCAGCCCTTGGTAATCACCAGTCCATACTTTCATTCTATGAATTTGACTATTTTAGTATTTCACATCAATGGAGTGATTCAACTTATCTTTTTGCAACTAGCTTATTTCACTTAGCATAATGTCTTTAAGGTTCATCCATGTTGTCACATACAGCAGAATTTCATTTTTAAAGGATGAATGATATTCCATTGTGTGTAAATACCACATTTTCCTTATCCATTCATCTGTCAAGGGACATTTGGGTTGTTTCCCTATCTTGGTTTTTGTGAACAATGCTGCAATAAACACAGTTGTGCTAAAAGCCTCTTTGAGATCCTGATTTCGGGTTTTTGGGATCAATACCCAGAAGTGATATTGCTGGATCACGTAGTAGCTCTATTTTTAACTTTTTGAGGAGCCACCATACTGTTTTCCATAGTGGCTGCACCATTTTACATTCCTGCAACTGTGCACAAGGGTGCCAGTTTGTCCACCTATACATTTGTTCTCACTCAACATAGTTCACTTAAAATAATTTGTTTTTGCTCATGCTGAGCAACATGTGCATATGGCTAAGTCTGTGCCCATTTGTATTGTGTATCTGTGCCCATTTGTATTGGCTACTTGTTACTGGCTGTGACCTTATCCTTTGGGGTTCCAGCTGGAGCTGGGTGGGACTGCTTGGAGCCACTCCAGGCCACATGGCCCTCTGGTCACTCTGGTCTGGACTCATTCCTCCTTGCCATCCGTCCTTCCCACCAGGGCTTATCTGGAACTTAACCAGCTCCCAAAGGGAAAGATAGGTCACTGGGCAGATGACCATGTGCCTTTAACTGCTGACCCTGATTTGTGTGTACTGGCCTTGAGGGAGGATTCTTGTGGCTTCTTTTCACTCCGAGTTTATATTTAAGCAAAGATTAGATTTGCTACACACTTCTCACTGACACATGAAGGTTTTGGGTGTGCATCATTGGAGAGCATCCCACAAAACCAATGGGCTATAGAAGTCAATTGTGCCATGTATAAGTGATCAACGTGGAAATTCACATTTGAATGACTAAAATGACTCAAAAATGTTGTGGAGATTAGTTACAGAATTATTACAAGTATTTGAGTATCCATGACCTGCAAGTATTAAGCCAGGTAATTGTGTAGATTCAGAGGTGTGATGTCAGAGGCCAGAATGAAGAAACAACTGAGATCGGGCTGCCAAATACTGTAGTAAAAACCAAGCCTGTGCTGAATGAAGGTAATTAGCAATAGCAGTGCAAATGGGCACATGGTAAGATGAGAGAGATGGTCACTTGACAGTGTAGGTAAAATGATCTTTCCTTACATCTAAATAAGTGATCATTTCTATATATTTACAAATTAGATACAGTGATAATTGGTGGTTTGGTAAAATGTGTCTTCAGTGGTCAATAAGTTAGGAAATGCTAGTTATAGAAAATATAAACAGATTTCTCTACAGTAGGATCTTCCCAAGTTTTTTTTTGTGCTAATTTCAAAGCTCCAACAGAGACGTAAATTTTCTGGTACCCCACGTTTTGCACCTTGAGAACATTTTTATATGCAATGTCTTCTGGAACCAGTCTTTAGAAAGGCTAGAAACAGTGCTTTAACCTTTTCCAAATCATCTGCCTGTCATTTCATGTTCTCCTTTCTTTTAGGTCTGGAGGAGAAAATCTAGGCCGCATAAATGTAGTGGAAAATTGATCAGAGAGTAGCCCAAGACCTAGGCTCATGACTCAGGGCTGTTTTGATTTCACCTTCTATGAAAATAAATCTACTGTCCTACTGTCCTCAACAAAGGAGTCTACTTGAGACTCAATGACACAGAGATTTCAGGTTTCCTTAACCAGGGAACACATCCAGCCGTAAACCGTTTAGATGCATTCCCAACAAGCATTTTCCTTTTAGTTTCTAAGTACTCAACTCTGAGCCCTTACCTTGTGGCTTATTTTGTGTTTGCCCAGGGCAACGCCAGGAAATGAAGTAGATTAGAGCTAGAAAGGTCCTAAAGAGGACACATGTGTTCAAATCTCCTAGTTTACAGATGAAGGATGTAAATGTTCTTTGGAGTTTGACTTTCCCTTGGATTATAGTGCTGGTTAGTGTGAGGGACAGTGGGGGATGGATTAAGGTCATCTGATTCGGTCTGTACTGCTTCTTTCCTGTGGTGGCATACAGAGCCTCTGGGATCACCCTGAGGTTTGAGTCCCTTGACACAGGGCTGATGGGTGGGAATGCGCAGGAAAAATGCCTGACTTTCACCCAGATCCTCTTACTCTTGTCAGACATGGTAACACTCAACTGAAATATAGTTGGTTTCATCTCTTGGGGAAAAATATTCAACACAAGCAATTCGGGTTCAAAAACTCCATCAGCCTCTTAGAGATGTATCTAACTCTGTCCCAGAGCTATTTAAAAAAATGCCAAAAACCAAATTTTAACAAAGCCCTCTTAACAGACCCTAGGTGTTGTTACATCAAGGATCTCAGGAAATGATTGAGTTTAACACTCAACGGTTACAGAGTAAGGGCCAGGGAAAATGCTTGGTGTCTCTAAACCTCAGGCAATTTAACTGTGGCTGCTAAGGCATCCACAGAAAGAGTTTGTCAATTGGTATATTTATACTTTCTTTACTTAGTATTGATTCTAAATAAGGATAAAACCCATCCTTGATGGGAAGCCCTATGAGTAAGAACAGATGAATTAAAGTTTGTTTTATCTTCCCACTTTCCTTTCACTGTAGCCAAAAAAAGCCTTCCCTGTAGAGGCATGGGATGTATTCTAGAGGAAGCCACCGCTGCTTTCAGAACAACTAATGATGAAGTGGGGGTGTTGGTTCTGGTGCAGGTCCAGGTCTCCCTAACCTTTTGTTTAGAACGTTGGGGGAAATCAACTAGCTTAAAGGTCCACAGTTCTCCAAACTTCCCCCACCCATCCTGTATATGGATGCCCAGGTCTATCATTCTCCAAACCCCGTATTCCTCTTAAAACACCTGCTTTGAGCCACTTACAAAGCAAGCACTCTCTCTCTTTTAAGTCTCACAACAGATTGATTTCATCATACGTATTTGCTCATTGATTATTTGTGGAACTGAGAAGAATCTCTGGTATTTCGCCTTATGGCAGAAAATGAATAGAGAGAATGATCAAGGTAGGATTATTTAGGCATTGGCTGCTCATCGTGTGTGTGTGTGTGTGTGTGTGTGTGTGTGTGTGTGCGCGCACGCGCGTGTGCATTACGTACAAACATCATTAACTCAGACTTGCTCAAACAGAAATTGCTGTGGTTCTCCAAACCTAAGGTAGGGCCCAGGTTTATCTTTACTTCAGCTATGCAGCAAGGTGTGTGACTATGCAGGGAGATTGTGTCTGTACTTTAAAGAACAATCTTTCCCAACACTCTGGAAATTCCATCCCCACCTACACGTAATCCACCATAACTTGCAGCTGATTTTCTATATCCTGGTACACAGGCTACTCCCCCCTGCAAATGGATACTGCTGGGCTTTGGTTGATACGTTTTCATTTCCTGGAGCCCCTTCTTCCTCTTCTTTCTCCTCTGTTGTCCTGCTTACCTTGTATGGTTCTTGTAAGTGCCCTCATCCTGCACCATCCAAGTTCACTGTTCTCCCGGAGTTCCAGAGTTCCAGAGCGATTTACTCATGCCTCCAACAGAGTGCTTATTTCATTCTGCCTGACATTATAGTGAGATGTTAAAAGAGGGGTAGTGAGAGAGTAGAAAATGAACAGGCTTTGGAAACACAGCGGAGGTTTTAGCTGTAAAACCCGGACAATTTTAGCTGTAAAATGTTAAGCAAGGTTATTGAGTCTGTTTGAATCTTAAGTTTTCTTCTCTCTAAAATGGACATAATAATCACCCTGCCAATTTTTGTCAGCGTAAAATGAGCTAATATATGTAAAGAGCCTAATACAATGCTTATTATGAGGTGGATAATACATCTCAGCTGTTATTATCAGTTACAGTAATTTAGGCATTTTATCTTTGTGTCATTTTCTTAGTGTTTTCACAGTGTCTGGAAAACTATCTGTTTCAAAATTGTTGAATAAAGAGATAACTCCCTTGATATATGTAAGTTCCTTATACCTTTGGAGCTGCTACAAAATTTCATATACTGCTACTAAATAAATAAGGAAAAGACTTGTTTGATAAGGTAAGCAGAGGTGAGAGAATATGATGATACCGTTGTTCTGGACTATTTAATTTATTCACCAAAGTAGCAATTCCATGGGGCAACCTTGGGAATTTATTTACTGAATCATGTCTATCTTGAGGATTTTCAGTGCATCGGGCTCTGTACTTGGAGGACAGAGATGGTCAGCAGTAAGAACTGATAATTATTGATCCTTAGTGATTCTTCCTGTGCATGCGTGTGGTGGTTGAACACAGGCAATACCAACAGTAATTTTTTGAGGCACATAGTCATGTTGTCTTCATTTTACAAAAATGAAGATGAAGCCCACAGAAATGGAATGACCAGTCCAAATTTATTGAGATGTGAGCAGCGGACACTGTACTCAAACCCAGGCACTCGGGCTCGCCACATCCACTGTGACCACCACGCCCTGTGTGATTGCATCCTTGGGCAGTTCACACTCTAATTAAACAGAGTCAGTCAATGCAGAGAGATACATGCTCCAATCCGAGGAACTCGGGCGATTTGAAGCACAGAGAGGGTGCCATCTGAGAAGCAATGATTTGCTAGGCTTTCTTTTTTCCCCAGCTACTTACTCAGTTATACTTTAAAGTTTCTTGACTTGTGATTGATGGGTCTTCCCCTCACTTTCTCATAGAGCTACTATGATTCATTTAGCTGGAGGTTTCAACTGGGAGAGAAAGTAGTAGCCTTTGGTTGTGTTTACTCATTGGCTGTCCATAGGGGTTGCATGTGGTCAAGCAAAGAAGTCAAATACTTGGTTGTATTCAGAACAGTGCTGCAGCTGGCCTCCAACTAGATGGCTCTTCCACTCTCTCCGGGTTCTCCGATAGAGTTCTGCAAACAGTGCAGGGGCTACTCTCACAATACCTTCTCTACGAACTTTGATTCTTTCAAGGCTGACTCTGGAGAGAAGATGGAATTGGTATAGCAGCAGTGGGGCGGCCAGACTTATTCAGATCCTCTAGGTACATTTCTTAGAGCCACTTCAAGAAGCCATTAGACAAAGAAAGGAGAAAGGAAAATCACATAGGTATCTTTCTCTCACTCGTCCAATATAGAACTTGACACTGCGCGATTAACAGTGACCCATATTAGATTCTTTGTAGAGAAGAGCTTTCCCTGAATTAAGGAATTTGGTTTTCTATTACATCGATTTATTAGTACCTTGTTTTAGAGCACTAACACATTCACACTTGATTGCCATTTGGCAGAGAGAGACAGACAGAGAGAGAGAGAGTTTTGATAGAGAGATGGGGGAAGGAATCCAAAGCATGGTGGAGACGAGCTAAGGCATTGTTGAATCAAGGAGAAGAACATCTTTCACAGCTGGGAATGAAGAGATGGGGAAACAAGGTAAATCCTCTTTTATCTTAGGCTGGTCAATTGTCTTGCTTACAAATCTCCCTCCCTCCCTTCCTTTCTTTTCTAGACACAGTACAAGGCAAATCACCAAAAGAAATACAAAGAGAAAGGAAACTTGCTTCCTCCTCCTTCAGGTTCACAGTCTAGCAAAGGACACATGTGTGCACAATTAGGTCTGCAGAGGGCCTGGTTTTAGAAGGAAGGCATACACACAGAGGCATGAAGCCATGGCACTTATTTTCTTTTTATCTGGATCGCGAGAAAGTGAAATAGAACATAGAGAGGCAGGCATGGCTCGTACTCAGGGTGGAACTTCTCCCGTTCACCTTCTTGTTGATGGAGTTGCTGCCAGTGTGGTGTGCATGCCCACAGCCTGGGAAAACTGCAAGCAGTGCCTTGGCCTTGTGGGAATTGGTGTGACCCGTTTTGCTGAGTAAGTCTGACCAAGGCAGGGGTGTGCAGGCTGATAATGAGAATGCCAGCAGTGACAGCTCACTTGCCTTTGCACTTTTATGTGCCAGGCACCATACTAGTCTATTTAATGATCTCGGCAATCCTGCAAGTACTTTTATTATTCCCGTTTTACAGATAAGGAAACTGATGCTAAGGGAAGTTCAGTAATATGCTCAAGGACACACAAGTTAAGTGGCAGAGCTGGGATCGCCTTCAGGAATCCAACTCTACATGCTAAGCCTTAACCATCATGTTCCTGAATATCCACTACTTCATAGCACAAGTAGGTAGAGACACACCCCCTTGCAAGTAACTCAAAGAGCATACCGTGCTAGGGATCCAGAAGGGTCTGCCGGAGTACTAATCATTAGAAAGGGAAGCATGGGAAGTAGTGGCCTTTTGGTTTTAGGGGAGAGGACTATCAGTAGTGGTTGGGAGCAGGTGTGGTCAGAACAACTGGAATGTTGTCTTTCCAGTGGTCCAAGAATATCCTACTTTTTTTGAAGAGGAGATGTGGTGATGTTCTCTGGGCCTAAAATCTCTGTCATCATTTTAATGTTCAGATCCAACATTGGTATCAATTAAATAGGAAAGCAATAGTGATTTTTGTGTTCAATAGGTAAGTTTAAGCAAATATTTTTATTTTGTCTGTGGGAAACGATAATAAAACAGAACTAGCCTTCCAAACACAGGTTGCACTATATAATTAGGGAAATAAACATGGCTGTAGAAGTTGGAACTGCACGAACCTTTAACAAAAATCAGGGAAAAGAATAGTCTAGTCATCTTTTGGTGAGGCTATAAGACCATGGCCAAAGGAACAATGTTTCCTTGATGATAGTTTTATCCCTAAGCTTTAGCAAATATGTGACTTTGTATACTGCCATGAAAGAGTGTTATCAGATGAAGATGGCCAGCATGCATTTGACTTCTGACATTAGTACCAGAAGGCACCGACATAAAACCTCTTACTCATTTAATTTTTCTGAAGTATTGAGCACTGGGTGTTATATCCAACTGATGACTCACTAAATTCTACCCCTGAAACTAATACTATACTATATGTGAACTAACTTGAATTTAAATAAAATCTTGAAAAAATAAAAAGTAAAATTATAATGGTCAAAATATAAAAAATAAAGTATTGCCTTGATTTTAGACAAAAAAGAAACTCAAGTTGGGGTACAAAACGGAAGTCCGATTAAATGTTTTGTACACAGGGTTTGGTCTTTTTTGAAAAGGAGGGATTATCTGAAAAAATACCATTCCTTTTCACGTTGCATCTCCTCCAACCTTTTTAGTGAACTGAGTTGTAGAGAGTCTACTCAAGCCAGGTTTCTCCCTCACGAGCCTTCCAATCATCCTGTCAATTATTTTATGTTGTTACGGAGTTGGTGTGCGCTACACAGGTAACTATGAAAATAATGCTGCAGTAACACCCTTGCCCATATACCTAAGCATCAATGAGTAGTCCTGTGGGAGAGAAACTGAAAAAGTATAATTGCATTTGAATCTGATGAACATTACAAAATTATACCACAAAAAGGCTGTTGTCCTCCTGCATAGGGTGCATGAAAGTGTCCATTTCTTGCCCTTGCACTTTTGCTAACACAGCTACCATCTTTTTAATTTTTATAAATCTTTAATTTTTGTAAATCTGGTGAAAAAGGGCATCTTGGTGTTGTATTAATTATTTCTAGGGTTTGCCTGGGTGGTGCAGTCGGTTAAGCATCCAACTCTTGGTTTTGGCTCAGGTCATGATCTCAGGGTCATGAGATCAAGCCCTATGTTGGGCTCTGCGTTCAGCATGGAGTCTGCTTGAGATTCTCTCTCCCTATTCCTCTGCCGTCCTGCTTGTACTCTCTCTTTCTCTAAAAAAAAAAAAGTCTAAAAAAATTATTTCTAGTTCCTCAATTACCATAAATTATCTTTTAATGTTTATTGGTGATTTGCCCTCTTCTTTTTTGAACTATCTGTTCAGATGTTTTGTGCATTTCCCTAGTGGTCTTGTTACATTATTCTTAGAGCTTTGTAAGAGCTTTTAATATTATGAGTATTGATTTATTTTGAAAATATTTTCTCCCACTGTTTCTTGTTTTCTAAGGATCTTTATGATGTCTTGCAAACTATCTAAGTTGAAAGATTTAGGTAGTAAAGTCTACCAGTATTTGTATTTATGTCCTTTGAGTTTTGTGTGTTGCTTAGAAAGACTTTCCTATGTGTATATAGTAAATATATATATATATACATTAGGTATTTATATATCCTGTAGTTTTTTCTGGTGCTGTATGTTCATAATTCAAGTCACAATTTATTAATTGTCTTATTAGCATGTTTCCTACTAATACTTTTCAAATCTTTCTTTTATACATTTCAGTCTTTCTGTTGTGTATGTAATGAAATATTTAGCTTATTTTTTCCAAATAGAATCTAATTTTTCCAACTACATTTTGAGTAACACATAATTTTACCTCCAAATTGAAGTGTCACCTTTATCACATAATAAAGTCTTATAGATGTTCATTTCCAAACTTTTATATTCTGTTCCAATTTATTTGTCTATTCCTGACACAGTCACCACAGCGTTTTAATAACTATAACTTTATATTTTGATTTGATCCATTGTTTTGTTTTGTTTGTTTCAAAATTTCCTGACTGTTCTTAGATAGGTACTCTTTTGGTTAACTTTATGAATAGCTTATAAATGTCCATTTGAAGAATCTCAATGGAGTTTTGATTGAAACCACATAGTGTATGTAGACCCCCTGGAGAAAAGAGAGTAATCTTGCCAAGCAAGCGTGTCCCCTCACACCGGATGTCTGCCAGAATGTTATCAAGAACTGGTACCTCTAAAATGTTTGAGTTGCTCAACACACTCCCCAAGTCAACACTGAAGAAAAATATTTCTTTTCCCTCTCTTAATGAATGTTAAATCCAGAGCCTGTCTCATTTTATCTATGAAATGAAACTAAGATCCTGCGATGTCTGCCTGGTTAGGTTCTGGGCATATCCTTTCAGAAGCTTTGCTGTCTGGCTGTAGAAGTGGTTCACAATGGGATATCTACATGATGTCAAAGTACGAGAATAATTCTGGAAACCAAGGACTAGATTCATTAGATTAGATTCATCACATTTTCAATGAAGACCAATTCTGTAGTTTTTGTCTAAGGCTATACAAACATGGCTCCCAAGAGTGCCACCCAATCCAGTTAATTCTCATTCGGGAAAATTACCAGTAAGATCAACAACAACAGCAAAAATCTCACAAATATGTTAACATTACACACATCAGATTATTAGATAAAGTAATAAACTTTTCACTTTTTCTTTCCTTCTTTCCAACAATACCTTAATTTATTTTTAAAAGATTGAAGAAAATAGGTACCATTCTCCAAAGTACAGTTTTTACTTACAGTAGCATTGTGATTCTTACAAATTGCAAGCAATCTAAATGTTCAAGCGGCTGGGTAAATACTTTCTGTATATCCATATAGAATTATATTATGCAGCATGTTAAAACAATGAGAGATTGTTTGTGATATGTGATGGCATGAAAGGTGTAGGATATGTTATTGAACAGAGCTGAATCAATCTGTAGGACAGCATATGTGACATGATCCATTTTTGTTTAAAATAATTTGTTTATTAAACACACAGAGACATACCTAAAAACATACAAAAATAATCATTGAATCTTGGAGTTGGAAAGGATAAAATTATAATTCTACCTTATACATATTTATATCATTTAAAAATTTTATAGTGAACATATGTAAGTTTTATAGTGAAAAACAAAGATTTTAATTTTGAAAATGATATTTTAGATTATTTATTAATGATCTTACTCCTACAATAACCTTTTCTCATTATTATAGATTATTGAGAGTTGACTGTGCCTAGAAATCATGTTTTCTTCCATTACAACCCTGTCCGTAGATTCATTTCAGGAGTATTACCTGTATCATAATTCCTTGAACTATCACTAAGTGCCTCTCACAGAACTAGATATATAAATTGCCTCAGTTAATCCTCAGAACTGGGCTGGATATTATAACTATTTTATAGATAAACAAACTGAATTTTAGAGAGATTAAGTTACTTGCCGAAGTCCTTCAACCAATTAATCAGCATAGGAGGGAATCAAACTCTGATTCCAATCACGGCTTTTCCCAGTATCCTACAAAACAATTTCCATATGGAAATTAATAAACACAAACCAGAGATACTTTTTAAAATTCAAGGCCACAACCTTCCCATATTTCTTTTGTAGATACACTTGGTAGGGGCGCCAAAGTATCAGGATGAGTAAAGGGCAGATCCACTGAATGAAAACTTTATGATATGACGTGAGCCCCTTAGAGGATTGTAATTCAAATCCCAGGTTAGGAACGACCACTGTGTCACACCATGCTACCCATGAGAGACAGGGCTACATATTTACATATACACGCACAGGCACACACATATGCCTGTATAATACACTAACTATTGTGCTAGGCTTCTTTTAGTTTCCCCTGCTTTCTTCTCGGGTTTCAGCCTGTAGGCTTATGTCCTACAGATAGAATGTTGTAAAACACAGTCTAGGCCTTATTGAATGTGGCCATGAAATATTGCCAGTAAAAGTTTTATTTCTACTTTCCCACCATTCAACTTCTTAATCCACCGATCATGAGAAGTTACTTTACTTGATCAGAATTTGAGTTGAAATTTTGTCAAAAAAAAAAGAAAATCCCTGAAGGGTAAGCTTTCTATTACTGTCGTGAACCTTCTAAATTATAGAACATTCAGAGAAAGTGTAATAACCTTGTGAAATTGGCTATTAGGCTATGTTTTATTCATCTTTGAATTCTAAATGCTTACATGACATGAACTTGATGCTCAGTATCTCCTTTGAAATGGACTATTTCTGTTTGTCGTGAGGGGATACTTCAGGCGGTCTTTCAAGTAATCTCCCCCACAACCTGCCTCCTCCCCAAATTAAGTGACTTGCACAAGGTCTCTTGCCTTTTTAGTTGGAGAGCTGAAGCTAGAATCAGGGTCTTGCTTCTCCAGAACTTTTATCTTCTTTCAAACTATCACAACCCAGAATTGTTAAAGCAATGTTTTATTTAATTGCAAAAAGTGCTGTCAGATCATGGACATCCCTGATGACAAACCAGATCGTAAGTTTGGAAGTTCATGTGAATAGAAGTTCAAGAACGGAACTATATTTCAGTAGTTTGTGGCTTAGAATTGAGTATTTTTATGTTGACTTCTTTATATTAACTGGATTTCCATGACTCTGTCCCCTTGGATTGCAGTTGTAATTATGTAGCAGTTAACATATTCTCTGGGCCCAGCACATCCCATAATTAGCTGTGTTCTCTCCACAGCATATGACTCAACCCCATGTGGTTCTTCTATATCAAAGGCCGGGTGGCCAGAGTTTTTTAACCACAATACTTGAGCATGTAGTGGCAGATGGCTGCACAACCCAAGTGCATCGGGTCCTTTTGAAGAGCAACCTCACCAAAAACAAGCAAACAAACAAACAAAACCAGACCTTGCGATTTATTTTTGAAAAAAGGAAAGAACCTTCTTAGGGATGTTTCCAAACACTGCATCATTTTAAAAGAAAAGCATGTCTTTTTTTTTTTTTTTTTTTTAAGAACTAAAATAGAAATAAATGAGTTAGAACTTTGAGGTCAGCCTTGATCAGGAAGGAGGGCACTTCCTGGTCTCTAATCAGAGGTCTACAGAGGTTTATTTAGTTGAGCTAAGGCACTGGGTATAATGTAGTATGGAGTGGGAAGACCATATAACTAGGGGTCTGGAGACCCGATTTCTGGTCTTTGCTCTGCTGCTAATTAGGTTTCTAAAGCTTCCTGAGCTTTGGTGAATCCAGCTCCTTCTATCTGAGATCATTAATGAAAACCCCTATTATAAATGCAAGATCTTATATTATGAGACATGATGAAACATTGAGCATGTCAGGCTCCCTCCTACACAAACACATTAATCGAGATCTACTTGTGAAGAACCCCAAAGAAGGAAAAGACTCAGTAGCTGCCCTGGTAAACTTATTATAGGCTTAGCGAAACACACCATCAGGAAGTTCCTTATTATATTAGTGATAACGTATCAGAATGGAGAATGTTTCACCAGAATTCCATTTGTTGGGAAAAGCGCTTAGAATGAAAGGCTGTACCCAGTTGGCGTAAATATGGGCTTTACTGCCTGGTACTGCTTAAGGGAACAGATTTTCTTGCCACTTTCCAGGGTGGAAGAAAATAGGAAAAGGGAGAGAGGAGATGGGACTAGTGTGATGGTAGGAGTGCTACATGGTCTGCAAGGTGACACTGCCCCATGACCCTCAAATACTGAATTTTCTCAAAACGCATAAATGCTGGTGTATGTGTGTGTGAAGATGGGAAGAAGTAGTTAGAGAAGTTATGAAGGGACCCTGTGTTGCACTCATGTTAATTCTGAGTGGCATCAAATTCGTGTACAAGAATGAGGAGGTGGAGAGAGAAAAGAGAAAACCAATCTTGGGGACTGGCAGGAATATAATGAGAGCTCTCAATTTCCAATCTATGGAATTGTACTTCAGATCAAAGTCAAGATCCCAAAAAAGTATTTGCAACATAAACACAGCAGCTGACGCTGATGATTTATGCACTTTCCAGATTCCAGGTACTATGCCAAGTGTTTTACATGCATTTCATATATACATACCTACATGCAAAGAATATTCCTTTTAATCTTTACACGGGGCCTATGAAGTGGATATTATTATCTCAGTTTCACACTTAGAGAAATTAAGACTCAGAGAGATTACGTAAATTGTCCAAGGACATACAGGTATAAACGTAATGCGGATTCCAAATATATTGGAATATTAATTTATTAATTATTCATTTATATAAAAATCTATCAAGTATTACATCTGCTAGACATCAGAGGATGTACGAAGATGCTTCTAAAGTAAATCTTGCCTTGGCATATTTATTTTGTCATCTAACAGGAGCTATAGGATGAGGACAGAGACATGTTATCAAGACAATATAAGGCATGAGGCGCGTGAGAGGTTTAAATGCTATCAACTTCAGAGGAATCAAAAGATCTAATTCTCCCCACCCCGTGGGTATAGTGTGAGTCCTTTTCCCTAGTGGTGTTGGAAATTAGCTAATATATTCTGGATGTAACCCAAAGTCAAATGTTCTCTCGTCCAGTGTCATCAATCATGACAAGGAAGCTACCTCTTCATTAGTTTCAATACTTTTGGCAGCCTCTACTGAAAATCCTAGAGATTATGGGCTGTGGTCGCCTCAGGAAGCACACTGCATTTCATCCTGCACATTCTCCGAATGACATTTTTTTTTCTTCAAGCTCCCTCCCCAGATTCCTGTTTTTCCTCTCATCTACCACATTCTTCCTCCTTATCTCTCCCTCCTTTGGCTACCACTTCTGCACATTCCCTTCCCAATCCTGCCCTGAAGAGACTTTAAGGCAATATTTTCCCAGTGAAGCAGATCTCTTTAAGGGAGGGATTTCTTATTTTGTTGCAAGCAAACAAATTCTTCCTCATGTAGAAATTTCTTCCATGTATATAAAAACCTGCTAGAGCCTTCCCTTTCTCAGTGGTCCCCTGTCTTCTGAGGCTTCTCCAAGATCTCCATTCTCTAACCCTCTTCCTTGACCTCAGCTATTTGATATTTGAAAGCTCACCATTTTCCCTACAGATAAGATAGGGACTTATGGATGGTATGGGAAACTCAAATCAGCCATATGATTTATGTGCAACTTTCATAAAAGATTTGGAGGGAGAAACTACAATGGCAATTAGAGGTGGCCTGGAGGTTGTCATTTATTTGATTTTCCTATTTCATCAATTCTAAAATAAAGTTCACTTCCCAGAGGAAAAGAGGACACTTTCTTAATATATTGGTGTGATATTATAAAAGCAATTTTGTATGCTGGAGTCAGTACTGACCCCGAAGTCACAAAGACTGTATAAATCTCAGCTCTACCAGTTCACACGTTTCTAATCCGGGCAAAATTATACCTAACCCCTCTGAATTTCAGTTTTCTCATCTGTAAATTGGCATGATAAAACTGTACATACTTCATAAAGTTATTATGTATTGAGAATACAGTAGGTGCTTAATAAATGGAGGCAATCAATTACACTAGGGATCTCAAGCATGTCCATTAAGGAAAATGGTTCTTGCAAAAACATAAAACTTCTCCAATTCCCACATTCTCTGTGACCTTCTAATATTAGAAGGTGGTACATGGATTGGCTATCCTTTGATTTAATCCAGTTACAATTCCGTAGATACATAGTAGGAATGTTACAATTGAATTACAAATTCTGCCAATTTAGAGAAGCCTAGGATTGGCATTCACAGTTGGAAAAAAATCCCACCCCTGGGTCTCAGTTTCATATCCTTGCAATTCATTTCCTGAGAAGCTTTCCAACTATGTGATTTTCCATAGCTTCAGGCTTTGTTATTAGTTAAGGGCCCTGTTGGTCTTATCACCAGTTCTAGCAGCTGCTGGCACAGGTGACTGTACAGAGTTAGGGTGGGGACAGAATGTAGGTGGGGGCTTTCCAGTTCCAGGGGAGAAGATTATAAGATGCTTTGTATAAGAGCTCTGTGTGGAAGTAAGTAGGGGTCCACAAAGAAAGTGTGCTGACAAACTAAAGAGTAATGATTGAATTTAATAAAAACTTCCATGTAAAGTGAAACTCCACATTCATCTTTGTGTTTTCCATGGGAGATTACAAGGTAAAAGCCTTTGAACCAACTTTTCTATCTTGTATTGACTGGAGATACCTGGTATCTTATATGAAAAGCGTAAGAAAAAGTGATCAAGGAATAATAAGTAACTGCCATTATTTATTAAACAATTATTATGTTCCTTCTAAATTATATAAAGCAGGTATTCTTAATTTTCATTTTACAGATGAGGGTTATGAGATTTAGTGATATTACATGATTAATCAGCAACTAAGAAGTTATTCCCAAGAATCCTTCACTTCAACAATTTCCTCCCATCTAAAAATATACACTAAGAATTAGTCAGTGATATCACTTGCCTTTATTTTGTCCTAATCATTTCAGAAGACATTTTACCAGTGACTTATAATTAGGACTGCTTACCTAGAGAAGAATCCAGTTTGAAAGGCGTGAAGATTACTTAACTGTTTCTATATAACCAAGTAGCTGGTCAAGACAGCTTCTAATATCCCTTTCTAGGAAAAAACATTCTTTTTTTTTATTCCTCAAAACCCAATACCTCTTAAAAGCATAAAGACAATACTAATGAAATATATTCAGTCCCAGAATACAGGGAAGTCTTAAACAGATTCAAGAAAAAGATAACATCATCCAAAGAAAATGTGATCTGATCCTTTCTAGAATGTAGCTTCCTTTGAGGTGTGAAATCTTGTCTTTGTGTACTTCAAAGCACCCATCACAGTTTTAGCAGAGAGTGTGCCTTTGATGAAGTTTTATTAAATAAATAGCATTTAACCACCTCAACATCTCAGAATGTCTTCATTTCTCCTTGTGTTTGAAGCATTTTGTCCCAAGATAAATAAACAGACATGAGACAGAACATGAATCAACTCCCCTCCAAACATACAACGTAGGTCAGTTAATTAGGGAAAGTGAGATTATGATTGAGATTTTACTCTATTAAAAGATGGGAACTCACATTATTGACTGATGGCCAGTTAGCAAGATTTTCTCTAGGTTAACTCCTTTCCCACAATGGTTATTTCCATTTTATCAGCAAAGAAACAGAGGCTGAGAGACATGTAGGAGAGCACCTAAACATATGTAACAAGTTGAGCAGATAGGCAAGACTTAAATCTTGCTACTTAACCCACTAGAGTGACCCAGAACTCGGTTCCTTCCACTACATCATACTCTCTCCTAGTACTGAAAATCAGTCCTGAAGTTCAGGATAACTTCATCTTACAGATTGCTCATAGATGAAGAATGATCCCCTTGACGTATCTGGACCAGCAGCAGCAGCCGCATACAGGAGCTTTTTAGAATTCAGCGTCTTGGAACTCCCTCCCTTCCTTCTGCATCAGAATCTACTTTAAACATTCTCTGTCTGTGATTTGTACGTAGATTAGTGTTTTAGAAGCACTGTCCTAAAAGTTACGCACCCCCGCCCCAGCATCTCACACGGTGTTTTTTTAGAAGATAAAACAGGATTGCGCTTTTTCAAATAGGTCTTTCCATTCTTGGTCGTGAAAAATAGTTTGACTGTTATGATTTCTGTCAGGAGTATGGCAGAAGATCAAAAATGTGTGCTTTGGAATCATCCACTAATTTATTCTGCCAGATTGCGTTTATGTTATCAGTGCTGAGGAAATTAAGCCTCAACAGGACAGTTTCTCACTGGAGGCACTGACATTCACAATCTTTCCTCTAGAAGGAGAAGCAGATGGGCCTGGACATAGATATTATGCATTCTGTTAGCGAAGAGGCAATCTTTCATGAGCTGCCCTGGAGCAAAGTGGGAAGAGTTCTGTGTTAATTTTTTAATGTCTTTTTAATTAAAAGTGTCAAGCGGTAGTCCCTGAGTTTCACTGAGAGAACTGGATTCTTCTCTGTTATCATCTTTGAAATGAAAGCCAATTCAAGGAGCCATTTATTTTTCTTAGTCTTTGTTTCTGGTTTCCTTGTTTCCGGTCATCCTATTTTTGGTACATTTCAAGGTGAAACTCAGTTTTCATTATCTGCTAACTTTCAAGTTTGCATTTGAAGTTATCTTGAAACAAAAAACAGATGCCCCCTGGTGTCAGTCAACCCTGGCCACAGTATTGCCGCATAATAGCACAAAATGTCCCTGGCTTCCAACAATAAGCATTTATTTCTCACACTGTGTCTGCAGAGGCGGGGGATTTGGCTCACCTAGAAGGAGCCCGGTTAGGACGGCTGCCTGCTGTGGCTGTGATCCACAAGTCTTTCATCTTCCTCCTGGGATCTGCAGGTAGAGCCTGCTTTTCTCATGGAGATGGCAGAGGTCAAGAAAGAAAGCACAACCAAACAAGGCCTCGGATTGCCTCGTCTCGGAACATGACTGTCACCACTGCTTCATCCTGTTGACCAAAGCAAGCCATGAGGCCAAACCCAAAGTCAGAGGGCAAGGAAATGTACTCTACTCCCTTTATGGGTAGAAGTACTAATCACATGTGGGTAGAGGGAGAGGTGAAGAACCGGGGCCATTACTACAATTTTTACAATCTACCACACTGCCTGTTTTTGTTTTCCTGGGATTTCTATTATTCAAAGATTCCTAGCCTTGTATTTCTGATGACAGTAGGCTTTGTGATGTGTGCAACATGATGGATAGTGCGTGGTTTCCTTCCCAGTGCTGGAAAGGGGTCTACTTAACACCTCGAGCTCGATTTATTCCAGTCTTTTTTCATGCTCTCAGTTAATGTGACATTATAGGAAACCATGTCATGCTAATTACAAAATCATTTTTGCTGCCCGATATTATGGATTTTTTTCCTTGCCTGATAATATAGCCTTTCAGAGATGGCCAGATCATACTGGGGAGAATTAATTGCTCAATGTAAATAGTGGTGAATAATTCAAACTCCAGTCATGAATCTGTCGAGAAATAAGTTCAAGATAGGGAATCCAAGACATTTTTCTATGTATTAATAGTATTGAAACATGACTTCCCAACAACTCTTTCCGATTATAAAACAAACTCTCTTAATTTTCTGCCTGAAGTACCACATGAAGAAAACGTTTTCCATAGTTTTGGAAAACGACAGGAAGACTACCTTAAAGGTAAAGCAGGCTGATTGTCGTAGGCACTATGGTTTGAAGATCCCTTACCCCTTACCCCAATAGCTCTGTCCCTGCTCCCTGTGTCTAAAATGTCATCCTTAGAGAGTTACTCTCTGGGCTAAGATTTTATTGATTTTTAAGACATTTACCATATATCCATGTAGTCTGTCCCCCAATTCATGCACAAGAGACCAAAAAAAAAAAATCAGTTATCAAAACATCAGCCTCCAAAGAAGACAACCTTTTACATCATCTTTCACTTTAGCTACCTTTGTTTTATCCTCTTCACTGCAGATTGGGCTGCGGTCTTGTGTTGTATAACCAAAGGCCTCATTAAAAATGACAGCTAAATGAAAGAACAATTGCTCCTTAGGATGATTTGTGTTCTTTTCCTAGAATCATACTTCATGGGATTGCTGTGAGGACTAAGTGAATTAACACATGCAAACCACTTAGGGGAGTGCCAGGCAAAAAGAGTATCGTTACTAATGATATTTTGCCATAGCATCTGCATCACTTTATTGCATTTATTTTTGAGGTTATCTCTCTTTTCGTGTTAAATATGAGTTTTTTGATATACCTGGAAAAATCCATGGCTAAGAGTATGTGCTACATATTTATTAATGGCATGAGTTTGTTGAGTATTCATTATGTGTAAGAACCATGCAAAGCACTGGATATGCAAAAATAACATAGCTAATACCTGCCCTGGAGGAGGGCATAGTCTATGAGAAAAGACACTTATCTATGGATCATAGAATTAATATGAATAGAGGAATATAAAAAATGGTATGGGGGACTAGAAGCAAGAAGGACACTCAGATGACCCAACAGCTTTGTCCTGGTTGGAAGGAATATTGTCTAGGAAATTAAGAAAGTGAGTTAGAGCAGTGCTTTGTCAAGTTTAAGCATGAATACGGATCACCTAGACAGGTTGTTAAAACACAGATTGCTGGGCCCCATGCCCAGAGTTTCATGGGCCTCAGAATTTATATTTCTAGTAAGTTCTCAGATAATGCTGATGATGCTGGTCTAGGGAACACACTTTGAGAAGCATGAAGGAATGGGCAGGTAACACTATAAATAAAGTCAGTTCTTGAAACTCTTGTCATCAAGTAGGGAACAAGGAAGTGCGAACACTGAAAGAGGTAGATAAGGCCCCTCTCATATAAGGTGATTCACATTTATTTTCATATATTCTTCCAGCAAGGTTATGAGGTAGGTTTATTAGGCTGGGTAGTGTCTAAGCAGTGCTGCTATGCCAAATTAGCCATGAAATCTCAGGATTAAACATGCACACACACACGCACTGATTTCTTTTATTTGTATAGTACAGATAGACGGAACTCTACTCTACAAGGTCACTCGGCGTGTAATGGATGCTGTGGACCTCCACCTATAGGGCTTAGATGCTCAATCCTTTCACCTGTTGGGACTTGTTAACAGCTGAAGAAAGATGCCATGCCCAAAGGCACATTCACCCACAGGCAGCAGTTGGGCAATGTGGGCAATACAGATCTGGTCCACTTGCCTTGCCAGAAGGCATGGCAAGGAAGTCACAACTCTGAAGAGCCATTTCAGCTCTAGAACTTGATTGAATTGGACTAATTTAAACCTGGACCCCAGTGGATTCCTGTCTTAGGCCAGATTCCCCGGGAAACAGACTAACATTTTTTGCTCAGGAATTTTACTGGGGGAGTGCTCTAGGTGTCCATATCTGGAGGGAGTGAAGAAAACAGCACTGGGCAGAAGGTGTGATTGGATTTAGATTCTGGAGCTGACATGGGTGCCTACACCCAGCAGGGATGCTTAGCTCAGAAGTGGTGACAGGACTCCAGGGGTAGAGGCTCATTGCTGTCACGCAAGAGCAGCAGTGGGTGAGAATAATGGGCTCTGCTTTGGCTGGCTGAGTCTTAGGAGAGTCATCTTGGCATTCTTCATAGGTTCCACTGTTCTTTTCACTGATCATAAATTAATTAGAGCTTCAGTATCATCTGGGGGAAGTTTTATGAAACACAAAATCTAGACTCTGTCCAATAAATCAATCTATGTCTCGGACTCACCAGACTTGAGTATTGCATTTCATTCTAGGCAACACATGGTTCAGATGACCACTGAGAAATGTAGAAAGAGCCTGACTGGGATAATAAAGAAGTCTGTAAAGCACTGGAAATGAAGATATATAGCCTAGAAAAGAGACACAATTGGAGGGAACCTCATCACCATCTCAAATGTTGCAACTGTCCTGTGGGAGAGGGTATCACTCTGGCTCACTTCAAGAACAGTCCTTAGCTAGATGTTAATCTCCAGTAGATTAGGGATAGCGTCTGCCACAATTGCATTGTATCTCCCTGGCCTGGCATAGTACCTGCCACAAAGTAAGTACTCAAGAAATATTTGATTAGGGGCACCTGGGTGGCACAGTCGTTAAGTGTCTGCCTTCGGCTCAGGGCGTGATCCTGGCGTTCCGGGATTGAGCCCCACATCAGGCTCCTCCGCTGGGAGCCTGCTTCTTCCTCTCTCACTCCCCCTGCTTGTGTTCCCTCTCTCGCTGGCTGTCTCTAATAAATAAATAAATAAATCTTTAAAAAAAAAAAATTTGATTAAATAAAAAAAACCGAATAAATGTTACATGGGTTCAGATTGTAACTCAACAGAATGAAGATCTGCACACTTTGGACTCTCTTTAAAATAATGGAATAGGCTGCCTTAAAAGCCAAGTCAAGACCTTATCACTGAGGGGGCCCAGATGTAGGTGGGATGACCCTACCAGCAAGATTGATCAAATTCCTGATCTGGAGAGGAATTTTGATGTTTAAGGTTTCCTCAATTTTAATATACTTAATATTTTAAGGATAGAAAAATGACTGTTTTGTAGGGGAAAGAACTGCCAGAAGGCATGGTTGCTGCTGTATACAGGAATTTTTAAATTTTCTACTTCTACTGAATTCCCACAGAGATTACAAAAACAAGTTGAAGGAAGTCACATTCACTCAATCACATTCAGCTTAAAACATCAATTATAAATAGGCCTGTTCTCTTCCTGCACTCAGAGATGGCTTCTTGATGAAGACCATGGGCTCTCCAGAACTTTTGGACATGTAGTGATAGAAAGTATAAATCCAAGGACGCTTCCTGTCCTCATTCACCCAGTACCCTGAGCTAGTATTAAGGAGTGAAATCCTTTATACTGTAATTCAGAACAATGGAATAGGAGCAGAAATTATGGGACAAGGTCTGTAGTATAGGAGAGAGTATGATTTCTAAATTCAGGAACCACAGTTACCTTTGAGGATTTGAAGGAAGTTTTCACCAATTCTGTGAAGAAATGCATACTTGTATGAAATTGTACAAACATGGACCTCTTGAAATCCATTAATGAATTAAGAACCTATGGGATAAAGATAGAGATTTTTAGAGACCCCTGTGCCTTCTAGGTATTACCATTTGAGCACAGAAACCACTTTCATCCTTCATGCCCTATAAGAAAATAGTGTATAGAGATTTGACTCATTGCATTTATGAAGTTGAAGGAGAAGAGAGTGACCTGATTCAGAGTCAAACAAGATGAGTGGGGAACTGATGCCCCATTTATGAGCTGGATATATTAAAGAAGGTCAGGCTTTAGCTTATGATTACAATACATTATCATAAATACTATTGATTGGCAGTTGGTCTTAGGAAGACTTGTCTACTTGAATTATGTTTCGAAATCCTTCTAGATATGATACTCTGCATAGGTTGTTGAATGTCATGCCTACTTGACCTGATTAATGACGGACCTGGCCCCTGGAAAATGTGTCAAGGCAAAATGGGTGTATGTCTGTAATTATTACCAATATGATGAGCCCTTCAGGGATTTCTGGATGCATGCACCAGTTCATAGGGAGAAAGCAAAATGTGACCTGGGAAGGTATGTGGTAAAGTGAAAAGAGCATGCATGGCTTTGGGAACAGAAAGATCTGGGTTTGAACTCACATTCACTGCTGGTTAACCATCTGATCTTAGGTAAGTTACTTAGTTGTACGGCGCCTCAGGTACTTCACCATAGAATAAGGCTGAGAGTACCTGTCTCGTTGTATTGTGATAGTACGCATAAGCACTTAGCTTCAGGTTTGGGCAAAAACCTACCCCATCTTGGTTCTTGTCCTCCTTTCACAAGGATGCATTCTGAACAAGTATTATCCAATAGAGGATTGGTTTCCTTGACTGAAAGAGCATTGAGGAGATCGATACTAGGTAGCCTGTGCAAGTGAGATGCTAGGAGGAAGAAGCAGCCAGATAAAAGGAACTTGGGTCAGATGGAGGGGATAGAGACACAAAGTTCACCATTTTCTCTAGGGCCAATCCTGTGTTCTCCCCATATTTATTCAAGACCTATCTAATTCCAACCCTTCATTTTCCCCGCTGGACACTTCACATCAGCCCAGAAGAAACGAAGTTGAAACATGACTGAGTCTCACCACCACCACCCCCACCACCATTTTTCACTTGATTTGCAGTAATCCTTCCCTGAACCAGGAAAAAGAGTGAGAGTACAGAGTTGGTCACACACAGAGGAGAGGTGTGTAAGTCTCTTTTTGGAGGAGTTTTAGAGAATTGGAATATAATTGTGGGAAGGAATACATTTTTCTAGGCTAGGATTGATGGTATAGGTTGGAGAATTCTTTGAGGCTGTCCTGTGCATCCTATGGGAGCATATTTAGTTGCATCACTGTTCTCTACCCACTAGATGCCAGCAGTCCCCCCTGCTCTTGAGTTGTAACAACCAAAACTGTCTCCAGACATTGTCAGATGGTCCCTGGGGAGCAGTATTGCCCCCGTTGTGAATCGCTGTAATAGCCCAACCTTTTATCTGATAAATGGCCAATCCTCTTGTGGCTTTTTACTTTTAAATCAACCCCTGACTCAATATCCAGACATTTTCATCTTTATGTTGCATAGATGTTTAACTAGAAACAGGATGAGGAAATCCACATTTAAATTGTAGTCAACTGGAATTTTAGTGAAGTAAGACTTTGAGCTAGAAGACTTAAGAGAATCCAGTATTTTCTTTTCGTGATGGATTTTGGAGTTAAAATCTGAGTCATTAAGGGAAATTTTGATCTCCTGTTGGCTAAAGATACAAGAAATTAGACAATGAATCTTTGATTCCCCTGCCCCTTTTAATTAGATGTTTGACAAGTTAACTTTGGCCTCTGAGAGTGAGGACAATCTGTGGACAGGCATTTATGAGCTCTGAAAGGTGCCTGAATGCCACTTGATGGAGACTGAGTCACATTGTTTTCTGAATCATGCCTGCAGGAGCATTTCAGACAGGGATTAAATAAGAAAATGCATGCGGAGCATCTTGCACTATGTCTCTCATGATACTTGTTAATGAATATTGTTATCATCATCATTATTGTTATCGCCATCACTATGATGCAGGCGGGTCACATCTGAGTACCCAGAGAGGGTCCTGCAGGACCATTCAAGAGGGTCATTGGCTTCGCCCAGGGTGGAAATCAGATGCAAGCCAGCAGAAAGTGAGAGCAGAGTTTACTGAAGGTATAGGGAGAGAGCAGATATAGACGGAGGATCTGGAAGACTTGGAAAGGAATGGAGCATGAGTCCCATCCTTGCTTGGAGACTGGGGTTTTTATTGTGTCTGGTGCATGTGTCCTATTAGGCATCTAGGAACTGGTCAGAACAAGTTCATAGTCCAGGTGTCATCATAAGTCACTCATTCCCTGGAGCCAGGGAGTCTTGGTGTTGACATGTCTAGTGAGCACCAGTGATCTGGAATATGAACATGTGGCTTTGCCCATTCATTCCCGAGATGAGCTGTGCTGGAAGACTCGAGAGAAATCATTAACTCCTTGTCCTTACAAGGAGGACATACATTAAGGCATGTGTAGGGCAGGGGTGCATGTCCTAGGGAGAATAGAAGCAGGAAAGGGAGCAGAGGAAAAAAACAGCTTTTTCTCTCCTCGGGATCTTTGGTCTCCCTGTCTCAACTGCCCCCGTTAAGCTGCTAACCCACTTATAGTTGAACTGTAAGTCTTTGTTTGCTGGTTTGTTTTGTTTTTTATCTCTTTGAATAAGTTCATACCTTACATCAGGTTATAATGGTGAATTTATTTTGAGTAACTCAGTAATGCAAATGTGAAAGCTTGATGTGGTTCCATCTAGTCACAAAAAGTGCAGGACCACACTGAATAAGCATTTGGAAATGAGATAGTCTGGACCAAAAGGTATTTCTTCTGCCTTGTCAATGGCTTCCAAGGACAAGTAGCAGATTTTAGTGGGGGCAAGGAGATAGAAAATAGAAAGTCATTGTTGCTCATTTGCTGAAATAATCCTGGGTGTCCTTGTGAACATCAGGGCAAAAATAATTTCTTTGAAAGCAGCCCAGAGGGAAGTTCATAGGCTATGATAGCCGGATTTCAACCAAATCCATGTTTTGCTTCTCAAAAATGGTTCTTTCTTTTTTTAAATCCCTGGATTACTCTGTTAGATGCCCAGGCCTTGTTCTGGAGAATTAGGGTGTTGGATGAGAGGTGAGGAAATCTGGATGCTAAGGTCTTTATCTCTGGAGTTGATGAAGCGAAGAAGTGAGTTGTGGATAGGGAAAAGGGAAGGGGGAGGAGATTACATAAAACTGGTCACATACAGTTATCCAGGACTCAAGTAGGATTTGCCTGAGGTGGTAACTGGTGGCAGATTAGCGCTTTAGCTAGGGCAGTGCTGGTGATAAAAAATAACAATAATCATAATTATAGCCAAGTTCCTTAGCAAGTACCAGGCTTGACACAGTGCCCAAGGCTGGACATGCATTCTCTCATTCCACCTTCACAGAAATCCTATGAGGACCATTACTGACTTTCATTTTGCAGGTGAGGAAACAGAAAGATAGGAGCTTGAAGGAGTGCATCCAAGTAATGGCACGGAGTTTCAAATCCAAGAGCAAAGTCATTGCTCTTAACCATTTCTCTCCATTGCATGTCTCAAGATGTGGAGCCTTGTTCAACCTGGTCTAGAATCAGGATGGGGGTCAAAAGGCCAAAATGGCCAGGATCAATACCCACAAATGAGTGTCGTGGAATTGCTCACCAGACACTTGTAGCAAGTTGTTTCTAAGGACACCAGAACAAATAGTGTTTTTATTCTGTTCTGTGGAATAACACAGGAACTCTGTATTCTCAAGAGTAGCAGAATGCATGTGCTGTTGTCCATAGAAACATGTCTAGTAACCTGATATTGTAAGATTTAGCCAGTCTTGTTTATATAGGATACTATTTAACACCAGGTTCAAACCTACCCCTCATGGAAATGTTCCATGGCCCGGTTTCCTCCATACCTAAACACATCTATTTTCCCTCACATCTTCTATCTGGAGCTGTGAGAATGGTTCATGGGATCGTGTCTGTAAGAAATTCTTTGATTTACTTTGGGAAAATTATGCAAATATACAATGTAATAATCTGATTTATACTACCTAGAGAGAGTTAACTGAAGAGGAAAATTAAATGATTATGGGCCTAAGTAGGTGATTTATGAGTAAGGGGTACAAAGTATAAAAGTTCTAACAACAGAAGTCCCTTCGAAGGTTGAGATGGGAGAAAAATGATGTGGGTTGGTACAAAGCCTTCTAGGTAAGATTAACTGGCTGAAATTGAAAAGAAAACAATTTTGTTCCTTATGACAAGTATCAAAACATTCAGATTAATGTTATACTGAGTACTTTTGTAGAGAACCTTATACCCTCCAATCCTAGGGGGCCTGGAAACAAAATATGGCAACATACAATGTATTTGGGAGTGAGGAGACCCAGTGGTGGAATATGATTGATGCTTCGGGGACCTTTAGAGACAAGAACATTGATGGCTAAGGTTACTGGCAAATACAGTTTCTTTGACTCAACTGCTCAGACTTAGAATATACTAAAACATACATTAAGAGTTAGAATGCTTCTTTCCAACCATCTATGATTTATAGACTCACATGTTAACAATATATAATCTTAGACAGATGAGATAAAATATTTCCATAATAAAAATTCTACTGAGTGTTGGACAATTCTGTGCAATTGTTCAGAGAAAGTATAAACTGTGCCACTCTTTTCAGGAAAAATAGTAAAGCAATACTAGGCAGAAACTCTTGAGTTGGGTCATGTTATAGCAAGTAGACAAGATGCCCAGAGTCTTGAATAGTATGTCTGCCCTATATGTGATTTGATGCCAAAACTTACAGGGAATAATGACTTTAGAAAAAAGGTGAATGTTGAATATGGAAGCAATAGGTTGTCATTGTGGCAAGGTGAAAGGGATCGTCATAAAATAAATAAAAACAAGTATCAGCTCTTTGGGGTCATCTTGAGGTGATTCATTTCATTTCAACAACTATCTATTAAGAAGTGACTCTGTACAGTGTACTCTAGAAACTGAAAGGGAGCAGAATGAATATCACCTGGTGCTCACAGTCTAGTGAAAAAGACAGAAATCAACACTGAAAATAATCCTTGAATATAAGAGACTAAAACAGTGGTATAAAGGGGAGATATAAATGGGAGGAGGGAATAAGAAAAAATTCATATGAAAGGAGATAATTCAGGATTAGTCTTCAAATCCCTCAGGTGGTGAGAGACAGCACGCAAAAAGGGATTTATGATAAATTTTTTTCCAAAATTAATTTGCAAGATAAGTAGAGCTGCCTTGTTTTAGCAACTACCATAAGAGAAATATTCTTTTCTTTCTTTCTTTTTTTTTTTTAAGATTTTATTTATTTATTTGACAGGGAGTGAGGCAGCGAGAGAGGGAGCACAAGCAGGGGGAGTGGGAGAGGGAGAAGCAGACTCCCCGCTGAGCAGGGAGCCTGATGCAGGGCTCAATCCCAGAATGCCAGGATCATGACCTGAGCCGAAGGCAAACGCTTAACGACTGAGCCACCCAGGCGCCCCAAAAGAAATATTCTTTTCTAACTTATTTTTGTGTGTGTGTTTCAGCCTAGGTATAAGACACAAATGCACAAGTTTATCTAGATATATGCAATGTTTTTCATACCAGAATAGTGAGTGGTTAAGAACATTTTTGTGTAAATCATGCACACATATGTGTAGACTTGGAGCTAAAAAGCGTTGAGTTTGAGCTTCAGATATGCTACTTTCTAGCTGTATAACTTTGGACGTTTAATGCTTCTAAATATCACTTCTCTTATCTGTGAAATGGAGACAGTCATGAGGTGAGTAGGCACCATGCTAGATGGTGCAGCATGTAAAAGAAATAATTGGGTAAGATTTGGTGTGTAAGGATTACGGTATCAGCAGTGGTATGCTGGTAAAGATTTAACAATTGGCTCTTTGGGGAAAAAAGCGCTGATGTGTAATGTTTGCCAATTCCCATGGTGTAACTACTTCTACCACGATCCATTTCAAACTAATAACATGATGTCAGTGAATATAGAATTGGAAAATGATGTGCATAATTGGCTTTTGTTCACTGGTGCAAACCAGTTTCAACAAACCACTGGATGTCAGTGTTTCAGTGCAATGGAATTTAAAACTAAGTAAGCCTGATGGGAAAAGAAATTGTTGACAGTTGAGATTGCCTTGTCTGGATCATTGTGCCAGAATACACCCTGAAGGAACTGTTAGTTCTCCTGGGAAGAGGTTAATTCAGTAACAGGAAGTAACTTAGGCCAGGTACCATGGGAAGGAAAAACCTCCTCCTCTCTGGGGCTGGTGAGCAGGTAGACTTAGACTCTAAACTGGGATGTGGCAGGGAACATTCCAGATGGTGTGAGTAAGCTAATCTTTGCAGTATGGAGGCAGACTGACAGCAGGCAGGAAATTGTGTCAGTTGATCTCAGGTCTCTGAGACTGTTTAGTGCCTACGAACTTTTAATAAGAGTAGAGATTTCCTAGGATCAGTTGTAAATTATGCAGTTGTATTTCTGTTTTCTGCTCTGCTAAATTGTAGTGTAAAGTTATAGTCGGGTGACGGTTGTGAAATAAGGAACTAGGGAGACTAGGAGCTCCTTTCCTTAGTGGGCGGAGCTCTGGCTCCTGGAAACTTCCAAATCAAATGTTAACACTCATTTCCTGAATCCATCTTATCCCATGTTCAAGATATAAGGGCCACACCATCTTGAATATCAGATTCTCTTAAGCTAGCTCCATGGCTTCCACTTGCCTTTCAAAGGACCCGTAGCCCCAAGAGATTAAGAACCACTTATGCATACATTATATATCTTGTGATTTTTTACTACACTGATTTTTAAAAATAACTGTTATATTGTACATCTCTTTACTCTGAACATCTCAAATTTTCTTTGGCAAGAAGGTTATAAATGATACATGACAGTGGACAAATAGTGCTGAATGATATATTTCATGGACTTAAAATTATATTCTAGTTCCTCAAAAATTAAACATAGTGCTACTCGGTGACCCAGAAATTCCACTAGTCGGTATATGCCCAAGAGAGTACATGTGCACAAAAAAAACCTGCACAAAAATGTTCATAGCAGTGTTTTTCAAAGTAGCTCAAAAGTAGAGATAACATAAATGTCCACTGGAAGCTGAGTGGATAAACAAAATATGATACATCCATACAATAGAATATTACTGAGTCATAAAAAAGAAGGAAGTTCTGATACATGGTACAATATGGGTGAACCTGGAAAACATTATGCTAAGTAAAAGAAGTTAGACACAAAAGGCTACATTTTGTTTGCTTCCATTTATATAAAATTTCCAGAATAGGCAAACCCATAGATTACTGGTTGCCAGGGGCTGGGGGAAGGGAGAATATTGGCTTGTCAATAGTTATGGGATTTATTTTGGGGGCTAATGGAATGTTCTGGAATTAGAGGTGATGGTTGCACAATCGAGTGAATATAGTAAAAACTACTCGTGGTAAATTTTGCTATGTGAATTATATCTCAATAAAAATGCATATGTTAACTCAAAAAAAACTAAAGTAAGCATCTATGGTAGTATTCAAAAGAAGCCTGGGAACCAACTGAATAGCTCCTAATGGCCAAAGCTACAACAATTTGGAAAGAAAAAAAAAAAAAGATAAATAATTTATTTGGATTATAACCCGAAGTAAAAAATAAATATCTGTAAGTCCATGAAGGTATAAAGAAATGATTGAATTAGTAAATAAATGGGGGCAATAAGCACTTTCACACTTTAAAGCATTTTAAATGTACAGCATTTTAAAAATGTAGCTGAATAAAAAATCTTTTAGCTTTATTGCTATTTTTCTAATTATAAAAGTCATACACTTCTTGGTTTCTTGCTCAAATCTATTTTATTGGGCCATTGTACCTACCTTCCAGCTGCTGGGAGTGCTAGTTGCTAATGGCTCCAGCAGCTGCTTATTCCTACCGCAACACTCGGGAGGTTTCTGAGCAATGACTGATACTGCCTCAGACTAAGGGCCCAACTCTCTGGGAAAGTAGGTGTGGCTACGGATACATAACCATGGGGTCTTTGCCTTGGTCCCACCACCTATCTTACGATCTAGTTGCTGTGAGCCTGATAGAGAAGACAGAACAGACCCCTGAAGCAGTGGTTGAGTTGCCAGCTTGGAGATAACACCATTGTTCTGGTACGTTCTTTAAAATAATGGATATTAAAAGATTTTGATAAGTAGTGAGCAGGAAGCAGAAGTATGAAGTAGAAAGAGGAATGTCACTGTCTTTCTCAACGTCCCCCTAGAGCAATCTGCCGCAACTTTAGGCTCTGTAGGTTTGACACTTCCACCAGGGGTACAAGAGTCCCACTAAACTTCAAACTATGGCAGCTGTTGGTCACTTAGGATTTTTATGCCAGCAGGCCAGTAGTCAAAGCAAGTAGTCACCATAAAGGCCAGGCTATTGACTCTGATCGTTTTGGGGAAGTTGGGCTGCTGCTACATAATGGGGGCAAGGAAGGAATATGTTTGGCAGCCAGATGACCCACTGGGCATCAAGTACTCTCAGGGTAGTTTGAGGGGAAGGGAAATAACTTTGTCCTGATAAGGGCATGCTAACCATGGGATCAGGCTCCTTGGAAATAGGTCAGACCAGTAGGCAAGACATCTGCACCACCAGAAATAAGTACTGTCAGAGGAAGAGGAAGATCTAATAAGGATGATGGATGAGGAAGATGAGGAGTCTCAGTTATGGTCTTGGAATCAACTGCAGTGGGGGGGGATGTAGTTCCCACTCATGTGCTCTCGTAACCAATCAGAATTACGGAGAAGCTGTGCCTGGGTGGAGTGGATTTAATACAAGAAAGCAAAAGGTTCTCTGCCGTGCAAAGTATGGACTGCAGAAGATATTGTTGGTGTCCCACCCAGATCTCCTTTTCAGGCTGGTACCTTTCCCCACAGTTGCTGTGAATGTTGGTTTCTCCTGGCACAGCTGCTCCCCTCTCCCGTGAAGTGCCCTCAGCCCAAGGGAGCCCCTCTGCTCAGGAGGTTATTTATCACTCCTAGGAGTGGCTTACGACCAAGGGCTGGCTCTGTCGTGTACAAAGGACTGGCTCCCTGATGTGGAGGTAGGGCTCACTCCGTGTTGCTCCAAATCTTCCCATGCGATGAGGCTGAAGCTAGACATTCTGGCTTGGCTTCTTCCTCTGTGCTATTTTGCTTCCTTTTTCCTTCCAAGTTCTTTCTGAGAGCTCTCCTTCAATAAAGTATTTGCACGCGAATCTCTGCTTCTTGGAAATTCAAAACAAGATACATGTTCACTACAAAAAAGTTAAATGATAGAGAAAAATATTTTTAAGCCACCCATAGCTCTGCTTTATATTTACCATTGATGACAGTATATAGTCTTCCAGATGCTTCCATATTTATTTAAATATTTATGTGGAGTGGAATCATATATGTGGTATATGTTTATGTACATGCATACACATATGTATGTAGTATGTGGGTTTTTTAAAGATTTTATTTATTTATTTGAGAGAGAGGGAGAGAGAGAATGAGCTGGGGGGAGGAGCAGAGGAAGAGGGAGAAGCAGACTCCCTGCTGAGCAGGGAGCCCGATGTGATGCGGGCCTAGCTCAGGACCTGGAGATCATGACCTGACCTGAAGGCAGCCACTTAACCCACTCAGCCCCCCAGGCGTCCCTGCAGTGTGTGTTTTTATGTGGGCATGTACAGATACACACTGTGTGGTGGTTATTTTTTTCAAGTCAGTAAATAGAACTACATCATTCTTCTATACGTACACTCTGGGTGAATATACAATTATTTAACGAATTCCCTATTTGTCCTAATATTTAGCTGTCTAAGTGCTATGATAGAAGTATTTATACATACATTTTTGCACACACTTATGCAATTATTTTTCTGGAATAAATTTTGAAAAGGGTAGCTGTTAGGTTAAAGTACACATAATTTAAGGATTTTATTTCCTTCTGGTAAACTGTCTTTCAGTGAGCTATGTATGAGACCTACAGTTCTCTGCATCTTTGCCAATACCTGATCAATGACAATTTAGTACTTAATCAACCTATATATTAGAACTGACAATTCAGAGCAGAAGTTTTAGAATGGCCAGTTGAATTGAATAGTAAGATTATCAACTAATTTAATATTTTAAATCAATGCTTAAAATACAAAAAAAAGTACTATTAATTTGCTACATACTCAGTGCTTAAGATAACTTCGCAAACCATTTGTGAGAAAGACTATATCGCTTATATTCACACAGCTAGTTAAAGACAACTTGGTCTGCCTGACTCCTAAGCTCTGCTTTTTCTACAGAGCCCACTCTCTCCCATAGGCTGTTGTAAACCTCAAAGTATTATAGTATGAAAATAAAGTCAACACAAGACTTGATGAATGTTAAGTAGGAGGCTGCTGGTATCTGAGATTTCAGTGGAGAATACCTGTATGCCTTCCTTGTATGACCTGCTAACCCTTTCTTCATCTTACTGGTTAGCCCTTTCCCCAGAGGTCATCTCTGCTTTTGCAGACATACACTGTCAAGGACAAAAATGCCAGACCCTAAGTAGATAGGGCCAAAAGGATATCACTCCTAATGTGACATTAGACTAGTATAAAGGGGAAAAAGAGTTGGGTTTTTTTTTGTTTTTTTTTTTTTGCCCTACCCCAGGTGAGATTTAAAAAGAGGTTGCAGCACTCCTTCCTTCCTTCCTTCCTTCCTTCCTTCCTTCCTTCCTTCCTTCCTTTCCTTCCTTTCCTTCCTTTCCTTCCTTTCCTTCCTTTCCTTCTTTCTTTCTAGAGAAGAGCATGCATGTGCATGAGTTGGCAGGGGTACTGGCAGAGGGAGAGGGAGAGAGAGAATCTTAACCAGGTTCCATGCCCAGTGTGGAGTCCTACATGGGGCTCGATCCCAGGGCCCTGAGATCATGACCTGAGCCAAAATCAAGAGTCGGATGCTCAATCGACTGAGCCCCCCAGGTGCCCCATGCTGGGAGTATTTCTTTGACAGGTCTCTCCAAGCAGGGGTTTGGAGGGGTGGCAGCCTGGCCTTTCTTTGCTGGAGTGTACCAGGCTGCTGCCCAGGTGTGCAGTAGGAGGGGAGTGACACAGGAGTAGGAGGTCTCCAGGTAGGACATGACACAGGTTGCCCTCCATTCCCATGGCCTGCACATTGCCATGGAAGAAATCCAGATAAGGGAGCTCAAAATTGGTAACTAGGTTGACTGCAGAGTGTCAGTCTCCCCCAGAAAGTTTGGGGAGGAGCAGTAGCAATAGCAGCAGGGTGGGCAGCCAGGTTGGGAGTCTCCTCCACTGGGGAAAAGGGATCAGTCCACGTGGAATCCAAAGAAAGCATGCATCAATATTAGCATTTTCAAGACCCTCACCTAAGTTGTCTTTTCTATCCCTTCCTGCTCCAGCCAGTCAAAGGGAGGGGCTGAAGAACTGCCCTGCAAACTTAAAGCATTGTCACTCTTCTAAATTGACTGATAAATCACATGACAGCACTGAACTTGATGAAGGGGATGTAGGCGTAGGTGCAGTAATACGGGATGTGTGTGAGTGTAGTAAAGGGGAGTGCACTCAAGAGCAAATGATTTCATTTATAGTAGTTTCACCTCTGTACATTACAACTTGTCTGCTACCCTAACTCTAAAAGATCTGATTGGTTACAGGTGCAGTAGTTACATCTCAATTCTAAATATAGTCAAAGCGAAGCAACCCCATGTTATTTTATGCAGAACATTGAAGTAGGTGGTTGGGGAGTAATTGAAGATATGAGTCGAATCTTGGTTAGGCCACGTGAATTTTCTTTTAGAATTGGCTTTGTGATTCAGATGCTAGCTTGAAAATGTTCTTTTTCCAACAGCTTCATCATTGTAGCAATTGTTGTATTGTAATAGAAGCTTTGCGGGAATAACAGAGGCCCCAAATCGTATAGCAGTGATTGGGATAGAACTTTATTGAACAAGCATCAGCTGAAACCATAACTTTACCCACAATACAATATTTGAAGAATGACAGGAAGTTTCATAATCTTCCACTCCACAGCACACACAAAATTTGAGTCTATTCATAGATGAGGTAGAAAAATAGAGAGGAAGATGTACTATTTATGGAATCCTAACAAGGAGAGGATTCCTGTCTAAAGAGAGGCAGTTTGGTTTAGCAAATTTACAGACAAGCTTCAACATGTAATATTCTCAGGTCATCTAAAGCCTGTGCTACTTGTCCAACTCATCCAATAAGTTATAAGAAAGTGTGTGTATTTCCATGTGTTTTTACAGATATGAGTTCATTGTAACATTTGGGTACGAGAGATGTCCATTTTTTTCTCCAATTGAATTAAACCTAGGTACAAATTCTTGTTCATCAGAGCAAAGGGAAACTCCATTGCATTGTTTTTGCAGGAGGGAGGAGTAGGTGAGATGTGAATAGAGGGTATTTCCTACTTTTGGGTATATAATAGTTCCAGAGAAGTACAACTAGCTCCAGAAGTGGCAGGAAGGCCTGGTCCTTATTTCATGATGCCTGATATAAGGCGATATGGTCACTGTTATCACCTTGCACATAAGGCAGAATGGAGCAAGCACTCTGCTCTTGGCACTTGCGGGGCTTAGAGTCCCACCTAGGAAAGTGAGATTCACATACATGTGGCTAGATAATGTGAAAGTAATTAATTACATAATCCAGAATAGAAGGGCTTTAAGAGTACAAAAGAGAACTGCTTCTAGATGGGCTGTTTAGATTGGATTGGGCAAGAGAGGCTGGGGAAAGTTTAGTGTTAGTTTTGAAGCAGGATAACGTGATATATTACTTGTTCTCCTTAAGTGAATGAGAGGCACCTTTTTTCCCATCCCTATCCCAAGGATGCAAACAGACTTTCCTATTCTGACGGAGGCTGGGCCTCCTTGCCTTGGAAGTTCTCTTGCAGCTTTGGCCTCAAATCATGAAATAGAATTTTCCAGGCCTCCACAAGCAATTAACTCCTCCTTCCTAATCTTCTTTTATTAGGGATGTGGAGACTCATCAAAAGAAAGAGGAGAGAGGCTGGTACTGGGAGTTGAAAAGGTCCAGGGACAGATAGAGTTAGCTTCTCAAGACCAGGAAGATATTAGGGTTTTGAGCTGAAGGCCTGGGCCTGGCTTGTATGCAGTGATCTGCATGGGGGGTACCTGCAGATAAGGCAAAGGGTGGCTCTGCACCCTGAGTCCCTGGAGGCAACAGTAGGGCTGGTGAAGACAACTGCTGTGCAGGGCACTTGGCACCTTTGATCTTGTCTTTCTTCCTCAGTGCCTGTCCCTGACTCGGCACGTGTTGGAAGCAGCCCATCTGAACTTCTGCCTGCACGTATCTGGGTATGCAATGCGTTTCCATTGCAAAATGGGAAGACCAGAGCCCATCATCTCACATGCTTTTGCTGGAGGGCTCTACTATGGAGAGTGGACTATTATTGCTAACAAAGAAGCAAGAAGAAAGTCCTGCCCACATCCCACTTAATCGAAATTTTACCACTTACATCCCAATAGTCTCTCAAAGTCCAAATTTCAAAGAAACTAAAAACTGTTGGGATTCAGATCCGAGACTTCTATGCTGCCAACTAACTGGGCATAGCCAAAGCAGGTAGATCTGGATTTGAAAAAGGTGAGGGGTAGATATAAAAATTCTCAGAACAATAAAACAGGAGTCCGTTTTAAATGGAGCCTCTGGGGATTATGCATAAAAGGCTTTAGAAATCCAGAGGATTTTAGACACAAGTGGAGATGTAAAGGGCATCTGGACTGTCCTCTTTCCATTTTCCTTAACTGCTGCCTCGTTTATAAATGGAAAACTGTAAGGCGGCAGATGTCAGTGAGAGATAGTCAGGCAATAAATAGTGTATTCGCAATTGCAAGGCTCCAAAGAGAATTGTTAAAACCTAAGCCATCCCTTCATTCAGGAAGAACGTTTTCAGGATGAAATGGAAAATCAAAACTCTATTTGAAGAAATTAGCTTTGAGGATTGAAAGTAAAAGTGGACCAGCTGTTTGTTGGAGCTGAAAGAATGGCTTACATTTAGCACCCTGTGACTGAGTCCAGGGCACCACAGTGATATGATCTGATGACCACAGCCCCAAGAGTAGGGACTGGCTTGTACCTCACCTTCTACTTTTATACACGCTAACCTCATTGGGCTCTGAGCTGACAGAAAACTCCAGACTGGATGAAAGAAGCACCTTTAACCATGTCTAATCTTTCCTGGTTTGGTTGATCATAACTCTGTCTCCTTGTTCTTAAATGTTGACGTACTTAGAATCATCTGGACACCTTTCAATTTTGCATTCCAGATCAATCAATCTCTGGTGTTGGGACCTAGGTATCCAGGTTGGGGCACTCCAATGGGAGGCTGAAGTTGAGACCAAATACTACCTTGTCCCATCTTTCTCCAATGTCATCATTTGCACCTTCTAGAATCCCAGCCCAGCATGACTACCAACTATTCAAATGATAATTTTTAGCAGGCATCAACATTATATTTTTACAACCACTTTGGAAAACAGAGTGGAGGTCCCTTAAAAAGTTAAAAATTGAGCTACCCCTATGATCCAGCAATTGCATTACTGGGTATTTACCCCAAAGATACAGACGTAGTGAAGAGAAGGGCCATATGCAACCCAATGTTCATAGCAGCATTGTCCACAATAGCCAAATTGTGGAAGGAGCTGAGATGTCCTTCAACAGATGACTGGATTAAGAAGATGTGGTCCATATATGCAATGGAATATTACTCAGCCATCAAAAAGAACGATTTCACAACATTTGCAGCAACATGGACGAGACTGGAGGAGATAATGCTAAGCGAAATAAGTCAAGCAGAGAAAGACAATTATCATATGGTTTCACTCATTTATGGAACATAAGAAGTAGGAAGATTGGTAGGAGAAGAAAGGGAGGAAGGAAGGGGGGGTAAACAGAAGGGGGAATGAACCATGAGAGACTATGGACTCTGGGAAACAAACTGAGGGCTTCAGAGGGGAGGGGGGTGGGGGATTGGGATAGGCCGGTAATGGGTATGAAGGAGGGCACGTATTGCATGGTGCACTGGGTGTTATATGCAAGTAATGAATCATGGAACATTACATCAAAAACTGGTAATGTACTGTATGGTGACTAATATAACAAAATAAAAATTAAAAAAGGAAAAAAAAATCTTGGAAACTTTGGTAGTCAGTTTGGGCACTATAACAGAAAGACCATAGACACGGTGGATTATAAACAACACAATGTATTTCTCACAATTCTGGAGGCTGGGAGGCCCATCATCAAGGCATTGACAGGTTTGGTGTCTGGTGGGAGCCTGCTACCTGGACAGCCTCCTATCTATGGTAACTTCACACAGCAGAAAGGGTGAAGGATCTCTCTGGGGTCTCTTTTATAAGGACTCCACCCTTGTGACCCTCTCACTTCCCATAGGCCCCACCTCCTAATGCCGTAGGGATTAGGATTTCAATATGTGAATGTTGGGTGAGGGGGGGCATAACTATTCAGTCTGTTGCATTCTACCCCTGGCCCCCCAAATTCATGTTCTCGTCACATGCAAAACACATTCAATAGCTCCTAAATTGCCTTCTGGCATCAACTCTGAAGTCTAAGGTTTAAAGTCTCATCTAAGTATCATCTAAATCAGAGACAGGTGAGACTCCAGGTATGATTCATCCTAATGCAAATTTCCCTCCATCTGTGAGGCTGTGATTTCAAATTACAGTGGTGAGACAGGCACAGGGCACACAATCCCATTCCAAGAGGTACAGTAGAAAAGAAGAAATGAGTGACAGATTCCTAGCCAATCCAAAACCTTAAAGTTCAAGAATAATCTCTGGCTTGATGCTCTGCCTTCCAGGCCAAGCAGATTTGGAAGGCCCCACGGCATAGCTGGGACAGGTGGTTGTCCATGCTTGTGGCTCCCCCAGCTGGCTCTACTTTTCTGGGGTCTAAGAGATGTTTTCTGCCTGTGTGCCATGCTGGTGGCTCTAAGTAGCCCCATCCTTCCAAATCTTGGTAGAGGTAGCCAAGTCCCCAGGTTTCTACACCATGCACACCCACAGACAGAGTGTGAAATGCCAAGGTCTGCTGCCTATGCCCTCCAGAGGGCTGGCTGCCATGGTCCCTGCCTCCCTGCAGCCATGAGAGCCACACCTCTGCCTGGGTGGCCCTGGAGCCGGGCACTAGAGTGTGGGAAGCAGAACCTGAGGTGTGAGGGACACCTACGCAGGGCAAGGTGCATGAAGGTAGCCCAAGGCGCAGGTGGCCCCTCCCTTGAAGTTGTTCTGATGAGCCCTGGATCACCTTGAGGAGAAGGGGGGGCATTCTTCCATTGTTTTGAACCATAGCCCTTGGCCCTGTTGAGAAGGCTGACTAATCTCCTTATCAGATAGTCGTTTGGCTACACCCTGAAAGTCCTCTCTCAAACAGGACTTCTCATTCTTTACAGCGTGGACAGGTTGAAATATTCCATGCCTTCAAGTTTCACTTCCCTCCTGATTAACAATGTCATCTTTCCATCCCGTCTCCTCCCATTTCACTAAAAGCCGACAAGAGGAACCAGGCCGCTCCTTCACACTTTGCTTATATTCTCAGCCAAATACCCAATTTCCTTGCTCACCTGCTTTGATTATGGAAGTTCTGCCTTCCTGGAAACACTAGGACACAAACACCAGTCCCTGGCGGGGGGATGGGGGGGTGGGCAGAGCTTTGCTGCTTTATCATGAGGAACACCTTTCCTCCAGTTTCCAGTAACAGGTTCCTCGTTTCCATCCGAGACCTCCTCAGAACTCCCCTTACCATCCTCCCGCATTTCTACTAACACTCTGTTTGGGATTCCTTAAGTGTTCTCTAAGAGGATGGAGACCTCCTCTCCACTCTCTTTTCTTTCTGGATGCTGACCAGACTCTCCCTTCATGGGCCACGCATGACAATCTCAAAACTCTCCTAGCCTCTCTTCATTACCCACTTCCAAAGCTGTTTCCACATTTTTGGGTATTTGAGATAGCAGTGCCCAACTCTCACCACCAATTTTTGCGTTGGTCAGTTCTGGTGCTAGAAAAGAAATAGCATGGCCACTCTCGTGACCTCATCACCTCCCCATGGCTCTACCTCTTCACACCATCACCTTGTGGGTTGGGATTCAAACTAATATAAATTGTAGGGGGATATAAGCTTTCAGTTCATTGCAGAAACCAATAAAAAGACATAGAAATGAATGGGTTTACTAATGTTAATCTTGCGTCAGCATGTGTTAGCGGCACAGCTCAAGGGAAATCAGCCATGTGTCTGCCAACCGGCTCAGTGGCATCTCTTCATCCATCCTCCTCATTTCACCTCAAGTTTATTTACCAGCCAGCTCACATTAGTTCTGTGTACTGGATGAATAAACTTAGCCTCCCCACAACCTAACTGTTAGCAGCCTGCATGTGCCTTCTCACTTCTGGAAATAGGGTCCTTCTCCCTTTGCAGCATCTGTAATTCTGTCGTGTGCCACCCATTCAGTCCTCCCTCCCAAATAAGCTCCCAGCTTCATTTGCTAAGCTCAGACGCCTTGCTTACCATCAGGCCAGAGGGCCAGCTCACCTTACCAGGACCAGGTTAATAGTTCCACCAACTTCGATGTGCTTAAGTGCTCCAAAACGGTTCATTCCTGTCACCTAACCACAAGCATGAAATATGACCGTTACAGCTGCTCATAAAGTAAGAAATTCTGCCCATGTTTGAGAAATCACTGGGAGCCGGTGTATGGTATATGCTTAGCATATTCAACTCTGTGGCTGCACTGAATGTCAGAATATTTCAATATGGAAGTCTGACTTTTGCTTTTTATTTTTATTTTTTTCCCTCCTTTGCTGTGTTAGAAGGATTTCAGGGAAAGCTTAAACTTGAAGCTCTTCCTGCCTTCAAGGAAAAAAAGGAACCCAGATTTTTCATTTGCTAATGATTCTGACTTTGGGTTTCATGAGCCATGAAGGTTTAATGTGGAAAAAAAAAATGACAACAGAGGAGAATGAGTGGGACAAGAAGAAGAGAGAGAAAAGTGCCTCTTAAGAAACTTAGAAAAAGGGCTTCTCCCTAGATTAAAATATGTGAAAGCACAGAGGGGAAGTAGACAAGGGAATGGAGCCAGGTTAGCTAAGGGGCATCTTGCTAGAGCTTCATGACACCAAGGAGCCCCCACAGTGAAGGGAAGGGCTGAGGGCAGTGGGGTTGGGGAATAAATCCTTGCCAAGTGGAAATATAGCTGACTTAACCCCTGAGCCGGGCCCATTTATGAGAGACACAGTTTGGCATTTCACATTTGTCAGTTCGGTCAACGGTAGCCTTTGGTGATTAAAAGTAAATGGAGACCAGAATCTTCTGTCCCCCGGCTCCCTACTTCTTCCCTATCAGGTGTCATAATGAAAGCAAGACTTAAGAACAATGAACAAGAGCAATCGCTTTGCTGGAGATTTCATCCAAGATGGACAAATGAGGCTCTGATGGCAAAATAAGTGCATCTTTTGGTCCATAATTGGAGAGAGGGTCTTTACAGAGGTAACTAAATTAAATGAGGCCACTAGGGTGGGCCCTAATCCAACCTGATTGATTTCCCTCTAAGAAGAGATTAGGGCATGCAAAGAGACGTTAGCACAGAGAACAAAAGGCCATGTGAGGACTCGGTGAAAAGGCAGCCATCTGCAAGCCAAGGAGAGAGGTCTGGAGAAACCGAACCTGACAATTCTTTAATCTTGGACATCCATGCTCCCTCCAGGACTGTGAGAAAATAAATTTCTGTTGTTTAAATTTCCGTTGTTTACCACATCCAGTCTGCGGTATTTAGTTATGGCAGCCCTAGCAAACTAGTACAATTACAAAATTCTCAGGCAGCTTTTTCAACTTACAATGAGCTCTTTTTCTTGAAGCGCATGTACCCAAGTATGGGGCCTGCGGCACGTACAGTATTACTCAGAACCACCACTCCTCCTCACATTTGCTTGGATACGTCTTGCTGGGGCAGTATCCTTTTCCTTTGCGGTATCGGGGACCCTTGATGGGGGAATATTTCTTCTCTACCCATTCCTTTCTATGAGAAGAGTGTTTTGCTAAAAATTCCTGGTATCTTAGTCTGCCTCATTTCCTTTCTCTCTCCCCCAGAAGTGGAATGAGTTATCGGACTGGTGAGTTTGGGAGGGGTACAGGGTGGGAGATCTCAGCCCCTTCCTTCCTCATTGTCATGGAAGGCAGTCTGCCTTCAGAAGACATGTGTTCTAGTCTACTCCTTTGTACCCTTCATTATATTGGGGCATCCCTGCTTGGAGAGGCTGTGATTATCCATGTTGTCTGTGACAGGAAGAGTAGCAGGATGCTCACTGTTACTACACACCTTTCCCAGTTACCTAGTGCTATATGGCAAACTATCCTAAAACTTAGTGATACAAAACAACAATCATTTTATTAAGTTCATAATTTTGTGGGTCAGAAATTTGGGCAGGATTCAGTCAGGTTGACCTGTATCTGCCCTGTAATGACAAGAGCCTTCAGTTAGGTTGGCTCAAATAGCTAGACTTGGCTCAAATAGCTGGTTTGACTGGAGCCATATATCTTGGGCTTTGATTCTACCCATCAGCTGGATTTCTCATTTTTTCTCCACATCGCATCTACCAAGGCCAGGATGTCCAAGGTTTTCACTAAAATTTCTTTGCCTGGGCAAGGCTGGCTGAAACAATTAGGGCTAGCTGGGCATGTCTGCCTCTCCATATGGACACTCTACGAGGCTAGCATGGGCTTCCTCACATTATGGTGGCTGCAGAGTAGTTGGACTTCTTATATTGTGGCTGGGTTTTCCCAGAATGAACAGGTGACCAAAGTGAAGCTGGAGGCTTCTTCTGACCTAGTCTTGAGAGTGACACAGCAACACTTCTGATGTATTCTATTGATTACAACTGAGTCACAGGGCCAGCCAAGATTTAATAGATTAGGGATGGCAACACAGGGATGTTCATACTAGGCAGGGGTTCAAAGAGGTGTGTGTGGGGAAGTGTCTTTTTAGAAACGAGCTCCCAAAATGTGTAAGGCATGTTCTTAAATCAGTAATTAAGTTGCTACTGGTATCTCCATCTGTCTTACTCTTTTGTTTTACTTTCCATTTGATTCAAAACTGAGGCCAGGAAAAGTGAAATGTTTTTTATTGATCTTCCCATATATCGGCAACAGCTATCATCTGTCCTTGCAATATGGCTTATATCAGAAATATCCTAATTATAGGCAACATTCAAAAATGGTCTGCTTGCATGCAGAAAAGAGGCTGTAAATAGATACTTGGGGGTCGGGATGTTAGACACAGATTAGCATCACAACTTAGTTAAGGAATAAGTTCTAAAGACAGGAAGGAATTCTGAAAACATGATGGCTAAGCCATCTGCTGAATTCCCAAATTCAACTTTAATTCTTTCTCCTCATGAGCCAAATGGCTGTTGGGGCTAGACGGGAGCCAGACCCTGGAGGATGGGAATGAGAGGATTTTGCAGGGCTTGCCATGCGTTGGATGTGACGAGAGCGGGGGACCAGGACAGATGAGCACTGGGGTGAAGATTTGAACCAGGCCCAGATCCTGGGATGGGTCAGTATTGATCCGTCATTTGTGATCACCTGAGGAAAAACTGAGCAAATGAGCTGATCCCACTCCACCTCTGAGACTGGAAAGCTTGAAGAGACCAAGGAGCAGATAGTCTTCCTCAGGTGATCAGACAGGAGTCAGAAAATATGCTTGCTACATCCATGTATAGTCTCAGGGGGAGCAGAAGCCACCATGCTACTTGGGGTCCAGCAGCTGGTCCCAAATAAGCAGACGTGGAACATTCCCAATGCCCAGAGAGAGAAGAGCAAGCACAACAGGAGAAGCAGCCCCGGCCCACGGTAGAGCTGGTAGACGATGTGAGCAGCAACTGAAATAAAACAAGAGCAGATAAGGAGATTCATTATAGCACAGAAGTGACTTGGGGAACTAGGTCACATTATTTTTTAAGTAAAATATCAGCAGATAAATTGAAGGAGAAAACAGTCCTTACTGAGATTCAAATTAGAAGCTGGGAAGATACGTGAAGGAACTCTTCAGAGACTATCTAGTCAAACTGAAAAGAGATTGATGTCAAGAGGGAAAGGTGAGAATTAGAGTCACAGGAGACCTAACATGCAAATAATAATAGTTCCAAAAGGAAAAACAAGGAGATTTGGAAGAAAGGTAAAAATTAAGCAAATAACAGAAGAAAAACTTCCTAAACTGAAGGAAGACCTGAGATACTGAGGCACACTGGAGTGAGTCCTGATAAAATTCCTTAAGTCCAAGGATAAAGAAAAAAAATGTAGAGGCTTCCAGGTAGAAAGAACAGGTTATTTTGAAGGTTAATTAAAAAATTCAGGTTGGCATTGGACTTCTCATCTGTAGAGTGAGGAGTTGCTGAGTACAAAATGATGTCCACAGACTACTTAGAAAGAAGTGCCATGGACCCCATAAGCAGCCGAAATACCATTCCACTAGCGTGATGAAAGAAAAATATCTGTAGATACGAAAGGATTTAAAGCATGCATCATCTGATTATTTTATAAGAGGAAAATTCTGGAGAGTGGACCACAGCTAACAACAAGTAAATCCTAAGAGATGGAAATGAGGTGCTTGAGGGGTGGCAGGGTAGACACAGAATCTGTGAGTGGGGGTAGGAAGAATGGGGAATCTAAAGTCTTATCCTAAGGGATGCATGGGCGATGGAGGGAAGTAGTAGAAGAATAGATCACTTGGTAACGGTTTTTGGAGCTAAAATTAATATTAATAGAGAAATAATGGGCTTGGTTGTAACTGCCAGGATAAAGAAGGGAACCATTAGTACATTAGAAAAGTAGAGTACGGGGGTGCCTGGGTGGCACAGCGGTTAAGCGTCTGCCTTCAGCTCAGGGCGTGATCCCGGCGTTATGGGATCAAGCCCCACATCAGGCTCCTCCGCTATGAGCCTGCTTCTTCCTCTCCCACTCCCCCTGCTTGTGCTCCCTCTCTCTCTGGCTGTCTCTATCTCTGTCAAATAAATAAATAAAATCTTAAAAAAAAAAAAAAAGAAAAAAAGAAAAGTAGAGTACGTGTCCCAAATTAATAAGCAGTTCTACTTGTAAACAAGCTACAAATATAAAAACACCAAATTAAAATGAATTAACATAGAGTAAGATGGAACATATTTTAAAAAGTATATTATATATGTTGTGTTAGTGATCTACAGCTGCATGAAAAGTTAACCCAAAACTTGGGGGCCTAAAACAACAAACATATTATCTCATCGTTTATGTGGGTCAGGAATTTTAGAGAAATTTAGCATGATGGTTAATCCTCAGGGTCTCTCATGACGTAAGGGTATTGTCAGGAACCAGTCATCCGAAGGCTTGAACAGGGCCAGAGGATCCAGTTTCAAATGGTTCGTTCACGTAGCTGTTGGTTGGAGCCTTAGTTCTTCGCCTACCCTCATCAGAGCAGCCCTCTATATTTACAATGCCATCTGAGCCTCTGTTTTCTGCCTAATCTGACTAGAGGATTAGTGGATCCCAACCTTCAGAATATTTGTTCTATTTGTGAAGGGGTAAAGTTTCCAAGCCAAGTATCCTTTGGAGTGCCTACAAGTTGAAGAGCTGCTGGGCTTCACTGAGTTTAGAAATACAGAGTGTGTGACTATTTTGGTTCCTGATTGCTAATAAATGATTGTATAATTATTTTTATTTTAACATACAATCTGTGGCAAAGTAGACTTTCAGTCCTTATTCATCTTTAATTGTCAGAGGTTATTAATATTGATTTTTTAAAAAGGCTTTTTTTTTTTTTTCAGAGAGGGGCAAAAGGAGAAAATCTTCAAGCAGACTCCCCACTGAGCGCTGAGCCCACAACCCATTGAGATCATGACCTGAGCTGAAACCAAGAGTTGGACGGTTAACCGTCTGAACCACCCAGGTGCCCCGAGATTATTAACATTGATTTTTAAAACCCAGATAATTGTAAGTGGTAAAATGAATATGAATGGTAAAAGTGAATATGAAATAATTGTTTACACTCAGCACCCCAAATAATTATAAATATCCTAAATGGTCAAATATGAAAAACAGTTCAATTAAAACAAAACAAGATTTTGTAAAAAAAGTTAATAAACATATTTGTTTTTACTGGTGAAAAACTCTGTAAGTAGAAAAATCAATAAATACATTATATATAGAACATTAATAAGAATTAATAGGAAAATTAGGTCAAAGGAAGTCATTTATATAAGAAAGGTATATATTATCTTATATGTTAATATAAGATAAAGATTACGTAAGATAAAGACATAAAAAGCAGTGGATTTCCTCCATAATAATGGTAACTAAAAATAAAAGTAGAAAAATATTTCATTCTTAATGGTGGCAAAAATGATAAAATACTTAGGAATGAATTTAAGAAGAAAAGCATCAGAATTTAATGGGAAAATTTAATAGTAAACTTATAGAAAAAAATTAAGTTCTTATTGAAAGGCATAAAAGGATATTCATGCAATTAGAAAGACATGCCATGTTTTTACATGATAATTTTAATAAATAAAAATGTCAATTCTAATTGTAAGAAGAATTTTTGGGAATTTCATAAAGGATGTTCTTATGAAGACTAAATAACAAAAACAGCCAAGAGAAGTGTAAAAAAGAAATATCACGATAAGGATATTGCTTTGACAGACATTAAAAGGTGCTATAGAACTCTGGCGTTTAAATGGATAAATAGATCATTGGAACAAAATAGGGAATCAAAAAATAAGTTCTAATATTTATGAATTTTGAAGATATAATAAACTTGGCCCTGAATTTCATTAAGAAAAAAGATAGTTTATTTAAGCACAGGTGACATTTTAGTTCATCTGGAAGAAAACGAAGTAGGAGTCTCATCTTGTACCATATATGAAAATAAATTCCGGCTGGATTAAAGACTTAAATATAAATATTTTTTAAAGGAAGTAAATAAGAATCTTCGAAGAAAATCTAGGAGGTTACATTTGCTACCTATAGATGAGAGAGAACTTTTAAACCTGGACAAGAAATCCAGAGAGTAGGGGGCGGGCCTGTGTAGCTTGGTCGATTAAGCGTCCAACTTTCGATTTCAGTTCAGGTCGTTCATGACCTCAGGGTCATGAGATTGAGCCTCCTAAGATTCTCTCTCTCTCCCTCTCCCTCTGCCCCTACTCCCCACCCCCTCTCCCACCCACTCTCTCTCTCTCTCTAAAAAAAAAAGAAAGAAAAAAGAAAGAAAGGGGAGAAAGAAAGAAAGAAAGAAAGAAAGAAAGAAAGAAAGAAAGAAAGGGAGGGAGGGAGGGAGGGAGGAAGGAAAGAAGGAAGGAAGGAAGGAAGGAAGGAAGGAAGGAAGGAAGGAAGGAAGGAAGAAAGAAAGAAAGAAAGAAAGAAAGAAAGAAAGAAAGAAAGAAAGAAAGGGAGAAAGAAAGAAAGAAATCCGGAAAGTATAAAAGACAGACATTATTTACATATATATATATGACAGAATATACCAAAGTCAATGGATGACAGACCATAGATTTGCAAAATGTATTTGTAACACAAATGTAGACAACATTTTAAAATCTATGGAATACAAAGAATATATAGGCCTCAAACTGACATGAAAACATAGTTCAGAATTGTGAACAAAGGATGTAAATAGGACAGTCTTAGAAACACAAAACCATATGGTAAAATCCTTAAACTTATGACTAGTAGATTGAATATGAAGATAGGAAAGGAGAAGAAAGGTGTGGAGAAATAAAAAATAAAATTAGGAGAAAAAGACAACAAAATGTTTCTTAAAATATTTGATATGAACCTGTGTGTACAAAATACTCAATATATGTGAATGTGTGCATAAAATCTAGAAAATAGGTCAAGTTAGAGCTATATCTACTACTGGGCATTTTTAATCTATATAAGTAAGTGTAAAAAGTCCACATTGCCCAGTAATATGTATACTGTAATTATATTTTGTTAATAGCAACAACATAAATCCTATGAATGTGTACATATGTATGTATAAATTTGATGGAGAGAATGGTTTGAAAGGTTACACAACAAGCTGTGTGTGCATATGTGTGCGGGTGTGTGTGCATGTGGGTTGGTGGGGAGTAGTTGAGAGTGGTGGCAGCCCGCAGATTTGCTTATCTGTTCTTTTATAGTGTTTTTACACATTGTAAGAATATATTACTATGGATATTTAAAAAACATGAAATACTGAAAAGCTAGAATATTTATATTTCAGTTGCTTGTGCTATGTAAAAATAATAGGATAAAGATTTACTAAAAAAATGGAATTCTAAATCATTGTATAAGGTAAATTGAGTACAGTCAGAATTACTCCAAAAATTCCCTTTATAACCCACAGAGTACCTAATACTTGATTTTTGGTGTATAAACCTATAAAATACTTTGCACGTTAAAGTTTACAAAGGAAACTTCCTAAGGAGGAACAAAGGAAAATCCCTTTGCAGACGTCTGGGCATGGAGCCACTGTGCTCTAATATAACCATCTGAACATTGGGGGTGAGGGGGTTTGAATATGCAATTCTAAAGTATTCCTTCTTGCCTGTAGACTATACTCCATTCAGATTTAATGAATCTGAATTAATTTATTAATTCACATTAATTTATTGTGAAGATAAAAATAGTGAATTGCATTTTTAGTATAGTTTAAGTTCTCAGGTTCTCTTCAGTTCTCCAAAAGTTATATGACCTCAATGGGTTTCTGTAATTATATTAAGTGACCGTCTCCAACTTAGCCGGCAATCGAATGAAACCTGCCTGCATATCAGCTCATTGGATTAAAATCTGCATTTTACAGAAGGAAAACCAGTTCAAAGGCTTTAAGTAACTTATACAGGACTCACAGGTATGAGCACAAGGGAGTTTGAACCCATACCTGGCCCAAACCTAAGCCCATTCGGTATGGTTCTCCATCTGCGCCAACCACAGGGGAAAGTTGGGAGAAAAGTAGCAAAGCAACTCACAGTGTCCCACTCCAGCACGTCAAAGAACAGAAGAGCGAGAAGCAGGGAAGGCAGAGGGCTTACGTTTTGTGCTTCTGGGGCTGCGTGTGGATCGGGGGTGGTGTGCTCTTGTAGGATTAGCAGACGGAAGAGGAGGGAGGAAATTGACGTGGCCCAGGGAAATCTAAGTGGCTTGGGAATGAGAATTGTGGGTGACAAAAACTGCAGTGGCTGCCAACCAGTAATTTGCACTTCATGCTACCTTTATTTCTTGTCCAAAGTGAGAAAAAAGGCCTTGAAGCACCAGAGTAGGAGGGAGAAGAAAGGAAGAGCTGGTGGGGGCTGAAGCCAGGTTGGTTTCCTTCCTGACCTCACCCACGCTCTCCCACTCTTCCTGTCTGTGCTCAGCTGCAGCCCAGCCAGAGGCTGCTAAGGAGAGCGAGCTGGCTTCAAGGAGGCTTTATAGCAAACTGGAAGCTGAAGATGGGGTACGAGCTCCTGGGGGACTCTTGAGGAATCGGTGGCTGCGATCCCTGAGAAGCCCGTTGTCCCCTCCTTGGCATCCCATTGAGTTATAGGGGCAGCAACGAGAGACTCTGATGTGGTAGGTGTCCCTTAAAGGGTAAGTGAATGAGTGAGTAGTAATATGGCCATAATCTTCTTATTTGCCCTCAAGGACATACATGTTTGTGACTTTACAGTTTTCCAGTTCTCCAAACATCAGCTGGGTTTCTGACAATTTCACTGGAGCCTGCTAGTGACTACCTGGGGTTAACATCAGGCTCTGCAGGGTTAGAGCTCCGTCCCAAACTGTTCCCGCCTCAGACTCAGTTGCAAATGTCAGGTAGCAGGTTACCCACACTTCTGGCTGACTTGGTACAAAATCAGGGGTTCCGGCAGCTTCCTCCTTAGGTTTGTTAATTCCCTAGAATGTCTCACAGAATCCAGGAAGGCACTTTACATACTATTTTGGGTTTATTATAAAGGATACAGGTTAGGAAGAGCCAAAGGGAAGAGTCTCACAGGGCAAGGTGTGGGGGAAGGGGCATACATCTTCCATGCCCTTCGCCGGCATGCCGCTGTCCTAGCACCTGGATGCTGTTTGAATCCCATTGTTTGGGAGTTTTTATGGAGGTTTCTTTACGTAGGCATGATTGATTAAGTGACTGGCCACTGGTGCTTAAACTCAATCTCTAACCCCTCTTATGTCCCTAGAGGTCAGGAGTGGGGCTGAAAGTCCTGACCCTCTAGTCATGCCTTGTTCTCTTTGAAGAGCAGCCCCCATCCTGATGCTATCTTGGGGTCCGCGAGAGTCACCTTATTAACATAAACTGGGGTATGGTTGAGAGATACTCATTATGAATATCAAAAGGCACTCCTGTTACTCAGGAAATTCCAAGGGTTTCAGGATCCATGTACAGGAACTGGGAACAAAGGCCAAATATGTATTTCCTATTATACTATAAGGACACATTTTGATATTACAAATTGAATTCTTTGGGGGAGGGGCATGACTTTTTTTATTACATTGGAATAAATCATTTGGCTCATTGTAGGGATAATCTTACATTTCCTGCCCCCTCAAAGAAACAGGAATTGTAGTTCTGAATAAAAGCCCTCTCACCCTAAAGGAAAGGCCAGTAGCCTCTGTATTAGTTTTCTAGGGCTGATATAACAAAGTACCACAAACTGGGTATCTTACACAACAAAAAAATTTTTTTTCACAATTCTGGAGGCTGGAAGTTCAAAATCAAGGGAATGGCAGGGTTGGCTCCCTTTGAGGGCTGTGAGGGAGAGATCTGTTCCAGCTTCTCTGAGCGGCTGGTACCTGGCACTGTACTTTGTCTCCTATCTTTGTCTTCCATCCATGCTTATCTCTGTGTCTAAATCTCCCCTTATGATAAGGCCAATAGTCATATTGGACAGCCCACTCTAATAGGACCTCACTTCTACTTGAATAACTCCATAAAGCACCCATCTCCAAATCAGGTTACATTCTGAGATACCACATGTTAGAACTTTAACATATGAACTTTGGGTTCAGCCCACAACACCATCTTTGGTGGTTTGTCTCTAAACGTGAGATGGTCACTTTCTGAATCAGTCACAAAAGACTATTATGGGGGATTTTGGGTGGAGACATAAGTAGGGCTTGTTATGAAGTAAATATTTCTGTGCACATAGAGTGTGGACACTCTAAGGAGAAAGCACCATAAATTATCTCTTTCACTGGAAAGTCCCTACTCGGACACACCAAACTGCCTGGCCGTGTTGTCCTATTCTCAGCACTATGCCCCTTTCATCCAACCTGCAGTTTGAGACTTCATCCTCCCACACCCCCTTTTATTCACAGACATTGATTTGGCCCTAGTGTTTTTCGTCAATCCCACCCACATTTCCAGGACGTATTTCCAGGATGTATTGGAACAGAGGCATTCTCAGAGCTGTATTTCCCAAATTCTAATTTCTTACAGTCTAGAACACAGATATGTCTTATTTCTCTGTTCTGTTTAGAAACAATGGCCTGTTTCTCCCCAGTGCCCAGGCCATATTCCAGCCCAGCCAAATCAGAATTTCTAATTGTGAGACCCGGATTCTACAACACAAAGTTAAGAAGCACTGAACTAGAAAAGCAACGTGGGGAAGGGCAGGAGGGGTGCTGGTGTGAACACCCTGAGTACAAGTTGCACATACATTTCCCAAAAGCAAACACTAAGTCTCAGAGACAGGGCAATCTAAATACATGCCGTGACAAAGAAATATTTTCCTAATTGTAAAATAATTTAAGCAAGTGTCTCTTCCCACAGCGCGTGTAACATCTTCCCTCGTTATGAAAGGAAGTTCTAGTTTCTGTTTGTGAATTGGATGCCTGATTGCAGAGTGTACCTTGGTGGCTTTTGGTACATGAGGGAAAAAAAAAAAAAAAACAAGTTCAAATGTAGCTACCCTTAATTCTACCCTTAGCTGCACAAATGTTTGCTTGAGTTTTAAAATTAAAATCTTTTTACTACTTTCTTTTTTGGCTGTTTAAAGTTTACTTTTGAAATAAATTATACATTTATGTAATTTAAAGGGATAAATCATCCTAGAATTATGTATTAAGAGAACAGCACCTTCATACCCCTCATCTTATTTCCTTCTCTCACAGTAAAACCTTTTTTATCATTTGCTGCCGCCTTATAAACTCCAGCTCCTTATGTCCATCTTGCCCTCCCCTGAGCCCCGGGGTTTCTACATTGGGCTCCGCAGATTTATTACATTGAGTAACTTGGTACCAAATTTTGATCATAGTTTTCATTCTTTGTGATGCATTGTTTTTCTTGTGGGTGTCCTTACATAAACTTTTCCTTTTATCTTCCTATTTTTCCTCCTAATTTCTTTGTCTTGTCCTGCTTCCTTTTTAAAAAATATTTAGGGAAAATTCACAGACACAAAATCAACCACTTTGAAGTTTACAATTCAGTGTCATTTAGTACATTCACAATGTTGTGTCCCCATTACCCCCGGAACATTTTCATCATCCCAAAGGAAACCCCTTACCCACTAAGCAGTCTCATTACTTTTGGTAAGACCAAATACTTATTATATTAGTTATCTATTATGGTGTAGGATATGGCTTTGAAACATAGCAGCTTACACTAGTAGTCATTTATTATCTTATAGTTTCTGGGGATCAGGAATCAAGACACAGCTTAGACTCAAGCTCGGGGTTTCTCGTGGGCTGTAATCAAAGCATTAGGGGCTGTGGTGTTGTCAACACTTGATTGGGGAAGGGTCCATTTCCAAGCTCACTCACATGGCTATTGTTCAGATTCAGTTCCCTCTAGGCTGTTAGACTGAGGGCCTCCGTTACTTGCTGGTTTTAGCTGGAGGTGAGCCTCAGTTACTTGCCACGTGGGCTTCTCCACAGGGAAGTTCACATCATGACAGCTGGCTCCATCGGGGCAAGAATGTGAGAGAGTAATAGAGGACTCAGAGAGGGGGTAAGGAGAGAGAGAAAAACGGAGATCTAGCAAGGTGGAAGTCAGTCTTTGTGTAACCAACCTTGGAAGTGACATCCCATCGCTTGTGCTGTGTTCTAGTTATTAGAAGCAGTCATTAGGTCCAGGCCACAGTCAGGGAAGGTGTTACGTACGCAAAGGCATGAGTTACCACTATGCCAAGAGGTGGGGTTCAGTGAAGGCCATCTCAGAGGCTACCAACCATGCTTGGGTATGGCCTTCTTCAGTTATTTTCTCTCTGAAAATGGTTGTGATTTGAGGATCTTTTATCCAATTTTGAGTCATCTTTAGTAATTAAAGGATGATTTTGCTTTTTCCATCACACATCTAAAAGAATTTACATGAATTTAGAGGAGAGAAAACTTACACAGAATTCATGAAAATTAAGACAGAACAAAATAAAATTTTGAATATATGTGCCTTGCACATGAAAAATACAGGCAGATGGGGTGTCTGGGTGGCTCAGTCAGTTTAAGTGTCAGACTCTTGATCTCAGCTCAGGTCTCAATCTCACAGTCATGAGTTCAAGCACCACATTAAAAAAAAGAAAGAAAGAAAAAGACAGACAGAGAGAATTGAATAATTATTATAATCCTGTGCCCAAATGCCTATATTCATAAATCCATATTCTCCATACTACGTATGGAGAAAAATTATATTGATATAATTTGATATAATTGATAGATGGAAAGAGATTAGTGTTGGCTGAAGCTATTAAGTGGGGGAACAAACTTGAAAAAGACCTTACTTAAAGGGAAATGAACACCATGGTGAGATTTAAAACTATATTATTTAAGCAGTAGGAATTAGACAATATTTACCATGAAGAGGAGAATATTTTGTGAGCTTTGACAGCTGTTGCAAGAACTGCCAAAAGAGGAGTCTGATGTCTTTGTGCTTCCCTGGGGGGCTGAGGTAAGACATCAGGGTGGAAGGAGTTTCTTGAAGCTCTAGGTGTTGTATCCTGAATACCCCCTGTAATGAGCTGTGTAACTTAGAGCAAGTTCTAAGTCTCCACTTCCCTGTCTGTAAAATGGGATAATCATAGTATGTATGTATCCCATAAAGTTGACAGAATAAGCTAAGTAGAAGTTCAAGGATAGATTGTATTATATTTTCTTATACTGAACTAGGACTAAGGGATGGAAACATTGAGGGGGCAGATTTGGGCTTAATACTGAGAAGAATCCATGCTCCCTACTCGGTGGAGTGCCTGCTTCTCTCTCTCCCTGTGCCTCTCCCCCCTAACTTGTGCTCTCTCTCTCACTCTATTTCAAATAAATAAATAACATCTTTAAAAGAAAAAGGGTGGGGGGGTGCCTGGGTGGCTCAATTGGTTAAGTGTCTGCCTTTGGCTCAGGTCATGATCTCAGGGTCCTGGGATTGAGCCCCGCGTTGGGCTCCCTGCTCACTGGAGAGCCTGCTTCTCCCTCTCCCTTTGCCCCTCCCCCCCAACTTGTGCTCTCTCTCTCGCTCTCACTCTATCTCAAATAAATAAATAAAATATTTTTTAAAAAATACTGAGAAGAATCATCACATTTTAGAACAGGAGCTGGCAAACAATGGCAAGTAGGATTTTTGCCCATGGCGTGGTTTTGTTTTTGTTTTGTTTTGTTTTTTCTCCAGATTTATTGAGAAATAATTGACAAAAATCACTATATATGTTTACGGTATACAGCATGATGGTTTGATTTATACATATTGTGAAATGATGACCACAACAGGTTTAGATAACATCCATAATCTCATATAGAGACAATAAAAAGAAGAAAAAAAATCTCCTTGTGATGAGAACTCTTAGATCTACTTTCTTTGTTTTGTGTGTGTGTGTGTGTGTGTGTGTGTGTTTTAGATTGTATTTATTCATTTGCGAGAGAGAGAGAGAGAGAGAGAGCGCACAGAGGCAGAGGGAGAGGGGGAAGCAAGCTCCCCACAGAGCAGGGAGCCAGACCAGGGGCTCAATCCCAGGATCCGAAGATCATGACCTGAGCTGAAGGCAGACACTCAACCGTCTGAGCCACCCAGGCACCCCTCTTAGATCTACTTTCGTTATAATTTTTCCTAGATATCATGCAGGAGCACTAACTAAAATCATCATGTTGTACATTACATCCCTAGTACTTACCTGTAACTGGAAATTTGTACCTTTAGAACACCTTCCTTCAATTCCTCCTCTCCCTACCCCCTGCCTTTGATAACCACAAATCTGATCCTGGTGTGTGTATATGTGTGTGTGTGTGTGTGTGTGTGTGTTTGGATTCCACGTATAAGAGAAATCATACAGTATTTGTCTTCCTCTGCCTGACTTACTTCACTTAGCACAATGCCTTCAAACTTTATCCATATTGTTGCAAATGATAAGATGTTCTTGTTTTTCAATCACTGAATAACATTCCATTCCACATACTTCAACTTCTTTATCCATTCATTCACAGATATAAACTTAAGTTGTTTCCCTTTTGCACAGCAAAGGAAACAGTCAACAAAATCAGAAGACAACTGACAAAATGAGAGAAGATATTTGCAAATGTCTTAGATAAAGGCCGAGTATCCAAAATCTATAAAGAACTTATCAAACACAATACCCAAAGAACAAATAATCTAATCAAGAAATGGGCAGAAGACATGAACAGACATATCTCCAAAGAAGATGTACAAATGGCCAACAGACACATAAAAAAATGTTCAACCTCCCTCAGCATCAGGGAAATACAAATCAAAAACCACAATGAGATACCACCTCACAGTGGTCAGAATGGCTAAAATTAACAAGTCAGGAAACAACAGATGTTGGCAAAGATGAGGAGAAAGGGGAACCCTCATGCACTGTTGGTAGGAATTCGAACTGGTACAGCCACTCTGGAAAACAGTATGGAGCTTCCTCAAAAAGTTGAAAATAGAGCTACCCTATGACTGAGCAATTATACTACTAGGTATTTACCCCAAAGATACAAATGTAGTGATCCGAAGGGGCACCTGCACCCCAATGTTTATAGCAGCAATGTCCACAATAGCAAGACTATGGAAAGAGCCCAGATGTCCATCAACAGATGAATGGATAAAGAAGATGTGATATATATCACACACACACACACACACACACACACACACACACACAATGGGATACCACTGAGCCATCAAAAAAAAAAAATGAAATCTTGCCATTTGCTATGACATGGATGGAACTAGAGGGTATTATGCTAAGCGAAATGAGTCAATCAGAGAGGACGGTTATATGATCTCACTCATATGTGGAATTTAAGAAACAAAGCAGAGGATCATAGGGGTGGGAGGGAAAGATAAAACAGGATGAGATCAGAGAAGGAGATAAACCATAAGAGACTCTTAATCATAGGAAGCAAACTGAGGGTTGCTGGAGGGGAAAGGGTGGGGGATTGGGGTAACTGGGTGATGGACACTGAGGAGGGCACGTAATGAACACTGGGTATTATGTAAGACTGATGAATCACTGACCTCTACCTCTGAAACTAATAATACACTATATGTTAATTAATTGAATTTATTTAAAAAAATATTTCATTAAAAAAAAGACGCTCAAATTGTTTCCATGTCTTGGCTATTGTAAGCAAGGCTGCCATGAACGTGGTGGTGGGATGGGGAAGATATCTTTTCAAGTTAGTGTTTATATATCCTTTGGATATATTCCCAGAGATGGAATTGCTGGATCATATGGTAGTGCTACTCTACCCCCACTTCGGGGCTGGAATAGGGCTCAGATTTTTTTTTTAAGATATTTATTTATTTATTTATTTATTTATTTATTTATTTATTTGACAGAGAGAGAGACAGCCAGCGAGAGAGGGAACACAAGCAGGGGGAGTGGGAGAGGAAGAAGCAGGCTTCCAGGGGAGCAGGGAGCCTGATGCGGGGCTTGATCCCAGGACTTTGGGATCATGCCCTGAGCCGAAGGCAGATGCTTAATGACTGAGCCACCCAGGCGCCCCAGTAGTGCTACTTTTAATATTTTGAGGACACTCCATACTGTTTTCATGGCCTGTTTTTGTATGGGCTGCGTCTTAGTCACTTTGGGCAGCTATGGCAGAAGACCACAGATGGGGCATCTTAAATGATAAACCTTTATTTGTTACAGTTCTGGAGTCTGGAAAGTCCAAAATGAGGGTGCTGACGGACCTGTTGTCTGGTAAGGACCCACTTCCTGGTTTATAGATGGCCGTCTCTCCCCCTCGTCAACTCACATGCCTGAGGGAGAGAGAAGCAGCAAACTTTTTCATGCCTTCTCTTATAAGGGCACTAATCCCATTCACTGGGGCTCCACCCTCACACCCCATCAAATACTGTTGCATTGGAGGTTATGGTTTCAACACATAAATTTTGGGGAGACACAAACTTTCGAGTCATAACTGATTGTGAGTGAAGAATGGTTTTTATACTTTCAAAGGGTTATTGGGGAAGCAGCAGACGCAGCAATGGAGACTATTCATGGCCCACAAAGCCAAAAGTATTTAGTGTCTGCTCCTTTAGTGAAAAAAAAAGTTTGCTGACCCCTGGAAAAGTTTTCTCAAAGTGGGATGTCATTCTTGGGGAGTAAGTGAGTTTCCTGTGCTTAAGCATTTCTCAGAGGTGCTAAAGAAGGAAACATCGAGTATCTCATCAGTGATAGTATAGAAAGAATTCAAACCGAGACAACTGAGAAATAGCCTCTGAAGTCCCTTTAAACCATAAGAATCTATCAGGTTTTGGATGCCCATTCTGTATTTTAGCAGCCTTGGTTGTTAGAAAATTCTTCCTTATATCAAACAAACCGTGTTTTTGTTCTTGTTTTTCATAAATTCTATCCATGCCTGCTGTGTTTTCTGTCCTCCATTCTTTGTTGCTCTGTGTTTTAGAGGAGTCGTCAGAAGGTTGTTTGGAGAATGGAGGCCAAGGCCACTTCTGATGTCTCAATACTAGATTAGTTCATCTTTTATTGCAAAGTGTTGGAAAGCCATAGTATTGATAGAAGGGACAAAGGAAAATAAGAAGCCAATCTTCCTGTTAATGGTAAGAAAAATAACTTAAGAAAGGCAGTATTGGCTTGGAGTTATTTAGATGTTCGACCTGATATACGGCGCCCAAACATATTGTAATCACAGTAACAAATATTTGTTGACCTTGTAGGTACAAGTATATGTATATATTATCTCATTTAATCCTCACAAAAACGCTATGAGGTACCAGTTGTTACCACAACAGTAACTGACTACAACAACCAAAGCAACAAAAAATTCCTCTACAAAGTATTATTATCTCCACTTTACAAAGAGGAAAATGCAGTTTAGAAAGATTAAGAAACTTGTCTGAAGGCAAGTGAATAGGAGGTTCGAGACTCAAACCTGGGTGTGCCCAGCTCCAAAGCCTGTTCTCTTACCTGCCATAGTACCCAACATATGATACCTTCTGTTTGTGGCAATTGTAGGTAATGTGGATACCACTTGTCCAAACCTCGTCCTTCCAGCCCCTAATAATAATAATATAAAATCCAATTGTCTTTTTTTTTTTAATTTATTTTCCCCCTTTTCAGCTGTAGAGTTCCTTACGCATTACCTTTTCTGGGTACCTAAAACATGATGGGTATTTTTTAATGTTTATTTTGGTTATCTAGTATTATGTGCATAGGGAAATGGGTTGTATGAAATCCAACATTCTTCCTCTGATTTGTTTGGCCAAACAACAATGGTTTTTGGTTCTCCAGGCGAGTATAATGAATATTTTTAAAAGAAAATATTATCCTTGAGCTACCTGAATCTATTATTTGTGGTAAGATTCCACATTCCTTCCTGCATGTTTTCCTACTTCTCCAAGAATATGGCTCTTCTGCATTTCTTTGTTCCTCAGAAGAAAGACTAGGTCTTACTTTCTTTGTTTCCTTTATCTTAAAAGTCCACTTAAAAGAAGCTGGGTACCATGTGCTGGGGATGATTGTTAATTCTTTTAAAAAGATGGATGCATCTTTCAGAATCATCGTGCAAAATGACCCCAATGTAGTTGTACATACAACAATGACTTTTCCTTTTTTATTTTTTTTAACCAGTAGATATAAATTTGACTAACGAACAGAGAAATTATTGGTTTCGGTTTAAGGTCATGGAGGGAGGTTGAGATGGAGGTGATTTTTAATTTTTGCAAGAGTTGGTGGTAAAGGTACAGAGGGGTACAGAGTTACTGGGACCTTAGTGGGACCATTTCTCTAGCATTGAATGTAACCCTACATGGTCTCTGTAGGTTTGAATAAACTAGGATATGAATAGTCAAGAGAGGTTGCATGTAATCCCAAGTCAGCCTGTTAACTTAGCCCTCCCCAAAGATTGAGTCCTAAAAGCAAATATAATGATACTGAATCATTCCAAAGATGCCCTGAGAAAGGCAGTCCTTTAGTTCGCAAGAAATTCCTGGATCTGGGTGGCAGAGCCAACTGAGCTCATCTTTGCATGCTTTGGCCTGAGGATGGGGAAAGTCTTGATGGATGGAACAAGCAAAACTATAGGAAATGAAGGGAGTATAGGCAGATTGAAGTTACCAAAGGAAAAGGGTGTGTTGCACAGGCAAGAAGCCACATTAAATCCTGAAACAAGTACTGGTCACACTTGCTTAGTTTTGTTACTAATCGTCATCCTTGCCTAGACTAAGAATTATCACATTATTTACTGTTTTTTTTTATTAAAAGGAAAGATATCTACCTCACCATCTTTCCCATATGCTTGATTTTACTTTGCTTGTGAGAAATAGTGACACTGCATTATGATTCAATGCAATGTCTTCTATGTGCCTCTGCCTTGAAGGAGATAATATCTGCTTGTGGCAGCCAGAAATAAAATGTGAATAAAGAAGATTATGAGCCAGAAAATCCTCAGTATTAAAATGTGTGTGAATTAATAAGAATGACTGAAGATTTTGAGAGAGATGAGATCTGATTTGAGTGAAAGACTGGCCCCAGTGATCATGGCGATGACATGGAGGTTTGCTGTAGTGAATTCTTCCAGTGTTACCATCCCTATTTCTAACCCCGCATGGCCCATGGCCTTGCCTCCGAGTTACTATTCACTTAGTGGCCTGTTAAGCTGCCAATTTGCTTGAAGCATTTCAAGGTGTCTTTTTCAATATATACATATTTTTTCATCTTGCATAGCTTTCCTTTCTTTTCCCTAAGACCACTTTGCTTTATTAACGTTTCTTAATCCATTAATACAGAAACCTGGTATCACCTCTATGAAATGCCTATGAGGCTGCTCATTTGGGATAATTGCATTCCTCCCAAACAATATCTATCATTGCATTTACCATATGTTATTATAATTTCCTATTTGTGTGTTTACCTCTTCCAGCTACTCTGTGTAGAGAAAAATAAATGGTTTTGAAAGGCCACAGACTGAAATAAATCCCTTTTCTGAACAGGACTGGTTTCAGATAAACTAGCAGATGATCACATAACTGACTCATGCTAAATCATCTAAGAAGCCAGACACAGAAGGCCACATATTGTGTGATTGCATTTATATGAAATATCCAGAAAAGGCAAAATCTGTAGAGACAGAAAACAGATTAGTGGTTATGAAAGGCTGAGAGGAGAGGGAAATGGGGAATGATTGCTTCATGAATATGGGGTTTCCATGTAGGGTGATGAAAAATTCTGTTAACTGAGTAGTGGTAAGAGCTGCACAACACTGCAAATACTCTTTTTTATTAATTTTTTAAGTAGGCTCCCCACCCAGCGTGGAGCCCAATGCAGGGCTTGAATTCATGACCCTGAGATGAAAACCTGAGTGGAAATCAAGGGTTGAACACTCAACCAACTGAGCCACCCAGGCAGCCCTATAAATATTCTTAATGCCCATGAATTGCACGCTTAAAAGTGGTTACACTAGTAAATTTTGTTATGTGTATTTTGCCACAATAAGAAATAAAATAAAAAAGAGAAGTAAACAAAAATACAAACAGCCAAAAAGAAAAAAAAAATAGTAAGTCCAGTTCCCATATGTCCCTGTATGTTCCTCGAACTTCTGTCTAGAATGTCCTGATTTCCTTTACCTCCCAGATTTTGAATGCTTGAACTTTAAGATGTTATGGGGTGAATCTATAACCTACAGACACTCCACTGTAATTTCCCTCTCTATCAAAGGCCTCATGATGGAGAAAAAAGAGGATTTTCATACAAGGAAAATGGAATTAAATATTATGAGAACCAGGTAAAATTACTTATCAGGAATGACCAGGGACTCTTTCCCCCACTTTTTTTACATAACTGTTCTAATTTACAAAGTAATAATAGTTATTTGCAAAAAAAATTTTTAAAAATAGGACAAATGTATAAAGAAGAAAAATCTTTTTGGGGGTGATTTTATTTTTATTGTGGTAAAATATACATAATATAAAATTTGCCATCTTAACTATTTTATTTTTTTTTCATCATGATAAGTATACTTTGTAATCCCCATCGCCTATTCCCCCATCCTCCCACCCACCTCTGCTCTGGTGACCATCAGTTTGTTCTTTATAGTTAAGAGTCTGTTTCTTGTTTTATCTCTCTTTTTATTTCCTTTGCTCATTTGTTTTGCTTCTTAAATTCCACCTATGAGTGAGATCATATGGAATTTGTCTTTCTCTAAATGACTTATTTCACTTAGCATTCTACTCTCCAGCTCCATCCATGTTGTTGCAAAAGGCAAGATTTCATTTTTTATGGCTGGGTAATATTCCATCACACACATACACACACGCGTGTGCACGCACACACACACACACACAGAGTCCACATCTTCTTTATAGTACATCTTCTTTATCCATTCATCTATCAGTGGGCACTTTGGCTGCTTCCATAGTTTGGCTCTTATAAATAATGCTGCGATAAACAGGGGTACTTGTATCCCTTTGGATTAATTTTTTTTTTTTTTTTTTGTATTTTTGGGGTAAATACCCAGTAGTGTGATTACTGAATTTTAGGGTAGTTCTACGTTCAGTTTTTTGAAGAACTGCTATACTGTTTTCCACAGTGGTGAAAAATCATTTTTAAAAAGTCCCCTCTGATGGAGACAAAGCTATATATAACCAAACTGGGATTTTGTTTTCCTTTTCTGAGCACACAAACTACCTTCCCCAGCCTCTCTTGCAATTAGGGGAAGGACTGTGTGTTCTGGCCAATGGGGTATTAAAGGAAATAATGTAATCCACTCCCAAGGCTGGTTATGAAATCCCTGTGCATCATCATACTCTCTTTAACTTCTGCAGCAACTTTAGAGGTGATGTGTTTGAGATTAAGTAGGACCACAAGTTAGAAGCAATCTACATCCTTATGTCACTTGGAAAGTGAGTGGCCAAGGAGAGCCAGATGACTTGAACAAGACTGTGACTTGAATGAAAGGAAACCTATAGTGTTATTGCATTAACCTTTTGAAATTCGGGGCCTATCTATTATCACAACATAACCTTTCCTGTTCTGATTCATTTACCTCTCAATCTCACTCAATGGAGGTAACTAACTGTATAAGCAGTTTTTCAGTCAAAGTATAGAATTTCTCCCTGTCATTCTCTGTCCTATTCTTTTAAAGTAGGTCCCAAATGTAGTTTTGGTGACCCACTTACCCACTTAAGAAAGTTGTGTTCTTTCTTAAACCAAGTAAGGGAATCCCATTCTCTTTGCTAGCTAAGCATTTCCTTAGGAATGGATGTATGATATGATTCTGGCCAAAGAGAAATAAGAGGGTGTTTAAACAGAAAGCTTTTTGGAAAGACATTTCCTTTTTTTTTTTTTTTTTAAGATTTTATTTATTAATTTGACACAGAGAGAGACAGCCAGCGAGAGAGGGAACACAGGCAGGGGGAGTGGGAGAGGAAGAAGTAGGCTCCCAGCGGAGGAGCCTGATGTGGGGCTCGATCCCAGGACCCTGGGATCATGCCCTGAGCCAAAGGCAGATGCTTAACTACTGAGCCACCCAGGTGCCCCTGGAAAGACATTTCCATAGATTACAAAAAGATGGCTGTTCATCTTTTGTTCAGTGTTGGTATAAAGCAGGGATTGGTGGTACCATATGTTAGCAAGTGCAGTCATTGTGAGAACAAAGTTTACATGCCAAGCAGAGAAAAAGATGGTGGTAACCATCGTTCTTCATGATATCCCTGAGCCAATAAATTAACCAACACTCAAGATGTCCTTTCATATCTTTTGGCACATGAGTTAATAAAACTTTCTTATTTTTTAGCTGCTTTGAAATTTTTACTGTTACTTGCAGCTGAACACATCCTAAGTATTGATATTTGTTTCCAATGATTTGGATATTTCAAATAATAGTGCAGCAAATACCTTTGTACACTTATCATTGATTATGTCCGTAATTCTTTCTCTAGTTGTATTGCTGGGTCAAAGAGTATAAGCATCTAAATGTTTTATAAGTAATACCATATTTTCCTCCAAAAATATTGCCTTCTCATTGGCTTTTAAATCTGGTTATCTGGATATTATCTATCAATTTATTTAATTTTGCTAATCTGATAAGCAAAATAATAACTCTATGTTTTATTTTGTATTTTTTTCTTATTAAGAGTTGAGAATGTTGGGGGCACCTGGGTGGCACAGCGGTTAAGCGTCTGCCTTCGGCTCAGGGCGTGATCCCGGCGTTCTGGGATCGAGCCCCACGTCAGGCTCCTCCGCTATGAGCCTGCTTCTTCCTCTCCCACTCCCCTGCTTGTGTTCCCTTTCTCTCTGGCTGTCTCTCTCTCTGTCAAATAAATAAATAAAATCTTTAAAAAAAAAAAAAGAGTTGAGAATGTTTTTATATGCCTAATGACAATTTGTAGAGTTTTTGTAAGTTGTCCATTCAAATATTTTGACCATTTTTCCACTGACATTTGTATTTTTAATTAGTAGGAGCTCTTAATAAAAATAGGACTATTAACTCTTGCATTGCAAACATTGTCTTCCGGTCTGTTGTTTATCTTTGACTTTGCTTATAACCCCTATTCCTACTCAGGAATTCAACATTTTTATCTCATCACTTTCATCAATCTTAAATTGAAAGCCTTCCAGTTTTTTCTCTTAAAATCCCAAGTGTTGTTCTTCTCGATGGTATTTTCAAGGACCAAGAAATCTTAAAAATGTAAACAGCCAAAATTTTAAATAATTGACAAGATATTTAGAGGGCTAGGATATATGAACAAATACTTCTTATATTATTTTATATAGATAATTGTTTTTCCTATGAGAGCACCTGAAGGAAAGAGAATATATTTTTGTCAAATGCTTACTTTATGCTGGGCATTATGCTAGGTGCTTCACATGTGATTTTTTTTTTTTTCAATTTCAGTCCTCATGACAATTCTCTTAAGTTGGTTTTTATTATTACTATTTCAAGAGGAGTAAGGTTAATATCTTGCTCATGGTCACATAGTCAGTAAGGACTAGGTCTGTATTGAGTCCAGGTCTTAGCTCCTTAACATTGACCTTAACCAAGGTGCTCTATGATACTAAATAGATACGCAAAACAAGTAAAATTCATAGCTTCTCCTTTCGTATTTCTATTTGATACTCTTTCTTTTATCCTGGAACCAGGAATAAAAAATCATATCTATGCAATTCAAACATTATTTTCTTTTCATTGTACCATGGTGTCTTCCCTTGAGCTGGAAAAAAAAAAAGTAGGACATGTTTTATTTTTTAGGTGTTTTTATCAAGCACTATTTGTGTACAAAATTGAATCAATCACCAACATTATCAGGAAAACATTTCATGATGTTTGTGGGCTAGATCCGTATGTTTTTGGAGACATTGATAAATTGGGTGATGGCTTTGTGTCATTTATCACCAGAGCTTATTTGTTAGGGACTTACCTTGCTGAATCCCTCCCTGTTTGAACAGTCACTTCCTCCTGTCTCAGCTGGCTGTCTTTGATGTCTAGTACTGTCTGGTATTATTTTTAAGATGAGAGTGTGGGAAGAAAAGAGGAAATGTGTCTGCATATTGCACCAACCTGTGATCCAGGAGAACTTTTCTACTTCTGAATTTCGAGATATACTCTACCAAGGATTTAAATTTCTTTGCATGCTAATCCCAGTTTGAGCCCTGTCTAATAGCTTTTTCTTGAATAAACACTCAGAATAGCCAAAATAAAAGAACCTTTAATTCAGAGACTGAAAGCCTTGAAAATAGGATCTGGAAAAACCCTAACCAAAGATCCTAATCTTGAGAGCTACCGATTTTTTTTTTTTTTTTAATTTTAACTTAGCAAAACAGGTGTGGGAGTCAGGAATCTAGATTTCTAATTGTTATTCTGTCACTTAATGAGTGACATTGAGTAACTCAGATGTCCCAGACAGTGTTTTCTCTACACACAAAGTGGAGGAATTGAAACAGGGTATCTCCAAGGTCACTTCTGTTGTTAAGTCTCGTTCTAGAGCACCAGAGCAACCCACACCACATTGGGGAGTTGCCTGAGTTGGTCTTAAGTGCTCTTATCTGCCCTTCATGTTCCTTTTCTCCTCTGAGCTCTGTACCCAGTAGATAGGTGTTTTTATCTTGGTCCGTGAAAGTCTCAGGGTCTCTGATCATGGGTTCCTTTGTTCTAGTTCTCTCAAACATTACTTATTGTTCCAAAACCTTTCATATTTAGAGTCTCCTAAGGCTTTTCTCCTTGGTTTGAAAATGATATATCAATCCATGCTAATCAGTTCCTTGCTTGCATTCTAACAAGGACTTGCAATACACAGAATATATTGATTCTAAAGAAGTGACTCAAAAAGTGGAAATTACAGGCACATAGTGTTGGGCCAGTGGGAAAGGTTAAGGGTGGGGGTGGGTACAGGGGTCTTCTCAGAAATCACCAGAAAACAGCCACTTGGTCTGCCTTGTTGAACAGAACATAAATGCATTATGTTCCTGATCTCCTTGAAAAGACTAGTGACCTTGACATCCTTTTTCTATTTGTAAGGCCAAATATGATTATTTTTTAAAGCAAAGAGTTTATACACCTTGAAGGGGGAAATGAGTACCAAAGCTGCTTATTAATTCAGAGAAGCCTGAAGCCCAATCAGATGTCAACTGATTCCAGTAGCCCCATTAAGGAGTAGAGCCTAAGAGACCTGGCAAAATCCCTCTCTTAATTTTAAGACCCTTAGGCTCTAGTCATTGCTTGCGGAGACTTACTCTTTTCCTGAAGAGAATTTTGAGTTCTCTGTAGTCAGAGCTCAGGCATGTTACTTCTTCTTATGCTCCATGGAGCCTTACACAGGCTGGGAACATACAATTGCTTAATGAATACTTGCTGACATATCATCCTTCTAGAAAAGAGACCAAAATAGCTATACATGTTTTACCTCCTTTTTCTGGGATAAAGCAGCTTTTGAAAATATCAATAGAATTGGAATCTTTATTTTGCAGAGAGAGGAAAACAAAGAAGTTAAAATGACTTGTCTTATGTTACTAGAAAGTGTGACAGAGGTTGGATTAAAATTAAATTTTGACAAGTAGCTGAAGGAGAAAGCACGAGAAGAATCACCTCTTCTGTGACCACTCTCTTGGCCCTTCCGTTCTCATGAGGAGGTTTGAGCAAAAGGAGAGAAAAGAGAAATGTCTGAGAGTGTGAGCTGGTTTCATAGGAGAGTTGAAACCAGAGAGTTTCTAGGTTTGCTGGATGCTGGTGTGGTTGAGGACAAAATGGTGGAGCTTTGTGGTGGTACTTGGAGCTGCCATCCAGGGTCTTATCTGCTTGCCTAGAAAGCCCTTTCTATGTGTCACCGTCTTAGATTTTGAATCAGAAGACTCAAAGTCATGCCTCAGAACTCTACTTAGTAGCTGAGAGCTTTTTGATGATATTCACAGTAAAGATTCCAAGGTTTTTCCCACTGCCTACAAGGCCCTACATTGTAGGGCTCCTGGCTACCTCTGCTCCAGCCCCATGCTCATTCTTGCTATTTCCTCACCACACCAAGCATGCCCATCTTAGGGCCTTTTCACCTGCTAGTCCCTCTCCTTGCAATGCTCTTCTTTTAGAGAGCTGCATGGGTGGTCCCTCACTTCACTTGGGTCTCTGCTCACGCCGCCTCATCAGCGGCATTGCACTTGCCTCGTAATCCAATCTAAAATACTGTCTCTGTGTTATTATATGTAAAACAAGAATGATAACCCTACAACCCTTTTTTCCATTTTCTCTATTAGATAGAGAGTATATTATGAGAGGACTTGGCATACGACCCTTTTTTCCATTTTCTCTATTAGATACTTAGATTAGAAATCAGAAAAATCTTGGTAAACTCTAAAGTACTATAGAGATAAAGAATTTTAGTTGTCTATAGAAATCTAAGACTTGGAAGTAATTTATTAAGGACTTTAAGTATTGATTTAAAAAATTTCTAAATTGGATTGACCTTTTGAAAAGCTTTTAATTTTTTTTCTTCCCATTTTAGGGATTACTGTCATGATATAAATGGGATGACTAATAGTGATGACCAGATTATCTATGTGTATACATGGTTCTGTTTTTCACTTTTCTTAGCCTGTAATTGAATCAAATCAAATTTATGACTCTAGCTATCTTTAAGAACAAAGGGATTTTTCCAGTTTAACAACAGTTGGTGAATTACAAGGACTCTTTTTAGGTGGAAGATGATAAGTCTGACTTCAGACATAGCAACTTTGATGTGCAAGTGTAACTTCCACCTGAAAAATCCCTAATGGGCCGTTGGAAGTTATCAGCTGGTGGTACAGGAAGAAGTTAGCAAAGTCTTATTTATTGGTTTTCACCTAAATGGAGATAGTATGGTTAAATGTGAGAACTGGCCATACCCCAGTACAAGTTCGATATTAAAACAGCAACTTGAATGACACAGTATTGCCAAATGCTTACTATGTGCTACACACCATGCTTTGCATTTTTCATGCATTATTTCATTTAATTCTTATAATTACCTTATAAGTAGGTGCTAACATTATCCCCATTTTTAGTTGAAATGACCAAACTTTAATGAAATAAATTAATTTGCAGAAGCTCTTAGAGCTGGTGAGAGTAGGAGCTAGCATTCAAAGCCTGGTTTATTTAACTTGAAAGTCAAAGCTTTTAATCACTATATTAGATTGTATAGTGTGTAATTTATGTAATACAAATTAAACATATTCTCAGCAGGAAGGTTGTCCCCTTGTAATGCATTACCTAAGAGGCCCACACAGTTCCTGAAATGACTTGTTTTCGAGTTTCTTGGCTGTCTCAGAGTAAAGCCCAATATGAAATACAAAGGGAGATTTCCTATTTCCTACTTATACATTGAATATTTATAACATGTCCTTTAGGAAACCACCATCCCTCTTTTTTTAAAGTGTCAGTGCAATTGCATGTGACATAGGCTTTTGTGTCGAGTTCACTCTTATTTCTGTAAGGATTGAGATATGTATCATATGAGTTTTTGTATCTCCTTGAAATAAATATAATGTGCATATTATAACTAAGCTGAAATAGTTCCTGGCATGAAAGCAAAGAATGATGAATGAAACCTAGTGTGATTTGCCTATAATTGTGCTCCTCTGTGTCTGTCTTACGTCCTTTCTTTCATTTCATTCCAAACAGGTCTAACACAGAACAAACAGCCATGCTAAATCATACTAAATAATTCAATGCAGCACTTGCAGACGTTTGCAAGGTGTGTATATTAAAGATGACGGTAATCTTCCTAGGGAGGAGAAAGACCAGAGAGTTTCCATATATTCAGGAAATGTGTTTAGACATGCATTTATATTCTTTGCTTTGTTTCTTTTAAAGATTTAGTTTCTTTCAAGCTTTTGTGAGTATATTATGGGAGGACTTGGCATACGACCCTTTTTTCCATTTTCTCTGTTACTTAGGGGACAGATACCATACCAAAGAGTTTAGCAATACAGGCAAGTAGTGTGGGTAGGCAGTGGCATTGGGGGGTTTAAAGCAAACACTCACCCTCCCCCCCACCCAGGAAGTGTCCAGAGAACAGAGGAATTCACAGACTGATGCTAGAATCCTTATAGGCCAGCCGCAACAAGCAAGGCAGTCAGCTGGCACTGGGGACCAAGTCTCCAGTTCCTGGCAGCTAGGACTGCTAAGAATAAAGCAGTTTTGAATCAGTGTGTAGATTATCATGGTGGAGATGGAGACCCAGAGAGAAGCAGAAAGAAGTACAGTTTTCAAAACAGGGCAGAAGGGCAGGGCTAGGACCTGGAGGTTCTTCTCAATTCCCAGTATTTAGCAAGAGTGGTTGAAGTATCTCCTGTCCTCTGTTAGGCTGAGTGCAGAAGATCAATGAGGCCATTTCTGTAAGTGGGCTCAAATGATCCAGGCACAAAGCAGGGTCTTTTACTCTGCAGTTTACACTTTACTGCACCTCCGTTGAACAAATCATAGACTATGATACTGATTTGGACTAGCAACACAATTGATGAATACTGGGCAATGGAGCGATTCTGTGTGAGCTGCTGAGTTAATAATATATACAAATGCTCTGAGAAACAAACTGAGGGCCTCAGAGGGGAGGGGGTGGGGGAATGGGATAGGCTAGTGATGGGTAGTAAGGAGGGCACGTATTGCATGGTGCACTGGGTGTTATACGCAACTAATGAATCATCGAACTTCACATCAAAAACCAGGGATGTACTGTATGGTGACTAACATAATATAATAAAAAAATGAAAAAAATAATAATATATACGAATGAATAAATGTTTATCTTTTTTATTTAAATTCAATTAGCCGACATATTAGTTTCAGACGTAGAGTTCAGTAATTCATCAGTTTCATATAACTCCCAGTGCTCATCACATCACATGCCCTTCTTAATGCCCATCAACCAGTTACCCCATCCCCCTACCCATCTCCCCTCCAGCAACCCTCAGTTTGTTTCCTATAGTTAAGAGTCTCTCATGGTTTATCAAAGAAATGTTTATCTAACTCATAATTATCTTTATCAGTTAGGGTCCCAATAGGCAATAGATGGTGCATTCAAATGGGGTAATTGAAAAAAGTTTAATAGATTATTGACAAGGGTGTAGGCAGGAAAGGAAGACCAACCACAAGCTGATGAATGACCCTGTAAGCTACTCAGGGTGGGGAGCTGTTGCCATCCCTAGTCCCAAAAGGATGGGAGCTGAGAACAGAAACCACCTATACCCCCAAGGGTGTCCAGTCTGCACTGACATGACTTTGCTATTTCAGGCAGCTCATGCCCGGGAAGATGACGTTCCAAATAACTTTGTTGCTGTTTCAGGAACTTTCTGAAAGTCCATTCATCTCAACTCTCTACTAATCAACATATCCTCATTTGAGTAAATATCCCCTACTCAGGATAACAGCTCAAACAAGCTTATCAAGCAACTGTTTATTTTTTAACTCACCTGGAAACCCTCTCTTGCTGTATCCACCAGTCCTAAACTATTATATCATGAACTCTGTGCAGTCCTAAGCAAGCACTCCCTTTGAAAAATCTACCTTTAACCAGACTTTCAAAACCACATATATATCCTGACTTTGCTCTTTCTCTTGCAAGTTCCTGCTAAGATTGTCAAGGTGCTGATCTGTCTTCCTGTGATAAGCAGCTTTGCTTTATCAAGAGATAATTTTGGTAATGGTTTTGGGAGCCAGCATTTGACAGAGCTGTGACTAAAAACTAGAGCAAGAGCTGGCCAACGGGGAGCTGTGGCCTCTAGGGGAATGAAGCCTTTATTGGCCGGGTCAGGGGAAGGCCTGGAGATACACACCCCATGTCACTTGGCTCTCACCCTCTGATCTCCTGCCTACATCTCTCCATGTTGACATCCAACTGGAAACCAGAGGGCATGGAAGCTCGGCATGCAGCCCCCTCTCTTCAGAGCAGGTGGCAAAGGGTGAAGTACACATGGGGAGAGGAAAGAATGTCCATCACACTGCAGAAATAAAAATTAACACGAACCCCTAAATGTAGGTATAAACTGCATCTTTAAAAACTGAGACCTGCAAAAATTGACCTAGAAAAAAGTGGACTTTCTAGAAATGTACTGAAGTAACACTTTATAAAAACTGGTTTTAAGTTTTAAAATAAGTTGAAAGTCATGTATAGTAAAAAACGACCCTGGAAAAGCTCTGAATTGCCCATAAATATAGAGTACAAACATTTTTGGTAAATAGCCCTGTACAGTAATATGTATGTATAACTGGATAATATATACAGTATGCAGTGCCATGATGGACTATAATCAACAAGTAAATAATTCAAGTATTTTGCAACACTTCCACAATTTAGTGAAAATTCCAAATTGCCCGCTCTAGCATTATCATTATGCTCTACATTCAATTTTCACAGTCCTCCCAGTTTTGGTCAGTGTCTCTCTAAGGGCTTAAAGTAATTATTTTTAAAAAAGCTTTATTTTGGAATCATTTCCAATTTAAAGAGAAGTCTCATGAAATTATGAAGAATACTTGCACGCCCTTTCTAGAGAGTCACTAGTATTGACTGTTTTGCCACATTTTCTTTTTATTCTCTCACATACACACACATGTTTTTGCAGACCCATTTGAGAGTAGGTTGACTGCATCATGACTTTTTGTCACTTAATACTTCAGGGTGTATTTCCCAAAAACAAGAGTGTTTTCTTCCCTAACCACAGTCTAGTTAGCAAATTCAGGAAATTTAACATGGCTACGCTTAATATTTATATAATAGTCCACTTCCAGTTTTTTTCAATTATCCCAATTATATCATTCATGGTGGTTTTTCTCCAGAATCTAGTCTATGATCGTGCATTACACTCAGTTACCATTCTTACTTAATTTGGAATAATTCCTAGCTTATATTGTCTTTGAAGATTATAGGCCAGTGGTTTTACAGACTTTTTTTTTTAAGATTTTATTTATTTATTAGAGAGAGAGAGTGTGTGTTTGTGTGTGATTGGGGGGAGGAGCAGAGGGAGAGGAAAAAGCAGGGAGCTCGATGTGGGGCTCAGTTCCAAGACCCTGGGATCATGACCTGAGCCGAAGGCAGACGCTTAACTGACTGAGGCACCCAGGCATCTCTACAGATTGTCTTTGAGGGTGGTTTACCTATGTTTCTGCCTCATGTGATTCTGGTTATGTATTTTTTGGCAGGATTGCTAAATTAAGTGATGCTGTGTCCTTCTTAGGCTATCACACCGGTAGGCACATCGTGCCTGTCCTGTATTCATGATGCTAATTTCCATCAGTTGGTTAAGGTGCTGTTTTGTTTCTCCACTGTGTAGCAAATTATAGCTTTTGTAAATTGTAATTTGTAGGGAGATATTTTGAGATTATGTTAATAAGCTGTTTCTCATCAACACCCTCCTCCACCCTCCCCAAGTTAATTCCTTAATTTTTTTTTTTTTGAAGGAATCACTACTCAATTCTGTCCTCACCATGTATGAAACTTTTTAATGTTTGAGAATCCCTTGGGGGTGGATGTGGGAAATCACTGAAACTCTTAGATTTATTTTAATTTTTGGCCAAGCTGATTGAATTCATGTAAATTAAATGTGGGTCTGTTGAAGCTCTATTATAATAACCATAAAAGAAAAGTACTATGAGTAGAAGCTATAATCAGTCACATTTTATATGGACAAAATGACTGGCCAATAAATCAGATGTTCAGTGTACAGTTTACAGAAAAACGATCCTGATGAATATAATTTCAATAAAGTAAACATAAAAATGTTTTAACTGTGCTGAATAGAAAATTCAATAATAAATTAAACTGGCCTAATGATATTTGCTCTGTAAAGTGCTTGCTTGACAAAAATTTGTCAGTGGTGTTATAATTCTAAATTAAATGTTTGTATTCATCAAGATGGACCCCGGATATCCATGGCATCAAAAAATGGGGTAGAAATCACAAGGTGAGGCAGTATAGCTGGGTGCTTTAGCACATGGGTGGGTGCAGGAGCCTTGGCCCCAGGGTTTGAACATCCCTTCTGCCACTTACTAGGTGTGACCATGGGCAAGTTCTTTAATCTTTGCCTCATTTGCTCTTTTTATAAAATGAGAAAATAATGATATATACTATCTGACTGTTATGAGGATTGAAAGATTTAATATGTGTCAAATGCTTAGAATAGTGTGTGCTATCATATTGTTAGTCTCAGTAAGAATGAATCTCAGGAATTAATCTCAGGAAGAGTTACCATCATCCTTCCCAACATCTCTCTCATCTTCCCCTCCGTGCTGTATCTTTTGAGCTTGGAGGAGGGGATATTTCAAGTCTCAAATAACATAAAAGCTATGTTAAAACTGATAAAATAATAACCCAGGATATTGCCTCTTATTCTTTGGTAGCAATAATGCCCCGGCCGTTTGAAAACCGAGTAAAGTAGCACTATGGAATTTCCTTAGCATAGGTCATTAAGAGTCATCTTTAAAGTGTTTAGATTATACCTCTCAGTTGAGTTTTCATCCCTGGAAACATCATTTTAAAACCATTGTTACTATCACAGCCGCCAGGCTATGAGTTTTAATGCCAATGGCAGGCTATGAGTTTAAACCAAATTATCTCATTGAATCTTTGCAACCATTTTATGAGAGAGATATTATTATTAGTCTCATCTTATTAGGAAAGAAACAGGTTTTGAGAAACTGTAAGATTTGTTCATGTTCATGGATCTAACAAGAGGCAGAACCAGATTTTGAACCCTGGTATGAAAAGTCAGGTGCTGCTCCACTGCACCGTACTGCTTTCTGTAAATACTCCCCCTCGTCTGTGCGATTACTGTCATTGCCCTTTGCACTGACTTTGCTTGTAATAGATTGGTGTTTCTTCAGATTTGATGTTGTAGTAAATGATATTTCTTTGCTAACTTTATTAACCAGAGTTCTGGAAGAAAAGGAGATGTTGCACATAGAAGAATAATTTAAGAAAATAAAAGAGTAATTTAAGAGAATGCAATAAAGAGGCTCTGTACCAAGGTGTGGCAGGGTTAAGGGATTCAAAAAGGGATGACAAAGCCCTTTAAGACTAGCAGTGACAGGAAGCTACTCCCACCTTCAGGCCAACACAAACACGGTCAAAGAGACTACCTCCGGAATCTAGAGAGAGCTATAGCCACCTGACAGGGACCATCTGAGATGCTCACTCAAGGGGAACACAGTCCCTACTAAACCACCACCTAGTTGAAAGAGAGTGAGGGTAAAATACCCCAACCTTTCTTTTCTCCCATTATCTGATCTCAGGTCTATACTTCTTACGGGTCAAACCCAACTAGAAGCCAGAGGGCAGGGGAGCTCAGGTAACACAGTTGGGGGAGGTCATTCTCCCTGGGCACAGGTTAAGGCTGAGATAGATGGAAAGTAAACTTGGAGGGGAAAAGGGAGACTTTCTACCACACTAAGACGCCTGATGTATTATTCTAAATCATGATCACTTACTATGATACCAGAAAAGAAAATGGAGCAATTCAAGAAAAAAAGATACAATATACATAAATGACAGAGAGCATATTCTTCTAAGTGTGAGAGGGGGAAAAAGGACATCCTGAAGGTAATGTTCTTGTGTAGTAGATAGAATGTAAAATGTTCACATGTGATCAGGAGTCTTCTCCAGGTTGTTTAGATGTTAAACCTGTCCTTTGATCAGTGGCTCTAATTGTGTTTTTATAGAGTCCAGCAAACTTGCACGTGTGTGTCTTTGCTTTCAAACTGGCCCTCTGTCTTGTGCCAGTAGACTTTACCAGGTAGTATGAGCTCAGTTCTGGTTTCCGAATAGCTCACAGTTCTGTGGTCCCCTCCCGATGTTTCCCAGACACCCTGTGTACTGTTGCTCTATGCGCTCATTGCGAAGAATCACACTGTCATCCATTCTCTTCGTGTCCTGTCCTGTGCTTCTGTGTGAGAAACCCCATGCCCTGAGCCTGCTGGGCAGGCTTTGATTTATGAGTAAGAACAGATGTTGTTCCCTTGCTCATCTAGAAGATAATTCATATGCCTTCAGTTTGGTATGGCATCTGCTACCCTTGGTTTTAGTTTCCTACTCTTTTCTCCAGCTTCTGAATTGAGACTTTTGTGCTCTTGGCTAGCAGCACACAGTGCAACAGATGTAGCCCCTGCCCCACCAGGCCGCTAGGCTGAGCCTCACCCAGAGAAAGTCTCCCTGGTAGAAGAGAGCTGAACACCAAAATCCGTTACTTTATTTTCAAGCCCCGTCTTTTCTCATCCCAGGCAGAGTAGCATAGTTTAGGCACTATTGTAAATCCTTTCCAGGATTGCTCCAACATATGTCATAAGTCCAAGAGGGGAGGAATTCTCGGAGCTAATCAAGAAGAATGGGAATTTATGAATTTAAAAATTAAAAAGATGCTGCTAAATCTGTGTTAAAGAGAGAAAAGGAAAGGCCGGGGGTTTTCTTTCTGTTACAATATACTTTGTCAAAATTTCCCATTTTCAATTCCCCTTAATTCTTCCAATGATTGAAACACTTTGTTTAGGGCAAAGAAATATAAATCGATAGAGAATTACTTAACTAGGAATTACAAATCAATAGCGACTTCCTTATGCAGGAGCTTTTTGGTCTGAAATGTTTAGCAATATGCTATTTGTTCTAAAAAAAGTGACTCTAATAAGCTTGTAATTATGCTATTTACATATCAAAGCACTGTATAATAATCTTTCATTTATCACAGGGCATAACCAATGAGCAATTTTTCATCTATTCTATATCAATAATAAAGTGATAAGTAAACAAATCACATCAGAATGCAGTAAAAAGGAAATTTCTAGTATGAGTTAAAAGATAATACGTGCTTAACCTAAATGTCCTGTTTCCTTAATAAATCTCTAATGAGAATTGATGTATATAATAGTCATTCAGAAGAACTCTAAATTGACTGAAAAAACTAAGATTATTTTGAGTTGGGTCTTGTTTTTGTTTGCATATTCTGATAATTTTCTATGCCAAGAAAACAAAAATTCTGAGCCAGGAAAATTCATTTCTTTAGTATCTTGCTGTAACATTTAGAGAAAAAAATTTGTGCTAAAATGAACCCTTAGTTAATGATTCTGAGTATACCACATATTAGCTGTTCAGTATTGAGCCAATGATTTATGGAGGATTGTTTTGTCTTTCCAGATTCTTCTTGGCACAGATCCTTTTCTATACTGACATGAGCTCATGATTGCCCCCATGTTTTTATAAGACTCAGCACCACTGACAGCAGTTAACTTGGACCCGACTAGATCAACTAAGGTCCTTCCCTAGATTTGGTTTGTCCCAGAGAGCATCTCAGCATCTCAGTGGTTAAACTCTATGATATATAACTTAAGAACTACCAGCAGCCATGTTTTCCTGCTTCTGAAGAGTACTGGTTCACAGTAAGAAGGAATAAAGCCAACCTGCAGAGAGAAACAGAGATGGAAACGATCCGGTGAGGTTCATGTCTCTGGTTCCAGTTGTTCCTGATGCCCCTTGGGATCCCTGCACTTCCAGGGACCGGGTTTTTCAACTTACTTGGCTTTTGCCTTTTCAAGTTGGATTTTACCTCACTCAGTTCTGGTCAGAATTTAAACCCACACTTTCACGAGCCACACCCAGAGTCCTGTATGCGATTTTGTATTTGTAATTTTATTTTTTAAAAATTACTCACAGAATTGTGTCAGTTTAATGCACCCAGAAACCGGAACTCACTTTTGAATTTAATTAATAAAACTTCACTTCTCTGATTTTCAGTTAACTCATTTGTAAAAGATAAGAAATCATTCTTAAATGCTGCTAAAATTCTGTGACTGGACTACAGTATAAAGGGTACATTCCTTTCATGTCCCATTTATTTTTACAACCGTTGGGAAATGGCTCCTTTTGTTCCAACTTTCACTGAGATCGTAAGGAGGTGCCATTGATTAGGAACACAGAAATTTGAGAAGGAAGTGACCAAGAGAACTGGGAACTTGAGGGGATTTCAGGTAAAATTCTACCTGTCATTACCCCTCTGGAACAGACAAAGGGTCTCAATATTGAAGGGACAATTGCTGAAATGAAAATTCTAGGTAGTATACGTTGGGGATTTCTTTCATTAAAATACACACTTCCTCCCTAGTCATTAGATGATACTGGGAGGTTTTGTGGTCTAGTGTTTGATTCCTGCTTGGGCAATTTTTTCCATTTTATTCATTTTTACATCTTAAAAATGTAACAGCTTTCAGATGTATTAAATTTACTGTAAAGAGTTTGCTGTGAGCCAAGCTTCTTATCAAGAGATAAAAATCTTTATCACTGTAGTTTGTTGCTGTGCCCAGCTGTCAGACACTGAATCCTTGTTATGTGCTCTGGTTGCTTCTTATCTTCTTACTCTTCTTAGTGCATAGCACCTCACCATTTTCTGGTTCTAAAGGTTATTGCAGCTTTTCTGTTGGCATGATTACAGTTTCGCTCACTTTTAAGGAAAAACAGGGTTTTGTTAGGTGTGGGATGTTGAACAGGACACTTTAATTCTCTGATTCTCAGTCCCCCAACTGAAAAATAGGAGTAAGAAACTAACCATAAAGGTTTTGTGAAAATTCATTGAAATTAGAAGGTGCAAATGTGACAGCCTGGGCTTCGGCAACGTTCGTCCTCTCCCTGTATGACAAATCCCAATCCTTACTGGCTCTTTTCTGACCTCTCAGAATTCTTTTGAGAAAAAAGGCAGGTTGCAGATAAAAATTCACATCAAAAGTGGTGTACGAAGCAAAAAATTTTAAATACTGAACATCAGCTACTAAGAATGGTGGTATCACCTAGATAATGTCAAACACTGAGTATATTTGAAACATAAGCCATAAGTGTAAACTATCGTGTGTGATTTAAAAGCATGCGACTAACAACTTTAATAACATGGATAAAGTTGTGTGAAGGTACTGAAGGTCTTAAATAGCATTGATTGACCTTTGTTGAGAGTCATGAAAAACTTTACAACAATAGCTTAGTGAAAGGTATTGCCTTTCTTCTGAAAAGTTACAGATGATTTATCCAATTATCTTCCCAATGTTTCCTCACTCTAATAATGTCTCCCTGTGTTTAAGTCAGAGTGTGATCAGAGAAACACAAAATCTCTGGAATATACATTAATATCTAAATAGGGCATCTATAATAGTGGCTTGGCCTCACCCAGTTGCGGGACATGGTTAAACTGTTATGTGAGATGTTTCCTTCTGGATCTGGTGGTGGAGACAGACATCCACAGGGCAGGCAGTTGAAAAGGAGGATGGATATGAGGGGAAGAGAGCACAAACAGGAAGCTGCAATGCTGCCTGGAGCCATGAGGACAGTTTTAAAATCCTTGACAGTCTCTCTCTGCCTTTTCACCTGCCACATGGGAAATGGGGGTATCCTGCAGGGGAAGCTAGTGCCCTTCATCATGGAACTCAATCTGCACCTAGCCCAGGAGCCAGAGAAGCCAAATGAGGATTTGGTAGGAGGTACAGGAACTGGAGGAGAGGATGCTATCCCAAGGTGAGAAGCCAGCAACAACGAACAATGTGTATAAGCTACCAGGAGCCTCATTGCCTGTCTTCACCTTCTGCATGCAAAAGAGTGTGGCTGATACTTCATGGCAACCAGGAGCTGTGCAGGCAAGGGAATTTTTTGAAATTCTGTTCCAGTTGAACTAAATTGACATAATATAAATCTACCGCACTCTGAATAATTGTGTAAAATTCCATCTCTGTACCTTTTACTTTTCGTAACAGAACTTGTTCTCACCAGCATCCTTGGAAGAACATGCTTTCCCCTTTTCATCCTACTCTTCCTGCCAAAATTGAGCTCTATTTGTTGTTCAGTAGGTAATGAATTCAACTCACTTGTATCAATTTTCCAGGGCAATGTTTAAATTTTATTTGTTTCATAACAGGTTCCTAGAACTAGTAATCACGCTCAATCCATACTGTCTAGCAGAAACTAGCTTAAAATGAATTCTGGTTTAATGGCTTTTGCATGTTACTCCAAAATGCAGGCCTAGCTTTTCTCTTCCTTTCTCTTGCAGCTCAGTCTTCTGTTTACAAATGCAGACAGATCCATATTATACTAAAAACCTGAAATGGTGAGGTATCCTGGATAATGCAAAAAACGAATTTGTTGTTTAAAATGAAAATAATTTCCTGGTTCAGCTTTGAAGAAGAGTTCAGAAAGTCATGCCATTAGCAATAATTTACTCATTTGTATACTTTATACAGATTTAATAAGTCTTTGCTTTAAACTTGGCTTTTATATGGAGATTATAAAGTGCTTTGTCAGTTTTGCAAATATAACTTGGAAGCTTAAACTTGGCTAATACACCACATTGCTGTTTCCCCTTCTTCCTACTTTCACTGGTAGAAGCAAGAGCTGAACACACAGGAGCTGGTGCCTTAAGGGAGTGGAGGTCATGAAAAGTTGATGAGATGGAGGGCCAAGGATAAGGTAGATCTCAAGCCCTAAAATCATCACAGTGCAACATCTCTAGCAAGTAAGTACTATAGCATCCTACAGCAGTTAAGAATCTCCAGCAAAGCAGTGTCCTAAAACCGAGGGGCAGCTGTCGGAGAGAAGATGGGACAACTCTCTGGAGCCTTGCTAGAAACACCGCAAAGAAAAGGAGAAAACACAGAGAGAGCACCAAGAAAACTCTGGGAAAAGGGGAAAGGGAATAGGTCAGATGCAGCATCTGAGAAACTCTGGCCCTTAGAGAAGAAAAGTAAGAGTCAGGCCAGCACCTGCCAAGTGGCGAGCTGTGTTCCCAAAGGACGTCAGACTCATCTATATACACTCATTTCGTAGCAGTCATAAGTCCTTTCATCATCACCAAGGCAAAGCCTGGGAAGGTAACCTGTAACCATCTTGTACTGGTAATCATCAGGCTAATCTTTACACCTCTAATTCACCCTTGATACTCATTTTGTCCAGGCCTCAATGGCATGAAGACTCTTCGGTTGGCATTAAGAGGAACTTGAGTGGTAGAGAGATGATATGGCATGAGATGTTGCCAATTTCATTGAAATACTGCAAATAGAATTTTATTTATTTCCAAAATGATATTGTGGATACTGCCATTTATAAAACCAAGTCAAGAATTTCTTCCAAGGTTGCTCATGCCACAAATATTTATTGAGCACGTACTATGTGCAAACACCAAGGAGATACAAGGGAGAAAAATTCCTTGACCTCATGAAGCCTGCATTCTAGTCACCCTATCACCTTTTGGTCCTTTCTCCCATTCCCCAAGACGGAGAATCCAAACCCATTTAACCTCTACTAGTTTCTGTCTCCCCATCTTTGTCTCACATCCTGCACTCACAGTAGATACTTCATATACCACGTCACAAAGAGAAGAGAGGATGGCAGCCCATTTTTCTCCCCACCTTCCTCCAGATGGAACCCGGCCACACTCACTTTCTGACTCAGGAGACTGGGCATCATTTCTGAACTTCCCCTTGGCTTTGGAAGCCATGGAGTCATGAACATGCCTGTGTCTGCTGTGGGCTTTGTCCACAAAATTGAGGGTACCTGGGATCGCCTTCATTTGTCTTCATTTGCTGACAGATTCCAAAGCTAAAACATGCCCTCAAAGCATCCACTGCATTTTACTAACTCATTTTGATAACTTTAAGGAAGATGGCATCCACCCTTCGGGTAGAGAATTGCTTCTTAGAACAAACCATGTATTAGTTGTTAGCTAGTAAGTAATATATCAAAAGGGTAACAGGCTTGTAAATGCTGGTGTCATAAAGAAAGAGAGTGTCCACGGAAGTGTCTTTTTTTTCCCCTGAGTCACAGAGATGCCGATATTTAAGAGCTCAGTGAAAAATAAATCCTTAGTGAATACTAGCTAACCTGATAAAGAGTGTTGAAGTCAAAAGATGATGGGCTGTGGAACAGATAGTCCCTGGTTTGAATTCTGTGCTACTTAGTAGCCATGTGACTTGTAAAAGCTATCTGGTATCTGGAAAGCCAACTGTTATCACTTGTAAAATGAAGATAAAAATCCAGGGTTATAGTAAAGAATAGATGAGATAACACAATGTCTCCAGCCCCACACTTGGGTGAAATGGCAGCCGGTTCAATATTAAAGGCCAGTTTTCTTTAGAATTCCCGGGCCTCTCTCATGCCTCCCCTGCACCACCTCATCTCATTTGTTTTGTCCGCAGCTCTGTAATTGCAATACAGTTGATGGCTGGAGGTTTCCAGAAGAGCTGACCAAATACCAGGGTTCCCAAACAGTGAATCTGCTTAGAGATGGTATTTGAGTAATTTTTTTGTCATTGTGTTAAGAATCAGATCTTGTCTATTTGACGCAAGTTTGAGTAATAGAAACCTAATGAGCCTTTTCTCATCGGAAAGCTATGTCTACCTCAAAACAAAATGTATTTGTGAAGACTCAATTATTTTTATGCTTTCTTGGCCAAACTTTGAGGCAGTCTGTTAGTAACAGGAATTATAATTAGAACGTTGAAAGTATCGTTCTATTTTCTGCCCGCAGAGATCCTATTTTATTAGTAAGACGTAGGCCTGAGCAGCCGCACTGATGGAGAAACTTGTGCCTTCGGATTAATTTAGATATAGGTACATGCTTCTGATTAATGTTGGTGTTCTTGTCCTCTGGATGACCTTAATTCATTTGGTGGAGTCTAATCTGTCTTCCGTAGTGAGGAGAAATAGGATTATTTCCAAGGGCTACAGTAGAGACCAGAGCCCCATATTTGTTCTAATCTCTGCTGTTATACTGTGTTGCGACCGAGAAAACACAACTGAGAAAATCTTTATTTCCTAGAGTTGGCTTAGATATTTACCCACGTAATGCTGATTTAATATGGGAGAAAGATAAAAGTAAGGAATGGAAAAAATATTTTCAGGGGAAGCTAAAAAAGAAAACAAAAGAAAGTCCTGTTTGATATATGGCCATTAGCTACTGATAACGAATCTATTCAATTGACGAGGTACCACTGTTTCATTACCTACATTACTGTAGGATAGAATTGGGGGGAGGGGTGTCTTTACCCCCCTTACTTAGAGTTTACTACTTCTCCCCACAATTCATATTCATTCGGTCTTAGAGAAAGGTTGGTTTGAAATGATAATGGCAATGATAATCCTTAAACCCATGTCTTGCTTTTCCTAGGATTTATCTATTCAGTCTAAGAAGAGAATAAGGAATGAGGTAAATATACTCACATATTAATTCAAATTTACAAACTTTTTTTTTGAATGTTTACTGTCAGGCACTGAATTAGGTACTGGATATGAAGAGATGAATAAGTCATCTTTTCTCTTCTTGTGGATCTCAGAGTTTAATAGGAAAAACAGACCATTTGTCCCAGCAATCAATGCACTTAGAGGTGTCTTAGGTCAGATTCCCTAAAAGCACAGCCCGACGTGGGGGTTTGTGTGTGAGTGATTAGCTGATGGAGTGTTTCCAGGAGAAACCTATAAGGAAATGAAGGAAACATATCTGGGCCGGGGAAGAAGCTAAGCAGAGATGTGAATTCAGCTGAGGGGAGCTGCAGAGCGTGAAGACCACACACTGGTCCCACCTGGAGTCGAGAGGCTGAGCCTGTGTACCCTTCAGTCATCCAGTCATTTGATGAGAGCTCTCCTCGTGGGCATTTCTGGGCTCCTGGTGGTCAAAGAGAATTCTCTGGAGGAGGATTGCTGTGGGCCACCAGCAGCCAAGACTCCTAGCAGCTGAGAGATTAGCGCACTGGCTTGGTGAAGGTGCCTGGTTCAGGCAGTTATCTGCCATTGGATACAAAAATGAGTATAACATGGCTTTTTGCCCAGTAAGGCAGAGTCCCACTGTGCAGACTGGCATCAAACAAACTACATGCAGTGTGACAAGTATAACCACGAGAGTTTGTTCAAGATGGCAGGCACGAGACAGCGATGATCTGATCGTATGTTCACTGGCACGCAACCTCATTGCACAAAATACTGGTGGCATTTTTAAAAATAGTTCTGTCTTTCTGGTGGTAAAGAGTATGGACATGGAAGTCTCTTCAGAGAATCTAATCGAGGTAGATTCACAAGGAATAGGCTTTGTAAATGGGATACTGGTGAATGGGGAATTATTAAGACTGCAAAGTCTAATCCCCGACCCTGAATTAAATCTCAGTGAGAATTCTTTTTCAACTCTATTTCTATCCTATAATGGTATAATTAAGCATGTATATATAGATAATAATATAATATTTAATATATATTTTAATGTATCATAACTATATATTAGGTGAGTAATATAGATTACATTGTTATATTACATTATATATTTCATAAATTATAAATACAAGTATAAATATTATATGTAAATAAATATATAAATAATAGTAAATATAATCTAAATAATAATATAAATATAAACATATTACATTGTGTTTATATATAATATACATAATAGATTATATTTCTATTACATTATATTATACCGAGACTTTAAGAAAGGAATAAGGCTGGATTTTAAGGAAGAAGGCCACTTGTAATACAACGTTAAGAGCCTTTCTGTTATAGTAAGCACATGGTGATAGTATTCTCTTTTGGAACTAGGAAGGATGCTACCAATATGAGTCAAGATTTGTTGAAAGATACAGATACACTTTTAATAATGCAGGTGGCCTGTCAAGTTAAATGATTGAGGTATGTTTTCATAAGATGCTTTTCCCAAGGTAGTCTACACTATCCAGTGATATTTTCATTGAGTGATACCATTGTTCTATTTGATACATCTTGGAAGTGATGTTGGCTGTAGGCTTACAGAACCTCCAGGGAAAACAGGCCCAACCCAGAACTGGGAACATCTCTAATTGGTTCCAGGTCTTCACTTCTTGTGTGATGTACTTCGGCAGAGTTGGTCGTACTACATAAAATGATGTTTCAGTTGTACTTATCTGATGCCCTACCCACACAACTATCCGTGTTTTAAGAACACGATAGAATGCAGTGAGATTTCTTTGTCTGTGTGGCTCAGTATCGGTTTCTATGGTCTTCTCATTCCCTTCAAATCCTGGAATATAATGCTTGGCCTGGAAGTTGACGAACTGGCAGGCCATTTATTTGTGTTCATTATTTATTACTTGAGCTTTTCATATTTCATATCCTTTTTTAATGGCCATCCCAATATTTTCTCAGAATTTTCTTTCAATTTGAAAATGTACATTTCATTTAAAAACAAAAGGAGGGGCACCTGGGTGGCACAGCGGTTAAGCCTCTGCCTTCGGCTCAGGGCGTGATCCCGGCGATCTGGGATCGAGCCCCACATCAGGCTCTTCTGCTGTGAGCCTGCTTCTTCCTCTCCCACTCCCCCTGCTTGTGTTCCCTATCTCGCTGGCTGTCTCTATCTCTGTCGAATAAATAAATAAAATCTTTAAATAAAATAAAATAAAATAAAATAAAAATAAAAACAAAAGGAAAAAAGAAACTTTCTGTGACCTCCATAATTACCCTCTACATTTGCTTGTTTTTCTTTTCATGCGAAAATATTAAAAAATTGCTTGTATATCTGATGAAAGTCCCATTGTTTAGGTATTGTGTTCATTCCTCCATGTTTGATGGCTTGAGTGGTAAGATGACCATTGAGAGGAGAAATTTCTCATGAGGAGAAATGTGAGGGAAGAGAATAAAGGAAACACAAATACAGGTACACTCAAACATACACACATACACCACCACCACTGAAACACACACATGCACACATACACACACCACCAATCACCACTACCACCACCCAGAGGTAAATGACTCTAGGACAAAATGGCCTGATGTAAGTACTATTTGGAACTTGGTGTCAATATGACTTTTACAAAAGTTTCTGGAACAAAAAGCTACATTAGGAAGTATTGGCAATTTATGTCTGAATTTTGTTACTCTAACTTATTCTTTCCTGAGACAAGGGACTACATGTGGTCGTGTTAAGCTATAACAAGGACAGACGTACACAGAGGAAAATCGATTCTTTCATTTGCACAATTCTGTCCTTTTATTTGCCTACTTCCTATTGGGGTAAGTGACTAGCTTGAATTTGGGAAGTTATGCCTTTCATTGGGAGAAAGCAGGCATGTGAAGATGCTTTCATTTCTCTTGGTTAGTAAGATCATCCTACATTGGTTATCCCTGGTTGGTTTAGTCCTGTAGGGATTTCAGAGCAGCTCTTTCTGCTCTGATTTTCCTTTAGTGATTGCCTCCTCTCTCACTCATTCCATGTGGTTTGGGTAAGACAGCACTCCCCCTCCCACCCCTCAACCATGCCAGACCCCAGAGGAGGCCCCAATACCCAGGTCAGCAACCAAAGCACTCACTCTCATTGCCAAGATGGGCACAAGATCTAAAGCTGGGCCAAACCATGGATATTCCTGTCCTTGCAACCAGACTACTCAATGCTTTTTTAGGAGGATAAAGGGGATTTCTCTTTTCTCTTGGTTTCAATCCATAAGTACTTATAAACCAGACAGCCAAATAAAAAATTTCTTACTTGAATTCTACTATTAAAATAATAAGTGTTAGGAGCCATGCTCACTGCATTTGGTCCATCATCTCATGTAATTTCTACAGTAATCCTCTGAGGTAAGTACTTATATTATTCCCATCTATGCACGAGAAGCTGAAACTTAGACATACTGTTTTTTGAAGGTCACGTGCTAATAAATAAATGATAGTTAGGCTTGAAGCTATTTAGTCTGACCTGAAACTCACGCTCTTAACCTCTGCATATTATCTGTAGGCATTCTTCTGAGCAGAAGGAAAGCCTACATTTAACATTTTTGCAAACGTCAAAGCAACACGTATATTTGGAACAGAGGAATGAAGAAGAAGTGGGGGAAAGTATGCCCTAGAGAATCACAGAGTCAGAGTCTCTCAGTGACTGCAGATCAAGATTGGAGCTTCTTGAATGGTGGTGGGACAGAGGTGGGTACCACTCAACTAAGCTGAGTCCTGTACTTGCCAAGCTAAATGTACAACTCAAGGCAGCCTGAAGGCATTACATCACCTTCAGTGTGAGTGCCATATTCTAGACTATTCCAAAGTTTGCTAGAGCTAGGTAATAAGTTTGGCTTTGTACCCTGTTGTTTCATGTCTGTTTATTAATGAATTCATTTGTTTATTCAGTCATTCATTCCCTTAACTTTTATTCAGCATCTGCTAAGTGCCAGTTATTAGATGCCTCGGATATATCACGGTATCTGCCCCCAAGGAGCTCCTACTCTAGAACAGGAGATGGATGAGTTAGAAAACAAATTATAATGAAGCAATAATGTTCAACAATTTTAGTAGGAAGAAAAAAGAAGGAAAAGAAATGATAATAGAGTAGATTTGGTGAACTGTACTGGAGCATACAGTTGAGCCAAGAAAGATGCCTCTAATATTTACTCTTATTAATTTAATTTATTTAATTATAGATGAATTCAATTCTGGAAATGTTCCCAGATGCCTTTCCCTGCTGGGGAACACAACAGTTTTATAAATAGCTACCTTCCTCTCATGAGCTGGAAGCCATCTAAATTCTTCAGTGCTTCTGCTAGCAGCTTTTAAAGAATTTTATGCTGAAGGATTTTGATGTAATTGGGAAAAATACATTGAATCAGATCCACTCAGATTCTAGCTCAACTTAGCTGCTTACTAAGTGTATGATATTGTATAAATTATTGAACAACTCTGAGCCCAAGTTTTTTTAAAACTGTAACATGGTAATGCATATGTAAAATGTAAATGAATGTATAAACATGAAGTGTACCTCATGCTAGTATTCACTTGCTCAACAAATGTTACCTTTCTTTCCATGTTTTCTTAGTTTCTGTGTTCTCATTTATCATATTGGGACAACAGTACTTATTTGTAGAACTGATCGATCAGTGAAAGTATGTACATCAAAAAATGGTTGACACATAGGAGATGCTCAATAAATGTCAAATCCCCTTCCCTTTACTCTTACGTTTTTGAAAAATGTAAATGGCTTCTTACCTTAATTGGCAAAAGGAACTTCTCTGGTAAATTCTAAGAAGAAAAGAAAATCCTACATATCTGAATAATTACATTCTTGACTCAGAGTCAATTACAGTTCTCCACTTTGCCTGGAAAGACACAATAAAAACAAAGACAAAGTAGGAAGCAGATCACAAAGACATATAATGTATAAGGGAACTAGTTCCAACTTCCAGGAAGATTTTCCTTTCTCCCTCTCTCCCTCTCAATCTCTCTCTCTCTCTCTCTCTCCCTCTCTCTTTATATATATATATATATATATATATATATATATATATATATACACACACATATATATATATATATATACACACATATATATATATATATATATATATACACACACACACAGTGGCTTAATAATTAATATTCTAATGTTATAAAAATGAAAGCAGTGCTTTCGAATCATAGACAGTACAAAGAAAAACAGTTGCCTTATTTGTACTATGGAAAAGGTGACTTAAAAAATAACATTTTTATTCATTTGTCAGATATATTTTTGTAATATGGGACCCAAACCTTAATCCTTGTGGTTGATAGTCTGATTATGTAGAAACACTCTCCCTGCTGAAAAGTAGTTTTCTACTCCAAATCCATTCTATGTTCATTTATGCTAGAATGATGAATAATGCAATGTTGAATTTTTTTTTTTTCTGATTTACTACTGGCATAGGAACTCTTCTCTAGAATAATATCAATTAAAATTCTCTGTGGCAGATGTGGGTTGTAGACCTGGTCAAAAGGCATAAACTCCCAACCCACCTTGTGATTGTTTTGGTAGAGGATTTCCAAGCATTACTGCGAATGATCTCAGCCATGCATTGCAGGTAATGAGGGAGACACAATTTCATACCCAGCTTCTTAACTCCTTGGCTGCTGTTGAAGGTAGCTTTATTTTTCATTTGGTGGACTGGAACATCCCCTCAGATTAGAGAGAAGGAAGCCCTTTGAATTTATAAGCACAGCTCTGTCAGGAGTGAGTAATAATAGCATGGACTCCCAGTTTTATAGTCAGTTTTATTTCTGTTTAAGGAACAAGTTCTTCTTCATTACATTTGTAAGGAGAAGCAGAATGTCTCCTGGTAAAAGTTAATGCATGAACAATATCAGGAAAGATAATTGAAATCTATACATTTAAATCTAATTCTATTTGATTTCTTTCCAAATAAGTATTCAGTCCCTACTATTTACAAAAGAGTATGTTCAATGCATATGTGTTGATTTAAGTTTGTCAATATCCATTATCCAGATTGGTCCACAATTATTGAATATACTCTCCCAGTTTTCTGCAATTCAACTAGTCATGAATAACTTCGATTTCCTTCTTGTCTTCTTATTGTTACCCAGAAAGTTTTAGAGCCATCTTACATTCTTAGAATATATTTGCTTAAGGAAAAGCTAATTTCATGAAGGAAATCTCCTGTTAAGATTCCAAGAGTACCTCAAAGAAATGAAAAAGGACTTTTTTTCTGAAAGACCTTGGCTCTTTCCTATCAGAATGATCTAAAATTGACTAGCATAACAGGTATATTGCAATATGACTTCCAAAGGTCCCTGCCTCCTGGCAGTCACACCCTCATTCGATCCCTTCCCATTGAATGTGGGCTCATCCTTTGACTTGCTTCTAACCATTAGAATAAGGGCAAGATGATGGGATGTCACTTCTGTAATTGGGTTACATAAAATTATGACTTCCATCTTGCTAGCAGATTCTCTCTATTGCCTTCTCAATTTGCATGCTGCCATATTAGGAACCAAAAAACACTTTTAGCCAACAGCCAGCTGGAAACAGGCCCTCAGTCCAATAACTGCTGGAAAACTGAATTTTTCTAACAAGCCTGTGTGTATGGAATTGATCCTCTCCTAGCCAAGTCTTCAGATGAGACCACAGCCCTGACCAACACCTTGATTAAAGTCATGTTCCCTGTAGCACTAGTCACAATAGTCAAGATGTGGAAACAACCCAAATGTCTATTGACATATGAATGGGTAAAGAATAAATGGTATATATACAATATATTATTCAGCCTTAAAAAATAAGAAAATCTTGCAATATGGAACAACACAGATGGACCTAGAGGATTGTATGCTAAGTGAAATGAGCCACCCATAGAAGAATAAATACTTCATAATTCTACTTACATGAGATATCTAAAATAGCCAAGCCCATGGAAGCAAAGAGTAGAGTGATGATTGCTAAGGGTTTAGGGAAGGGGGAAATAAGTTGTTCAATGGGTATAAAGTTTCTGTTATACATGATGAATAAATTCTAGAGATCTGCTATACAACATCATGTCTATAGTTAACAATACTGTACTGTACCCTCAAAAAATTCATTGAAAGAGTAGATCTCATGTTAAATGTTCTGACTACAAAAAGTGTATATTGTCAAGGGAATTACTCTGAGGATAAATGGAAATTAATACTGCTGGGGAACAATGGGAAATTGAATAGAACAAGCATATCAGTCATTTTGCCCAGGGGCTGAGGTAGCTCAGTGACTTTCTGTGCACTTCCCAGTTATTCATTGATTAAGGGCTGTTGGAGGAAGGTAGAAGGCATTAATTCCTCCAGAACTTCCAGACTTTCCCACTTATGAATAGAAGGGGTTTCCTGGTCAGAGGAAAACCTCAGGCAACGAATCAGTGGTGCTGGCAGTTGGAAGATGACTAAGCATGTACGGGTGTGGTTAAGTGCTGGAGGATATAGGCAGGGTATCAAAGGTATCTGGCTCATTTTCTGCAAAACTCTTAGGACTCTTATTCCATCTTACGAAACAGGAAATTGAGTGAGGAGGGGTGAAATCCTTGCCAAGTCCCGCAGTTTTTCTGGATCAGAGCTGGGATTAAAAACCCGTGAGACTATGAAATAAAATGTATCATATAGGATTGTTGTAAAGGTTAACTACACATAAATGTACCTAGCGAGTAGTGAGCACACAGGAGTTAACAAGGCATTCCATAATTGTCATACTCTCATACGCCTGGAGTTTCCAGCAAGAGACTGGACAGCATGGCATATAAAGGACCTGGGGTTGTGAAACTGTGTCCTGATCTCAGCAATACCAACAAATAACAATGATCTGAACACTGGAATTAATCTACTCTTTTTTGTGTGTGCAGTAGTGAACAGAAAAATTTACTGTTCTTCCTCTGTAAATACAATTTTAATGATAGTAGAAAATAGTAACCTTACTTAGAAATCTCAAAATTAACAAAAAATTAAGTCACGCAAATTCTTTCGCGTGATTATTAACATTTTTGTACCGTCTCTTTTATTCTCTTTCACACACACACACACACACACACACACACACACAAGCACCTCCTTTTACCTGGTTGTTATCATAGTTTATGTATATTGCTATATGCAGTATTTTAATACAAGTTAGAATGATGTAGGAAAGCATCTGTCTCTATACACGTTTGCCAATCCAGTGTGTTAGCAAATTTTTGAAACCTTTTCTGTCTGACTGATGGAAAGGGTACTTTGGTGTAATTTCTCTTACTCATAAGATTGAATATCTTTGCATATGTTTAGTAGTCATTGCTATTTTCTTTCTTTAATAATATGCATTTTCCATGAGGGAGGCAGAATTCTAAGATGAGAACTCAGCTCACCTGACAATTTGATTTCAACCTTGTGAAGCCCTGAGCAGAGAACCCAGCTTTACCACGTGAGACTTCTGGTCTACACAACTATGAGAGAACAAATGATGTTTTATGCCAATAAGTTTGTATTAATTTATTACACAGTAATAGAAAAGTAGCATATCCATGTTTCTACATAACTTCCATATTTATTCTTCATATCATTGCAGAATATGCCATCAGTGACACTTGATATAATTAACTGTTTCCTTACAGTTGAACATTTGGGTCACTTTTAATTTTTTGCTCTGATAAATATTGCAGCAACAAATAGGTTCACACACATAGCTTTACCCATTTTTTTAATCATTTAATGTTTATCTTATCTGCTTTTATATTGAACAAATAATATATTACTGGTTTCAAATTTCAAATATACAAAATGATAAAAACTGAAGAATTTTCTTCTCTCTTCCATGCCTTGGCTATTCACTTTTCTAAGCTCCAAATGGTCCAAGTATTAAATTATTTTGAATACTTCTAGAGATATTTTATGCCCAAATGATAGCATACAGTGTCCACTGTTCTGTACACTGCTTTTTCACTAAACAATATATTTTAAAGATTGGTGTATATCAGCACCTAAAAAATAGCTTCTCTGTAGCCAAATAGCATTCTATTATATAAATGTACCATTATTTATTTAACGTTTTTGTTATTTTTTTTTTTTAAGATTTTATTTATTTATTCGACAGAGATAGAGACAGCCAGCGAGAGAGGGAACACAAGCAGGGGGAGTGGGAGAGGAAGAAGCAGGCTCATAGCAGAGGAACCTGATGTGGGGCTCGATCCCATAACGCTGGGATCACGCCCTGAGCCGAAGGCAGCCGCTTAACCGCTGTGCCACCCAGGCGCCCCTTAACGTTTTTGTTATTTAACCATAAATACACAATAATTTATTCTGTTGAATAAATGGATCATAATTTATTGATTAATGAACATGTAGGGTTTTTCGGAATTTTGTTCCTGGTCATCACACAAGATAATCTGGGCTAAGTCCCATGAGGACAACCAGAAAAGCTAGATATATACAAACATATCTACCTGAAGGTGGTAGAGGGTTAAACAGAGAGAAGGAATTATTTGGTTAGGAGCTGAGGGGAGTGGAAACCCAGGACTGTGAGCCCAGCCTCTGAGGGTATTTTAGACCTGGGCGAGGAGAATGCTGAGGACTTTGTGACAACCTCATGGGACCACAAGGAGTTATGGACACTCCAAGGTGACCCCTCAACTTTGGGCTGGGGCTCCAAGGGAATAAACCCCAAAATTAAATGAATCCCAAGTGGCAAGCCCTCACAGGCACTGATCACCACCTCTTAATTCCTGAAATTGGATTGAGAGGATTCAAGATTGCTAATAGCTCTGGGCGGAAGGAAAGGTGCATCTCTGTGGAATGTAGCCACTGTCGACTTCACATTATTTTTAGAAACAATTTTACAAATAGAAAGTCCCAGCCACCAAAACCAGCCAACCAAACAATAGGCACAGTAGGGAGTCGTGACAACCTGAAGAAAAATTAACAGAAACAAAAGGAAATAAACACAGATCCACAGGGGTCCCAGGAATTCAGAGACTAACTTGAAACTCAGCATTGTTACTATGCCCAAGGCAATAAAGGAAAACAGTTTCAGTGGCGGGTTGGAAACAATAGTTTGCAATCTTTGCTCTTACAAATAGGGTAGCAGTGAATATACTTGTGCAAGTGTTTTTGTAGAAGGAATATGTAGATGTGGTATTTCTGTGTCAAAAATATTTGCAATTGTAATTTTGATAGCTGCTGATGAATTGTTTTCCCTAGAGGTGCTGCCAATTTACATTCTTACCAGCAGTGCAGGAAAATGGCTGTTTCCCTACCTTCTTGACAACCCGTGTATTAATAGATGTTTAAAGTGTTTCCTAATATGTTGGGGGGGGGTATCTTACCGTAATTTTTATTTTCATTTATCTTCTAAAAAGTTTGATCATAGTTATATATGTTTAAGGGCTATTATTTTTTCTCAAAATACCCCTTTAATTTTTCTGTTGGATTGTTGATCTTTTTCTTAATGTTTATGGAAGTTTTTTATATATCAGGGAGATATGTATAAACAAGATATATCTTGTTTTCTAAGATATAAATTGCAAATCTCTTTCTCATTTTGCCCTTGAGAATTTTGACTTTGGTTACTATGAATTTTGCTATGCTCCAATTTTTTATTGTCAATTTTTCACTTTTTTTTTGTTTCATTACTTCTGGTTTTTATGTCATGTTTACGAAGACCTTTGCCACTTAGAGATTATGTATCAAAAATCACTATAATGTTTTCTTGCACTTTTATGGTTTAATTTTTAAATTATTGATCCAACTGGACTTCTCTTTCAGTGGCCGTCTAGTTATTTTGTACCATTTATTGAATAATCCTTCTATTCCTCACTGATTTGAAATGCCACCTTTATCCTATACTTAATCCCTGTGTACATCTGGGACCATTTTTTGAGTTGTTTTCTGTTTCCTGGGTCTTTCTATTCATCTACCTTTGATATACTTTGCAAATTATTTGGCTTTGTACAATATGTTAACATCTATTAAAGGTTGTCCCTTTTCAATATTCTTCTTTTTTAGAATTGCCCTGGATATCCTTATTTATTCTTTTGTATTGGCTTTGGAATTTGCTCTTTGTTTCCCAAATAAACCTGTTGGTATATTTAGTAAAATGACACTACATTTATAGAGTGAGTTTGAAAGAATTGACATCTATTCTTTCTATTCACAATTATGGTATGCCTTGTCATTTGGTTAAGTCTTCATTTTGTCTCTCAGAAGAATCTTACAGTTTTCTATGGTGCCTAAATGGGGTGTCTCTTGATTGGATGGGGGCCCCCAAGTGTGGGGTGACAATTGGGTAGAAGCTGTGGCATGGGCGGTGAAAGAATTCACCCAAGGCAAGAACAGAGGGGGTAAAAGTTTATTGAATACACCCCAAGGGAGCAGTGGACAGGACAGCAGTGGAGAGGCTGCCTGCCATGACGAGGTGGGTGGGGGCTGTTTTTAAAGGGGGAAGATGAGGAGGTATGGGGACATATGGAATCTTCCCTTTTGGGGGAACTGTGCCTAGTTGTAAGTAGCCCATTGGTTAGTTAGGGCCTGTGGATATTTCGAGGTGGGTCTCCCCATAGGCCTGTGTGTGTTCAGTCAGGTGGTCACTGTGGCCCTTTCTGCATTCTGTTGCTCAAGCCTGTTTGCCTAAATGTGACCTCTATATTTTCATTCTCTAGATCTTAAACACTAATGGTAAATTTGTTTTTGTTGTTGTTCCATTGTGGTTGGAGTCTTTTTTCTTTACACCTACAAACTAGTTTTGATCCTATCTGAAGGGCTACTAATTTGAAAGTTTGAAATGTGTGCCCTGTCTTAGCAAATCTGCTTATTCTTTGTAATATAAAAAATTACAAAAAAAAAAAACCTACAAAAAATTTTAAAAATCTTTTTCAGTTGATTCTCTTTGGTTTTTCAAATATACAGTAAAATAATAAATAGTACTTTTTAAAAATTTTTACACCTTTAATTTTTTTCTTTTGCTTAACTATATTGGATTATACCTATGGAATTAAAGTTAAATAGCAGTGCTGATCATTATTTATTTATCCTGGGTAAATGACAAAAATGGGGTTATTGATTCAAGTAAAATACATCTTTTATTATTTTGGTAAGTGTATGGTTTTAATTTACATTAATTTTATTACTAGCAAGTTTTAACATTTTTTTTTCTTTTCATATAATTTTTTCCTTGGGACCTCCAGTACTGGGCTTGAGTTGATCAGATTGCTTAGTTCATGGAACATTTTCATCTGTGGGCCATATGGCCTCCCTCTTATTTTGAAATTATTTATTCCCAGTTGTCCTATATTCCTAACCCCTTCCCATTATAGATTACCATCATCATGTATTTAAAGTGGGTTGTTTTGTTTTGGGTTGTATATGTTATTGCAAAATATCTTTTGCTTTGTGTATATGTATTATTCATTTACATAAATGGTCTTGTGTCTCAATAAGTACTGTTGCTATGTGAAAATCTGATTTGTAGCTTGTACTGCCATACTAAATTTCCTGGGATGTGTGCATCATATTTTATCTATCATTCTCCAATTGATGGATGCTCAGATTGCCTCTGACTCCTTGTCAAATTCTCTGAGTTGCTCCGATGTTATGTGAGAATTTCTTTGGGGTATTCACTCAGGATCTTGGGTTATGTGCATATAAAGCCAGTAATGCCAGTTGGCTCTTCAGAGTGGTAGCACCAGTCTGTATTCCTATGAGTAGAGCATGATAGCTCTTAGACCCCCCACACTCCCTACCAATATCTGTGGGAAAGATTTTCTATATGCTTATCCCTTGTGTTTTAATTTCTCCTATGTATTGTTGTTCATGTTTTTTCTAAGTATTCGTTTTTTATATAGCATACATAGTCTTATAAAACAGATATACCAATTTCACTTTATTGCTAGGTAGGTTTCAATATATTATTTATGTTTGAAAGATTTCTGATGTTCCTTCAAGCATTACGATTTTGTGATTTAAAAGACATTTAAAAATTATTTCTATCAGGAGTTTCTACTTTTTGTAAGAAGGATTTACTTTTAATTTTCCCACAAGCTGCTTGTCTAAATACAACAGAGAAGTAGCTGAGAATTCTAAAAAAAAACTAGGATAGGGACAAGGAGGGGCCAGGAAGTCAATGTAGGCACAGCAATCATTTTAGAAATATATTTACTCACTCATTTAATAAACAACTACTAAACTTATTATGAGCTGAGCACTGTAATAAATGTGGATGATACAGAGATGAGTAAGACAGTCACCTCCCTTAAAAAACACATGTCCAGTGGAGGAGAGAGGCATGTAAAAACAGATGAATTACAAGTATAACTCCAGAAACATTAGCAAAGCCCTGGGGACACAGGTTTCTTCCATTATGTGACTCAGGTTTTCCAGTGTTAAATTAATGTGTTTATTATATTGATGACACATTTTCAGAGTCATATTAGGGGAAAGAAAAGTAGAAGAAATAGAGATGAATCCATTGATTGTAGGATTTAGTCAACAAATATTTACCGAATGACTCGTTTTGTCACTATGCCGTACGTCAGGGACACAAAAGTGAGCAAATGTTAAATGATAACCTTCAAAGGACAAAAAATTATTGTCTGATTTTAAAGCTCCCAGGAGCAGTCATTCACTATGATTCATATAGCGCGGTGAGCCAGAATATTTAACATATCCCCTAGTCATCTGTGTTGCATGTCGGAGATCATAATATGCGTGTATTCTTGGGAGTAAGCACTTCAGTTTTGTTGGTTGTGGCTATGTAATGCTAATTCCATCTTGTTTTACTGAGGATGAGCAAAAGCATATTCCAAAGAAGAAATGTTTCCATCAGACAGGTGATTCTGCTTGCATGGAGAGTGACCTGATCTCTTCAGGATGTCCTCGGGCAGAGATGTAATGCATAAAGTCAGTCCTCTTCAGTGATTTTCCACCAGTACTCCAGGCAGAGGGACATCTTCCATGTGAGGGAGCTGGGTGCGTGCGGATTTAATGGTATGTGATGGCAGAGGTTGGTAGTGAAAAGTGTGTAAAAGCTAGAGGTGATGGAGATTTTTTAACTAGATACAGTCATTTTATTTCTTTTTTTTTTTTTAAAGATTTTATTTATTTATTTGACAGAGACAGAGACAGCCAGCGAGAGAGGGAACACAAGCAGGGGGAGTGGGAGAGGAAGAAGCAGGCTCATAGCAGAGGAGCCTGATGTGGGGCTCGATCCCGGAACGCCAGGATCACGCCCTGAGCCAAAGGCAGACGCTTAACCGCTGTGCCACCCAGGCGCCCCACAGTCATTTTATTTCTAAGGTGATACTGGGGTCCTTTAAAGCCCAGAGATTCTAGGGAGAGCAATTTTGGACTCTTCTTTAAATCCCCTTGAGGAAATATATTGGACCCTGAGGTTGCCTCCCATCATCCATTCCCTAATTATGGAGCAGCCCAAGGTTTAGATGTGACTGACTCCATCGGTAAATCAACTGCAATAATCCCATCCTCCTTTCCATGTTGCCTGGTTCATTGGCAGCCAGAGAAGCCTTCGTGCAAGAGGGGAATCAGGTTAGACTTTGAAGACAGAGTAGAATTTTGGTAAGTGGAGAGCAAATTATGGGCAAAAGTGAAGAAACAAGAATATGCAAGGTTTGTTCAGGGATGGTGAGCAAACCTTTTTTAACTAGAACAAAATGTTATACTGTCTTTATGTCCCAGAGCTGCCCAGTTGATTAAACTCAATTCTTTCATTTAGCAAGCAATCACTGAAAGGTGCGTAGTGTGGTACTAAGTAATAGGCTTCAAAGGAAGTTGCCTCAAGGTTGAGAAACCCCACAGCAAAGGTAAACCCATTGATTTTAGAACCAAAAAGACTTGAGATGTAATCTAACACAATCCATTCATTTTCAAGTTATGGAAATGGAGGCCCAGATAGCTTAAGTGAATGGAAGCAGCGAAGTATGCAGGGAAAAGAACAAGTTGTCAGAGTCATTTAAACTCTTTTACTTTCTCTCCATCAGCAGAAAGGTGACAGTAATAGCATAAGAAGCTACCACTGCTATCCGGGGAGATAGTGCAAAGCACCAGGCACAAAATATATACTAAGTAAATATTCCCTTTCATTTTCTTTCTTCCCTTTGTTGATAGAAACATAGAAATTCAATGACAGAGTTAGGAATAACTCTACTTGACTCTCAGGACAGCTCCCTCCTGCACAGTACAGCAGTCCACTCTTAGAATCCCATGGAAAGGAACCACAAAGGTCTCCAACTTTCTCCAAAGTGGAGGAGCTATCTTCAAAAACTCATATCTAGTTGTCTTATGCATGTACCAATCTCATTCTCTTCTTAGACCTGTGAACACCTTGATTCTGAATCCCCACTCCTGTAGGAATGTTTTTCTTCCTCCTTTGCATCTATCCAATGCCTCTCATTCACTCATTTATTCATTCAGACATTTGGTCTGAGTGGAGTTAAGGAGTCATCAAACCTTTATTGGGCACTTATTATGTGGCAGGCACTGGGATCTGAGTCGAGATCATGGCACCAAAGAGAATAGCCCTTCCTTCAGGGAGTCTGGCAGGGGCAGTGTAGTTTAAGCACAGATATTCTCACCCCAGGAAAGTTAAGGGATGATGTTGTAGAGGTATGGGCATGATATCTTGGGAATATTGGACAGGGAAGAGGAGGTGTGCCTGAAAGGTCTCTGCCATTATTCTACTGCAATTACACACCCATCATATTCTTCTCTGCCTCCTATTATACATAGAGAACCACACACAACAACTGAGCCCATAAGTACATATACTTCTTACTATCAGTGCATTGATATCAGGATGTGGATAGGTATAAGGTGTGCATCTAGCCAGAAAGGACCAGGGCAATCCAATCAAGGTACCTCAGGTTTATCTAGAAAAGCAGTGGTTTATGCCCAGGTGTAGAGGATGGATAATTCCATCACTAACAAACTTTAGTAAGGGTCTCCTGCAGTGTTTCTAAATCTTGGTTGCAGATCAGAATTATCTGGAGAGCATTTGAAAAATAGAGATACCCGAATGCAGTATTAGGCTTATAGAAGCAGGATCTTTTGGGATGAAGCACAGGAATATGGATTTTCAAGTGACATGTGGTTGATTCTGATGATTAATTAGCAGGGGTTAGGAAACACTGTTCTATTTTCTGCCAGATATGCAGAACCCTAAGAATACGCGAGCAGTCCTATTCGTGCCTTAGGAGATAAGTCTCTGTCCTAGAAAAACTGAGTCAGGTGGGAGAGACAGGCAAGCAAAGATACACAATCAACCAGATAATTTCTCAGATACAAAGTGATGTTGGAACTGGGATGAGAAGGACCAACATACTTCCAGGAAGCAGGGGAAGCTTCCTAGGTAATGTTGTATTTGAGACGAGATGTAAAGGATGAGCAGGAGTGTCCCAAATGCAGGAGGTGTGGAGGGGTATCCCAGGAGGACGGAGCCTCTGGCTCCCTCAGGACTAGCCAGTAGGTCAGATCATCTGCAGGGAAGTCGGGGAGAAGGATCAGGGCACTTTTGTCCTGGGACTGGGCTCTAGGTGTGTTTGAGGTGGAGAGCAATGTGATGGACTGCATTACTGATTTATAGCTGTTTCATAGACCATTTTTACTTCTTTTGACCAGACCTTATACCTAGAAGACAGTCAAAAACAGAACTTGCAATGGGAATGTGTGAAAAGGGCAACAATTCCCTCAAATTTGAAGCCAAAGGAAAGCTTTCTTTGGTACGCCTACAGAATCCAATGGAGGGATCATAAGGACGGGAAGGGCCGGAAGGGGCAGGGTCATGCTGCAAGGGCAACGCATGGAGATGGGAGCAAGGTCTGCACATCCTAGGACCGTCAGGGTCAGTATGGCTGTGGCAAAGCACTGAGGGAAAGGCAGTGGCCATGGATAAGATCGGGGAGGAAGGTGTGCTCCAGGCTCTTGAAAGGCTTCTGATGTTCTGCGGCAGTAGAACGGGACTTCATCCCGTTGGCATCGGCAAATCCTGGTTATTTTATGCAGAGCAGTGACAGGGTCATTCTGAGCATATTTATTTTTTTTCTCCAACAGAACTATAGGCTTGCTGTCGACAGGCATCATATCTTGACTTTTTTTTTGTATCACCAACAGTGCTTAGCCGAGCAAGAGCAAGGGACACATGTTGAGATGTCAGTAGTCAGTGGATTTATTAATTATTTGAGCAGAACAAACCCATACTCAAGTTAATGTTGTAATACAGATATTACATCCCGTGTGGTACCTGATATTTAGAGATCTCAGGCAATCTGAAGCTATGCTTCTTAATGTAACATGCACACAAATCGCCTGGGGGTCTTGTTAAACGAGGATTCGGATTTCTTAAGTCTTTGGTGGGGCCTGAGATCTTGCATTTCTAACAAGCTTCCAGATGCTGCTGCTGTTGATAATGATGACTTCGATTTCTACATTTTGAGTGATAGGAATCTTGGATGCGGCTCCCTTATTTGGAATAGTTCCTGTGGGGGGGTCATCTATGAACTGTGGAACGTTCTGTGGAGGTTATGGAAGTGGAGAGGCTTCACCTTGAGAAGCTAAGACTCCAGACAGCCTCCTGGGGACTGGGTTGGAAGGCAACCACATGTCTTTGAGGCCCTGTGGGTAGATATTAATGTTATTTGCCTTTAAAGATTCTTCTGGTGCTGCGGCCAGTTTCTTCCTTGCACTGCTAGTATTGAGTTCCAAAGAAAATCCATTAGTAACAGTGGAGTTGATAATAGGACAGCAGATTAAGTCAGAGGGCTCTAAAACCAGCACGCTATCAGCGTGTCATTCGTTTAAATCTATGTAGAATTGAGTTTTTCTCAGGAATTTTCAGGTTTGAAATTTGATTATGGGCCACTTTGTAATTTCTTGATATTTTCCTCTTTTCTCCTCTGTGAAAACAATGCTCATGACCATGTGATGGCAAGCTGGAAGTCCTTCAGGCCTCGCCAGCTGGTAGGCATAAAGATGGCCACATTGGGTAGGCTGAAGTCCAGCAGCTTGTTGCCACTCATCACTCTGAACGGGGGCTTAGTCTTCACTTTGAGGTTTCCTGACCTTTCTTCTGGCTCTCAGAGAAGCCCCAGGGCCCATCTCCCACCGTCCCAATGTCACTGTGCATTGTTGCCTGCACTGGCATCTTTCAGCCGTGGACCCCCCAAGGCTGCTCCATCTCAGACAGCTCCCCATGATACTGTCAGGCTCCTTTGTTTCCACTCCATGCATGGCTATGGCCGTTGCTCTCTTGGACCAAAGCTGGGAGAGACAGTCCAGGGTGGCAGCAAGCAGAATTGTCTTTGGAGACAGAATGCTGCATATCAGCCGTGTGATTTGGGCACATTCTCTAACCACTCTAAACCTTAGATTTCTTACCTGCAAAATGAGGTTAACTGCAGTTCTCTAATCTCAAGGTTGTTTAGATAATAAAGTAATCCGCCTAAACTCCTAACTCTATTCCTGCCTCAATAAACATTGACCATTATCCTCACTGCTTTTCTCTATCACTGTGGTTCCGGCCTGGGCCAGCTTCATTCTTCTTTCGGCACAGCTGAGACCAGTTAAGTTTTCATGACAGGACCAATGGCTCTGGGATAAGAGAAGGCTCTTAAATCAGGGGGAAATACAACTGCTATTTGATGTGGAGACACTTAGGCATGAGAGACCCAAGGGCATTCTCCTGGGGTCCCTCTCAGGGGCCTCCTGGCCTGCCTCCAGGGCTATCTTTCTATGTCAGAAGACATTTGTCCTGCAAAAGAACGTCTTTGAACTTATCTAGACACCTTTGAGTCCAGGTTCAGAGATGAGTTTTGTCATCCTGGGCTCCGTTTGTTTTCCAGCATCAGCTCCTTCTCGAGCTTACTGACAGTAGGAATCTCCACTCCCTAGAAAGAGAGCCTTTATCCTACTCTGGGGCATCACCTTACCTTGGAACAAAGGCCAATGTCTCTTCCCCTTCCCAGTCTTGCCCCAGGGTTCACTCTCTTTCCTTCATGCGGAGGATAATTGAACTCTTGACTCAACTCATACTTAATCTCTATTCAGGCTCACATGAGAGATAATCTTTTATAATACTAATAATGATAACAACAACAACTAATTTTTCTCTTGTTTTCCTTGCCCCACTGTCTCTAAAATAATCTTTCTTAAACATGCTTCTTATTATTCCACTCTCTGCTTAAAGCCATTGTGCCTTCACTGGCACTTAGGTGACAGGATTTATGTTAGCATAAGCAGCTCTTTATATGTGCTGGTCTTTGGTCCTGAGATACTCTTTGTTCCTTTGTTTTCTCAGAGAATGCCCATTCAGCCATCATGGCCACCTTAAATCTGACTTCCTCTGTGGATTCTTCCTGGAGCTTGGCTGCATCCCCTATCCCAGACATCAGCCAGGATCCCTCCTCCAGGCCCCCTTGACTCTCTGCACTTTATGCCATCGCATGACAACATACGATAATTCCCTTCAATTCCGCCTCTCCTCTGTCAAAGGGAGCTCCGTGAGACAGTTTGCAGTCATGGGAGTGGCAGTAATGCTTCCCTCACATTTTCCTGGGTTCTTTTTTGTCTCCTCTTGCTTCTGATCCTTACTATAGGTCTGTGAGATAAGTAGGACACATATTACTGTGATCTCTGCTTTATATATGACAAAAGGAGTTTCCAACAAGTAGGTGACTAGTCGCCGGTGACCTCGTCAGCTGAGTAAGGGAAGGGGAAGTAAATAAACCCAGACTGACTTCTTTAGACTGTTATTCCAATTCCCCCTCTCACTACTTTTTATTGCTTTCATTTTGACAGAAACTAAACCCTGGTAGGAAAAGGGTCTCAAGGAAGACAAGGCCTGGGGCCAAGGAAGACTGAGGGAGATGGCGACCAGCTGAGGAACCAGAGCTACAGAGTCACTGGGACTCACGGGTAAGGCAGTTCGGTGCGGTGAGAACCGTGGGGTGTACAGATGGCTGAATTTAGGACTTGGGGGGAAATGCTCTTTGATTAAGACAAGGTAGATGGGAATGGAGATATAGAGAAACACCATGAAGACGAGTTTTATGCAAAACCAGATCACACTCAAAATCCAGTCTCAGGCACCGCCTCGCAGAGGGTCATTCCTTTCCGGCAGCCCTCTGGATGGCTCTAAGCGACCATGGATTAATTTTATGAAAGTCTTGAACTGCTGCTAAGAGTCCTTTTTAAACCTGAAAGCAAAACAAACAAACATGAAGGCCTACAGAGCCGAGAATAAGCTCCAAGAGAGAGTGAGAGCATTGGAAATAGTTACTGGGATGAAGAAGGGGATCAGGGTGTACCTGGTTTCCAACCCCACCAGCACTGTCAGCTCACCCACCTGCAAGTCCTGTGGGCAGTCTGAGCTTGGCTGGGGGGACTAGGGGGCGTTGCAGGGAAGATGCCAGGATGGGAGGGCTCAGAGCTATTTCAGACTCAAGGCTAACATTCACGGAGACCTTGAGTTACGTCATGAAAACTGTCTGGACTTTAGGCCCCCTTATGCCAAATGCGGTTTCCAGAAAAAGGATCTGCCGCATATTTGGAAGCCCATCAACCAAAAGTCATCTCGTCACTTTCGTGCATGAGATCTTTTCATTTGTGAAGAGCATATTATTTTGCTTAATTATGGGCTTAGAGGAGATGGCATAGAGCAGCGGAAAAAGCATGAGCTGGGAGTCAGAGCGACCTGGGTCTGAATCATGGCCCTGCCATCCGCCAGCTGTGGGGCCCTGGCCTGATGGGCCTCAGTCTCTTTGTACATGAATGGAGAATAATCTTGTAATAATGACCTATATAATAGGGCAGTTGTTAGGATTGGATTGTTAATGCATGTCAAGAATCTTGTCTTATTCTTCTATTTAGATATTTAATAATCAGTAACTAGTATCAGTAAAATGTCTGACCTGTAACATAGTAACATTTGGTAAATGAGGTTTCATGATCACTCTGGAAATATATGTGTAGTGGTCTGTTATATATAATCTTCTTTTGCTGGTAAAATACACTGTTTATATTAAATTTCCATTTCCCAGTGGAACTTGCTGTTATTTCATATCAAAACACCTCCCCGGGCTCACCTTTCCTTCTGAGAGGAGCCTCACTGGTGCCCCACTGGTGCTGATTTTCAACACCTTGATAATTGGTTGGTTTTAAATACTTACAGTTTATTTGTAATCATCTATGTCGTGATTAATTATGCTTTCCTTAGGGAAGGATACATCCAGAAAGAAGAGAGGGTTATCTCTATCAGTCACTCACTGCCCAAGAATTGAGTCTTCATCTCCAGTATGGGGATAATATTTAACCCATGTATCTTACAAAGGTGTTTTTCCCCCCTGGGGGGGAAAATCAGATAAGATCATAAGTGCGAAAGAATTTTCTACATGATAATAGATATGTCAATGCAAGTTGTGATACGGTTTTTGCTACAGATCCTTTTGCAGGAGTGAGGAACCTTTTTTGTGCTCTGGCCACCTGCCTGGGAGTCACCTTGAGGTTACTGAGAGCCTCTTGGCACCACCGGATGTTAGGAGATTGGGCAACTTTCTTGAGTAATTGTCTCCTCTGACTCACGTTCCTTGCCGTCCTCATAGTGACCTGTGTACTACCCAGGATGAGCAAGGAATTTCTTCTCTGGGGTTGTTTAAGGAATAGCCCCAAACTTTCAGCTTAAGTCTTTTTTTACACAACTGCCAGCACTACCTATCTCAGTGGCCACAGAACAGATCTGTGCAGCTGTTGGGGTCGGGTTTGCTGAAACAGATTTTGAGTACATTCTGTGGGAAGGACATAGAATCTCCACTCTAATGAGATTCTTTACATGGTTACCCATCTCTCCTGAAGGCCCAGTTGGGGTGGAAGAACATAGTTAATTCGTAGCATGAGTACCAACAAGTCATCAAGAGATAACTTTCAAGTGTACTTGACCATCTTTCTTTCCTTACTTTCTCTGTTTCTGGTCTCTCTCTCCCTCTCCATCTCTCCCTTCCTTCTTCCCTTCCTCTTACTCTTTTTAAATCCCTTCCCTTTCCTACTTCCCTTTTACTACACTCTTTCCCAGTCATTTCCCACACTCTTTCCCAGTCATTTCCCACCATGGCATCCCCAGGGATAAGTCATTACCTTTGTTAGATGTACTCAGAGTGCAACAGTTGTAGACATCTAGTCCAGGTCTGAGATTGGAATCCCTTGCTCTGTATTATAATTACCTGAAGGGTTAAAAGATACTGATGTCTGGGCTCCAGCTGAGTTAATATCTCAGGGAGGAGGGGGGAGCTGGACCCTGACCCTGATACTTTTAAAAGCTTCCAAAAAGATTCTAATGTACATTCAGCTTACACTGGTTGAAGATATTTGGAGAGTAAAGATATGACAAAACTATCCTAAAAATAAACTAAAATAAGATTTATGGCTCAAAGAGCTGCAATCATGTGGTTTGGCCACACTTGCTTGTTTTCTATCCATCAAATAACAAGTATTTTTTGAGAACCACAGAAAGAGCAGTTGGTCATGCCCAGGCAGAGCTTCTAGGTGAGTTTCAAAGATAAGGCATGTGCCCCACTAAACACGTTTATGTACAGTCTGTCATTCAACCTTCTCAACAAAGCTGAGGGGCCTTTTTATCCCTCCCAGTTTGCAAATGAAAAACAGAGGCACCAAGGGATTGCTTAAAGAGCTCAAGGTTTGACCGCTAGTTAAGAGTGGAGCCAAGAGGTATGAATACAGGCATTTTGCAGTCTTCCTTTTAATTATCCTTTGATCCCTCCTCTCTACATTGGCAGATAAGATGAAAACACAGACATTTGCTGGGGCAGTAGTTCTCAACCTTGGCTGCATATTAGAATCACTGAGAGAGCTTTGTAAAAATGTCTTTCACTCAGGTCACACCTGGGACCAATTTAACCCCCCAGTCTCAAGAATGGGAGCCAGACATCAATATTTTTTGAAGTGTCACAGGTGACAAAATTGAAAACTACTGAATTAGAGGAAAGAGAGCAATACAAATGAGAGACATGAGGATAAGCTTCCTAGGTAATATTTCACCTGAACTTGGCATGAGACTTGCCCTCCCTTTGCCAAAGATGCCCATTTCCCAATCTCAGGGATCTCTGTATATGTTGCCTTATTTGATAAAGGGAAAGTAAGGGTGTGGCTATGTTAAGGTTGTTAATTAGCTGATGTTAAAATGGGGAATTAGCCCGGAATATTCAGGTGGACCCAGTATAGTCACGTGGGTCCTTCACGGTGGAAGAAACAGGCAGAGGAAAGAGAAGCAGGGAGATGGTAGCCTGAGAAGGACTTGGCCTGATTTAGCTGGCTTTGAAGATGGAGAACGGATGTAAGGAATGCAGGTAGCCTTGAGCTGGAAACGATAGGGAGACAGGTGCTACCCCAGAGCGTCCAGGATGAACACAGCCTTGCCAACATCTTGCGTTTATTCTGGTGAAACTCGTTCCGGACTTCTGACTTCCAAAACTATAATAAAATTAACTCATATTGTTCAAACCCCTGTTCATGGTAATTTGTTTCAGCAGCAATAGGAAATTAGCATAGTGCCTTAAAAAGGAAGGGTTTAGAGAAATGTGTGGTGAGTGTGAAAAATACCCATTTAGCTGCAGATTCGATTTTCTGTGTATAAGTGTCTATGTACTGCACACCTCACATCTCTGCCCTGTGCAGTGCCTCTACAATGGTAGGCATCTGTAGCCTGCAGTTGAGTTGGATTCAAACCCAAATATTTTGGACTCTAGAATCAGTGCTCATTCCAGTTACCATACTGTGTACTTTTCCTCAAGACTATTTGGCACACTGGTGATTTTCTTGGTCTCCACTTTGAGCAAAAGTCAAGGAAGTGCAGCATAGAGAAAACAGATTCTCATTCAAACTACTTAGAGGAACAAATCACCTCTAATTACTTGGGTGTTTAAGGAAGATTGATCTGATAGTTGTGTGCAAGAAGGATTGAAGTAAATGAAAGTGGGCAGACAAAACAGTCAAGAAGTTCACAACAACTTAGGCTCCTGAGGGTTTGAGTTCTGAATGGCAGTGGTAATGGTGGCAGTAGAAGTTGAGAGGAGAGGATGAATCCAGGAAACTTGGACAACTCCGGGTTTTCAGCTGTGACAGGCTTAAAGGGTGGTTGGCAGTGCGCCTCACAGAACTGAAGGTGCTAGAAAACAGAACAAATTTGGGGAGTGGGATGGAATAGAGCAATGGTGTAGAATAAAGAATTTGATTGGCATTTGTTCCTGGGAGGGAGACTCTAATCCTTGGACTATCCTAAGTGATAAAGAATATCATTTTTATGCTAATGAAATGGCTCAAGGTAGGCCCCTGGATGATTTTAGTGTGGGGGCTGGCACAAGAAAGACCAACCATGGGGTGCTTGGGTGGCTCACTTGGTTAAGTGTCTGCCTTCGGCTCAGGTCGTGATCTCAGGGTCCTGGGATCGAGCCCTGCATCAGACTCTCTGCTCAGCGAAGTCTGCTTCTCCCTCTCCCTCTGTGTTCTCTCTCTCTCTCTCAAACAAATAAACAAAAATCTTGGAAGGAAGGATGGAAAGAAGGAAGGAAGGATGGAAAGAAAGAAAGAAAGAAAGAAAGAAAGAAAGAAAGAAAGAAAGAAAGAAAGAAAGAAAGAAAGAGAAAAGAGGGAGGGAGGAAGAAAGAAGATTAGAGAGTTTGGACTTTGAGCTATCTTGACACCTGTGGCATGGAGGAGGGCTGGAAATTTGAGTTCAATCAATCATGCTCATGTAATGAAACCCCAATAAAAACTCCAGACAGTGGACTTTTCTGGTTAGTAAGCACATTATTGCTGTGCTGGGAGGGTGATGCATCTGGTTGTCCCGGGAAAGGGCATAGAAGCTCCCTATCTGGGACCCTCCTGGATCTTAGCCCTAGGAGTATCCTTTATAAAAAGTATAATCAAAATTATGGTGCTTTCCTGAGTTCTGAGAGTCATTCCAGCAAATCATTGAATCTGGGGGCATAGGGAACCCCTTTTTTATAGCCATTCTGTCAGAAGTTTCCATGGTGTAAAGTCTTGTGGCTGGTGGCTAACCTCTGAAATGGAGGCAGTCTTGTGGAGGACTTTGCCCTTAACCTAGAAGGTCTGTGTCAGAATTGAATTTCTAGTCACCTACTTGGGATGGATAAAGAATAGGTAGCTAGTGCATGAGATCAATGTCTGTGGGCAAAACGCAGAATTGTGTGAAACTAGTTTCCTCTCAACACTTAAGGCCAAAAGGAAATGCTGAGAACATTAAATACAACATAAAAAACACTCCTTGATTCTTCATTGACCATTCTGACTTCCCCAAGGTCTTTGAGCCAGTGTGATAGAATGAAATATCAAGGTTGAAAAGAAAAAATGGAGTTTCTGTGACTCACTTGCAATGAAATGGGGGGCATGTAACGTATTCTCTTTTGGTGATAGTCCTTTATCTTTAAAACGGGAATATTAAGGCCTAATTTGAAAGATGTTAAGAGAATGAGCATGAAAAGGTAAGATCTTGGCACGTGACAGGTGTTCAGTGACTTATTTTCAGCTGTCCTTTAAGATCATTTCCCATTGGAATGGTTCTTTCTGAGCGAGATTTTCTTTTATCCAGTTCATCAAAAGGAAGTCAAAGTGATTGATGTGGCTTCACTGAACACTCAGTGAGCTATCTGACTTTGGGGGGATATGCTGACTCAACCTCTCAAATGTCAGTGACTGGTAGAGAGTTTTGTCTTAAAGAGGGTCTTTACTGTAATTGAAAAATTCACAACATCTGCTTTGCATGTGAAGGGAGGACACCCCTTCAATGCCTGCATCTGCTGTCGCTATGACGCCTGCAACAGCTTGCTGCCACATTTGTCAGAACCCATCTTGCCTGCGGGTGCACCGTGTCTATACTCTGAACAGACCATTGCCATCGGCAGTGACTTGCCCAGGGAGGCCCAGCACGGCTGGGGCCCAAAATGAAAGCCAGGCCTGTGCGTGCCTCCTTGTCCCCTCAGCTGTCTCCTCCTGACTTGCCTCTCTTCCATTTTGTGGTGAAGTGGTTACAGCTCCGAACCAAATAACCAGCATAGTTTCCTGGAGGAACGCCTGTTTATCATTTCCCTCCAATGATCACACAGTGGTTGGGTGTCATCCCTCATGTGAATTTCTGTCTTGTGAAGAATACATTTAAAAAAACACTTGTTTATTATGCCAAGTGCTGGGATAGAAACTTACCTGGGATGTCCAGATAAGCTTCTGAGGTTTTATTCTATCAATTGTGCAGACAGGAAGGCCGAGCTCCAAAGCAATCACACTATTTAGGAGAGGAGACAGGATTTAAAATAAGGTGTGTCTCGCTCCTAATCCTTTTTTCCTTTACTGAAGTTTTATTACCCCACGTGGGCCCGCTTCCGAGAAAGACAGCTGCTTATTTCTAGGTAGAATCTGCTCTTATTTTTCTTTTATTCCCAGACCCCATCACATTTTATTTTTCTAGAAACTTTACTCTGACATTCCCTATTCTTTAAATGTGGCTTAGTCAACAGAGCGTATTTTCAAATAATTAGGGGAAGATACAGCGCCAGCTATACCCAAGTGCCAGTCTGTTGGCTTGAAGTTTTTTTAATACCCCGTCTCGACTCCATGGTTTGGGTTTAAACAGAAATTTATTCTGGAGGCTTTAGCAAAGCTTACTTCTTTTGCCATTCCCTCTTAGTAAGCCAATCCTGGATGCTTTCCTTGCCACGGGTACTTAATGGCAGAGTACATCTTGTCACCATCCAAGGCAGATCCTTTTGAGTGGCATATTCTCGTGGCTGGAGGGAAAAATCTGATTCAGATCCCACAAAAAACAGATGGAGTTTTCCATGCAAAACCCTTACTCTTGTATTCCTGGCTAGTGGATTTCTGTTTTTCAAAATTGTGGGTTTTTTTTTTTCCCTTCTTGACTCTTACTGTCTTTTATCTCAGGAGAAATATTTGATATCTCAAGCTTAAATCCCAAGGTGTAATTGGGATAGATCATTGGAAGGATGTATAAGACTTGAGACAGCTGTGACTAGATCAGGCATATATTATACCCAGTCCAAGTACTATATAAAAGAATGTACCAAATAAAGTACCAAGTACCAAATAAAAGAATGGTGGATGTCAGGGGAAGTAAGCTGAAGGCTATTGGCTTTTAGGAAAATGATGATGATTTGATAACTGGGTTGTTCAGCCTTAATGAGATGATGTCTATAATGGTCTTAAGTGTAGGGCTTTGTTCCTCTCAAGTTCTCAGTAAATGTCCTTTACTGTGAGTGCCAGAGTCAATGTAGAAAAATGGGAAATCAGATGAAATCAGTGATTTCCTAGCTTTTGCCTTTATAGAACATTGTTTTCTAAGAACCTAAATGGACCCAGATCTAACAGGAAAGCATTTAATAAATTATAGTGATTATTATTATTGCTGTTGATATTATTATCATAACATCAGCATCAAGGGAGACAGTTAAACTGTCAGGTGCTAAATGCAATGATTGTTACATGCACAGTGGGATTAAATGCACCCCAAGGGAGAAATCTGGGTGTTTCCCATCTTTGTTAAGAGAAGTACAAAGTTAAACAAGAGTCTTGATAGTACTGAGTATCTCTGAGTTCTGATAGCAGCTGTGCAATTTAATTTCTTGCAGCCTCATTTGGTCCTCAAGGATTAGATATAATAATATTTCCCCAAATTGCCCAATAGGAAGTCTCGCACCTGAGTCCTGACCCATGACTCAAAATCATCCCAGGAGGATGCTAGGAAATGTACAGTTTGAACAAACATCCCAAGTGATACTTATAATTAGGTAAGTTTGGTAAACACTAAGTTGGAACAATCTATAAAGGCCACCTGCTCTAAAATTCCGAGAAAGTAAGAGTTTCTATTAAAGAAACCATTTTTGCCCAATCTCAATGACAGAGTAAGAGCTAGTAAGTCCTGAAATTGGGTTCCATTGGATCTGTGTATGTGTGCATGTATGTATTGTATGTGTTCACATGTGTGCTTTGCTTGTGTACATATATGTGCGCACACGTGCGTGTGTGTGTGTGTGTGTGTGTGTGTGTGTGTTGGGGGCATCACTATAACAATAAGACGCTTTAAAAATGCTTAAATCCGAGGTCATCACTCTCTAGGCTGGTTTAGGAATGGCTGGACCAAGGAAGGAGAGATGAACAGATGACTTCATGTTGTCTCTCAGAAACCTATGATTCCATGAGAACGACACAGGTTTTATGCATGATCTGTCCTGTTTACCTCCTCTTGCCTGAAGTCAGTGAGTCATGAAAAACCAAAATTGCTATTGAAATGTCAATTTGGAAGATGTCTTTGTTTTAGTTAGAAGGATTTTTGTGGAAATATGACTTAAGCTTTTGTGTCTCAAAAGATGAGGTGGATTTCCCTGGGAAAAGACTCAAGAAAACCCAAGGAAATGGGAGACTTATTTTATATTAAATATTTGGAAAAAGACAGGAATCTCAATCCATTAGTCATAACCAAATGCCCAGTGATGGTGCTCCTTCTCTGATGAGTCTCCTGGAAAGATTAATGGTTCTTTACTGTGACCTTTCCTTTCCACTCTGGGCTCCCACCTGCAGTCTGAGTTGCCTATTTACCTCATGGCTGAACTATTCTAGTAGTCAGCTCTTCTGGTTTAATAATCTCTAACCTATTCCCACTCCAATCCATTCTATACGCTCCTGCCAGAATAATCTTGAAATTCTACTTTGCAAACATCAATACCTTTCTTAAAACTTCAATGGTTCCTATTGTGTTTATAGGTAAAGATTATAAAATTAAAGATTCTCAGATGGATAGAACCTCACAATCATCACAGTTAGCTCCTCAAATCCAAACACCTTTGTCCGGCATTCAAGGACCTCTTATTTACTCTATATGTTAGTCAGGACTCCTGTTTATGAATTACAGAAACTGGCTTCGGGGAGAAGGGAAAGTCAATGGTTCACAAAACTAAATAACAGGAACAAAAAATGTGGCTAGAACCAGGGGCTTGAACATTATCAGGATTCCTTGCTTGTCTCTTCTTCCTTGTTCTCTCTGATAGTTCCTTTTCTCTGCAGCCTCTGGCAACTTTAGACTCATACTTTTATACATTTTCATTGGACAGAAAAAATTTTTCTTTGAGTAATTCCAAATACACATTTGGAAGGTCTCTCACTGAATGCCTTGAGGGTAGCTAAAGGAAGAGTTGGGTGTACTGAAAGAGAGGCTGTTATTGTCAGGCCCCATTGGAACTACGTGGTTGAGTTGGGGGCTGGGTGGGAGAGAGTAGTTACCTAAAAGAAGGAAGTGCTGACTAGACTAAACTGAAGTGTTCTGGGTAGAAAAAGCAGTTAGTTTCACAACTCACAATAAACTTCTGTGTTACTAATAAACTTCTTCAAGCTTATTTTATAGTACTCCTTGAATTTTTGTATAAGCTGCATGAGTCTAGAGAGTGCTTCCTCAACATGTTATGCACATTTTAGCCTCTGTGCTTTTCCAATACAATTCCTTATATCTACACCCCACCTCATTCTCTCTGCCTGAATGTGCCTACAAGACCGAGCTGAAGTTACTGCTTCTTGGCTGCGCTGGGCTTCAGAGACGACAGTTGATGAATGCACCATGTTCATGCAATTCAGCTGGTACTAAGTATATACTGTCCACTCTTAGCAATTACTCTGCCATGTGAATATCCTGTCTCTCCAACTCGATTGTAGCCATCTTCAGGACAGATGTATTTAAACTCAGTTGCAGAGATAATTGCTGCTTGTTATTATTACTGTTAAATCCCTGTTTTATAGTTTCCTAGATTTGAGGGGAGAGAAATTTGTAAAACAGCAGCAAGAAAGTCAAAGAATTAGAGCATATAGTTGTATTCAATATCAACAATCATAATTATACTAATTGAACTGATAGCAGCCGCTATTTTGAACTTTGATCAAGAGAAGACAATAATAAAAGTTTGTCCCTCAGATCGAGTTTGGGCGTCAGTTTAGGAAACATCTCCAGAGGTGTTAAGCATTTTGAAAAGGAGCTACTCCTAGGGCTATCGGTCTCTGCATTGGCAAAGAAGAGCGTAGAGTTCTCTTTTCTCAGAGCTCTCCCTTTCTCTCACACCTATTTCTACACCTGAGCATAAACACCTTTGTGTTTGACAGGGATAGTTTCACAAATAGCAGATTAGAGCAACACAAGACTATGCTCCTGGGAGTAGTGGTAGTTTGCCACTGTATCTCTTGCTTAGAACTAGGTGTAAAGTGCACTGTATTTAGTACAATAATTTGGCACTCAAAAGTATTATTTTTGATGGAACAAATTAGATTTTCAATATATGCATAAAATACTGAAGATATCCCATTGAATAAGATACTAAACAAAATAGGTAGAATAGAAAATCATGGTTAATAAGTTAAAACTTATTGGAATATTTCATATGACTGGTCTGGAATAAGGATTTCAAAATTATTTCTTGGTCTGTATTCTTTCATCCATATTCCATCAAAAATACTTCCCAACTTGTGTAAGGTTCTGGATGAACAACAGGACACAGGGGGTCTGGGCTCATGAGGATAGTTTAAACTCCCATCCAGTCTTTCACAATCAAGTTTTTAAACAACAGAATTGACCAGGTTCTAACTTCCTCCTGGGAAGGATGCAGAGAACTGGAATTAGTGATGTTCTCAAACTTATGACAAAAACCAAACGAAATTCACCTTCATGACTTAAAAAAAAAAAAAAAAACCCATTGGATGTACAGCAGCAAGAGTGAACCCCAATGTAAACTGTGGGCTTTGGGTGATAATGGTGTGTCCGTGTAGGTTCATCAGTTGTAACAAATGCACTGTGGGGATGGGGGATGTTGAGAGTAAAGGAGGCTATGCATGTGCAAGGGCAGGAAGTATGTGGGATCTCTCTGTACCTTCCTCTCAATTCTTCTGTGAACCCCAAACTTCTCTTAAAAAATAGTCTTAATTTAAAACAAACAAGCCAAGCAAACACTCATTAGAGACCTGACGTCACAGAATAAATAACTGGCCCAAAATCTAAAAAGAGATAGTGATTCCAGGGAGAGAGTCCCTACCAATACGTGCTTACCTAGGGTAGATGCCACTGGACACAAATAAGAAGAGCTCAGCTAAGATAGCCGAAAAGTTGGTGGAGGCTGTATGCAGGCCGCTGGAATTGTGTGGAACAGGGTGCTGCACACACTGGAGGGGTCCGCTCCCTTTCTGTTGCTTTACAACCTTGGCAGCTTCTCAGGTAAAATCTGAAATTAGTCCGCATATACAGAGGGCAAGGGGAGACTGAAGAAAGACATAGAACACTCTAGGTGGTAGGGAGCAGTCTTAATAAGCAAGGGGATCACATTCAAGGCTTGTCTTGGGCAGCTGCAAGATGAGTAGATCTCTGCACCTGCCTGCCAGATTCTTAAAGTTTAGGAGACCTTAATGGGGTTCTGTCATGTATTCAGTCCATGTGGTCCCAATAACACATTGCTGTCTTGGGGCTACATCCTAGAAATGGCTCCCACTGTGGGAATGTGGAAAGAATTTATGTTCCAAGGACAGGGGACTAGGTAAGGAGTCTCTGATTATGTCCAGTTCTCAGGTCAACCAGTGATCACGTGCACTTGATGACCTCCTCCAACGCTTTTGCAGGTTCTTTGAGTATTCACAGAACAGATCAGAAAGAACCATAAGATCTTGGAGGGAGGAGCAGTAGCCCTGTGTGTGTGTGTGGGGGGGGGTAAGACCCCTCACCCAGGAGAATAAAAACATTAATATAGCAGGGCAAAGGGAAAACCCACTGGCTCTAGAACATTAGTGAACACTCATTACAGCTGAGGAAAGGGAACAGAATGTGGGGAAAAGTCAATTCTTGGGACAAGGGGCAGGATTAACTGCTGAACCCACAACTGGCAGACTTCAAATGACAAGTGACAGCAAAATGCTGCTGGGCAAGGGATGGGAAAGGAACAAGAATGTGTAGACAGAAGCTTTTTGAGAAGCAGCTCAAGGGGAAGATCTAAAACTCAAACAGGCATTGATCTGATACATATCCACCACCCTAGAAACAAGCTATCTATAGGAATTTGAAACCTCTGTTGCACCGAGTATAACCATTGCAAAAAGAAAAGAGAGGTGAGGAGAGGAGAGGAGAGGAGAGGAGAGGAGAGGAGAGGAGAGGAGAGGAGAGGAGATAGATTTATAGATAAATGGAACAGAATAGAGAATCCAGAAACAGACCCACAGAAGTATAACCATATGTAAAGAAGTTGGGGGGCTTCCTTATATATCTCACATCTTATATAGAAATTAACTCAGTTACAAAGGTTAATATCAACAGTAATTAGTCATGCCGATATCACTGGCCCCTGATATGATGTGAGAAGGACCATTACCTACATGATATTCTTCCCCCAGATCCTTAACATCAGTCTATTCATGAAAAATACATCAGAAAGACTGAAACTGAGTCACATTTTACAAAACAGCTCACTAAGGAAACTTTACACTGTCTTTTTAATGATTCCATAAATCTGAAGTTGTTTTAAAATTATAAGTTTAAAAAAAAGAAAGGGACGTGAAGTCACATACCCTATTTTCCTTGGAGGAGAAGGTTGAGGTAGAGTGAACCCAAAGTAGTAACCAGGGAAGCCAATGAAATTGGCATTTTGGTGATTTATACTTGATGCCACTAACTTTCAAATGTTTCTCGAGTCTAGTTGTGAGAGGAGGCCATTTCATTTTCTGTAAATCGGAGCTCTGCTGGAAGAACTAGAGCTTCTGAAAGGGAAGTATGGGCTCCTTGTTAACTCCTGTCTGCCGCTTATGCCCTCTGCACTTAATTCCCACAAAGTTTTTCACTTCAAGTATTGCCATGTTGGGATTCTGATTTTCTGGGTTTGAGCCTCTTGACTTCACCTCTGCTTTTTATTTCCCCAGATTTATGAGTTTGTGAGGCATTTACCTGGATCTGTCCTTCTGTCTAAGTGGCCATAACCGATGTGATTTCATGCAGGCAGGGTTGATCAGCACCAACGTTATACCTTTGTAGCCTACACAACTGGGGGATGGAACAGACCCTGTTCACAATGATATCCCCTTCTTGGTCTTTACACCAGTCCCAGTCTAGGGCAACCAGAGTCTCTATCCCAGGAGTGTGAAATTTTGAACTGAAAGATACAGCAATGAAAGACTGAGGAGAAAGTGTAGGAACTTCTGCCCCCAAGGGCCCCACAGTTATTTTAATTATGTTATTTCTGAGGCTTGGATACAACCAGTATTAGTTTTCTATAGTTGTTTTGGCAAATGACCACACACTGAGTGGCTGAAAACATTCATTCTTTCCTTAATAAACATTAATAAAATACTAATTCTGTCATAGCTCTGGAGGCCAGAAGTCCAAGATCGAGTTGTCAGCAGTGCTGTAGTCACTGCAGAGGCTCTGGGGGAGAATTTGTTCCTTGTCTTCCCTGGTTCCTTGGCTTATGGCCTCATCACTCCCATCTCTGCTTCTGTCTGCACTTCTTCTCTGTCTTTCCAGTTTGTGTGCCTCTTATAAGGACACTTGCCGTTGGATTTAGGGCCCACCAGGATGATTTCCTCATCTCAAGATCCCTAATTACATCTATAAAGACCCTTTTTCTAAATAAGGTGATGTTCACAGGTGATGATTTGAAGATATTTGGGGGGAACAACATCATTCAACCCAATACTGCACCCTTCCAATTATTTTCTTAAACTAAGTAGTACCAGTTTCCATTACTTGCAACCAAAAAAAACCTAGTTTGGTCTCTTGATGCTGGCCATGCAGTTGTAAGTGGTTTGCACTACCCGTATACTAAGCTTGACTTCAGAAATTCTCCAATTTCAATGTAGTAAGAGTTACTTTGGAATTTATTAAAAATGGAAGTTTCTGCCCTCCTCCTAAGTTTCTCAATAAATTGGTCTAGGAATCTGCATTTTTAACAATTTTCAGGTGGTTCTGATGATAAAAGAACAGGAAAAATTGTGAAAGCTCAGACCCATTAACATCCCGTTCAAATAAAAGCAAGAGGAAAAGCAATGAAAAATAATTTGAAAACTTTAATGATGTTGTTTAGATAGTAAAAACATAAAATCTTTTAAATAAAGTACATTCAATTTCTCAGAGCATCTAATATTCAGATAATTTATAGTTCATAACTTTCCAACATTAAACAATTGACTAAATAATGCATTTTCTATAAAATGATATTACAGCTTATACAGGTAAAAGTATATTACAAAAACACTCCACACAGGAAGAATGGCAGTACCTATTAAGAAATGCTATAAACTTTCCATTAAAAAATATATTTTATCTCTCATTTGTCATAATAATAAACAGAATATATATTTTTCTTTCTAAAATTGTCTTACACAATTTCCCTTTAGGATGATAATATGTACAAACCTTATATCTGAATGAATATAAATAGAAATACTGTAATAGTGTTACAGATATATTAGTAACTTTTACAGGAAAAAAATATGGCTTTCTAATAAAAGCCTCTAGCACAGCTGAAATCTCAAAGCTATTTAAGTTAGACATTCCCATATTTAGTAAGGCACAATGGATCTAGTTTCTTATTTCCAGTTGAATTACTGCAAGCAGTAATAAGGGAAAAAACAGTCAGTAGATATGGGACCAGATCTATCAGTTGGATAAACCATTTGGGGTTTGTTGAACTTTTGGGGGAGACGTTAGTTCTTTCTCCACACCATTATTTCTTTTTGTGCCCTGTGACCAAGTCTAGTCCTTGGCGATGAGAAAGAAATCACTGTACCCCCCTCAAGTGCCTGAGAAGCAGTTTACTCATTCATTGGATCTGGTCTGTTGTGAGGAAATAGCCCAGTGACCATTTCCGGTTATAAGCAGCTTATTTTTACTGATTGGACCTGGTTCCCTATCATTTCTAAAAATAGCTTCTGATATAATCTGTACATGGTGAAGCTGTGAAGGAACCTGATGGTCTTCTTCAGGCTCTGAGTGACAGTTTTGGGGAAGTGGTATGTTTTCAAGTGCTTCAGCGCATGCATTAAGCCCTTCAGGGTGTCTTGGTCGCCATTTTTTATTCTCCACAGGCTGAGCAGTTTCAGAATCTGCTCACTTGATTTGCATGCCTTCACCGTCTTCTCAATGTCTTCCGTGGTCACTTTCTTCCCTGGCAAGCTTTCCATCAGGCTGCGGAGCTGCTCAAAGGTGAGGTTTGCGTGTCCAATGTGCCGCTGTACGCTGTTTTCACACAGGTCGATATCTGCATCAAGCAAAAGCCAGAAGACACGGTCACATAACGTATATTCTAAAGCCACCACCACAAAATGACCACTAGGCAGAAGGAGGTTCTCCTAGAATTTCATAAATTTGTTTTAAAGATAACCTTCTCCTTCCTTTTTATGGGGGGGGGGGGCTATGTGATGCTAGTTATTTGTGAGGACTGAGTTGAATATTACTTCGTGTTAGAAAGGGTAATATGCTTTATGTATTCTAGACATCCAACAGAGCTTTATGAAAAGCCCTAATTTTGGAAATGAACAGTAGAAAACTATAGACACATCACTCTCAGTTTTCTAAGAAAAAATGGAAAAATTAAAACCATAACATTTCAGAAAAATAGAAATAAAGTATTCAACTTAGCCATTTTGTAATATAAACTTTCATTAGTGGATATCTGATATATACCCCATTGGAAGAGTTAGGTGTGACAAATGGTCTTTAATAAATAGCACCAGAGGATTACTATGGAGGAGGAGATCTGAAAAACCCAATAGAATGAGGACAAAGAATGGTAGGATTCATATGGCCTAGAGAATATTTCAGTAATGAGCTGGAACATAAACGTAAGAAGGAGTATCTAACATTTCCATTAATGACAGGAGTCATTTACTGTCTGTGAGCCCTCAGGCAAGGCACTTCATCTTTTTGGGCTGAAATGTCCTTGTTTATAAAATAGAGAATTTGGCCCCTTCCAATTCTAACAGTCTCTGATTTTGTATCCCACCCCTTCCCTCCTTTCTTTTCCTGCTTCAGGGCTAATTATAGTTTCAAAGAATACATTTTTCTTTGCCAAAACAGAAGAAAACTTTGCACAAGTGAAAGTCAAAAATCTTAGTCTCCTAAAATAGCAGGCCTCAGTTTCAGATGTTTGAGGCTTTTGGGGAAGTGTAGGGCTCTTTGGTCATCTAACTACAGGTAAAGAGCAGATGGGTTTCTCCCTGACATTGTCTGCATTATGAAAATCTTCCTCCTCCTTTCTGGCAGGTGCTCCCAGTGCCCAGCTGAAGTCAGAACTCTTTGCACTGCATATCCTAAAGCTTATAGTCCACACTGGATGAAGCTTCCTTTTCCCTTTTGGATTCTTTCCCATCATAATACACACACACACACACACACACACACACACACACACACATTTCTAAAGGAGATTTTTTTTTATATATAAAACTCTAAAACATGAGAGTACTTGGTTTTAACTAGCCCTTTTCTCTAAGAGGCTCAAACACTTTACAGACCTCATCTCATTAATCCTCACAACATATGCTATTAAAATGGTAATTTTAAAATAGGCTATGTTGTGAGGATTAATGAGAGGACATCTGTAAGACACTTGGAGGCTCTCTGGAGAGAATTACCAAATAAATACAAATAAATACAACATAGCTTCTTGGAGGAAATGCAAGATAAGATCCCAAAGTATTTAAAGAACATCTAGGTAAGCCAGAGGGGACACTAATAAAACTGCTAAGGGATCCAGAGGTAGAATTGCTGAGGTCCAGCCCTGTAATTGAAATGGATTGCCTCTTGTTTTAGAGTGTTCAATATAGTTTAAAAAGCAGTTGGGATGTGGAGGAGGTGAGAATAAAACCTTGCATGACCGCTCTAGGGGGAGCTTCTACGCGATCACTTGGTGAAAACATTTTAGTCCAATAATAATTCCCAAAGGGAAACATCGTCCATACAACTACACAGGTGCATAGTCTTATTGCTTATGATCAAGGGGTGTCTTTGATTTCTGCTTGATTTGTTTATTTCAGGTTACCATACCTTGGAAGATCTTCTTGACTATATCTTGATCTTTGTTTTGGTGCTTCCATAACTTCAGGAGCTGAAAAGTTTGTTCTTGTGAGCTGTATCTCCGTTTTATCCTCTCTACGCTCTCTGCGTTTACCTTGGTGCCCGGCAAATTGTCAACCAGGACGCTGAGCCAATTAGGGGTAAACTTTGTAGGAACGGCAAACCTGAAGAATGCCTCCTCACACAGGGTGACATCTAAAGGTGGGAAAACCAGAAAGATTTACTTAGCAACTGGATTCCTGGAAGTCTAGTGGGCAATAAATAAATAAGCCAACACAATAGGGTTTTTTCAAAATCGAATGTGTTAAAATGTGAAGTTTGGGTAAAATCAGCCCTCTGTTGGCTAGTTTCACTGGCAGATTGTCCACCCAGCTGGGCATATGTGCTTTCTAATGTTCTTTTAGGGCATTTAGGGGAGAAAATTTAACAAATGTCTAATGAAAATATTGTTATAAATAAATTGCAGCAAAAAATTCTATGACTCGATATACACATTTACGTATTTTAATGTAAATATTAAATATCCATTAAAGGGTTAGCTAGCATCCACAGGTTACTTCAAGATCAATGTCAAAACAAATATAATTACTGTCTTTAGAGGAACATGAAAAGTAATCTGGGGTAGCATACTGGTTTTGGCACACACATAAACACATAGTTTACCTTTGAGAACACGGACGGATATAGACGTATAAGCATACATTAAGTGGGAAAATAATCAACACAAAAAATATGCCATTTAGAAAAGAGGTACAATGGCCTGAGTGTCTGGGTAGAGTCTGTTTATCCCAGGGATTCACAGTTTGTCTTCAGATTCATCAGAACTGGATTTGAATTCTGACTCTGCCCCTTCACCACCTATCCTGAACCTTAGCAAACTTCACAGTGTTTTTGTAAAAGGTTAAATCTCATATAGCAGAAGTTCCTAGCATATAGTAAATGCTCAGTGAATGATAAAAATAAAATTTAAAATGAGTTAAAGAGAATGTTAAAGTTAGAAGTCACTCCTCTTATCACTCCTTCCCTCATTCCATTGTTTGACTAGGACAGCAGAAAGGCTAAATGACTTGTCGAAGATTCAGATTACAGGGTGAAAAAATGTTGGAACTGGGTTTGAATCTTAAATATCTCAGCCCACATTCCTATGTTTCACGTTCTTCTATGTCATATGAAAAGATGCCTGGGGGAGTCAAGCTGGTTAAATGACAAAAGGCAGGTCATCGACAGTGTGATGCATCGTTGATAGAAGGTCTGAGATTAGTCTACTGGTAGGAATGACACCACTTTGGGAGGCGTTCACATAATAAGCGTGGAGCTAGTGACCCTTCCTGAATACAGAGTTGAGGACCACCAGAGGAACTGATTACTTAGAGGCAGTGAGACCATAGGTAACAAAGCAAGTTTTCATTGTCTGATTTGTTACCGGTTTATGTCATGATGCTTCTTAGTTGCCAGTTTTTATTCTTAAAAGTGATAAAAATGTATAATTTACCAAAAACTCTACAACTTGGATTGACAATTTGGCCTTAGACATAATCTTTACACCACCCCTTCCCCATGAGTAAGATTTGATTCAAGTATAAAAGGGAGAAAGTCAAGTTTGGGAGCACGATCATGACAAGGTGAGACCTCCGGAGGGATTTGACTTGTGGCGTTAACAGCCACACAGAGAACAGTCTTAGCTGGTTAACATTTAAGAATGGAAAAACTAGGAGTTTCACTGAGAAGGTAGCCAGAGGGTCTTGCGTTCAATTCAGAGGTGGTACAAAGGCTGACATTTTGAAATATAATTACCTATTCCACATTTTTGAGTCGATTCACTGTTTCCAGAACATACATTGTCATGAGTTGCATTTCCTTTCTGAGTTAGAAGGAGACCAAATGCACTGCAGTTTGTGTGTTTTCTACAGGGTGCTTTAGATGACGTCTCATTCGAGAAGAACCCATCTGGACATCTTTTGCAAACTGTATTTCGCTCTGGGGTTCCTACAGAAAATACCAAGCAATTTAGCACCTTCTTGTCAACCACTTGCACTGCAGACATCCTATTAAGACAGTTTTAGAAAGACTTTTCACTTGGTTTTTACTGCTACTATTACGGTGCACAAAACTTCAGGCATTTTTCACTTCATTAGACCAAGAACGAAACCTCTACGCTTAGTAGCCCCTCAGGCAGTTCTCCCTTCCCTGTAATACAAACACAAACGTGATGCTGTTACCTACAAAACACGAAATGAGAGGGAAAGAAAGAGTAAGGGTGTTCATTTGTCCTGCCTGGGTTCAAGCATCGGTGAGGCCTTGTTGTCAGCCAGATTCTTCACACTTTTTTTTCCTGGAAAATCATGAAGATAACTGCTGTGTGTCTGCTGTAATATCATTCTTTGAAATCAGTCCCCACTGAAGGCTGGGTTGTTCAATTCCAGTTGGTGCCTCCTGAAGTCCTGTCTTTTCCTGAAGCCTAATTGTGAAGCAACTCATAAGTATGCTAACCTTGAGAAGTAAAAATTTACAACATTCTAATAAACTTTTGAAGGTGGCAGTAAAGTTGGTCACTGACTCAGAAGCGTAAGCCTGCAGTTAAGCTACACAGTAAATGGGAGATGATATACCATTTGCTTAAACTATTGAGTTTTAAAAGAGCACAGTCGTTAAAATTTCAGGGAAGGGTGATTGCAAGGGTATTTTATTTTGTGGTGGAAAGATAACTTGGTAAGTTTGGAGAACTCCACTGGTTAGAAACACTTGAACCAGTCAACAACTAAAGATAAACGCCCTCAAACCCTTGACTCTATTATGTGTGGGTTGATTATACATTACAGTGTATTTGCATATGAAAATACCTCCATCTAGTGTAAGCTAGTTGAACAGAGGCCGACTTCAATATTCAAATGTAGCTTTTCCAGGCCAAATCTGGCTCAGGCAAGAGAACAAATGCAAAAGGGACAAATGAAAGCTACAGAAAGTTAATAAACTTCATTTATTAAAAATTCAAACCTCCCACCTCATTGTATCAAGACCAGAAGAGAAAGAAAGAAAGAAAGAAAGAAAGAAAGAAAGAAAGAAAGAAAGAAAGAAAAAGAAAAATGGTTTGGTTCTAGTTTCAGCTCCCGCTTCTTCTAAAGCGATGGATGATGCATTCGTCAGTGACAATGACAAAGGGCTGGCAGAAAAAAAAGAAGGGGCAAACCACGGGCCTGAATCTTTCCCATGCCATTGCCAGCACTGCAGTGACATCGTGTTAGGGAAACTTTACACAGAAGTCTAATTTTTTGTCTTGTTTTGTTTAATACTTTCTTACTACACCTCTCTCCTTAGATGGGATCCGACTCCACACCAGTCCCTGCACTATCATAAGCAGAGTATTTGGCGAGGACTCCATAGTACTCTCTCATTGAGAACACACTGGGCATCAGTGGACTTGGCCATCTGGACCCAAGTCTCCCTCTGCCAACTGCCACATGTTCGGAAAGCCAACGGCACAAAGAAGAATCTTATCATTCTTCAAATACATGCCGAAGGCTCGGGCCTCGCCATGCATCCCGATGAGAAGGTCAACGATACAAGGCATTCTTTCAGGTAATGGAGCTTGTAAAGTTCTTTTACTTTAAGAATAATGGAAGGTAAAGTTTCTTTAAAAATTTGGGAGGCTTTCTACAATGACCTTTTTGAGCAGGACTTCCCTCTTTTAGCATTTTTAGAACTTTCTGTAAAAAAAAGTTTTACCTATCTAAGTAAATGACGTTACCTTATTAATATCAGTGAAAATGTAAATGGCATAACCTGACAGGCAAAATGTGAGATACCATAATGAGGAGAGGCGCTCTGCTTTCCCATTGAGGATGTCATCATGGCAGCCGAACGGAAGGACCTCGGAATCACAGGATGCAGAGACAGAATGGAGTAGGTAAAACATAGAGTGGAGACAATCTGACTTCAAAATGACAGCAGCAAGGAATGGTTAATACTTTCTTGGAATAACACTGCACAGTCCTTCCTTCTCTTTGGACTGGAAACCTCTTATTTTCCATGAGGAACTGCTCTGTGGGTTTTTAGGGAGGGAGAGGTAAGTAAGCCCACGGTGGCAGCACAAAATAAAATGTGTCTCTTTGTCTCAGTCTTCTGGCTGCCTGCTTGCTTCATTCCCCAAACAAATTTTCATGCTGGTGTGAGAAAATTCCTTGCTGTTTCCATTTTTTTCCCCAAATTTTTCTAGTTTCCAAGCTGTAGAGTCTCTGCTTAATTAATTTTTCTGCATATACAACTGAACTGCACTGAATTAAATGGATTTGGTTTTGTTGGGTGAGTTGGACCCCCTACAATTTGGTTTAGCTTTTGAATCCCAAAGCAGCATCCAATAAAAGCTAGGAAGTGTACCCCATTTCTCCCTCAAATACTCACGCTAGAGACATGTTGAGGCATACTCATGCAATTTGCACCTCCTGTAATTTTTATACAATCCGCAACTTAGGAAACTAAATAGATTTCAACTTTTGAATGTTTCCTCGGTATGCCTTTAAACCTAAAGTATTTGTCATCAAATAATTTAGGCTCTGTGTATCACAACTTCTGAACGTTAAAATAATTACAAATAATTAGCATCCTCTAAATCAGTGGTTCTCAACTAGGGGCGATTTTGGCATCCAGGGGACAACTGGCAATGTCTGGAGATGTTTTTGGTCATCACGACTCGGGGAGGAGTGCTCTTGGCATCTAGTGGCTAGAGACCAGGGATGTTGCCCAACATTCTACAATGCACAGGACAGCTGCCCACGAAAAGAATTATCCAGTCCCAAATGTCAGTGGCACTGGGGGTGAGAAACACTGCTTCAGACTGAGTAATCAGAATCTGTACTGATTACCACTTCCTCCAGAAAAGTGACAAAAGAAAATAAAAGGAAAGGGAAAAAAAAAAAAAAAAGGAAAGGAAGGAATATTCTTAATTTTCCCAAGCCACGAGAAGACACAGACTACGTTGAAGCTTCATGAATATGGTAGGAAAAAAATGTGGGTTGCAGCTTTAAAAGATTCAGTGCACACTGGCCTTAACCTATGCTGTTCGAAATGCAAAAAGAGAAAGTACTTTGTAGACAAGTACTGACTCTTGGCTTGACAATCTGTTTTGTCTAAGATAAAGAAAAAGCTCATTTTAGAGATGCTGCCGGTCTTTATCCTCACAGACACTCGACGCCCATGCCAAGGGAAGAACTAGCTTCATTTTTAATAATGAAATGCATTTCCCCTAACCATTCTCATTTTTTACATAATTAATTATAACTGCTCATTGTTAGCACTCCAGAGCCTCATTAATATCAGCCTAATTACTCTCTTGGTATCAATTATCGTTTCTGATGTTTGTCAAAAAGCACTGCAGTTTGAAGCTGTCCGTGCTGAAAGGAAACAGAGAGGTATAGCTCAACTATAAACAGTGCGACTCAGAGTGGGTCCCTTTAAAAAAGAGCACTCCATCACGCATCTCATTAGAGAGCCATTTGCCACATTGGAGATTTGTCACTAAATTGCCCCGGAGTGGCAAAGTATTCCTCTGAGAAATGGCCCTTTGGCAGCAAGCCAGCCACATAGGACGTACCTGGCAGGTTCTATTACCTTTGCAATTTGCTATCCTATAATATCATCAGGACAAAAGCGTTCCCTTAAACTTTCAGTACTACCTGACTCTGTATGATCTCATTAATTTTGCCGCGGGTTGAAAGCCGATGCGTACCAGCGAGGACTACTCCAAACCCGGGGAGACAGCTCCTGTGCTTCAGGCAGAACTCAAGCTCCAGGTAGCGCCCTTCCTCACACTCGCACACACGGTTGTGGGTGCGATTGCACTCCTGCTTGACGTACTGGAGCTCCTTGCACACCGGGGTGCAGTACAGACACTCGTCGCTGGTGTGCCAGCGGTCTGTGTAGTAGTGGTTGGGACAAGGGACGCACACGGTCTTCCGTCTCGCTGTGCAGTGCTGCTTTAGGGAGGTGCCGGGAGGACATTTGTCACACATCAGCTGACGAGAGGTTTCTGGGTCATAATGAAGGTACTTGGGAGGAAAGGTTTCCTGGGTGGTCCATTTAATGGAGATGTCCAGGAACTAGGAGAGACGGAAACGGTGAACACGTTAGCATGGAGGTAGGGTGACTTTTCTGCACAAAAGCATCGTTCGACTCAAAAAGTCCTTTACTACCTGAAGCCTCGTTACCTTCCTGCCTACAGGGCTGCCCCACAGAAGGAAAGTTCAGAGGCCATAATTCTTGCCTCTAGTAGCTTAATCTCAAAGACCAAGATGGGGGTGGCTACACACATTTTATTAAGTAGACCCAGGCTCATAGATGCTTTATTTCCCTAGGTTTCAGGATTATGTCCTGATTAATGAGTTGGGTGAATTAGTGGTTCTCAGAATAGCTATACCAGAATCTCCTAGACTCCCTGATAAAAATGCAGATTCCTGGGATTCAGACCTCTACCCATTCCAATTCCACAGGTGTGGAGCTGGGATTAGGGATTTAAAGAAAACTCCTGCAGTGACTCCAGTGCGTGAAATCCATACTGAGTAACTATTCTTTGGTTCATTCGCTTCACAAATAGCTATTGAGCCCTTAATATGTGCCAAGCTTGTGCTGGGCAATTAGAATGCAGCAGTAAGTAAAGCAGTCAAGAAACCCTGCTCTGCAGGAGTGTACAATCCACTTGGGTGGTGGGTAAGAGAATAAATAACAAATTACAGATAAATTACATGTTAGAAGGTAAGTGTTGTAAAAAAAAAAAAATCAGCAAGTCAAAGAGATTGGAAACCTGGAGGTGGGGGGGACTAACAACATTTAAATGGGGAGGTCACCATAGCTATAGTTAGGACTAGATGATATCTGTCTTTCAATTTTCCCATTCTAAGACTTGATGTATAGTGGGGAAAAAAAGAGCTGGTGACGTGTGAAGACTGCATGATTATAGCAACAGTCATCCTGATCATTGATTCATTCACTCAATCATGCAGCAGCTAGGCACTGAATGCCTACCAGGAATGCACCAGGAATGTACTGGTAAGTGAGACGTATGCCCTGTCCTCATGGAGCCTGCAATTCATGGAAAGATTCCTAGCATTTTAAGACTGATATTTCTTCCAGAACATCATATGGCCCAGCCTTGACTCTTATAGGTAAATGATGTCAAGAAAATTAAAGGACCACCTCTTTCCAGGTTAATTGGGAAAAACCTCAGGGAACAGGCAGGGTTTCAGAAGTTTCTATATATAAAGTCAGGAAGAGGTCCAGCGCAGCAGGAGAGAAAATTTCACGGGTGAGGGTGCTTCTTGGGAGGGCAGCTCCAACTGGGTGCTCTGTCTTGTATTCTAGATCTTCAAGGGAACATGGAATTAGTTCTTCACACTAATTGCAGAAATCACACACTCAGAAGAAACAGTGTTGTTTGTATGTAGGGGGTGGTTTATTTGGTTTTAATTGTTTGCTTATGGTACAGGGATCAACACTGACTATTTTCAGGCTGTGGGGAGGTGGCAGACCAAGCACAATAATTTTTTCCAAACTTCTCTTCTTTATAGAACACAGGAAATCCCACAGAAGCCCCTTGGCCTGGGAAAAGCATGCCGAGCTAGGGAAACAGCACTCCCTTTTGAACTCAAACTGACAAAGGTAAAAAATGGCCCTTTTCATAAGCATTTGGGCATTTTCATCTAATTAACAACACATTCACTTCTTACTGGAACATGGCAAACATCAGGGCTGACTAGACCTTATATGAGCTGATAAACCAGAGGAAAAGAACAAAATATCTCACCTCAGGCCATGGACCTTGGAACCAAGAGCAATTTTCAGAGTCCTGTGAGGTAAAGGACTCCTAACCAACAAAAAGAATACAATGCAAAATCAGGGCTGCTCTGGGGTCTTCTCAAGACACCCTCATGACCTGAGGGTTTCTAGGGAAAATATGTTCTTGAATTTCCCTGGGGCTTTCTATTGGCTGAGACGAAGTTCATCAACATTACGAGAAAGAAGAAAGGAACCAGTAGTGGGTGGAAACTCTGGTTTGCTCTGAATCTTTCAGAAATATGAAATCTATTTATTCATTCAACACACATTTGGTGAGCACCCACTGTGTACCAGGCATCGTAGAAGGAACTTAGCATATAGTGGTGCACAAAGATGGTTGCTGCCTTCAAAGAGCTCACAGTCTAGCGAGGGGTAGATGGCAAAGAAATGAAGATATAAATAACTACAAGTAGCAATCAATGTTTCGAAGGAAAAAGAGCAAGATGGAAAAGTTTTGTGGCTACTTGGTCATTTCAATGGATTATGTGACCTTTCTTAAGGCCCCTTGCATGGATTTGGCTTAAATATTTCTAAAATCTTCAATGCTAAGGAATGAAGCTTTCCCAATGCAACTTGCAGACATACGGAAGCAAGGAGAAATGTTTTTTTCTCTTGCTATTCACCTTTGATTTCCTGAAAGACCATTTTTAAAGGTTATGTCACTTTCAAGAGCCTTGACTCTGAGGTGCAAAGGGACACCTTTGTCCTCTGTGCTACTGCTGAGTGAGCCCCATCTTGGTAGGACTGGAATTCCTAAGACTTCCTCCAGCCTGACTCCCCATCAGTCCCCCTTTCCCATTTCAACGTGGCTCAGTTGTGCCCATTTACTCATCAGCTGACTCTTACCTCCCTTACCAAGAAGTGATGAGGATGGGATGGGAACCACCCACCCCACAGATGGTGCTTGTGTTCCTCAACAGAAGGAGCCACACAAATTGAAGATCTGACCAGGAAAGCTGATGCAATTTATATTTTTCTAGGCAATTGGACATGACACTGTTGGTTTCCAGAAACCATGCTTTGGAAATTAGTTGCCATTTCTTCAAAATACAGGGAAGTTGAGGTGAAAGGAATCCACAGAGAAATAAATAAATAAGGTTGACTTAAGGATTAGAGGGCAATTATATTAGTGAAAGTAATTTCTCCAAGGCCACCGCATGGGATTATCATATATATTTTTAAAAATCAAAAAACCTTGAGGAACTGCAAAATAACTTGTTTTTAGCAACTTCTATTGGGCCTCTGTGTTTTATTTGAAAATTTTCCACTTTGGTAAAAAGACAGAACTGTGTGGCCAAAACTGGATGGTTAGGTCTCAATCTCTGGTTAGCCCCAGTTCCCGCACAGAATTTCTGGAACCAGTTACTGGACAGAGGATGGGCAAGATCAATAGAGCTCTTCATCTCAGTCCTGTCTTTGACTTTCTTCATCATTTCCTGGAAAAGCAATGAAAAAGATGCCATAGGATGACACATCATCTTAACATTGGCTCCATCTCCTTTGTCAGTTGATAGTATTTAAAATCCATGGGAGTTCAAAAATAAATTTCTGCATAACCAGTGATGAACATCTGCAAAAGCTAGGACACATGCACAGGTGTGTCTGCAGAAGCATAAAGTGCTTTTTGTAGAAGAGGCCGCTTTGCTTTGGGTGTTTTATGTTTGGCTTTTAGAGAAAAATGGGATTTTTCTCTTTATTTTTCCTTTCTTCCTCCTCCCATTCCCTGTGTGTCCATCCTTTGGTGTAGACCACTTGTGCTTGAGGGAATCTGGGAGTCCTCCAATCTTGTGCTTCCCCTCTGATTTTCCGGAAGCCCCAGTGCACCTTTCCTTGAAAGTATGCTTAAAGCGCCATTTCTGATGGCTTTGTCCTTCTTCCATTTTTAATGGTGGACAGTGGTTAAAGAATCTTCTATTTCAACCCAACCATCTTTCCTCATCTATCAAATGTTAGTAGAGGATGGTGGTGATTGGATAGAATGAGTTGTTCTCTAAAGTCTTTTCTAGCTACCATTATAATATTCTGTGGTTTGCGGCACCTGGGTAGCTCAGTCCGTTAAGCGTCTGCCTTTATCTCAGGTCATGATCCCGGGGTCCAGGGATCAAGTCTCACATCAGGCTCCCTGCTCAGTGGGGAGTCTGCTTCTCCCTCTGCCCCACCCCCTGCTCCTGCTCTCTTTTTCTCTCTCTCTCTGACAAATAAATAAATAAAATCTTTTAAAAAAAAATTCTGTGATTTGACAGCAGTTGATTAGCTAATAGGCTTGGAAACAAATGTCTTGCTTTAACCCCCTTCCTACTTCTTGCTCCACCGTTTAATTTGTGAAACCACTTTGGGCAGCAGAACCCTCTTTTCCAATCTCCACTTTTCACACTCACCCGTGCCTTCTACTCCCTCTGTAAAACCAACGGATGCCCCAGTGACCTGAATTCCCAGCTACCCCTCCTCCTCTGGCATGCCATCTTTTATCTGCTCTTGCCATGGAGGTGGTCCTTCACGGAAGTCGGTTGTGTTTGTTGCTGAATCTGTTTATCTCATTTGATATATGTATCTGTATATGCTGCAGTCATAACTATCCTTAGGTAATTCTGTTAAACATTATGTAAATTAATCAACATGGGTGTGAAAAAATTATTATTTTTCTAGGAAATTGCTTTGGGAATGACTTGATAAAGATGAGCCACAATGAAACAAAAAAACCAAAAATGTACTATAGAATTTGGAGTAGCTGAGACAACTGTGAAAACAAAATGGGGTAAACATCTAGAATAATCAGTTTGTTTCATAAATGTCTTTAAGTGCCAAAACTGAAATGGATGGGTAATACATTATAGAACAGGGTTTTGTAAGAAAGACAGCAAGGACTTCAGTTAGCAAACACAGATTCCAGGAAAAGTCTTGGCCAACTCTCAAAATACAAGTAAATGGATGTTTATTTAAATGTTTTAGTTTATGATACATGTGTATAATTTTTATTATTAAATGTTTTAATTGATTTTCTTGTTAATCATCTAACTCTTAATCCCAAATATACAAAATTTCTAATTAAAATTCTCAATATGTAAGAGGTGGAGTGGTATGGTAATGGTATGTGCAGGTAACAAAAGACGGACAATATGAAGATGGAATTCTGTTTTGTCTATTCCACTCTAACATACGTGCATCAAATCTCTACTCTGTGATAGGCAGTAGAATTAAAAGTAACCTTTATAATATTTTGGTTTTTACCTACATTAGAATGTTTTATCATTATTATTGTTAAGTTTCTACCAGTTAAAAAATGAGTCTTAGAATGAGTAAATAACTGTCCTAGGCCACAGTCATTAGTGGAAACAGAATTCAAACCCAGAGCATGTGCCATATAATACTGTTTTTTGGTCAAATTGTTTAACATTTACCAAATGCTCTCACTATGCTATAGCTTTCATGCATAGTCTAAAAGTAAGACCTGATGAGCTTGTTTTTCATTTAGACCCAGGAGCATAGAGTTAGGAAATCATGAAAGATCAACCGAAGCCTTCCTGAAGTCCAGAGGAACTGACGTTGACTTTTTTTCTTTGTACTAAGACTAGCACTTACTGGTCCAAAGCTACAGAGATAGAATTTCTCCAATGTTGATTTGACCAGAGCACTCTACTGGTGTATACTTTGTTCTAAAGGGCAAAAGAAGTATACACTTTGTCTAACAAGTTTATTTTTGCATTATGCAATGCAGCCAATTCCGTACTACTGGGCTTTCTCTCTGATATACAGAACCATGAGTGACCCAGTGGGTTTCCGTTTATGGAAAATTCATTAAAAGGAGCCCACGCATAGCTTGAAATAGCTACTTGGTTTGGGAGTTCCTTTTGTGATCTCTCGTCATGATCTTTGCCACAGAGAACTATTTGAGGACTATCCAGAGTTAGCTAAACTTCTGGTCAGTTTAGAAACCATGCCATTTTACGGTTCATCTTAGCCAAGAAGGGAGACATTCAGGATACATATCATGGTGAATTTTTCCTGAAGATCTCTTATAGTATAAACTATAAAGCTTATTTTTAAACTATTTTCCTATGAAGTTAAGTGTATTTGATTTTCTATAGTCTTATAGTGTAGTAGCCCATTCGCTTTTTCCTCCGTTCCTTAAATAATTCATTTATTCATTCAGCAAACACTTCCTGAAACAATTCCTATGCTCCAGAAATACTGCTAAATGATGGAGTTGAGTAAGTTAATGTTCCTGTTTCATAGGAACATTCATCTAAAAGCCCAGCCTGATGTAAAATACTCATAAATCACTGCAAAACAATTGGAAGCAGAAGAGAGGAGAAAGAGGATCAAGAAAAGATGCAGCAGAGAAACAGGTCAGAAATTATGATGGGCTGAAGTTAGGCACTGATGTTGGAGGAGAGGAAGGGATAGATATGATATGTTGGCTGATTGCATGGGGAGGGTGTCCTAGAAAAAGCAACTAAAGAACATTCCCATGAATTTGAACTATTAGGTATGTAGTATTGCCATTAATTACTGACACCAGGAGAAGACAGTTATAGAGAAAGAAAATGAATTTAGCTTGGAACATCTTCCATCCATGAGACTCAAGTGATGTCTACCAGATAACTGGGTATGTGTATTAGGAATTTAGGAAAGAAAGGCAGCTAAAGACACAGGTTTCAGGGTTAAGAGCACATAAATGGCTCTAGAAGCAGAAAGATCAGGTGGCATTACCCAGGGGTATTGCATATAAGCATAAAAGGACAAAAAGTTAACCCTGGAACTCATAAACATATGCAAGATGCAATGAAAAAAGAGAAGGTAAAAAAGGTAGGAATATCACAGTGTTTCAGAAAAAAAATGCTAAATGGATAACTTAATAAATTCTTAAAAGTATCTAGCTTGGCCATTAGATCAATGTTAATTAAGAAGAGCACTTTTAGCTGGAAACTTGCATTTAGACTATGTATACCAGGGTTCCAAACTCAGTTTGATCACAAGGTTTAGTAATCTTGAGCCACTATCTTACCTCTAAAAGGAGAATAATCCTTATTTTAACTATCCCTGTACAGTTGTTTTATTTCAAATGAATAAAAGGAGGGACACAAATAAACTTGGTAAAGAATAAGCTTCCAGACAAGTAGGAGGCATTATTACGTGTGCTAATTATATAGAAGGTGGGCACGTGTTGCATGGTGCACTGGGTGTTATACGCAACTAATGAATCATCGAACTTTACATCGGAAACCGGGGATGTACTGTATGGTGACTAACATAATATAATAAAAAATCAATAAAAAAAAAATAAGGTGGGAAATGGGAGATATTTTGAACCAGACTTATTTCTGAAGACACTTTGAAGTTTCTTGTTCAGTAGGAAGTAACACACCTATGATACGCCAGAAGTTGACTATCTGCCCTATTCTTAATTATCTCTAGAGAAAGTGTCTCTGATTTTTTTTTAATTAGTTTCAGTATCTTCCCAACTTGTATCATTTTCTTGGTCTATATTAAATGTTTCCGAGGCAATTTCATGGGTTTGCTTAGAGGGGCCGGATAGAAAGGTATTTGTCTCCATCCTCCTTATATGCTTAACATGGTATCTTATACATGTCAAGTATTCATTATATCTCATTTAATTTTATTCAACTCAACAGATACATCGAATGCTTACTATGTGTAATTACTGGAGATGATATATGCACACAGACAAATATCCAACATGTAAATTTGCAAGAACAAGCAAAAAAATCTGCAGTTTTCTCATCTGTAAAATGATACTGATGACAGAATGGGCCTCAAGGAAAAAAAAATTTAAAGCACCTTTCATCACACGTGGCATTTTGCAGGTACTGTTTCATTTGCATTTAGTTTCCATCCTCAAGGTGAATGTAGAAACAAAGCAGGTAGTTCACTTGAGAGGTTTATCTGCCGCTGCCAGGTCCCCACCTAAGGGTCTCCCACAGCTTAATAATTTTCACAATAGCTAGTTGTTTGGCTGAGGATGATGTCTCTAAGTAAGAAGTAAGAGCAAAGGCATTAAATCTGTTCAACTCTTCTGCCAACAGCTACTGCAAGGCAAACAGCAAAGGAAACACAAGGAATTATGATTTATTAGCTGAATCGCTGAGCCAGATTCTACACTATTTTGCTTCCCTTGGGGCTGAAGAACTGTCTCAGGTAAACTTCAGCTTTAAATGCAATTTTTTGTTCTTGTCAGAAGTTTCCTTTAGCTGTTTGAAGCCCTTTAAGTTAATTAGCAGTACCTTGTTTATGTTTGGAATCATCCAGAATTACCAGGACAGATTTGCTTATGATGCTTTTGGTGCTTTGGAGTTTTACAGACAACTGAGTTCAATAGATTAACAAATGAAAAGAAAATGAAATGAAAATGAGTAGAAATGAAAAGAACAAAATGAAAAGATAACAAATGAAAAAAAAAAAAACCTCGGAGGAAAAAGAACTAGCAATACAGGTATACGTAAAACTTTCCAAGAAAGATATGTAGAAACCGCACAGGTTTGGGCCACCGGATCTTAATATTTCTTCTCTTGCCCTTCTGTTAATCACCAGATTTGAGATTGACCATTAATTCTGAAAAGCTCAACTCAACAGTTGAGTTGAACTCAACTCAACAGCAGAGCCGGTTGCAATTTTCTCTATAATTATGTCCATTGAGGTCCATTTAATAAGCATCACTTCAGAGAATTCCAACTATAGTCCCTGGCATTTGGGGCTCAGAATTGGCAATACATTTTAGACTGTTGATAATTTTGAACATCAATTTTTTAAATTCCTTTTTATTTCTACAGTGCTTTTCTTTGAAGGTACTATGTTACATCATTTTCTTAATCTCTTTTGGTTGTTAATGATCTGGATTGAGGTCCAATCAACTTATGGTTAAGGGCAGCTGGTGAGAAGAAGTTAGGATTGAGAAGCTGTAGCCATTATAAAATGGAACAGAAGCTACAAGTAGAAATGGAACAAAACAGGGTGTGAGTTAAACATGGAGGGATTTATCATGTGCCTCCAACATGTGAAATTCTAGAAGCCCCAGGTGATACAGGAATAATAATAGCTTAGTGCCTTATATTAGGATATACCAAGCTCTATACTAAGCTCTTTCTTCACGTGCTATTGTCATCCTTCCCCTTCACCAACCTCTGACGAGATAGGATGATCCCTATTTTATAGATGAAGAAATAGAGTCTCAGAGAAGTTTAGTGATGTGTCAGCGGTCACAGAACCAGTACACATGTGAGCTGGGATTTAATCCAATCCTGTCTGAATCTAAGCCTTTAACAACTGACTCTTTCCTCTGGAAACTTGCAGTCTTATGCAGGAGATAGTCATATAAATAATCAACTACAACACAATATAAAGTTCAATAAGATCTATCTTTTACCTATCCATCTTATCTCTGTATCCATCTTGCCTGTCTATCTATCTATCATCTATCTGTCTATCTATCTATCTATCTATCTATCTATCTATCTATCTATCTATCTATCTATCCAGCCATCCCTCTACCTAGCCATCCAGCCATCTATCTATCCTTGTCCCTCCCTTGTCTAGAAATGCAGTAGATCACACGGCCTCTCTGGACAATGGTTCTGTGAAACTGAGCGGTCCTTTACACTAAGCAGTAGCTTCCTGGTAGTGCACCCTCTTGAATGTGCTCTTCGTCCTTTTCTGCCTTACTCTTCTTTCACGCACTCCACCTCCCTAGGATTGCACTTTCTAGTAAGGTACTAAAACATGTGTTTGCCTCATGCTGTGTTTCCTAAGGCATCTGGGCTTTGAACTCACATCCAGTAAGGAGGCCAAGGCATTTAATTTCAAAAGAAAAAGACATGATGTCCTCCCTGGAGCCAAAAGAGGAGCTGAAAGAGGATGAAAAATACATTGAAATCACTTTGCCCAAAGATTTGACCCTCGTGAGCCCCACCTGGGTTCTCTTCACCTCAGCAGAGATCTCTGGGTTTGAAGGCACCCACAGAAGCTTGGCTCTGACTTACGGATATTTTGATTCCCACCGGATTCTGCTACTAGATGTACGTTCCATTAGGACAAAAAAACTCAGCTAGGTCATCTTAGGGGAATTTACTTCACCTCTCTGAACCTCAGTTTCTTTGTCTATAAAATAGAGACTAATCTGGACATCATAGCATTTTTATGAAAATTAAGTGAAATATTGTGTGTGACTTCCATATACTAAACATACCCTAAGAATCATTAGTGTCTTTCTATTTTATGATTTCCTTCTTTGGCTCAGCTTCCATGGGTGGAAGTTTTCTGGATGAAAGATGGCAGTGGACCTCTATGAAGGAAGGGTCAGTTGGAAGCAATGAACAGAAAAAACATGATCCTTGTTTGCTTACTCTCACATAATAGAGTGTCGGGTAAGTTAAGTATCTTTTGACCTTTCCATTTTGCAGCCCAGCTACGCTTTTACGTAAATTTAGATCCCTGAATTTTGAATTTCAGCAACAGAAGAAAGAAGAGGTCCTTCCTCATTAACACTTCTAACAATATCTTTGATAAAGGAGGAGTTTCAACTAATGGTTCCACTAATAATCTAATAGTTTCAACTAAAAGTTTCAACTAATAATCTAAAGTCACAGGTCAGGCACTATGATTAAATGCTCCTACCGCTCAACGATCAAATATACCTGAGGTTTGGCTACTGTGTCATCGGCACTGGCTGGGTTTTATGCTGCTAATAAACAACTTCAAAATCTCAGTGGCTTAAAAATAACAAAGGTTTATTTCTCACTCATGCTATATTCCTAGCAAGTCCACTGAAGCCTAATTAGCATTGCCCTATGTGCAGGACCTAGAATGATAACATAGCTAATATCTAGAACATGGCTGGTTTGCTGTGGAGGAGGAAAAGAGAAAAAAAATAGTTGGGGGAGGGGTCATATGTCCACAGGTAAGTGCTCTAATTTGGAGTGACATATCACGTTTTAACTCATGAGTCAGTGGCCAGAACTATTCATTCATGTCCTCTCCCCACCCCCCACCCTCACCAGGAGACTGAAAAGCAGTCTTACCTTGTTTCTGGAAGGGAGAACTGAGAGCAATTTACAAGCAGCACTAACAACCACATCTTTGCTCAATAAACATCACTCATAGACCTTTATTTTAGCACAGTTCAGTCAATTTTCTCTTGTTTTTCCTCAATATTAAAAGAAGGGACAGGGGGCACCCATCTGGCTCAGCAGGTTAGCACATACAACTCTTGATCTCGGGGCTGTGGGTTCGAGCCCCACTTTGGGTGTAGAGATTACTTAAAAATAAGATCATAAAAATAAAAAAAGGGACAGAAAACAAAGTGTGGGAGCAGAGATTTCTTTCTATCAGCCTGGTGTAGTACTCAAGGGAAGTATTTAACCCATTACCAAGCTTATTCTGCCCGAAGGTTTGACATTTATTCCAAAAAGCCACGTGCAGTTGTCAAGTACTTCCTTATGAAGACAAATGCAAAGAAAATTCTGCAATGAGTCTAGGGAGATTGCTAGCAACCACAATTATACCTCTTTGCTAGTCCTAAGGGAGTGTCTTGGACCCGGCTTCTAACTAAATGGAATATGAAAAATACTCACATTAACAACTTCTATGCACACTAGCTAATGACAAGAAGGACTTGTTTCCAAATGAGAAAATGTTTTATGGTTTAAAAGAATAATCTGTGATCTTAAAACAAATAAGTCTTACTACTTAAAAGTAGATGACATTTCAAAAGCTGCTTCCCCTGGGATCTCACTGACTTAAACAGAATTTCTTATATGGGAAACCACGTGGGCAGAAGAAACTGACAAGTGCAACAAAATAGATTATTAAGAAACACTCGTTTAAGATAATTTTTTTCATAGGGGCGCCTGGGTGGCTCAGCCGGTTAAGGGTCTGCCTCTGGCTCAGGTCATGATCCCAGGGTCCTGGGATGAAGCCCCACATTGAGCCCCCTGCTCAGCGAGGAGCCTGCTTCTCCCTCTCCCTGCGTCCCGCTAGTACTCACTCTCTCTATCTCTCTCTTTCAAATAAAATCTTAAAAAAAAAGATAAATTTTTTTCATAGATAAATAAGTCCTTTTGATTTTTGCATGTTTGGAGTATTAAATCATGTATCATCAATTTGTTACTATTATTTTTTAATGACAAGCTCAAAACTAAAACAGACCTCCCACATATTACCTGGTCCAATACCGCTATTTTATTTATTTTTATGATTATGATTTTTTATTCAAGCATAATTAATATCCAGTGTTATGTTAGTTTCAGGTGTACAGTATAATGATTCAACAATTTTTAGAGATGGGTAAAGTTAAGACCCACAGTGCTGGCGTCACCAACTGGACCTCAGACTGTAACAGAACCTTGCCCTCCTGCCACGGCAGCAATCTCACCGTCACTATGTCCTACTGAATTTCTAAATTACATTTTTGTTGTTGTTGTTGGTGGTGGTGGTGGTAGTGCAAATTGATGGTGGGGGGAACTTTTTAAAGAATAGGTTTCTGATATCCGTATTTTCTACGAATAAAAGAAATCAGTTTTTTGAACAAGAAAGTAACATTACATGGGAAGGTAATTGAGGTTTTTGAGTCAAAGACCAGGGAAGAAAATTGAATTTACCAAAGGCAGTCAGGAGGTTTAGATGAATTACAGCCTTGTTTTAAATCTAAATCCATCTTGACACCCATTTTCCTATTTTATAGTTGATTATTTAAGAAGTTCTTACAGAAAATGCCTCCAAGGTACAGACCAAATTGAAGTGAAAATCCTAAGGCTATTCTTTTTATTTTTATAGAAGATGCTTCAACGAAATTAAACAATGTCTTCACAGTATTAAAACATAATTTTAGAGAGGCATTTTTTTAAAAAAATCCAAATAAAGTAATAAATCAAGGCCATTAGGAGCACATTACTTGGGTTTTTTTGTTTCTTTGGGGGTTTTTTTGGCAGGGCTGTAGGAAAGATACTTCATTTCCTCCTGCATCGCCTACCCATTATGGTCCGGCTGATTCAGGTGTTTCTCAGAAATTGGGGTGAAAACGACCTACCCAGGCCATACCTGGGAAGTTATGTCACCTTGAGTTGGGAGGAACCATTTTAGTGTGTCTGCAGACTGTTCTGGCCTTCGGGACTTTAATTTAGAGAGGCCAGGTAAATGTGAGAGGGAGTGGGGACCACACAGCTTCGTACCTAATGTCTTGTAACACTATTCTTATCCCTTACAACTGTCTAAAAGAATTCTTTTTTTAGACTTTCTATGCTAGTCACCCCAAAATATTCTGTGGTAGTGAGTTCCAAAAACTAATTACATGTCACATAAAAATGCTGTCCTTGTATCTATTTCAAGTTGGCCATACCTCAGTCTTTCTTCTTGCACAGATAGTTTACAGATGTTGCTAGGATTTCCGATTCACTAGTTCCTGCTATTGTGGGTTGCTCAGTTTTATTTTGATTTTTGTTTTCTTTTCTAAACATGGCTGCTATTACTGTTCATATTAGCATTTTGTTTACCGGACTATTGGTATCACAAATGCGCTCTAGGGCTGCCTCCCTCTCTCCTCTCTGGCTGTGTGCAATCAATCACCCTTCCCTGCTGCTTTAAAAACCCGCTGTATGCTGATGACCAGACATTTTTTCTTCAGCCCAGGCTTCTCCTACACTCTGAAATTTTGAATCCAAATGTCTACCTGACTTCTCCATCGGCGCATTTTACAAACACGTAAAATTGATCAAACCAAACATGAATACTGGATGCACGAGCCAACCAGATGTGGAGGTCAGGAAGTGGGTTCAACCGAGCTTGGGTAGCCCCTCCATGGGTTGCTATAAGAATCTAGTTCCTTTCTGTTGCTCACTTAAGAATGAGTCTTCATGAAGATATGGATAAGAACCTTCATAGTAGAAATGCACAAAAGAATATCTAAAAAATTGGTCAGGTAGATAGGGTGTCATATCTGTATTTTGAAAGCGATCTAAGCCAACATTAGAATGTTAAATCTCTGGCAGTAAGGGAACTGTTGGGAGATGATATAACACGCTACCATATCTCACTATAGTTCCTTGGACTCTGCAAACATACTTCAGTGTCAGCCACTGTGGAGACCTGGGTGCCACAAATATGAAGAAAATGGAAATCTGTGTGGTGGTGCTACCCCCTCTAAGTTCTGGAAAAATTTGTGGGGGATTTCTGTTGTCACCATGACTTCGAGATGTCCTGGGCCATTGAGAATAATCTCGTGTCCCACACACTTCAGGATGTCCTCTTGACAAAAAAATCTATTTCTCATTATCCTGGGCTAGATTCAGATTCCATTTTATAGATACACAAAGTGGTTTTTGCATGATTTTTATATATACTGAACTTTCTAGGAATTTAACAACATAAACTTGGATAGAAGGTTGTACTTTGCTTTGTTTAAAACTTTGCAAAGTTTGTTCACCATTTCAGAAAAGCAGTACGCAAAAGCCAACACTGATCACGGTTTTGAACCCCAGCAGATCGCATGGGCTTTGGCCTTTGCTCCTAGTGGTGTGTTCGCGGCAATTTCACATAAAGACGCTAGCATCACTACTTCGTTATGTCTACGGTGGAGTCTTATTTTATTATTAGCTACTTTCCTTTTATTTCTCCTCTATAGTATCGTTATGCTAGTATATTGACTTTAAAAATTATGTATGTAGGTAAAATATAGGTACTCTAAACTTCATTTCAGGGGAGCAAGAGTTGTTAAAAAGGATTTACTTTCAAAGTGCATGGAAGAAGTGATATGATTGAGAATTACTGCCCTACAGGGCACAACATACAAATACACTGATAATTTTGGCACTTTTCCTCCATCGTAGCAACATAAGGGACAGCCTAGCGTCCTTAGTCAAGGCCTTGAATAATGCAAACATAAATTTTTATAAAATTACTCTTTCTCTGCAATCTCCTTCCCAGTCCTCTTTTTCCAGCTGCAAAGGAGAAACTCCAGCTAAAGAAAATGCTACTGGTTAATGAGATGCTGAAGGAAATAATGCACAAAAAGCTTTCAGAATAGGGAACATGCAGGCAGGAGGGCTGAGGGTTGCTCAGGGCAAACCCAGCAGGCAAGTTAGTGGATAAGAGAGCAAGAATAGTTGAGTGTGTATTTAGTGCCCCTCTGACAGACACTGCCATAGCTCTCCTTCTAGAACTAAGAGGAAAAAACCTCTGGCACAGAATGCTTTCTTTCCCCCAGCCCATGGAATTTGATAACTGTGGTTTAAGCCTAAGAAGTAAAATTAAAGATCAGATTAAAATTGGGGCACTGTGCTGAAGGTTGCTAGGGGCAGGGATCAGGACTGTTTGGGACTGAATATATGTCAAATTCTCCTACAAACTTCAGAATGATCATTCTCTTAAAATAAGTAAAGAATCCAACAAATAAAAGCGAGAAAAATACTCTCAATCACTGGGCGAGGGGAAGGAAACCAAAATAAAGAACAAAACAACAGAACAGACCAGAAAAGGCATTATCCTAATGGACAGGGGGTCAAGCAGTGGTCTTGAGGAAAAAAAAAAAATCACCTACTTGCCCCCAGCCCCTTCACCCCCACACTCCACCCCAAGTCTCTGCACCATGACATGCATTAGCTTGGGGGTCAGTGGATGGTTCGGGCACTACATAATGGGAAGTTTCACCCACCAGGTAAAATCTAGGCGTAGGCCAGGATGTTGCCAGAGTATCGGGTGGCCCCTGAGCACCCATTAATGGAGCGGCCTGGGGACACAGCTATCTCACCTTGCATTGCAGGCTTCCCCTTGATACATTCGTGAGCATTCCAGAGAGCCAGTGACTGTGGCCTTAGTCTTGGTGGCCATGCCCCTGCACTGCTTGCCTCCTGTCATATCCTCTGCTCTCCCAGAAAGAATCTAGAATTCTGCTTTGCCACACGATTATACCTTTCTCCTGCTTCTTACGTTTAGGACACCTGGATTTTATCTGCAACAATGAAAACATTCTAGTCCTCCTTCAAGGTAATAGGTAGTGGCCTTCTCTTCGTCCTCTGAGCATCATCAGCATTTCGTTGGCAAAATTCACTTGGGTCTAGATTTACCCATAGTGATCTGGGAACATAATGCTAGAAGCTGCTGTTAATACGGAGCAAGAGATATATGTGGTTATCTTGCATGTCTGCATAACATCTCTATTTTATAGAAGAGGAAACAAAAACTCAAGATGTAAGTTGCCCATGGTCATTTATCAAGTAGGTGGTGCTGCTGGATTTGAATTTTGGTCCAATTGATAATTACTACACTGTGGCTTCCTTTATAAGGACTTGGAAGGCCGAATCTTTCATATGCCTAGATCACCCAGCTCCTGCCCTTTTGTTACTCTCAGTAGACATAGAATTAATAGTCCAGTGTCTATCTTCTCCATTAGACTGTAAGACTCATGGGGGCAGGAATGGGGTCCATCTTGTTTTCTACTCTGTCCCTAGTGCCTAGGGGCATGCCCACCATAGGACAATTTCCTATGATGCTTCTACTTCTTAAAACTGCGCCAAGGTGCTTACAAAAAGACATCTGGACTCCTTGTTGTATAAGTACAAAGTATCCATCTCCAATCATTATCAAAGAAAGTCAATCTCAGAAACTACTGAAAGGGAAAGGGAAGTCTTTCCCATTGAAAGTATTTACTAGGTCCAAAATACATAGAAAGTCTTCTCTTTTGATAATGCTGCATCACCCACAATTAGTTTTATCTCTACACATATCTATCTCCCTAGAGAGACGACATATCAAAACGTTCATTTACTTATTGCTTAGGAGCACTTATTACTAGGTACATACATTATTTAGTGGAAATTCTGAAATTTAAAAGTCATTGGTAATATGCTTATTATTAATTAAATCTTTGGCAGAATACAAAGGCAAGGAAGAATAAAATGTCCCCATATTAGCAGCAGAATTATGTAAACTAGCCAAACCCTAGAATGATTAAATTACTCATGGTACATCCATACAGTGGAATACCACACAGTGGAAATGAATGAACTAGTGTGCATCCAACGGTAAAAAAATGATCTCATGAATGGAACTTTGGTCAAAGTAGCCAGACATAGAAAAGCGATAAAGTTCATTTATAGAAAGTCCAACTACAAACAAAGCTCATCTATGATGTTAGAAGTCAGAATATTGAGGACTCTGGTTATGGACGTAGTATGACAGGGATGGAGCCCAGGGAGTTTCTGAGGTGCTGGTAATGTTGTATTTCTTCATCTGGCTGCTAGCTCACCAGGGGTCACTTTGAGAAACTTTATTACGCACTCACGGGTTGTGCCATTCTCTGTGTGTGTTATGCTATAATAAAGGTTTACCTTATAAAAAGTTCTCCATAGTGACCATGTTCGCGGAGCTATTTCATATGTTCTATCTTACATTATTTAGAGGTACATGAGATTAGCATACTTACCTGTGCACTCCTGTCCAACCTACGTTTTCTTTAGTGACTTTGCTATTTATTTACTTATTTACGCTTTTGTGTCCTGGAGACTAACTGGACTTCCTAGCCTTCTACTCACTATTTGTGGGTTGGATGTTGAAACTCAAGCATTTACTCCAACATGTTCGAAACACATAGGTGGCTTTATGGGTTTTCCTATCCTTTCATGACTGTCTGATTCACATCTTAATGTATTCTACACTCTGGTGACATAAAAGAAATAAGTCATTAGCCATAGAATAATCTATAAAGAAATCTTATTAACTTGATTGGTCAAAATCTAAAAAATAAAAAGAGGTAAGCTAAGTCACAAAGACGCCTTTCTTTCCGAACAGTACATTAAAAATAACTTATAGCCCTATTTAATGCTGAACTTCAATTATTTAAATCTATTTTAGAACATAATTAACATTAGCCCACCAATATCTTCCACATTACATTGAAGATGAGAACTGGATTAAACCATTTTAATAATAAAATCGTATCCGGATGTTAAATTGCACAGTTACGAAATCTGTGTACCTATGTGTGTACATGCATGTGTGTGTATGATCTTTTCTCTGGTGCCAAGTATGCAAAATTTCCTATAACATTTGCTTAAGAGGGGAATGAGCCTCATGATGTATCCTGTCATGTTCACTGCATCCAAATTTTATGCTAGTTGTAATAGTTTTAAGAGGACTGACATCTCCCAACTTAGTCTGCTTCTAAGGGGCCACTTTAAATAATAATAATAGTAATAATATCCATCTAAGCAAAGATTGTATGAACTCCTTGAGGTCGTCAAATAATCTGCAAAGAAGGAAGTAAATAAAATAGATACAAATCATTCAAACGAAAAAGGTTTAAAGCTCCTCTCTCGTTTCCATAAACCCAGCAGGAACTTTCCAGGGCCAAGGGATACCCTAGCAGCGGCGCGATGAGCTCTCGGAAGAGGTCTCCTGTTCCAACCTGCCCCAGCTCTCTCCTGGGACGGGGAGCGCGCTGAGCTCGGTCCCCAGCGGGCCGCGGCCGGGCAGGCTCCCAGGCGCCCGCGTCCCGGGCGGGCACTTACCACGAGCGCGCAGCACAGCAGCTGGTTCATTGCGGTCCCCGGGAAACCTCAGGCGCTGGGCGGCGGCGGCGGCGGCGGCTGGGCGAGCGCTCCGGTGCGTCTCCGCAGCCCGTGCACTCATCACGTTATATATAGCGTCCGGGCGACAGGAAGTATCGGCTTGGCTTTGATCATTCATTCTCTATCTGGACCAAACTTTGCACCTTTCTTTTTTAGGAACTTGGGCGGGAGCGGTGGGGGGGGTGTGCAAAGCTCCGGGGTTAACGCTTTCAGAGCCGTGGCGGAAAGAACCGCCGGGAGAGGTGGGGGCTGGGGGCGGGGCGGGGATGTCTGGCCCTCCCGGCGCGGGGGGTGGGGGGGAGGGTAGAGAAGCCACCAGGCTGCGGAACAAGGAGGCTACTGTCTGTGCGCGGCCCTGAGGTTTCCTGGCCGCTTCCCGCCAGCGGGCGGCCTCCTGGCAGCGGCCGCCGGCGGTGGGAGGGCCGGGCGCACGCTGGGGAGCTGCGGTGCCGGTCTCCTCCGCCCTGCGCGGCCGCTGCAGCCAAGATCGGGGCGCAGCCGGGCGTGCGTCCCACACCCTTTATCCGCTCGTGTCTGACCCCTTCTCGGCGGGTTCTGAGAGCTCCAATAACAAGGCCTCGCCTTTCTGCACCACATTGTCTCGGAGCCCTGTTGGGAGCAATCCCGAATCTCCAAGGTTACGGAGACCGTGCCAAAGGAACTTCTCTCACTTCTGTCTGGTTCCAGAGCCAGGGCTTTCCCCCCATTCACTTCTCCTTGTCTGGGGTGGTGAGAGCCAGAGAGAATCGGCCCAGGAAAAACTTCCTGCCTCGGACAGGAAAAAAAGCTGCAGGCTGTGGGATATCTTGGCCCCTGTTTTCCTCATCGGCGCCCTCATCATCAAAGGGCTCTTGGGAACCTTAGGGCCTTACATCCTGAATGACCTCTTCAAGGTTGGTCATTCCAGGGCCGCGGACTGTTGACTGAAGTTTGGTGGTTGCATAAAGGGCTCTTGTCTTCCTCCCTCATTCCCACAAGCTGCTCCTCTGAAAGTTGGACCCGCGAATTTCTCAAGTGTTCATCTGGTCCTGAGGTCCTGAGAGGTCCTGTGTTCACCTATTAGTTCTCAGATTTTCACCAGATGCTGAAACTGTCACTGCAGAGCTGGCTTCCCCCGCAGGGCCGAGTGTTCAGTTATCATCAGAGTTCAAGGATGGAAGGTGATACATCAGCAGAGGGTCCCCCCCCCGGGGGGGGGGGTATTGCCCACAGGGATCAGAGCATCTACCCCTTCAAATGGACAGGCTTCCACCAGGAGTTCAAAGGGGATCGACAGACAGAGAAGGACATATTTAGAGGAGAAGAATGTCAGCTCTTCTGTTCTGTGAATCACAAAAGACAGAGGGTCTTATTCACTGTTGCCTCCCCGGGGGGCTAGAGCTTAGCAGCATGACGGTTTCTCAAGTGAACTATGAATGAATGAAGGCCAGTGAGTGAGGACAAAGCTGCGGGACTCCAGACCTGCCCCTCGACCTCTGAACTTTGGTGTTAACTTCTACAGCCTGAGCCGCTAACACAGACTTATCCTGGGACTCAAGTCAACTCCAGTGTTAGTAGTAAAGTGCTCTATAAATGACAGTAGTATTGTTTTTATTAGGGTGATGTGTGTCTAGGAGATTATTTGAAGGCACTTTTCTTGGGATGTAATAGAATGCCAAAATGCAGGAGCCAAAGCTTGGAGAAAACAGGCACCGAGTGCTGCAGTGTTCACGGGAAATTCCGTGTCTCTCTAAGCCTCAGTTCCCTCACTTGTAAGAGAAAAATAATACCGATATTACAGAAATGTGAGAGGGAACAAATGAAAGCATTTCACAAGTATTTTACATAAATGCGGGTCATCACAAGTGGTCAGCATTACACAGATTAGCACATGAAGATAACTCAGCAAAATGCCCGGCTTCTAGGAAATACTGACTGCATCGTGGCTATGATTGTTCTAGAGATACCTAGACACTGGTCTTTGCAGCCAGACACCTAGCTTTGAACCCCAGATCTGCTACATCCCGGCTCTGTGACCTCAGGCAAGTTTTCCCTAACCTATTTGCGTTTCTGTTTTGTTTCCTTATCCGTATAATGGGGATAAAAGTTACACCTCCCTCAGCGGATTATAAAGGTTATTAATGAGGGTTAAATTGAATAAAACAGGTAAAGCACCCCAAATGGTGTCTAGCACATAGAAAACGCTCCTTACCTGCTAGCTATTATTATTATTCTTATCTGAGGTTCTCATAGGGACATTTGTATAAGCACAAGGTGAGTCGAGATTATAAACTCCCAAGGACAGAAATCCCGTATCTTCCCGTGGTATTCCTTGAAGCTTTTAGGCTCAGTGTCTGGCTCTCTATAACTATTGGAGTTACTATAAACAGTAATAGGAGTGGTAGTGTGTGGTTGGTCTGTGTGTGGTGGGGGGAGGTGTAATTACCTGTAATCTTGAGAAAAGCCAGGGCAGCATTTTTCTAGAATCACAAGATCGACTGTCTATTGACTGTGTATTTCAGGGCCTGAGTGTGGGTCATTTATTAATCACTGACTGACAGGAAGCAGACAGACACTGTGAGTTATCGGTCACGTCATTTGTTTTATTCCTGGGGCAATCTGGCTGATGCCCCTGGGTCCTCCCATGTGACCCACCACTACGGGCAGCAGGCCCAGCACACTCCGAAGCTTGAATTAGAATGGACCCAGGGATCTGGGACTGAACCCAAAGGGGGTGTTCTAACACTACCTTGGCAGACTCCATTCATCTTCCTGTGACAGAGACCGCTGGTGACATTAAAAGGAGTGTCCCGTAAATTAACCTGTTCCTGGTCACCAGATATGCGTGACGCTGACTTTCTCGGCGACATCTCATCAGATAAGTCTCATCTTCTCTTGCCTGAACCCTTTCGACTTGGGCCCTGTGTCGAATTCACTCCCTGTATTTCTGATCGTCCCTGCCTCCATTTTTGCCCCTCCCAAGGCTGAGAAAAACAGGGCCCGAGTAGTGGGAGCTCCCGTGGGAAAAGCACTCCATCTCTTTAGCACGGCAGCCAAGGCTACTTCAGCCCTCATTGGGATGGACATGCCTGAAACTCAGGACAGGAATAGGTTTAGGTCATTTGGGAGACAAGGCAGGTCCTGGGCTCTGAAGCGACTGATCAAGTGTCTGGATCATCTTGCCCCTAAGTCCTCTCACCTGAAAATTGGAAATTGGAAATACTAGTTCTGAAATTATGTAAATGAAAGGTTCTAACTTGAAGAATAAAAACATACTCCTTGTTATTTCATTGTTATTAAAAGGAAGCCTTTCCTGGGGTACCTGGGTGGCTCAGTCAGTTAAGCGTCTGCCTTCGGCTCAGGTCACGATCCCAGGGTCCTAGGATCGAGCCCTGCATCAGGCTCCCTGCTCGTCAGGGAGCCTGCTTCTCCCTTCCCCCCACCACCCCACTTGTGCTCTCTTACTCTCTAGTTCTCACTCTCTCTCAAATAAATAAATAAAATCTTAAAAAAAAAAAAAAAGGAAGACTTTTCTGATTTCATAGGAGAAAGAACAGAGAAAGGAGAAATACCACGCAGCCAGCCTATTGATTTTCTCTTATTTTATTCATTGTTGCCAATTTCTTCACTAACAAACACGATTTTTTGACAATATCAGTAGTCTAGACAAAAGCTATTTGACTCATACGGTGTTACCGACTACAGGCAGGAGTGGATGTGTCCTGGCTTTACCCCAATAACCTGCAGAAAGGCAAGGTCGTAGAGCTGAAGCACTTTCTGATTAAGTCATCAGTGGCATCAGGGTCTGCTTGACAGTGTCAGACCAGGTGTCAGTGGGCATAGCTACGCCCCCCTCAGTGGTGACACCAGCATCATCACTCATGCAATTATAACAACTGTTTCATTGGCAGCTGGCAATCCAGCAATCACACAACTACGTAAATACAAATAGAACAGGTGCTACGTGGAAAAAAAAAATTAGAGGAGGAGCACCTGACCCCGCGGACTTTCAACAGTGGTGAGAAGGCCGTGTAGGAGGGAGAACATTTGAGCAGGGAGGACAGGCAGGAAGCAAGGTGTGATTGGAATGAACCTGAAGCAGCTGAGGATGGCTGGTGCGTGGAGAGCAGGGCGCCGCGTGGACTGCAAGAGGTTGGAGAGGTGAGTGGACAGTGGTCAGGCTGCAAAGTGTCATCGAGTCTCGTCTTTTTTCCAGAGGACCACAGGAAGCACTGGAGGGTGTTAAGCCCGAGAGTGACTTGATCAGTATGGCTGCCATGAAGTGGGATTCTTTGAACTTCACCCTGCCAGCTTCTTAGGGTTATGGGTCCAAGCCAAGGCATGCAGGGAAAGGCCCTGTGAAACTAAAAATCACAGCATAAATGCAAGAGTGTTTGTATTAGTTTAATGGTAAAAATTCAAATAGTGTGGATACCTATAGAATGAAGGGTCAGTCTGCATTTCACTTCAGACGTCCCCCCCCTTGACAAAAGCTGCTTTCGAGAGGTGCTAAATGATTTCCCAAAGACGTAATTATTCTTAATATTAATCATACCACTTTCGGAGGGGGCGGGGATCAGTAAAACCAGTTAATATTATTCCCTGGAACCCCTGTCTCTGGCATGGGAAAGAGCCCTGCACATTTTAAGTGCGAAGCCTGGTCTTTCAAAATGAGATCTATAAGGAGAGCTGCCTCGTTTACAATGCAGCCCTCAGCAACTTCTATGGGCATATCAAGAAGTGGAGGGGAGAAATATGTCTTAGTCCAGTCCGGCTGCCGCGGTATCAGGACACCATATAGACTGGGGGGCTTCAACAACAGATGTTTATTTTCTTACAGTTCTGGAGGCCAGGAGTCCAAGATCAGGGTGTCAGCCTCCGGTGAGTCCTCGCTTCCTAGCTTGTATGTGGCCACCATCTCCCTGTGTGCTCACATAACCTCTCCTTTGTGCCTTTTGCGAGAGAGAGATCTGTCTTCCTCTTCTTAAAAGGCCACCCATCTTATTGAACTAAGGTTCCACCCTCATGAGCTCTTTTATTCTTAATTTCCTCCTAGAAGCCCTTTCTCCAAATTCAGGCCCATCGGTGGCTAGGGCTTCAACCTATGAACTGTAGCGGGGAGGGAAAGAGGGGTGCAACTCGATCCGATCCTTAGCAGCACAGTTCTACCCTTGTCTCTCTAGACTCATAATCCCGTGCTTAAATTTCCAGGAAAGTTATGCTTTCGCCACATAGAGCTCCCTGAACGTTATAGATGTAAAACTGTAAGGTCAGTCTTTTTCTCTCCCTCCAATTTCTTTTTTCCTCCTTTTTTGTACTTTCTTTCCCCCTCTTCCATCTAATGAATAGCTTCCGTGGTTCTGGCAGTTCTGATTAATGCCTACATCACTTTCTAGAATGCATGACCCACTTACGGATTCTGGTTTCTCTGACTGTATGAGGTCGGGAAGCTACTCACTAGGAGGAAGTCTTGTGCATTCTTTGATAAAGGCTGTTAATAGAAGAGCTCCATATGTCAAGCCTTTCTAGACATGCAACGCGCAAATTTCCTCTTTGAAATTTCTGTCAAAGTTTGTGACAAATTCCTGATACCCTGGGTGGGGAAGTTGGGAAAAAGGAACAAAAGTCTCAACAGACCATAATAGAGTATCTGTGTTCTCAGCAGCCCAAGGAGGGGACATAACCCCCTGCTTATAAACACTTTGACCTTGTCTGCCAATCGCTCTTGTCACTTCAACTAGGGTTTCCTTAAACTCAGATATCAATCTAGTGCCTACCCATTCCCAAGAAATTTGGTTCCTTCACTAAGCAGGGATGCATATCCCAAACCACTACTCACCCAGAGGCTTCTGAGCAAATA